>NC_086336.1:60413541-61118139 GCF_032445375.1 Bacillus rossius redtenbacheri
TTACGAAAATCAACTTTAGTTTAAGAAACACGATTTAAGGCCAAACATAATTTGAGGAAGTTGGTGGATACAGGGGGTGACTATCCATGGACGAATTACTACATGGATCATGCATGTAGGCGCTGTTTTTACCAGCTGAGGATAAGCGAATGGTTTGTGGGGCAGCCAGAAACATCGGTTGAAGTGAAGTGTTAGCATTGTGGTAACCGTTTCATAGGACTGTACCTCAAGAGCAGTGCTTGCGTTCAGTGACGGTAATTCTGATTAGTACTAATTAAACAACATCAGGCGTGATAAACAGGCTCCGATTTTCAGCATCTGGCTCTCCGAGCAGATACCTAATTATCTTAATCTTTAGCTACCTCCGTTCCTTTTCCAGTCACCACAAAAACATCACGGCATTTTTCAAATTCTAGCTTATACATTTTTTTTTTAAACAGTACATTATGCAACAAAATACCAAGGTTTTTCAAAAACATAGCCGTCTTGTCTTTTTTTTTCATCATGTAAATTTAATAAATGTTGGTCGCAGTTGTATACGGCTGTTAAAACTACCGTAATTAAAACATGAGTATTAATATACTGTTTATTGTTAAACAAGTTTTGAATCTATTTATAACGTATTTGGTTTAGGGTTAATATTTTTTTTACGTTAAAATTTTTTTTACAGTCTCTCAAAAAATTTTTTGTTCAATTTTTTCCGCACCTCAAGATCTCTTGCCCCCTCGAAACCTGGCGCTCTGTGAAAACGCGTCGGCGCCAGGACCGGTCAAACATCACTTCCACATCACCTTAAGCGTTGCGATGTTATAAATATACTTCAACCATGTTACAGAATGCCATGACATGACTCTTATTAATTTCGTTGGCGGATCTGATAGTCGCGGTACATTTGGCATAGCAAAAGTAGCCGATGAACAACATAAAGTGACTTGTTCGCGTAGAAATTCGCGAAGTGTATTGCCGGCTGACGACTTGGGCACTAGGGTGGTCGGTATTATAGGGTGGTCTGTGAAATGAGGTGGTCTCTACCATGGGGTGGTCGGTTCTATGGGGTGGTCGGTGCTACGGGGTGGTCGGTACTATGAGGTGATCAGTGTAATGGATTGGTCGGTGTAATGGAGTGGTTGGTACTATGGGATGGTCGGTGCCATGGGGTAGTCGGTGTCATAGTGTGGACGGTGCCATGGGGTTGTCGATGCCATGGGGTGTTCAGTGATATGGGGTAGTCGGTACTATGAGGTTGTCGGTGCTATGGGGTAGTAAATACTATGGGATAGTCGGTGCTATGGGGTAGTAGGTACTATGTGGTATTCGGTGCTATGGGTTGGTCGGTGCTATGGGGTGGTCGGTGCTATGGGGTAGTCAGTACTATAGGGTGTTCGGTGATATGGGGTGGTTGGTACTCTGGTGTGGTTGGTACTATGGGGTGGTCGGTGCTATGGGGTGGTCGGTACTCACGTCATGTGAAGGGTGCTCGACTGGCCATGGCAGCAGGTACCACATGGGGAGCTGCGCCGAGGAGTGTGGTACTTACCTGCGAACAAGCGGGTACGCACATCTCTAACACGATCATCACAGCTCAGCACTCTTAAAATACTACACTCCCAAGTAGACTGCAAACTTATTTAAGAGGGTAAGTCTCCTAAATTATATCTTGCTACATACAAAAGTGACGTTGGAACGGTTAATACAAAACTGTATACTACATACATGATTTCATGCTTTCAGTAAGCCTGCATTATAGGACTGAAACAAAAATACGTTAAATGACAAATTTATTTTTTTAAAAATAATGATGAAGAGCTAAAAATTGTTAAGTTAAAAATTTAATTAAAATGAAGGGAAAATCATTGAGGGATATGTCTCTTAAGTCACAGATGTCGTTAGAGACGAAAGAAAGTGACAGGACGCAGGTGAAGCATCGACGGAATGAACGGCCAGGAAGGAACAGGAGTTACCGCGAGGTAACCTGGCCGGAGTACGGCAACGTCCGTCAAGTCTCCCACTCTCCGGGAATCGAACCCGATGGGTGGAAGGGCGAGCGTGCCGCCACGAAACTTAATGGTTGGGGGGGGGGGGGGGAGGGAGGCAACTGGAAGTAGTTACACATTTGGTGAATCTGGTACCGGGTACTAGGACGTGGAGCGCGGTGCAGGTAAATCACCGACCAGTATTTTGGATTTATAACGTCTCAACATCCAAAATTTCCACAAAAGTCCTGAAAAAAGACTTGCAATTTTCTTAAAATTTGAAGAGGCTGCGCCATCTTCATGAGGTCGTGCGCACTGATTAAAAAAAATAATAAATAAAATTTTTTTTTTACCAATTTCGAGGGAAGATTTCCCGTTTTAATCCACAAAAATGTTGTATTCTTGAAATGTCTCCAAAGGGGCACAAATTTTTCAATCTAATGGCATCCATTAAGCTTTCGGAGGGGATTTCGACCTTGACCTTAAACCACGTCCTTGAAATGTGATTCCTTGTGTGTAATTTGACACATGGTTTCAAAATTTTTACCTTAAAATTAAAATATATATAAAAAGTATTTTTAATAAACATTTAAACTTTAAAAATTAGTTAGGTGAAAAATTCTTCGCCAAAGAATTCGGCTAATGTGTTCGATCCCGGCAAAATCTGTTTAATAAAATATTAATAAAAATCATAAAATTTTATTAAAATATTTGATTGAAAACTGCACTTACATCATTCATTTCGGAGTCCTCGGTTTAATTCCCAGTGAGTAGGACAAGTAAAAAATATTCACATTATTGTCTCCACACTATCTACCAGGCGGCTGACCCCACTCGACTACTAATACCAAAGCATATATTATTTCCGCCATTACGACGTCTCGGCACCATCTTGGATGTCGCCATGTTGGATTCGCTTATCGTCTGATAGAGTGTACTATTCAGAAGGATCCGGGGTGTATGGTGTAAGTCGAAAATTTTTGCAGCTCTGAGTTAGTTGCGTATATAACCTTTGAAACGTTCAGATTAATTATTTTTTTTTTTTGGTATGGCAAACTCACATCTGCAAATGTTTTGACCTAACAACCACTATGTTCCGCAGTCTCTCGTACAGAGAACTGTACAGTCTCTTCTGCCGGACACTGAACCTGCCGTTTTTCCTTGGTACCACAGGAGGGGTAGTGGTGGTAGCCGCAAAGCTCATGAGTTTTCCACGGTAGGGCGATACTGCGGTCAAATAAAATTTTAAAACTTCACAGTCTAGTTCCCCAACTTCCGTGCCGCCGGTTCATCATATTGCCATCCGGGGCAGTAAGCGTGGGCGAGGCCAGAAACCGAAGTTTCTACAACTCGCTAAGTGCATAGTAATTCAGGTGCACCCCACACTGGTGAAGAATCATTTGAATAGACGGCGGGGGTGCGTGTCTTGTGGGATAGGTTTGGCACACGGGCCAGTGTGTGCGCTAGTAGGTTGTGTAATGCTATAAAAGTTACGTGGCTGGCACGAATTCTAATTTCTGAGACTCCAAGATAACTATTAAATTCGTGTGGTATAAAACTCGAAACTAGAAATTTATTTATGCTTATTTTTATTCTTGACTTTAACTAATAACCACGTTAAGGATTTTTTAAAATTTAAAATATTTTTTTTAAAATGAATAGGTCGAAATAAACTTCTGAAGACATTTCACGCACAAAACTGAATTTTTTTTGCCTGACTCTTTTAGAAGACCATCGAATTATTTCTCGTGGAGAAATAATAACGTGCGAAAGTTATTATTTTTATTTCCTCTTCTACTGTTTAGTTTTTTTTTTTTTTAGCTTTAGTACAGTTATTTTTTTTTTTTCAACATATTCACCGCAACCCAACTGATATTTTCGAGCGAACGTATCAGGTTGAAAACGTAGAGCTAATTCGTCCGTGACTTGAGGGGGAAAAAACTTAGTTTCCGAGATTGTTTTTTTTATTTTTTGTTATGTTCATGCTGGCGAGACGCTTAGGGCGGGCGGTACGGTTCGTTCCGTTCCTTGTTTTTCCCCGTCGGCGAGAGGAATACTCGCGGTAATTGAGTGCGCGCCGCGCGCAAGACTCGGATCTCGCGTCGCAGGAAAGCGACGAGGCGACGGAGGGTTGAAAAGGGTGGATGTCGGGGAGGGTGGGGTGTTCCATCCCCGCAGCTGTGGGGAAGGGAGGGGGTGTAGGAGAGACGAGACATTCTCCCCCCCTCGATGAGCAATTTGAGGGCGCTCCGTTCCCCCCCCCCCCCCCCCCGTGGGTCGGGTTTCTCTCGCGGGGAATCCCGGGCGCAAAAACCATCCGAGCGAAAACGCACCTTTGATGTCGGTTGGGACGAAGATGGTTCCCGGGGGGGTTGGGGGGGGGGGGAAGGGAGAGTGGGGAAAAGAGAGATCGGAGGGAACTTTATTTGCATCGTCGTGGCAGCGCTCGCGGGGAAATGTGCCCTTCCCCCCCCCCCCTCTCACTCTTCGTACCCCTATCTCTCCTTATTGAACCAGTATCGTACCAACCTTTCCAGCGACACGTTTTGATTTTTGTATTAAATTTTTATTTTTTTTTATAATTTCTATTGGTTTCTGAAGTGAACTGACAAAATGGACGATAGAAAAGGTTTGGTTGCCGTAATGTTGATGTTAGATGAAGCTGGTGTGTTAATTCCACTATTTCCTTCAATTTTTTTGACTAACTATTATCTTGACGCATTTCTTCATTCAATGGCGGTATTTCGTACATAATACTGTGTACACTATATATATATATATATATAAGTACAAACAAACTGAGAAGTGTCACGGCCACTGTCAGAGCAACATCTGAGTCAGTCGGTTTTCTGTCGCGCATCCCAGGTCCGGTTCAGACCCGTTTCAAACTCGTTTGATACCGGTTCAAACCTATTTCAGATCGGTTCAAACCAGTTTCAAACCCGTTCAATACCGGTTCAAACCCGCTTCAAAACGGTTCAAACTCGTTTAATACAGGTTCAAACCAGTTTAATACCGGTTCAAACCCATTTCAAACCGTTTCAAACCGGTTTGGTGCGCCTTCACTCTGTCCAACTTGGTACGTCCTCACACTGTCCAACTTGCTGTGCAGAACTACATATTGTTGTCCCGCGGTTGGCGCTTGATTACGGCCGAGATGGTAAACCAGAAGTTCAGCCAACTCTGGTGCGGTGCGGTTAACCTGTCACCGCACACTATCAAACCCCAGCCCAACTCTGTCTGCCATCCGACCAAGTTGGATGAAACGACGAACAAAGTTGGGTATTGGGGCGGTAAGGGGGGGGGGGGGCTTTTACTAACTGCCTCGCTCAGCTCCAGACTGAGAGACCCTAAGAGCGATCTGAGGTCGATTTCCGCCGAACTTCCGGCGCTCTGCTTGGAACGCGTTGGCGTCTCGCTTATAGCGCCAGAGGGGATCGGTGTCATAGAGTCGGTACTGGGTAGAGAGTAGCGTGCGTTTTCAGCCATAAGGTGTTGGCGTCGTACGGTCGGTACTGTGTATAGAGAAGAGCATGCGTATGTCACTAGAAAGGGTTAGCGTCGTAAAGTCCTTACTGGGTAGATAGTAGCGTGCGTATGACGCAAAAGAAGGTTGGGGTCATAGAGTCGGTACTGGGTAGAGAGTAGTGTGCGTATACCACCAGAAGGGGGTTTGCGTCGTAGAGTCGGTATTGGGTATAGAGTGAATGCTAAAATCGTGAGGATACGCATTTTGTTGTCCTCGATGCTAAACGACTCTTTCGTCGCCAATACTGTTGAAAATAAGTAACAAGTCGTCTCAGTTATATAAAAACAAAAGTTTTGATGATTTATAAGAAGAGTTTATTTTATATATATATTTACAAATCCAAAATGATTTTTTTCCCACTTCCTGCCCTCCAAGAGGGCTTTCAAGTAGTTAAGCGTTTTAACGAGTGGTTAGGTAACGTTTTATACATTACAAATGCTGTGATATCGAAAGAATGGTTGCTTGTATTACGTAAGTAAAAGTTTAGATACTTAAAATACTGTAATGATTAGATAGTTTAGGTAAGTTGCACTACAAATACTGTAAAAACGTTTGTATACGGTTAAATAAACGTTTCCTTGCTGACACACATAGCTATATTTATTTTTTGTAAAACCCAATTTTTTTGTTTTAAAAAAAATTAAATTTTTCCTTTTTGTGCCAGCGAATGATATTTTTTTTTGGTTGAGACAAATTTTGCTTAAAACAGAATATATTCTTCATATTTATTGTGCCTTTTTAACAAACACATATTTTGTTGGAGTGAAAAAAACTTTTTTTTTCGATTGTGAGGAAAAGTAGTAGAGACCAAACTTTTGCATAAATATGGCGGACACACGGTTTGGTCACGCGCGCTGCCTTCTGGGAATTGGTGCAACATTCCTCCCTCCTCCCCTCCCTTCTTCTTCCTCCGTCCCCCCCCCCCCCTCAACACTCTGGCTCCACGGAACGTGCTCTGTACCTCGCGGAGTGGATCTGGTGCTCGCGTTAGACTTCAATCGGTGGTTCGCTAATGCCTACTTCGTGCAGATCAGGTTAAAAAAAAAAAAAAAAGGAGATGAATCCGCCTAGATAAACCAAGTGTACCTACTTATTTTACAAAACTTCGATACGTGTAACTGTAGTTTTGGTTTTCATCAGCAATCTAAAAATCTAACAGTTAGAGACTACCACAATTACGAGATATTCCGTTGGAAAACTGTTTAAAGCATGAAAAATTAGAACTTTATTTAAATCAACTTTCAATTAATCACAGCATATTTAACAGATTTTTTATATTGAAGCGAAAACAAAAAAAAAATTACTGGCTAATATTTGTGTCAAATATTTTTTTTTGAGCAAATGACTGCATTGCAGTAAACCTTCAAACCGAAAAGAAGTGAGAAATAATGACTTAAAGTTCTTCCCCAAAACTCAGTTGTAATAGAATGCATCAGGATTTGAAAAGTTGGACTCGTGTGTATAATCCTGAGGAAAATTTACGCTGAAAACTGCTGGGAATGTCCTGGAATCAGAAGGAAAACAAAATTTACAAATATGGTATTTTTCCATTCATACTTACAGGAACTTGGTGAATACATCACAAATTAAATAAAGGAACAAAAAAGTTTTGTTTTTACAGAAGTGGAAATACTGTTAGGTGGTTCCTTTTACAAGTACATACATATTGTGTTTCCGTACGTTTTTTTTTTTTTTTTCGCTTTTGTTTGTACTTTCACTCCGCTATGGCTACGTTTCGGTTTCAGAGTACACAATAGTAAGGAAAATTTACATTTAACTTAAAACTTGACACAAAAACTATATGACGATGTTGGCATTGCAAATTATTCCAAGTAAACGCAACGCAATAAGATACCGCAAGTCCATAAGCATACCCTTTTCACCCACGCTGTCTGTGATGAACTATGCATTTACGTGTTGCTCAAAGAGAGTAAACAATCAATAGCAGTCAGGAATGGGTAGGTAGAGACCAGAGCCACCCCCTTAAAGCCTTTTTTTCAATATTAATACAACTCATTAAACAGAATAAATGATTCGATATATGATTCAATTTATGTCCAATAAATATGAAAAATTAGAGAGTAGCCTTCCATTTAAACATGCATTAGATATCACTTCATTTGAATGATTTTAGGATTTAGAAAAAAACACACAAGGTTCCTTATATAACTTCAAATTTTTATTTAAAATCATTATATTAAAAATAATCAGAAAGAGGACCCCATGCTTATCTGGTGATATTTCCACCACCCTTCTACCCCCCATTTTTTCCTTACAAACTATATGATGGATTCATTCGACCCACCTATTGCACAAATCCTGGCTACGCTCATGTAGACATTACGTGGTACTGAGGGTCTTGTTTGACAAACTCACCGAACGGGTTTAATTAGTTGACTTATGTATTTTGGTGGTCGCGAGCTGAATTGTTGCCGTCGGCAGTAAGGGCAATTTTCCCGAAATGCTGTCCGCCTCCTTTATGGACAGACTCTGCTGCAACAGTTCCTAACTACGTAATCCTATTTCCCACTTCTTAAACGTAACTGTAGGTTCCACGTATGAAACTAAACAGAATTATAAAATAATTCAGAATTCCAAAAAGCAATGTACTAACGAAAAGAGAAAAACCGTCTCAGGAAAAAGTTGAGTTTAGAGATTTTTTTTAATAATTGCGTTTACCCTGATAGAATTAAAACTACAATAGAATTAATAGCAAATATTACGAGCAGTGTAATAGTACAGATCACATTTACAGTTATGGCCTCAGTAGCGTTTACAGTCTCTAGAAATTTTATTGATGGTTCTTTAAAACGTTGTGCATTAAAAATTATTGGAGGAGCCTGACAAAATATTTGCCTTCCCCCCTCCCCTCCTTGGTTTCTCTCGATGGCCCTCAGTCCGTGTTGATGACGCTAGAGGGCTCACGCCGAAACGGGAGTGGAAGTTCCAACTTACATTTCTCTCCGCGTTTCAAATCTCGCAAAACGCCTGGAGCAATAATTTCTGTTAAGTTGTCTACTCTCTCTTTCTCTCTCTCTCTCCGCCGTAAGAAGTTGACTGATGCATTTAATTGTATGCCACTAGACAGGGGATCCTGAAAACTCAGATATGAGAGAGAAGGGTGGGTGTAGAGAGAGAGAGAGAGAGAGAGAGAAAGGGAGAGTGAAGTCTTAATCGCAAATGTAACAGGAGACGTTTTCTATTTACGAAATAGCGCCTTCGAGGGGAAAACTTTGCTGCATTGTTTGTCTTAATCAGGTTTTGCGGGGAAAGGGAAAATGGGGGTGAGAAAGAATGAAGTGGGGGGGGGTTGAGGGGGGGGGGGGAGGAATTAAGAAAAGGAAAGAAAAAGAAACAGTTTTGCGAAATTGGCGGGTTTAAACAACAATTACATCGCGCGGTGTCAGGAACTCCTGGCAAAGTTACACTGGCGGCGGAAGACATCACCTCTTCCCCCCCCCCCCCCCAAAAAAAACTTGCCTGGGCGTGGGGGGGGGGGGGGGAGTGTGGTAGAGTGGTGAGCGTTAAATATCTCACATTAAGATTGTTGTCTGTTTCAGGAGTGGTGACTGAGGGTCGCGCTAAATGAATCCTGCCTTTATTTTGCAGCCGAGAAGAAAGTTCCTCGTTTTAACACCCGCGCGAACTTGTGAGTTAGAAAAAGGGAGGAGGGGAGGGGGGGTTGAGAGGCAGCTGTGAGTTTCAAGTGATATCCCGCACAACCAGGCTCACGCACGGAGGAACAGTAACTTATTAAAATCAAACCTTGATTGAATGGGGGAAAAAAGCACGCGACACTCGTCAAATCACCACCGAGCTGTACACTATATAATAATCCATGGTAAAAAGAAAGCAAAAACCGATAAATTTCATTAATGATTTTAAAAAAATGTGTTTCGATTTGCGTAAAAATTTATCTTATCATTTAATATTTGTTTTGTTAAATGATGTGTTGTGAAACAAGTACTTGTAATACTCACACAAAAGGAATATTGAATAATTTCGTTTTGCTGAAATCTCATTATGGGATTAATTCTCACAGTATATACATCAAGTCCGTCGTAAGTGACCTCGTTATCAATGAAAATTAAAACATTGGTGTTAGCAAATTTGTTCGGTGTCGGACTCGTGTGTAATTCATTCTCATATTTTTTATAATGCGCCAAAAATCGTATTACTTAAAAAAAGTAACATTCACTTAAATATATTTTCTTGTCCGTCTCTCTCTCTCTCTCTCTCTCTCTGACAGTGCACGGCAAAGCAAACGGCAAATTTACAGACTTCACCGAACGTTTGTGAAGATAGCAAACCTGGCGCTGATGCGGACAAAAAAAAAACAGGAATCACTCGGCTTCAGCCGAAATAATGGTGTTTGCATGCCATCATGATCACCCCCGCACTTAATGACATCTTTCCCAGTTGTATTTGCGCTGCGTGTGTGTGTGTGTGTCTTCCATACATGTATTCTGTTTCATTACGAGACCCTTCATTACTCTTCCGACCCCCCCTCCCCCTTTCCCAGCTATCGGCACTGTCGGCACCGCAAACGTAATTACCGACATGAAGTCGTGTAAATGATGCAGTGTTTTTTTATTTTTTGTTTTTGGGAACTCCAATGGTTTGTTTTGTCGTCGGCTAATTACAGCCACTTAATAAAGCGCGCAGTTATGGTCGCGGACAGCCTGCGCTCTGTAATTACCACTCGACCCCTGTTGGGGGTCTCCCGACAGCAATGCACTTGTGTCGTGCAAGTTGCGTTCCCGCTACGCTACAGGCGCACAAGGCGAAGTAAACACAGTCAATTACATACTACCAACTATCTTATGATACAAATCCTAGAACATATTACTGTGTGTGTGAAGTTATGTCAGTTTGAATGCTAGTTATTTTATCCTTTATTTATTTTTGAACTGACTTTGATAAATTTATGGAATACTTATATGTAGCCCATATATTTAATTAAATAGTGCGTTACTTATAAATCCGTAAAAATAACGGTTCCTTATGGGATAGCAAACTAAAATCAATTAAAAGAAAGTGAGCGAATAGTTATTTATTTACAATTATCCACATACAAATTTTTTTCGTACCATTATAAGGAGATTAACATTAGGTTTTGACAGAGCTGAGTGCATTAGAACTCTTTGCGATGAAATTGAAATATGGTCCGGCAATGTTGGGTACCAAAGCTAGCTGAGTTAACGTATATTTTTTTACGTTACGCTGTGTCGAACAAAAAACAAATAGTTATGAAAGTAAGTTTTTGACTTATTAAAGACATATAAATAAGCAAATAATATAATTTCCTTGTTTAAGTTAACAGTTTAATTAAAGTTAAGTTAACTCTTTTTATTCTTTCGATATTTCGAAAACAGTGTACTAGAAAGCATTGCTAATACTTTGGAAAAGTAACAGTTATGAAAAATGTCTACAAATGATTGAAACTTAACGCATTATATCGTAAATTTTTGTTAATTTATTTTCTATGCTCTGAAAGCTATTACTCTAACTGTTATTAAATAAGTCTCTTAAAACATGGTTCGGCTGTTTCGATGTATTTTTTATTTAACCGTACCCTTCCTCGCTGCAATTTCTTTTTTGAAATTTTTTTAATGCGTGCGTAATTTTGTAATTTATTTCTTTAAAAGAAGGGACGAACAAAAAGCGTTGACGTTTGAAAAATAAACGATAACCTCGTTAAAAGGAAAATGAGATCTTTGACGTTATCCATCCTTTGGCAAGCAATATGAAAAATGTCAGACGAGAGAAACGAATAACAAGAAATTAAATTGCCAATACGTCGTATTTTCGAATTCCGGCATTTGCAGTGTTGTAATATCCCTTTATTTGTCTGCCAAAATTGTAAACCTGCTAAAAAGCATTTTGTCAGAATGCTTCATTCAAATATTTTATAATATGCGACGTTATTCGTTATACTCTTACATTTACGGCCTTAGAAAAAAATTTATATTCTTTATTTCAGTTTGTTTATAGCGTTTACTAAGCCACGTAGACTTAAGTGCTACGTTTAAGCATGAATTAAAATGGATTTTTGGTTCAAACATAGGCTTGTTTTTTATAAGAGTGTTTTTTATTTCTCAAAAGGGTTTTAAGCTTCTCTACATATTCTTAGTGCCACTATCACCATACCACTTACTGTGAATATCGGTGAGACTAAACCACCAAGTTTTTTCCTTCTATTGTAAACTGTGAGTCAAAATGGTTTCTACATTTTGTAAAGTGGAAACAGCAGGCATTGTTTCGTATCAATGAAAATTAAAGCAAAAGTAGCGTAAATCGTTGAAAATAATATTGATATTTTTCTAGTGGCTACGTTAGTGTGCGCAACTTTACTATATAGAGTTTGTTAAATAATACTGCATATTCGCAAGCATCACCATAGACAAAGTGTAAATAAAACAATGGATGCGTGCTCGCTTGAACACTTAAATAATCCACTTGCAACGATAAAACACAATGGAGGTTTTTACTTTACGTTCAAAATTGCAACAAAGAATACGACGTAAAAACTTACAAAGAGTCTTAAAGTCGCCTGACTCTCTACTCATGCGTTATTTCCTCCCCCTTGTCCACAATCAAGCGTCTTAATAATAAGCGTTGGAATTTTCGATGCGCTCTGATGATTAAACAACTAAATAAAAAAAAATTAATTAATAGGTACTACAAAAGTTTTTAGCGAAAAAATAATTAATTACAGAAGTTTATAAAGCAAGTGTTTTGCGTTCACGATAATTTTATTCAGCTAAAAAAATAATAATATGATCATGTATTTCAGTATTCGCCAATGATATGTAACATTTACCTCGGCAACGAGCAAATTTGCGTGTTCTCGCATTACAAATACACTTATAATACGAAATTCGGAAACCAAATTTAACGTAAAATTCTTTCAGAGTAATGCTGAGCGTGATAAACGTACACGCAAATTGTGTTATTAGTTTCCGCACCCGCCGCTAGAATTCGCTGCCGGAGCAGCCACGGCGGCTATTGGAATCATTTGATGAGCAGACCGAAAATGTTAAAACTGTATAATGAAACGGCTCCGATAAAATTTAAAAAAAAAATTCAAAGCAGTCATGAGGACTGCCGACAGAATTGAAAACATTTTCGCATTTTTACGAAAAAAAAATATTATCACACAACAAATTTGTTTTATCACGTTAGTAAAATAACTCCTAAATTACTATAAAATACGCATTGCATAGTATTTGTACGTATTAAAATAATAAATGATGTTCTTAATTTTTAGGTTATATTGCTACAAAGACTCCGTTTTCTGCGTTATTCAAACTATATATCTATATGAGAATATTAATTTATTTTATACTCATGTTTTTCTGTCCAGTAATCGTATACTAAAGATTTAAAAGCGCAATAAGTTATACTAATAAGGAACAGATAGTGTTATCGTTAACACGTCACTTGACCATGTCGATGACGACGACACATGAATTTACTCCCTATCCAAACCTTCCCATAGAAGTTTTCACTTCAAAAACTAAATTTCGGCTATGAACATGATTTTCAACAAAAGGAATTTTTTTTTGACGTGACAACGTCTAATAAATCGATGAACGCCGGCTGCACGCATGAAAAAGTGTCCCGTTACGCACATTGTTCCGTTACGCACATTGTTCCGTTACTCTGTGTCCCGTTACGCTCATTGTACGCTTGCACCGCATCTATCTCTCTTCCACTCGACTGTTTATAAAATGAAGTGAAAAGTAAATGTGGTTTTCATTGCTTATTACAACAATTTCGGCAATAAAGGTTAATTATGCTTGCATTTTAATAATCTGATTACTAGTATAATTTCAAGTATTTATTCTTTTATTATCAAAATAAAAATGATTCCATTTTATTCATAAAGTATGCAATCATTTCATCAATGTTTTTTTTTATGACGTTGTCAAGTGAAACCATCGTCCGTAAACAGACTTTACTGACAGCCAATTTTTTTTTTTTTTTATTAAAATACTGCCCTTCTGGGTTCTGTGAACTTAAAAAAAATTTTTTTCGCCATCCGCCACAGACGGCGGCGTCGCGGTTGAAAAATTTTTCCGTTTCCGCGCGACTTCCGTTCCTGTCGCGGTGGTCGCAGCGACCGAGCGCCCGGCACAGAGAGACTAGAAGTGTGTACAGGTCACAAGCTGCGACGGATTCGCTGGACCGTCTTCCGCCCCTGTGTCGGGGACAGGGACGACGAGCTTCCGGCGAGGCGACAAAAGACTGCGCGCGCGGGTCCGCAGGGCGGGGCTGAAGGGCGGGGCGGGATAATTAAACCGTTATTATTCGCGCCGTTCCTCCCAGCGGGCGGGAGCCAGCCGGAGGGGGAATAATTAACGTGATTCCAGACGTGTCGGCTCCGGCTGCGACGGGCGGGGGAACGACTGCGTGGCGCGACAAAGAGATTCACACACACACGTATTGAGGTTAAATTGAAAAAAAAAAAAAAAAAAATCGAGACAGCTCAAAAATATCAGCAGCAGCTGGACAAAATTGCCGACGGCGAAAGCACGAAAGAGACAACGTTCGGGCGAATAGCTTTCTTCCTGTCTGAAACATGTATCTCCGGATCTGTGCCTCCCGTAGGCACAGCCACAAAATTGCAACTTCAAGGGAGAACTTTAACTTTTACTAATTTTTTTGTGTTTCATCGCTAGAAATAAAAAGTTGCGTTACGAAACTTCAACACACAATTCATAGACTTATTTACTAGAGGAAAAATTTATTTTCAAGATAAAAGTATGTTTTCATTTTTAAGCAAATTATTTCTGCAAAATACGTTCCCATGGGGTTTAATGTAACATTAGGAACATATCGTAGAATTACAAGTCTGTACGTCGCGACGTACAGAACTGGTGATAAGTGAGTTAGTGAGTGTTATTTCGTTTGTATGTAGAGAGATTGGAATAAAATTGATTTTACAGTCGTTTAAAATAGATTCGCTTGAAGTTGTCGCTAAAACGTAAAAGTTTAAGTTGTGTGCGACAAGTGTAGGTACTTGGTACACCTTTAAAAATCAAGGATCGGGAACATAACCAAAGTTGCAACTAAGATTGGGCCATATAATCAAAGTCTTGCAACTATCATGTTTTGTCAACATAATCTCACTGATAACAGTTATATATTTATATATAAGTTATATAGTGTTAACTCAGTAGGTGAAGAACTAGAACTTTACAACTTTCTAGAAGAATTATTAGTTCATTCGTAAGCTTGTAATTGTGACCGATCTATATTTTTTTAGGCCGTTAGAAAATTATTAATAAACAACAAGTGTCAGCTTCAAGGTTGTAAGCTAAACCTGTTGATGAACAGCGATTTTTTTTTAAATTAGCTTACAAGTAAGTAAAATTGTAAAAAAAAAAAAAAATTTTATACAAGTTCACGATTGAAATTTTCCACAAACTTGAAAAAAAAAACTTCAATTACAGTTTATAAAAAAATTTGTCTTTTTTTTTTTAAATTGAAAGGTTTCTCGTCTATCGGACGAGAGAGAAAAAAAAACCCATTCGAGTCGGGTTAAGGTGGCCGATGTACGTACAGGTGGATTCGGACACTTTCCAGGGAGCTGTTCAGAACACGCCTCGCCACGTACTGATTTATTTTCTTTTTTTTTTTTTTTTACCCCCTCGTGGTGTTGCGAGGACTTTTCCCTTTGACGCAGGAAGAGGAAGCCCGCCCCTCCTCCCCCACCCCTCCTCCCCCCCGCGGCGACAAACAAGAGGACGGACTCCACCCGTCGGCTTCGGCGATGTTCGAACTCCCGACAATGAGGCCGTCGCGGTGCTGGGTCTGTTTTGTTTACCGGCAGTACGGTTTGGTGGTGAGGGGGTGTGGGGAGTACACAGAAGGATGGCGAGGGGGGGAGAGAGGGATACGAGGGGGTGGTTTTCTCGCCAGAAAGCGACAAGGGTCCTGGCCGGTCGTGTGTAATTGCGTTCGGCCCCGGCGAAACTTCCCTCGCTTTTCAGCGTTTGCGCCTAGAAAGGGGGGGGGGGGGGTGTCGCACGACAGCGCGTAGAGAAAGGGTCGGGTTTTCCCGTCGAGGGAGAGCGTATGCATGAAGTCGACTCCATTACAACTGGCCCTTCCTGGGGGCCTCGCGGGCACAGCCACAGCGAGATAGACAGTGCCCGGTCAGAATGGGGAGGACGAGCGACTCTTGGAAGAAACAGAAGAAAATAATGGGGCGCGGCTGAGTCGCGGACGCGGCGGTGTGTTGTACGCGAATACGTGTACGTAACCTACAATTTTTTTTGGTTGTTCTGCACATTTATTTTATGTAATGAGTAGAGACCGGAAAAATTCGCTGTTTCAATGACCTCTAGGATAGACTCCATGATACTCTATGTACTGGGACAAATTGCACCTGATAATTGGATACTGACTCGTGACACGCGTCGACTGGGATGATTGTGATTTGATACGTCTTTTGTTGAAGGTTTTTCATTGGCTTAGAGTCCTTCAGATAAACGGTGGTCCAATCGCTGACTCAGCATAAAGGTGTACGAGTTTGGAGTCTAGCCTATCGCGAAATGAACCCGCGAATTTTTCCGGTCTCTAGTAACGAGGTTTGGAACTTCTTTACCACTTAACCTTTAAACACACTAAAGTTTACAAAGTACTAAGTGTAAATAACTCAAAACGCCCAGCATGCGTTTCAATGCCTCATTCAAATTCGTTTGTAATTTGTTTGAAGTAGGTACACAGATACAAAGCATCTATCTTCTCTAATTATGAATCATTCCATCTCTCCCCCTCTCTATGTAAATCTCTATATCGCTCTATATCTCTATCTGCATACATCTTTATATCTCCCTATTTCTATCTCTACCCCTCTTTAAATAACTATTTCCCTCTATATCTCGCTTTCTCTCTTCTCTATATACCTATATCTATAGCTCTCTATATATCTCTCTATATATCTCGATATAACTATATATCTCCTTATCTCTCTATTTAATTCTCTATGCCTCTCTATAACTCTCTATTTTTTCCTATACCCCATATATATTTTTATCTTACTATATGTCCTTACTTTTTCGCTACTACTCTATCTTTACATCTCTTTATATTTATATTACTCTATCTGTATCACTCTATCTCTCTATCTCTTTTATATTTAATCAATATAATTCTGTCATGAGTGCGCACTCATAAATAGAAAACACACAAACTGCTGCTAAACTATATTAAATTCACACATTTTGTTGAAACGATTCGCGCGCCGAATATTTTAAAATTGTTTTACTAATTCAGAAACCTTTGCGGCCATGCACAGAACAAGTCACAAAAGTTTAATCGCAATCGGATAAATTGTTTAGGAACGCATAAGTGACACAAAAAAAACACATTAATTTTTACATATATAGATGAAAACACCTTTGAGTACGACACGAACTAAAAAAACATGTAAAAGTGAGTAAAAATACCATAAAATATTATATCAAAATTAATTTTTTTTTTTCATGATTTGTAATATCGAGAAAAAAAGATAAAATTTGTGAAATGCCAATTTTTTTTTTTTTTCCTTTCCAAGACTTAAAGAAATTTTCCCCGTTGTCTGAGACTTCTCCCGCCATCACTGTTTCAAGATCAAGAGAGAAGGCTTTCCGCGGGGGGCGAAGAAATTGGCAAGGAAAAACTTCCCTCCTTGAGCCCGGAAGACTCTTAAGGGTTATTTTTTTTTTTATCAACCTCCTCCTCCTCCCCCTACCCCCCGGGTCAACGAGCTTCGGGCCGGGTCCCCAGCTCCCCGAAGCCATTTTCCTCCTAAGTATTTCAGCGCCGCCATCACTTATGCAGCACCAGCGGCCGTGGGCTGGGCCGTGCCGAAGCGTTCCCCCGGGACCCACTGCCCCTACCCCCCCCTCCCCTACCTTCACACACCGGCTCACCTGTTGAATGGGGGAGGCGCGGCTCCGGGCATTATCACTGCGGCTTCGGGGCCGATAAACTGGCCCTGCTCGGCCTGTGGTAGCAGGAGGGGGGGGGACGGGGGACTGGTCTCGCCGTCCGGGGGTTGTGGTCTGTGTCAGATCCAAGCCCTGCTCGCCTCAATCGTCCTGGTGTGTCTGTCGCGCACCCGTTGTGATTCATTCGACTCAAACTGAACGATATTCGAAAGACAAAAAAAAAAAAAAAAATGCACTGAGAGAAAGGTTTGTTTGCCTCAACAAAATATATGTTTGTATGTGGCGAAATAAATATGTTTTGTTAATTCAAACAAATATTTTGTAGTAGGAAAGATTCTGTCGACCCCAACAAAATGATGTTGTCAACTCAAATGTATGTTTGGTTAGGTGTAACAAATAATTTTTGTTTCTTACCGAGTTTGGTTAAGCTAACAAAATATATTTTTTTCCACCAAGTAAATATTTGTTTCGCCATATATAAACAAATGTTTGTTTGATTCAAACAAACCTTTTTCTCAGTGTGGGTTGTCTGTAAAGTCGGTTTACGGACGATAACTTTACGTGATAACGTCATTAAAAAGCATTGATGAAAAATTGCATACTTTTTAGTTTTCAAATATTATTTACAGTTTTTTTGCAAATTCAATTTAAATAATTCGTTTAAATATAATCACGAACGAACAATTAGTTAAAAAGCGCGCCTTAACCTGTTTGATATTATAGAAGATTTTTCTCGCACGGTGGTTGGCCGGTTCTTGCACGCTCGGCTCAGGCGGAAAGTGACAATTTTTTCGTGCGTGCAGCCGGCGTTCATCGATTTACAAGACGTTATCACGTCAATAAAAATTAAAAAAAAAAAAATAGTTCAGAGGGTCGGTATTCCAAGACATTCGGGATAAGGCAGCGAATAACTGTAGGGGCACGCATATTTTTAGCGAAAAGATTTCCGAGAACTCGCTGAAAGTTAGAAGACTGTCTCGTGATCGGGGCGAGTTTCTTTCAGGCGCATGTCTGAGTGTTACGACACCAATCATGGAGATTCAAACGCGAGCCGAGTGGCCCGTTCAGATAAAGGCGACGACTTCTCTCGCAGACGGCCGTCCAATCACGAGGAAGGAAACCGCTGGTGCGGGTATGCCTCGTTGCAAATCTAATGGCTAGAGACCTGCAAAATTCGCGGATTCATTCGGTGATAGGCTAGAATTCAAACACATATACCTGTTAGATAATTTTGCTATTGGCTTACTGTTCATCTGGAAGAATGTCAACCAGTTATAAACCCTCAAACAAAAAATGATCGAATCACAGACAAACCAGCTGAGACGACTTACAAGACGGCAGCCAATGAACTTGCGTTATTTGTCCGAGTGTACAGGGGTATGTGCAGTCCATCCTGAAGGCCATCGAGACCGCGAATTTTGCAATGGCCGTTGAGATTTTTTTTTTTGCGAAAATTCCTGCCCCTACGAATAAGCACTACCTTTTTGGGGTATAACCTAACTCGTGGACCGTATTCCATAACGTGTCCGAACGCAATCCCTGCTAGGTAACGAAAAAAAGCGACCGTCTTAATGAACCGAGACTTGTACAAGGCTAGAAACTGATTTCGATGCTTCTCAGATGGAGTTTGGCAACAATCGATACATTTGCTACGCCAAATTTTTTCCTGCAGATAGCAGCACTATCGCGCGAATTAAATGGCGTAATTTTAACGTGTACTATTAAAGTTGCGATTACTTGTTTAATGATGATTAAAGTGTACAAAATGTATCCCAGGACAGTTTCGCTATTATAAATTTTCATTCGGCACATCAACGCGTTTGGTACGGACCCCTGATGATCACAAAAATGACTATGTACGAGTTAATGGCGCCAGATGTAGTTCAACCATTTGGACGAAATCAAAACGAGAAAGTGAGCTCTGCGCATGGGCGGAATATGGACAACAGAACGTCAACGGATAGGACACCGAAATCCGTTGCCTATTGTGCTCTTAGAACATAGTTAGAGTACTGATATAGCATATTAAACACCTAAACCCTTATTTTTGAGTCTTGGATTACTTGCCTAGGTGTTGAATGCGCTACACCGGTACCCTAACCGTATTCCTAGTGCACGATAGTACACGGCCAGTCCCTTATTTTTATGGAACGGATTTTTTGGTGTCCTATCCAAGACCTGTCTGCTGCCAAAACCTTCATACGAATCGCACAGCCAATACGATTACCATCATGGTGCGTACTGAATATAATCCACAGCAAGGAAGATTATTGAATGGCCATAGACAATTAACATGCAATGTAGTTTTTCAAGAGGTTCTTCATTAAATACATTTTTTATCAAATATATTTTATCCTTTCATTTATATACAAGATAAATAATTTTCATTTGCATAATATAAAAAAATGAATTTTCAGTAAATATTTTGAGAATAGTAATTTAAACAACTGGTGAAAAAATAAACACCATAACCGCACACAACGAAGAACATTGTAAATAATTTGGGTCGTAGCACAATAACTACCTTTAGATATAAATCTCTGCTAGAAGCTTGATTGAACAATATTTATTTGAACCAAAAACTTTAATTTCTTTATTGATGACTTTTGGGCTATTTTTTTCTCTTACTCATGTTTGTTATTAGCCTGTGTGGATCTCAACCTGAGATAACACTTACCATCGACTTTCAGTAAGATTTTAGTCTAAAATACAAAATAAATAAATAATGTTGGATATTTATTATGAGAAACCAGAAGTATGAAATGGTCGAATGAAAGTATCAACTAATCGTTAGAAAAGTGCTAGCGATTACCGAACTAAAATTGATGATAAACTGTGATGTTGCTCGTGGTGTTCGTTAATTGCAACGACAAACGTAGATGGGTTAATGTTTTGTCGGAGAACTGAAAATAAAAAAAAAACGCCGATGAGTCGCCGGGTTCAGTACTCCGACTATAGGATGACGTGGACTCACTTTCGCGATAACTTCATCTGGTGCACGTCGCGTCGCGTCGCGCGAGCGAAACGTCGCGGGTGGGTGGTGTAGGGGGGGGGGGGGGGTCGGAGAGGCTGCATTGTTTTATCAACTTGAAAGTGAAACATATTTCGGCGAGAAGGTGAAATGGACGCAATAAAAAGAGTTCCATTTTCAGGAAATCGCGGATGCGAAAAAACATAGGGGGGGGGGGGGGGGGACGGGACAGAGCTACATCGTACAGACCGGGACAGAATATTGCTTTGATACGAGAGATCAAAGCGGAACTCTTTTGACTCGCGAGTCCGCTCCGCTGATGGAAAATACTCGACAATGCAATATTCGCCAATTTCGGAGTTCCAAGCGCGAACTCGTTTGGCATTGTCAGAGAGAGAGAGAGAGAGAGAGAGAGAGAGAGAGACAGACAGAGAGAGAGAGAGAAAGTGACATACATACAGAACGAAACTAAAACACAACGCATAAAATATTTCCACATTCTCGACGAACTATGTAAAAAATTAGATTTTACATTTTTATTCTTGCATGGAGGCAGCGAGAAAAAAAAAACTAAATCAGCACACCACAAGTATTCCGTTGTATTTTTCTTTTTTATTTGCGCCTTGGTTCCTGATTTCTAAATGCATTTCGAAATGGGCCTCCAGCCAAAAAAAAAAAAAACGTTGGTCAAACCTAATTTCTTTTGAGTATTAGTTTCCTCAACAAGATACTCTGTAGTCAAAATTTATATTGGACTTGCTAGCATTCGCGACTCGTGGCAACACTCAGTGAAACGCTGCAATTTATATTTATACAGTATGCTCAAGGTAAATCACTTTTTTGAAAAATAATTAAAATAATGTAAATAATGAGTAAACAGTTTATATTAGGTATTGGTATATTTTCCTTTTATCTAATATTTTTTTAAGTCTATTGGTAATTTAAAAACTCTTTTCATTTTTAAATTTATTTTGTGTAAAAAATGTTATTTTGAAAGTTAAATAATTTCTAATCATTTTTCCTGAACAAGTAAAAGTGCTGAGAAGTGTGGTTAAGATTAATTACAGGATATTATATATATTTTAACAAAACTCTAAACTATACTGAATATCATTTTAAAAACTTACTTCAATTGTACTCTGTTTCCGCACTACACATATACTTTAACACGTGAAATTTTTGCGTCATTCTTTCCAATTATAATGTGTAATTTTTTTTAAATTGTTGCAGTGTGTTATTTTTCGATTTAATACAATTGCTTGGACATAGCCATTGCAGCATTGAACAGTTTGTCACTGAAAAAAAATTGCAAAAAAAAAAAAAAAAAAAAAAAAAGAAGCCCCGAACCCAAAGATGAAACTAAACAGGTATTATGGACGACACCACGACGACACCAGTAAATAGTTTTATTGTGATGTCTGATATTTTTTTACAGTTTGTCTGTGTTCGTCTGTGCTGTGGTTGTTTAGTTTCATCGTTGGGCCCATCTGTTTTCTGTGTTGTCCAAGGTTTATTTTTGCATTCTTGAATTTTCCGTGACAATCAGTGCAAAGCTGCAATGGAGTATATCAAAAATTTCCCCACTGAACGAATCATTTAAAGAACGTGTATTTTTTTTTTTGTTGTAAAATAACGTTATTTTCCTTAGATTTAGTACTATGCAATTTTTTTTTTCAGTATAGTTTATTTCAGTCCGGAATCCGAATTCCCTCTTATTCGGGCGAAATTTATTCCGTGTTAACTGCAGGGTGCTTCGTGCACAAGTTACGGCCCGACTGAAATTTCCGCGCCAGACAAAAGGCGGGCCCTCCAAGGCCCGGAGGGGGTTGGGAAGGGGAAGACTGTAGGGTGAAGGGGGGATGGGGGAGCAGAAGGAAGGGATGGGAAGAGGAGAGACGAGCAGATCCTTAATTCAGGCGGCGACGAAGACTCGAGGCGACATGCTCCGAGCGACGCGACGGCAGAGGCGCGCGCGACCACAAAGCGTCGCTAACGTTCCGTCCCAGGGCGTCTTCACGCCGCCCCCCCCCCCTTTTCACCCCTCCTTCTCCACAAACCTTTTCCGTCTCCCCTTTTTTCCCCCGTTTGATCCCTGGAGCTGAAACATTCATTTCCATCCTTCGCACTCCGCATTTTCGGGTGAAGCGCCGTCGCGGTAGAAAGGGTTTCGTGAGAGGCGTGGCTGGTAGACTTGGGGAAAGGAGGGAGTGGGGGGGGGGGGGGGGGAAAGAGAGAACTCAAGTTGCCGACGATAATCCTCACTTCTTTATTTCTTCCCTTCGTCCTCCTCCCGCCTCGTTCTTGCTGCATGGGTGGCGGACCTCCCGGTAATGGGCCGATAATGGAAGGCAAGGGCAACGAAACGGGATAGACATTCTCCGACTCTAGAACCCTTCCCTTCCCCTTTACCCCCTTCCCTAACACTCCTCATTCCCACCCTGAATTACGCTCGGGTCACTGGCTACACCCAAATTACCTCGACATTCTTCGACCCGCCAACACTCCCCCCCCCCCTCCTCGAGAAACCAACTCAAAGCCCCGCAAGCTTTAAAGGCTCGGTGTCACGTGCCATTATTTTATTTCTTCTTCGTACTTTCGACGTTACTTTCTTTTTTTTTTCCATTTATAAAATTGTTAACTACTTACCTCGCTCCCTTGCAATAATTTTTTTTTTTAAGTTCTGCCACAAATATTTTCAATTGAAGTTCACCTAGAGCATTTTCATAAGATTGTACGGCTCTACTACTCACAGCGTTGCCACGGCACGAAAAATAAATAAATCAGATCTCATCAGCCGCTTGGAACAGTACGAAAGAGAAAAAAAATAATTCAAATTTGACATTTCACCATAAGTGAACTTATGCAAAAAAAAATTTGCAAAATAAATTTTCGGTCGAATGACTTTCGGTCTAGTGCCCGCTACCCAAAACGAACGAAGACCCACGAGAGAAACGCCCCGTCTGTTGCTCGGAGCACACGTCTGCCCCTGAGGGCCGTCATCGTCCTGCATCACGAAACACGGGCATATATATTATATATAGTATATATACTATAAATATTATATATATTTCCCCCGAAACGGGTAACTCGGAGGACGTGGTTCCATCCGACACCACCCAGGCCCGACGGCTACGAGACTTTCAGGGACTTATTCTTCATTCATTCATTCATCCATCCATTCGTTCATTCATCCACCCGCTGAACTGAAACGAAGACGTCCGAGCAGTCTTGCGGAATCACGTATGACCCTCCGCGACTGGTCATAACTCGTGATCCTGTCCCGTCAGGTGGTGATGGGGGTGGTGGTAGGGGGGAAAGGAAGGGGTGGCATTACGTAGCATCCTCCCTCCCCCCCACGCCACAACTGAGGGGCTGATTGATCAGCTAATTGCGATGCCAACTGTGCACTCCGGGTGGCTTGGCAAAGGGAGTGGGGGTGCTTAGAGAGATTAGCGGCTTGACACTATGGCGAGGGAGGCGGAGGGGAGCTGGGTGGTGGGTAGCTGGTATAACTGGTAGGCCTGACCACAGAATGGGTGCAGGGAGTAGGTAAAGGGGGTTAGTGCGTGTCCCCCCCCCCCCCCCTGCGCGAAGACGGCAGGGGTGCCAACTTGCCTGCCGTTAATTACCAGGAGACCTGGACAATGGAGAGCAGGTTATTTGAGCGCGCGTGTTCGGGATGGCGTCGTTAACGGCGGATGCCTCCAACCCCATCACGTGTCTGCGCCATCTCTCGTCGGCGTCTTCGCGCGAGTCAACGTGTGTGTGTGTGTGTGTGTGTGTGTGTGTGTGTGTGTGTGTGTGGTGCGTGCAACTGTCCTGGAGACTCGAACTGCTCTTGCTGTGCGCTGGGTGAGATAAACCTCTCTTCCCATTGAAAATTAAATAAAAAATTTGGTAATAATGTGCTAGCATTATATACATATACCTATAGGGACGTTTAATATATCGCGAAACGATTTCGGTACTAGCTGTGCACACACACACTCCCAAACACCAACACAGCCACACACACCCACACACACACATATATATATATATATATATATATATATATATATATATATATATATATATATATATATATATAGTAGCTGAAGTACCTGATGTTGGCGTTGCTAGGGCTAAACCCCTCTGGGAGCCGATTATTGTAAAACTTCGCTCTCAGTTCATGCCGATGTAATCAATGGAACATACCTGCCGATTTTCAAGTCTGTATAACATATAGTAATCAAAAAATGTGAGTTTTGTTGTTTAACGTCCCCGCAACTTCTTGGTAGCTGATTTTCGTAATATATATATAAGTAAAGGGGTAGTTGTTTTTCTCAGTTTCCGCCACAATCACTCACCGACTTCCAAGCGTGATTGTGGTGGTAGATAACCCTTGGTCTACAAACGATTCTAAGAGGGTTTGGTGGAAGTTGCTGGACGACTTATTTTTGCTTTTATTATATTTAAATTTAATCTCCGACCACATTCTCCTCATGTTCTCCATGGCAACGTCTGTTGCATTGTTGATGCCTCTTAGCGAATTATTCAGTTCAGTAAATGCGTCAGGAATGCCGTTGCACTGTCGCAAACTGAAGGCTGGCCTGTAGATGATTTTGCTACGGCACGTAATGACTGCATTAAACGTCTGCAGAATAACATCATCGAAACGAGCACAATAGATGGCAAAGAAAAAAAAAGATAAATATATCCATACCTTTAATTAAAACGGAATGGCCTAAATTTCACGTGAAATGGTTTAAAGTTGGACAATAAACAAACATTAAAATATTAACGCATAAATTTAATATCACAATGCATTCTTACCCATGCAACGGCCGGGTATTGCAGCTAGGTATTGTGAGTTAAATAAATGCGGACAATGCATGCAATTAGAGAACTGATGAATCTAATATTTCTTCCTGTTATCTTAGTTCTAAGGAACCTTTTTTGTTTTGTTTTGTGAGTTGGTTTTCGAAATTCTTTTTTGTTTCTTTCTTCTCGTTCGAGGCGCGGCAGTGGCGTACTCATGAGGAGGGGCAAGTGTAACGAACAGTGGTAGAGTGTTCTGCCTGTGGACAACCATAGTACGTCTCAAAGTATTGTACAAAATATTATTGTAATAATATAATCTAAAAAATTAAATTAATTTTAAAAAAAATAGCCATAAAGGTCACACATTTCGCCATACAATCCCCCTCACTGTAAATCGAAGATCATAATACACAGTATGACAATAAAATAATGTTCCAGTTATGAAATTTAATAGCATACAACTTTAAGCATTGCAGTGTGTTGGCTCAAGGTCGTAACTCAAACAGTTTGAGATAAGCGCATGCGCGAATACTGCTTTGTTGTTTTACTCGCTTGCCGCGCGAAAGAATGGCTCTTTCCAAAAATTAGTAGAGCGTGAAACTGTAAACTTTATTTTGTAACAGGATGGAGCCCCTCCCCCGTTGGAATCTCTTTACACAAAGGTGGTTGAACGTTGAAGTCCCTGACCGTTGCATTGGTCGTAATGGTCGAGACGACATAGCTCTTTTTTTAGCTGGCCTCCTCGTTCACCTGACATAACGTTATGCGATTTTTTTTTTGGGTCTTTAAAAAGATCGTGTCTAAGTTTCGCCGCTACCTAATGATTTTCCAGAGTTGAGACACAGAATTGTAGAGGCTGTTTCTTCCACTATCCGGACTTGTTAACCAAAGTGTGTGAAGTATTGGACTGTAGGTTTGGCGTGTGTCGTATAACTAAAGGTGCACATATTGAACATTTGTAAGACAAAATAGGTTAGTTTATCTTCAATTTGATGTATGATTTGTTTTAAACTGTCTAAATTAAGCTGTTATAATTAACTCTTCAACTGGGACATTCTGTTATTGACACACTGCATAATATTACCAGGGCAACGCCGAGTATTGCAGCTAGTAACATAATTTCCGAAACCTCTTCAGTAGACCTATAGACCTGTGAGCGAGACACCATATCACGCATTTCCACCGTAGATTGATCATAGATGTTCTAACAAACACGTTTCACGTATGCCTAGTAAATAAGCACCAAGGTTCTCGTACCAAAAAAAAAAAATTAGCTCGACTACACATTTTTCAACTTGTAAACAAAACTCAACTTGTACATTAAAACTGCTTTAAAACTTATCATTTTCAAATTACTTTGACGTTTCATCACTACGAACAAAATCTAAATATCCAACATCAATAAAACATGGTTTACAAAAATTTTAAATATCATTTCTCATTTTCAGACTCGGGAATAACTTTTTTTTTTCCTTCCCATACACAGAGATAGTATAACTTGGGAAAGGTTCGGAGTCACCCAAACACGCTCTATAACAATTCACCGAATTGAAAACGAACTTCTTTTTTTTCCCGTGCAGACATGCATATACACTTGTTACCTTATGAAACGACACTCACGAAGGCTTAAATAAAAACAACAGAAAATTCCCCCAGGGTACACTACGAAAAAAACGTAACTGGCCCGGGGGGGGGGGGGGGGTGTGGATAAGTTAGCGTCGAATGTTGAATTCCCGTTTCACACACGCATTTTATTTATTTTTATCTTCAGTTACCCCTACCCCCTCTCTTTTTTTGCCTTCTTCGCCGTTCACCCCTTTTTTCATCCACCACTATTTATTTTTTCTTTTCTTTTTCCCGTTCTACCTCCCCTCTTCCAAGGTCCCCGCCGGAGCTGGAAGACGGCTTGGAAGCTGTCCCCAGGCCGCAGTAAACGGGAGGACCCGGTCGCCATCTTGGAACGGTTGAGTGTAGGACGGTCGTCGCCGGAGAAGGAGAGGGAAGGGGGCTTGTGGTAACGCGACTCGGAGGACCCGTTGGGCCCGGGTCGTTTAGCGAGGGGCTGCCATTGATGGCTGTGCGTTTTGCGCTAGAGAGAGTGAGGGGGGGGGTTGCCGGGGAAGGGGGGTTTCCGCACTTGTCGCCCTCGAGTGCCCATGCAAGCGAGGCGCCCCCCCCCCCCCCCCCACCCGAACCAACCCCTTGTCGCTGCCTCTGGTCGAAGACTACTATGGTCCATCCGCGTTAATCGCCACTTTCCTCCCTCTTTTTTTTCTTCTTCTCCGGGATCCGCCTTCTTTAAAAAAGAAATCCGTGTGTGCTCCAGTCCGGCGGCGGAGCAGTCCGCTGACTGCACGGGCTGGCTTCCTTGCCAGACGTGACGTAACTTGTCCGCGGTTTGTCATACACCGATCCCTTCAGTGGCGTAGACAGAGTCGGGGACGGTGGGGACCCATGAGCACCTCACGCAGAAAAAAAAATCTGTGATTTTACAACAGCAAAAAAATATTCCTTTGTAAACCAGTTGCCAAGAAAGCTATTGCAATTTTGTACAACACATGTCTATGGTTATTTTTATTTTTCATATTTATTTATGTACGGCTCGGATTCGATACTAACTAGTACCAATTTTTTCCCTTACATTTTCATTTACCTTTATTTCTTGCAATATTAAATAATTTATTGAACAGTTTAATTACACGATTGGTAGAGGTTTTGAACAAAATAAACATTTACAAAAATTCTTGCAAGTACATATCTACTCTGCCTTTTATTTATTTTCAGATTTTTTCTCTCTTCATTTTCTTACAAAATAATACGTGTCGTAAGTTTTTATGACAAATTACTGCAGGCACTTGGCCAGACTCTGTTCTCAACTGTAGAGACTGTTATGAACCGTAGGAAAAAAAAAGTATAGTAATGGCCGACTATAGGATCAGGGCCACGTACTCTGAAGACACTAAAGAAATAAAGAAAAAGGATGAAATCATGTTATTAGGACATGCGTCTAATTACTACACAACGCCATTGACTTACTAAAAAGGGAAAAAATTAGGTTTTAAAGATTTTTTTTTCTCCCATCCTAGGACCCACTGAGTAGAGATGCTTCAGGACGTCGAAAGGGGCACCTACCTGCTACTACTCACACAGTTTAAGCCAAATCGGTGAGCTCTGATTCCGACCCACCCCTTATTAGATTAAAAACAATTACTGGATTAAAAATAAGTAATATTAAAAAAATGGCAACTTGGTTGAAAATTAAAATGTATAGCAAACGAATATTCTATATTAAAATCAGCACTTTACATTTAAAAACATAGATTTCTTATAGGAGATACCATTTTTTTTTTGGATCCGCATTCTTAACGCTCCAACTTCAAAGCCGACGGAGAATGAAAATAAGTAATGGCCAGACCTGTTCTCCACGTCCGTGGAACCATTGAATATCATATACAAATCGAAACGAATGAGAGAGAGAAATAATACAGTGCGCGACCTCGAGACAAGCGATGCTATAGCGCTCTCGCGTGGGAGTTTGGAACCACAAGTACCTTCTTTTTTGAAAGAAGAGCCGTCTAGCGCGGGGGAGCTTTGCAACTACTTCAGTTTTGGATCCGAAAATTGGCAATACGTATGGGCATGAAGATTTCGCGAAAAAATTCTGAGACTATATGAAAGTTAAAACACAGTAGCATCGTCTGTGTTTCGTGATTGGGCGAGTTTCTCTCAGGTACATATCGATTATAACAACACCGATCGCAGTGATTCATCGCGGAAGTAAACGCGTCCTGAGTGGCCCCGGTCAAACAAGGCAACGACTTCTCTCGCCAGACGGCCGCCAATCACAAGGAAGAAACCACAGCTGCGGGTAAGTATACCTTGTTGCAGTCTAATAAGTGTTCAGATCTTTTCGCGAAAAATGCCTGCCACTAGCAATACATTATTATTAGAGACCCGGAAAATTCGCGGGTGCATTTCGTGTTATGCTGAAATTCAAATAATTATACCGTATTGCTGCTTCTGTCATTGGTTCACTGTTAATCTGGAGGACTGAGGGCCAATTAGAGACCCTCACTCATAGAAGTGTCGAATCACAGGTAACCCAGTCGAGACGACTCACAAGTCAGCAGCCAATGAACAGTTGGCATTTGCCCGAGTGTGTGGAGGATATTGGAGTCTATCCTGGAGGTCATTGAACCCGCGAATTTTCCGGGTCTCTAATTATTATATATATTCAATGGCGGTACGGAGCTCAAGGATCTGGGGAGACGGGTTGTTTTGCTTCGCGTCGCCGGTCGAAGCCGATCACTAGCGGACAACGAGCCCAACCAGCGCCGAAGGATGGAGGAGGTTGGTAAGGGGGGGGGGCGGGTATGGGTGAATCGGAAAACCGAATTTTCGATTCGGCTGTTTAGTTCATTACTCGCGCTCGGCGAAACACGGGAAAGGAGGGGGGGGGGGGGGGTTCCGGCCGCCGGCGATGCGTGTAGTTGTCTGAGCGCTAACCGACCGCGACGGACAGCGGGGTGGTATTTTACCGGGGGGGTTGAGGGGGGGGGGGAGGGAGGTGGCAGTAACCCGCGAGGTTGGCAGCAGCAGCCCCAATGACAAGGCCACGAGCAGCCAGGGCCGACAACATTGTAAACTATTGCGGCGTGCACCGCCCGTGTTCCCGAGCGAGTAGGAGGGGAGGGGGAGGGAAAAGGACATACGGAATCCATTACTAGTTTGGATGCGTTTCCATTTGAATTGATTGGAACGTGAACGAAGAGGGAGGGGGGAAGCCCGGGAGGGGGGGGAATGGTGGAAGGGGTGGGGGGGGGGGGACGGACTGCCAAACCATCGATTGCACGCGAGATATGCGCAGGCGACCAGCTTCCAATAGCGTCTTTGCGCCTGGGGACCCGAGACCAAATGCATGAAAACTTTAAGAGGGATGGACAAACACCATATCACGCTATCTTATAGATTAAACCTTCTGTATGACTATAGGCTAAAACTTTTTGATTTTCCATCATCGGGAATTTTCCTTCTTTTAGTCAGGGACTACCGTTGTAGTCATTCCAACATACTGAAGCCAAATGATTCTCACAGAAGAAAATATATTTCCGAGACAATTTCATATTTAAAGCATTGCAGTACGTAATATGTAATACCTTAACGAATAAACTTTTAATTAAAAAATGTAATGACCTTAACCGTTTAATTCCAGAATATGGTTTTGAGGTTTTCATCCTGTTAACACTTATTTTTGGTTCGCTATTAAATAATTTTATCTTGAAGGCATGTTTTTAACATACTTTCCATAATCTTGTCACCAGATGTCAGAAGTTTCATCACTACGGACCTAGCAAGTTTCGGTCAAACTGCCACTACTTAGTCTTTAAGATAGGGAAATAGATCGTTAAATTTGTTTGAAAAACTGAAGTCCACGTAGCCTATTTGAGTGAGGGTCTTCTGATATTTCTGGACAGATTCTTAATGATGATTGTGGTAAAAAAAATATAACATTTTTACCATATTTCCACATAATTACCAAACACGTGCAATAATGTAGATCTCCAGATATTAATAAAATACTTGTCACTGAGATCGCGACTGCAAACAGTTCATCTGCGATTGTAGTGCAACATATATTTTGAAAATAATAACCAAATCATCTTCTAAAGCTTGGCGAATGAGTGGGAATTTTTTGAAACCGCTTGTAATAAATCTTCCGTGCTTTTTTGTTTGACATGACACACGACTTAGTTTCGGTTACTTGTTGAAGTCAAAACTTGTGAACTGGTGCGATAGTTGCAGTCGTCCGCCGTGAAAAAATAAGTTATTTCCTCAAGGCGCTTACAGAGTAGAGCCTTGTTGGTAAATATGTGGTTGCAACAAGGTAGAGAAAGTCTGGGAGATGCCAGAATTGGAATGAATAGTTCAAAAAATATATCCAAGACGGCGGAGGCCTCATCCACTTTAATAGTACCTTTGAATATATATATTGTATAGAAGTCGCGAGTGGATAGGTTTTACTCTACGTTTTTCAGAAGCGTATGATGAGCAGCTTGGGAACTCCACCGCTGCAGTGCGCTGCCGTAACGCCCTGTATCGTCTTAGTTGTTATCTATACGTTAGAGCGCAACACTGTCGCCCGCTGTCATTCCCCGCACCCCCCCCCCCCCCCCACCAATCATTCACTGCAGCTCAAGGTCGTTCAACGGGAGGGGGAAGGGGTGTTTGAAGAGTTCGACGCTTGTCCGCTAGGGACCACCACAAGTCGATGCCCTAGAGATGGTGGCGATTGCGGCGGTAAATTAACCAACTACCTCAAAACCGAATTAGAAATTTTAACCTGGGCTGGCGACTTCTATACAGTATATATATTCAAAGATAGTACGCCGTGGACGGATGAGTATAGTTAGTTTCCGTTTCCTCATTTACTGTTCGAAATGTAGGTTTTTTTTTTTTTTTTGTGAAGAACGAAAACTGCTGGTAACAAAAAAATCGTGTTGACGGGTGTAGGCTACATCCCTGGTAGAGATTCTTGAAAGCACTCGAGGGTGTTGAATTGCACCTGGATCTCGTCAATTATCTGCCACTTCTCATTCAAATGTCATAGTTTGTTGTCATTTGCACTGGAAGCACCAGCGAGAATCGCCCCCTGGCCAGACGGGCCCACTTATCCCATGAGGCGATTCGGAGGGAAGGGTTGAAGATGACTGTTCGTAGTTTCGCAAGGAGGAGGGTTGGGGGAGAGGATGAGTGTATTTCGCAACGTTGCCGCCCCGGCAAGCAAAAGGGGGAGGGGGGTAGGGGCTGTGAAGTCGGCCTATCTCGCCAACGAGCGCATGCGCGGAGTGTGTTTGTACACCTCTCTCTCTCTCTCTCTCTCTCTATCCTCCAGCCGGCGCGCGGGAACGCAGCTAACTCACTTAGCGTCCCCAGAAACTTGCGTAATAGCGGGCGACGAGGCGTAATTCCATCGCTGGTGACGTCACTCCGGGGACAATCCCCCCGCCAGGTGGAGCTGTGCAGGCCGGGCCGGCGGACAAAGAACAGGCGAGCAGGCAGAAGAGGAACGATGATCCTTCTGTGAATGATTCGTGCATGGTAGAAGGGGATGGATTTTGATTTAAAACGATCTCTTGGACGTACGCCATTGAATATTTTGCACTGTCTGTCACGGGGGAAAAAAACGGGGGGGGGGGGGGGATGTGTGTTTGTCTGTAAAGTCGGTTCACGGACGATAATTTTACGTGAAAACGTCATAAGAAAACATTGATGAAAAATTGCATACTTTTTTTTAATTTTCAAATATCATTTACAGTTTTTTTTTTAACAAATTTAATTTAAATAATTTGTTCAAACATAATCACGAACAATTAGTTTTAGAAATAAATTGTTTATTCGAAATGACGAAATTGGACAAATAAATCAATTTTTTTTTAATATTTGCTGCTTCTAAAAAGCCCGCGTTAACCTGTTTGATATTTATAGAAGATTTTCTTGCACGGTGGTTGGCCGGTGCTTGCATGCTCGGCTCAGACGGAACGTGACAATGAATCATGCTTTTTCGTGAGTGCAGCCGGCGTTCATCGATTTATAAGACGTTATCACGTCAAAAATTGCAAGAACGCAAACAAAGAAATAAAAAATTGAAAACATGGATCCACAGAGAATAGGCCTTAATAGGCCTTAATAGGCCTGTCAAACAGGTATTATGGATAAGGACCGGAAAAATTCGCGAGTTCAAAGACCTGTAGGATGAACTCCATAGTTCTACGTACACTCGGTCAAATGCCACCCACTCATTGGCTGCTGTCTTGTGAGACGTTCCAGCATAGCAGCCTGTGATTCGATAAAGCTTTGGTTGGGTGTTTCTCATTGGCCCAGAGTCATCCAGGTGAGTTGTGCACCAATAACAGAGGCAGCACTGAGGTATAACGATTTGTATTTTAGCCTATCGTGAAATGAATTCGCGAATTTTTCCGGTCTATAATTATGGACAACACAACAGCTGGTCGTCTGCACTGTCGTCGCTGTGTTGTCTTTAATTCCTGTTTAGGTTCGGCAATGGCTTTATCTTTTTAGCATGAGCTTCTCGCACACGACGTCACAGTCACGCCACAGGGATAATGTCGCCACTCAAAAACAGTAACATAACTTGAAATTTATTCCCCCAAATGAATCATTTCAGCAACTGTAAGTGTTAAAATTGTCTTGTTAAACTCTAAATACTGTAAAACGATCGTTAAAATCTTTTTGGTGATAAATCTTCACATTAACATTTCTTTTTTCATTCTGAGGACGCCTGGTTATTTCTAGGGAATGATGAAATTTTTTTTTGTCTGCCTGAACGCGTACATTGAAAACACATATTGTTTCTAGGCGGGTATGCACTCGGTTCTTATATTTAAGTGTAAACGAGCTTTGAGCTAACCTCCAAACGAGACTAAACAAGCAGTGAACGGCATCTTACGTTACCGACGTTTTTTTTTCCGGCTGCAGTGTCTTCGTCGTGACGTCATGAGGGTGACGAGACCTCCCTTCGTTCCACCATAGGTCATTTCTCTTCCAAACAAGTACCTATTGACACACGTTATTACGATGTTTGTCGCATAGTGCATAAAACAACAAGAATTTTCTCTATTAGTTTTGAAAAACCTACAGAAAACAATATTTATTTTTAAAAAAATGTTTTCATGAACTCAGCATTATAAAACGTACCGTTAATGATTTACGTACAAATGTTTAGGTACCGGCATATAATTTTTTTTTCCTGTTATTAAACAGAATAACAAATTTCACACGACTGAAACAGTTTTTAGACATATTTTAAGTCAAAATTGTTTACAGAAATAGGAAACTGTAGCATTTGAACCAAGACACTTTAAAATAAGGCAGGGAATTTTCAAAAAAATAATATCACATTTGTGGGTGAAAAATAATTTGTTTAAGATATATTTATGACAAAAATCAACACTTTTTGAAATATATTTGTTCGAAATAATGATTTATTAAAAGCTGTTGGACAATGTTATTTTAGTATGCTGGGTTGTTTGAATTCTCGAGTAATATTTTATAAATGTAATTTTAAGGTTTAATATACTTTACGATTTTACTATAGTAAAAATAAACCTTTAAATTTGAAAAGGGTTAAATATGTTTTATCCCATACGACTTGTTCTTACGGTAGTTTCTTCCTATAAATTAAATGTTTTCAACGTTATAAAGGAAACAACGTTCTCTCATAAAAAAAACTTGACAAACTTTCTTTTTGTTGGATCGGAGCTAAAGATTTGATTGGAAGCAGCCTCTTCGATGAAGTAAGTTTTTTTTTTCTCTGGAGAAAACATTGCTTCTTTCTTTTAACCTTCCCTTTTTTTTTTATCTTTCTTTCTCCGAACACTTAAAATGTCGAGGCAACAGTCTGCGAAATAAAATACAACCCCTTCCAGCACCACCAATTTTTTTTTTCTTTATCTCCCAATCCTCGCCCCTCTTTCTCTCTCTCTCTCTCTCTCTCTCTCTCTCTCTCTCTCTCTTACACACACTACAGATAAAATTCGAGAGAGATGAGTCAACGACCCGTTAGAACGCGCGCCAGGCCCTCGGCAGTTCATCGACGAGAGTCGTCGTCGTCGTCGACGCTGCGTGCTATCGATTGTCATCTCGAAAATGGAACTTTTATATTTCTCCGTTCGTTCGCCGCCCGCCCTTCGCCCTGCCCGTCTTCTCCCCCCTCCCCTTGCCCTCTTCTCCCACGAGCCGTCTCAGGTCACGTGGGACACAGAGTGTTCCATAACCCAACTTCAAGCCGAGAATAGTTTACTGACCCAGTCAAATTACGGCTCTTAATTTAAAAAAAAAAACTAATATTTTTAATGTTTTTTTAAATATTTTTTCAATCCACTCCCTGCACTAAAATTTGTTGATACGAAATCATAATTAAACGAACTATTGATTACAATTCAAAATATTAAAAAAAAATTCTATTCGTTTAGGAAAAAAAAATATTTAGAAGACATGTGCGGAAACAAATTTTAATAATAAAAGTTTGACTCTTCATACTGTAAGAAACATACTTTCCCAACATGGAAAGTTATTTGAAAGGGATAGATAATTGCAGCTAGTAAAATTGTAAGTTAGCACCTTTTCTTCCCAGTTTATAAATTGTTGCAAATATTTTTCCCCCCAACGTATAGCATATTTTATTTTGATTTTGTTTAATCATTGATAGGTTTATTTATGATTGGGTAGAAAAACATTATTTTCACAGTTCTAATAATTTGGCATAGTGTAGGGATTTAAAAACTAAAAAAAATGTATATAACATAAAACTACGTTACTTTTAGAATTTTTTAAACCTTAAAACCAGAAATAATGGGTATAATAATACGGATTTATTTTCAGGCCAATTTCGTTTATAAAACAGGATATTTCGTTGTTATTGATATTATTTTTTTATTAAATCAGTTTCTTAAAAAAGATACCATATTACTGATCAAATATGACACATAATGATCCTCGTCATTTTGACTGACACATGATGCACTTTTACAATATAATGATTTGTAACAATGATATCTAACTATTCAGAACACATTAAATAAATATGTTAAGTACTTTTTCGTTTGAAAAATTGTACTAACGAAGTAATGTGAAATGAGTAACTAATAACAGTTGAAAGATTAAAAAGAAGTAAAACATTTTTGAAATTTTCTTTTAATAAAATGTGGTACAAATTGCATGATGAATACATTACTTCCAATTAATTATGTACTTAAAAAGATTACGTATTTGCCATGATTATAATTTAATTTAATTGCATTTCAGCTTTTTGTAGAATATTAACTTGAATTACGTTGTAATATGGTGTTGTACCGACGTGGTTTTCAGTTTTATTTAGGTTTTATAGCAATTCACCAAGTAATGTTATCCCTAATAATGTTCTCAGGCTTTCACGGCTGGCTTCTGGGTTGTAGCCGTGTCCTTGGCAAATAATTCACCAACGTTTCGGTCGACATTGCAGTCACCATCATCAGGGAGCAGTTACCTACTGAGTAGTAGGTGACTGCTCCCTGATGATGGCGACTGCAATGTCGACCGTAACGTCAATGTCGTCCATACCAATATTCGTCTGTCGTTCTCGCTCGGACGTTGCGTTGTGGGACAGCCTGTACACATGGAATATGCCGAGGTGCATGTCCTGACGAAACACCCGCTGCCGACTGTACCTCGCCGGTCAATAACACTTAGGCGATTACAGGACCGGAGATTTGTCCGCGTGCAAGGACTCCCCCCACCCTCCCACCCACCCACAACTAGTGGAGGCCTCGAGTTGTTCGCTCGCCCGACCAGAAGTATGAAATAAAGTGCGGGCGAGGGACAGAACAAGGGTTGAGGGGAAGGGGGAAGGGGTGACTAAAGAAGAAGAAGAGAGCAGCAGTGCTTGGGCAGTGAGAACTTTGGGGCTAACAATATATATATACGATTTCCTTCTTTTATTTAGAGACATCTCCGGTGAAATGAAAGGGGCGAGGAAAAAGAAGAAAAAAAAATCCCGAATCATGGCTTGGTAAATGCTTTAACTTACCTCCTTCTTCTAATTAGAAGTAGCGCATTACGCTGCGGCGTTTGATTTGTATTTTTGTAGAAAATAAGTTGTTGCATATAGCTATCATTAAATTTCATTTATTAGTAGTAGCAGGCATGGAAATTTTTCGATACAGACAAGTGACTATTTTGTTCAGATCAGTTTTCTACATTTGCATCATTATATAAATTTAGGAATACTTAAATGTTGTAACACACTTTGGAAAGCGAGTCTTTTGGCAATTGCAAACACTTAAAATGGTAAATTTGAAAATAACTACCAAGAATAATGAATAGATCTATGATATATACAGTGCAATAATAAAAAAAAATATGTCACGTTCTTTTATCGGTACTGGTGACAAATTGTATCGAAAATAAATATCCTCACCATACGCATTGCCTGTCATGTTGGTCATAGGATTATAATTATATATTTTCATGGTGCAGAAAATTGTTATGTTAATTTGGTATCCTTGTTTCACGTCGTAAATGTGCATAAGTTGTTTTGAAATTCGTGGTACCGTACATGCGTTAGGGTGTGAAAGAACAGAACTTAGTTATCACCATTCACCACTAAACATATGCTCGTAACTAAACTAGTGAAGCGCTTTTAGAGGGCGGCACGTGCTGTGTTATGAAATGGTGAGAAACAAGCAGAAAAATGTGGAATGACAGGGCACCGATGAAAAAAAAAACCTTTGGTTGATGTCAACATCTTAACTTTCAGTGTACGCCATTTGGTAGGAGTAATTTCGTGAATGGAAGGGAAGTCACACGGAACAGAAATATGTAATGTAAACACGGTGCTACCATCTGTGAAAGTCTCATAAATCGCCAAGAGATGGCGAATTCGCGTGATTCATCCGTATATATTAACTTTCACGAACATCAGAGGATGTACTAAGCGTATTCTGCCAAACAAAATTTTATAAAAGTACAATTATCATTTCATATTTAATGTTAAAATTTATAGTAATAAAAATAAAATAAAATACTTGGTAAGATTCCTGCAAACACACTATTGTTTTTTCTACGATTGAGTTTACCCTAAAAAAAAACAGAACTCGGATGTCGAAATACGACCTAGTTTCTACGAGGATTCGATTATATGAAGTTACGAATTCTTCGTTTAATTTACGTTGAAAAATTCGTAAATATGGTGTTATTTCCAAGATTGTATTTATAAACAAAATTAAAAAAAAAAAGGGTGCGTATACTTATGTACGCATATTAAAAATTATACTAACTTGAGTAGTAAAAAATCTTACATTTATTTTGTATGCAAACAATTTAAAAAATAAATAAATAAAAGGCCTGGAGTGATGAGTGATATTATAAATAAGATTGTAAAGTATAATTTTTAAAAATAATTTTTAAAATATTCAAGATTAAATTAAATTAATAATGAAAATAAATATTTGTGCTGAATTTTTTTAAATTTATTAGTTTAATTTCGCAACTAAATAATAATGATAAAAAATAATGCAAATAAATTATACATACGGAAACATAACCTCACTTACACAAAAATACATGAAAAGTTTATAAACAAATTTTATAACACTAGCATTCACAATAAATAAACGTTTTTAATTACATAGACAAGTATTCAATATCAATTACTAAAGTATAAGATTTAAAAGCACGTACATAATTTTTTTTTGTATGTGATTGTTTCATCCTGTGAAAATTTTGGTTGCGCATCGTAAAAATTCACTCGATCGTCAATTTTTCGTAACGCGCCCAAAAAAAACGTAACTTAAAAAAAAAATGAACTTGGGACCAGCTGATGAAGCCAGTGTTGAGCCTTGTCCGACTCTACACACACAGAGAGAGAAGCCTGCGACAGGGAGTTTTCTGTTCCGACCCAAGCCTGCGCGCAGGACTGTGCCGTTGTCTGCGCAGCCCACAGACAGCCTCTCCTCCGCGCCTCGTGCCCGTAATGGAAAGAACGGTAATCCCGCCCTACTGTACCAAGGGGCCGCCCGACTACTTACCCGGACGGCTAAAAGCACAGCGCGAGAGACCGATAAAAAGCCAATTCATGTGTCGGGGGCCCACCCCTCGTGTACTTTATATATATTTTTTTTTTACTTGGAAGGGGGGGGGGGGGTTGTTTTGTTTTCTTTCTGGAACATTTGCCTAAGCTTAAAAGCTGCCCGGTCTCGCAAAGATTAATGAGTAGGCTAAAGCCGATGCCCCATCAAAGCATAATTACTACCACTTCGCTCTGCAAATGGGTTTGCTACGTGTCCTGAAAGTACGGCGACTGTTCTGCTTGGACGCCAAGTGCTCTGAGCTAGAAAAGCTAGCGAATTTCTCATTCTACTGGAGATTGCATCGGTAAGTTACCTGCTTGAATGTGAACCATATGGACACGCCTTAATTGTTGATTGCATAATGCCTTTAAACTAATCCTCTTGAACATGTAATTTTTTTTGCGTGAATTTTTGCTAACGTCAACAGTTGTGCAGCACGTATTATTTTTTTAATTATAATTCTTTAGGCGCGTTATGAAAAAAAAAAATGAGCGTGAATTTTTACGAATAGCGCCCACCATGCAACGAAATTTTTACAGGACGAAAAAATGGCTACATACAAAAAATGATAAATGTGCTTTTAAATCTTATACTTTATTGACTGATATTGAATGCAGGTCCATATCATTAAAAACATTTATTTATTAATAAAATTAGTGATATAATTATTTAAGTGTATTTATATGATTTAGGTTATGTTACTGTGTTAATAATGTATTTTCATTATAAATTATTCAATAAATAATTAATATTAATAAATTAGAATGGGCTTTCGGCATACATATTGATTTTTATTACATTATTTAAATTAATAACGATTATTTTAACAAATTAAATACCAACCGTATTTATAATATAATTCCATCATTTTTATAATTTGGTTTTTATTAATTATTTTTATGCAAAATTAAAGTTAGTTAATGTTGTACACCGAGTAAGTATAACTTCTAACGCACGTAAATAAATACAAGCACCCATTTTTGTTTTGTATAGTGACAGGTGTTTAGAATAGTCTAGAATGTCATGAGAATAATGTGCAAAAAATGTCATTTTTATTTATTTATTTATTTCCGGAGTACCTTAATTTGTTTCAGTCTTTTACGAACTGAAACTTTTGTTGCACTATTAAATGAGCGATTTACAACTAACAAGGAAAATTAGAATTGTTTCCTACACCGTCATACATTCGGAAATACACAATCTGGTGTAACTGTTCTGGTTCGAGGCGTAACGTAAAATCTACCGTAGGTGACTAGTTATTCCGCGGTCTATTTGCGATGCAGTAGAGCGCCATCATCATTGCATGAACGCAGGCCGGAATCCAATTTGCGGAAGAGCTATGCCGGCAGAATAATTTTTCCTCCACAACGCAAGCTGTGAGAGGGGTTGCAACAAGTTGCCAGTACGAACGGTACACTCCGAAGAAGAAGTTTTGATGAGAGGAGTGTCTTTTTTTTTTTTTCCAGGCGTTACACGGAAAACGTTTTCACTCACTTTTGAGCCAAAGCAATTATTGTTCCACGGTTCTTTGATTCCCATCCGCAATTCAAGTACAAAATTGTAGTTAAACCCAATCAATCATGAGCATAACAAGCACGCTTTAAAAACCCTAACAGCGATGAACGAAAATTGTAAAATTTTAAGGGTGCTTGTCCATTTAATTGGCACTGCAGAATATTTAGTTGAACGAAAATAAAAAAAAGTTGTTTTTAACAGTGATGGGTCGAATCCCAATTTTCTCGAATCTAAATTTTTAGTTCGAATCCTAAAAAAAGGTATATCGAAAATACCCCTCGAATCCGAACCTAGTTCTCAAGGATCAAAAACAAAATAATGCAAAAGAATTTAAAATATAAACTTTGAAGTTGAAAACTTCAGTACTTTAAATGATTTGCAGAATCAATATACATTATAATTGTATTTATATATTACACTTTAAAACCACAATGTCTTGCGGAATGGTAGCATGATAGGTATGAAGAAAGAATTTGACGTAGTAAACTATCCCAAGTTTTTTTTTAGTTTTGGTTTTCTGTCTCCTATTTCACCACGTCGAGACTGGAGCAGAATAAAAAAAAAAGAAAAGGGGTGGGGTGGGGCAGACGAATAACGAGCCAGAAACACAAGTTGTGTCGCGTTTGAGCGCGATTGTCTCCAGCACGAAGCAATCTGTCTCCGAAGGGCAGGTCATCTTTACTCGCCTATATTCCACACTCCCAAAGGGAGAAAGGAGGGGGGGGGGGACCCGTGGCTGTGTGAGGGCGAGTGGGGGGGAGGGGGGTAGAAAAAAGCGACCCGGGGGAAGGGTGAAAAGGGGGGGGGGGGGAAGAACCTGACCAAGTATTGATCCGATGGCCTGGACTGGTTACCCTCACCCCTGACAACTCCCCTTTCCCCCCACGCCTCTCTCCCGCCTGCAAGCGAGTGTAGGGGAGTTGTGGGGGAGGGGGGAGGGGGGAAGGCATCCCCGACACCGGAGCGAACACACCGAGCGACGCAAACATATTTACACAGCGGTGACGGCAGAAGGGGTTGGATGGATCCGCACCCCCTACCCCCCTTCTCTTCAACCTCTAAACACTCATCCCCCCCCCTCCCCTGACTCGCGACGTCAGCAACCAGCCCTTCGGAACCAGCACATCTCGGAACGTCCCGTTCGCTGAAAGAAACTGGCCCGCCCCGCGTTCAAGTGACGCTTCCAGCGAGGAATGAAGTTAACCTCCCTTCCCCATTCCTCCACCAACTCAACCCCACCACAGTGTTATTCCGCGCAACTGTTCTCCCGCGCACAGGCCAATGCCGACTCAAAAGATACCCTCGTCTTCGAATGTGATTTGCTGACGTGGAAAGAGCGATCATTCCTCTTCCCCCCTCCCCCTCATCTACTTTCTGCAAGGAAAGGCAACGGTTGGTTTTCTCTTCGGGCGGTTATCCTCGATACTTTAGGCAGATGCATTGTACCTACTTCACTGCCCTGCCAGTCCGAAGCCTTTGAAGAAATTCGGAAGGGGTTCGATTGAAGAAGTATACCACAGCACTACTTAAACATTTACTGTTGTTGACATTGAAGATACTATCGATAGACGACATAAAAGAATTACATTTATAGAAAAGTTCACTTTTCACCAATTTTCTTTTCTGTCTAGTGATAACGTATGGGTAATTTAGGGTGATGGTTCTTGAAAGGGTTTGTTACTTACACCTCCCCCCTCCCCCATTTTATAATTATTTTGTTTCTTTTCTTATTTTGCCACAACACTGTGATGCGTTTAAACAATCTTTAATTCACCACTATATAGGTAAATAACATTTCTTATGTAACCATACTAAAAGCTTTTATCCTCCTGTTTCTCATTTAGACCATTGACTTCTCAACACTGTTTCCAGTCATTCATCCATGTCCTTCAACTGTCCTCTTTCTCTTTCTCTCTCTTCTTTTCTTATAGTCTGCAATACATCACTACTTTTATTTATCTACTGTCCATTACTCGTGGTTTTCGCATGTACGCATCGTCGCAACCTACTTCCTTCAGTTCGTCTAACTATATCGAAAATTTTCTAAATTAATTTGTTTCCGTATCACCTTGTTCATTATTCTCTTTCTTCTCGATTTTCTCTCAAACCTTCGATACATTGGCGGTAAATCCTGAGATATAAATAACTGTCCAATAAAAACCCTTAGAAAATTATTTAGAGAGGTCTTGGAGTAAATCTGAAAGATACGTTCTTGAAGCAGTGCCATTATTTTTACACAAATTTATTACTAAATATAGTCGTTATACTATCCATGCCAATTTCTTGAAAAATATGATAAAATCAATTAATTATATACGTGTCCAACCAAAAATTATGTGTCAGTTCGATTTAACATTATTAAAGTTCGGATATGAAATTGTATCCTCAAGTTTGGGTCGTGCAAAGAAAAATGCTTTTATGTCATTTTAATGAAACTATTTGGTTTTCTTAAAGCAGTATCTAGGGGCTGGCATTTTTTTTTTTTCGCGAAAAGATCCGAACGCCCATGCCATTAGATTTCAATGCGGTATGCCTGCGCCATCAGTTTCTTCCGTGCAAATGGCGGCCTTCTGCGAGAGAAGCCATTGCCTTATTTGACAGCACCGCTCAGGACGCGTTTGCTACCACACTGAGTAACTGCAATCGATGATTTAATGCAGTTTTTTTTGGACATGCACCATTACAGTTTTTTACTGTTTGTCATGAAAAAATTCCGAAAATAATAATAATAAAAAAATTTAAATGACAAACAGTGCAAAACTGTAATAGCGTAGGTATGTCCAAAAAAAAAAACAGCGTTAAATCAAAATCCCCAGTGAATCATTTAAAGAACGTACTGTGATTGGTGTTCTAACAGGAGACATGTATCTGAAACAGTTCACCCAATTACGAAACACAAAACGAATGATAGTTTTTTTTTTTTTTTTTTTTTTTTTTTTTAACTCTCGGCTACAGTTTCGAAATATTTTTCGCGGGAAAAAGACACATCCCTTGCAATATCACGTGTCCTTCACCTGTTGGTGGGGAGAATAACGGTTTAGGGAAGGCTGCAGTTCGAATGGGACTGTGCTGTATGCGGCGGGAGTGAGCTATAAGGGTGATATTACGCCAGCTGGCCTCTCTGCTCGAAGCAGCGAGTGTGCCGTCTACCGACCTCTGTGAGTTTGGCAGCGGCGAACATTTGATTTCACGGCCAGTGATAAGGACCATCTGCATCTGCCGCAGCTGCATCTTGCTCTGCTGAGTCATACCAGCTGCACTGGAACCGTTCTGTAGCCTTTAAAGCACTCGTAAGAATATATTTTTGAAGTTTTTCCTTTAAACATTTTTTATGGCAACTATACGAATAAGAATAGTTAATTTGATATTAGTTTAAAATGAACCCAACTGAAAAAGTGTTGAAAAAAAAATTAAACTTTTATTGCGTATCTTTGTAGTTACTGGAATTTCTCTGTAGCTTTAAAATAGTGACGAATCTCACTAATACAACTTAAAAAAATAGCACACGCAATATTCATTTTATTAATTACATCATATTCGTTTGATGTTGAGCATTATACAGCATGTTTTTGAATTTAAGTGGTGAGTCTTTTTAAAAATGTAGAGGCAAACATTTTGCTTGAGGATTTTTGTTCACACTGAACGCACAGATAAGCTCCTTAGGGTAATTTTTTCCAAACAATAGTAATTTTGAAGACATATTTCTTTGAAGTTTTAAATAAACAATAGTTAGTCTATTTTAAAACCATATTTACCTTCACAGCGTCTTGAGAACACTGCAGTAGTCCAACATTTCTATTTGATTAGCTCTATACTTGCGAACCTGTCACTTACCAAGTGCTTAAACTTAGATTGGGAATTTAATTTAAGAAATAATAAAAGCTTTTTTAAAAAGCGATTTTGTGATTTATAAAGTGTAGTTACACCATCGGGCTTTAAGTAATTACAGAGAAGAGATTGATCTAATGATCCAAATATTTTAACTGCATGGTTTATTTACCCCTTCTTCAATTTAACATATATACATATATATAAATATATACATATATAATGTAATCTTGCGGCATAAAAGTCATAACATTTTCTTTTATTTAAATTTATATTGTGCACATTAAACTGAAAAATTGATTTGGGGAAGGAGGGATATAATTCATCCGTGAAAATAATTTGGAAATAAATATTTGTGGTCTATATGATAGCAAAGGCAAACAAGGTAATTTCTAGGTTCATTTCGTTCGTTTTATTTGCCTATCAGATCGAACAGCAAATTAATTACTTCAGAACATAAATTCGGCCTGATCGCGATTACGCGGTTACCGAAAGGAGTTCAGATAAAGAAAATAAGTGGGGGGGGAGGGGAATGGGGGGGGGGGGATATAAAACTGTTGGGCGTTGCGCGTGTCGTGTTTACCGCCAGTCGCGTGCGCAGCGCGGCGAGTGTTTGATAAATGCGCTCGGCAATAAAGCGTTTTGTTCTGGCCCGGAAGTTGCGAGTCTGTTATCGTTTCTGGCGCGAGATGCAGAGATTCGAGCGGAAATATAACAACCCCAGAGGGGCTTTAATACACGCGCTGTGGGGGAGAACCACCTGTTGGATGCGCCTAATAATGTATGGGCAGAGACCCCCCCCCCCCCCTCGCGCCGCCGAAAACGTGCAAACACTGCATAAAGTTTTAATTACAAGCCTCGGCGGGTTGATAGGCCGTTAAATACCGGAGCGGGCGGGGGGAAAAAAATTATTGGACGGTGAAGAAGGTTATTTTGGACGCAAATATTAATGCACGCTGAATTTAAACACAGTTTCAAACAATTACAACTTCAGCGCTAAATCCTTTATGGATGTTTAAGATTAATATTCGATGATTTTTTATTTAAAAAAAAAAATCAAAGTTTATGTAACTATACAATTACTATAACCTTTAAATACGTGATAAGCCAAACCACAAGGTTAACTATGCATTGTTAGCGCAGGATTTTTTTTGTTCACAGCTTACTAAAAGGTTACAAGTGGTTTTTTTGTTTAACTTAAGAGTGACAGATTAAATTTATCTAAGATTTTATTCTACAACATATAAAGACAAACGTTATCTTATATGTATAAATACACACCCACTTATATATATATATATATATATATATATATATATATATATATATACACACAACAAATTAACTTCTGGTGACATTTACCTTAAAAACATTTAAAAATTACAGAAGACTTTTATCTTGACAAAACGTAAGAATTTATTTAATACGAAATATTTGTTTCAACAACTGTAAAATACAACACTAAACAAGTTACCAAAATTGTTATTCCTATCATAATGAAAATGGTAAACAATACGTGAAAACAATTAAGTTAAAAAATAAACCAAGCACAGAAAGGCTGCTTATTTTAAATGGTTGGTTTCTCAAAATAAAGAAACTTAAACTAATACAATACGTGTTGATGTGATTCCTTAGATATTTATGTCGGTGGCTAAAATTAAATCGTGACGAAAAGGAAGTTACGTGGGCAAATGAGATTGTCGGTAGAATATGGCGGATAAGGAAATGTAATTATGCGCCACTGCATAATCAAAAGTTGGTCGTGGAGTAGTAGTCTTTTATCCTGGCGAGTGATCAATGAACAGACAGAGAAGAAGACCAAACGCGAATAAGATGAAAAATAATAAGGATGTTCTTTTGTCCGCTTGACTGATAACGTTGGAAATTGACTGGATTCCCTTCGTCTCATAATACCGGAGTAGACAGAGAGGAAAAAAGAGTGGAAAAAAGAGAAAACGCGAATATAAATGACTTTTACAAGCCCTTTTATGGTCCGCTGTCAAAAGGATGGGGGAGGGGGGAAAATTTCAGTAATAACCAGAAGACTTGCATAGAGCGAAGCTGTAGAGAATATTACGTACTAATTGGATTTTACGTGCATTTTACTTTTCTTGTCAGTGGTATTAAAAAAAGAACAAAAACCTCAAATTTTAATAAGTAAGTCTACGTAACTACGATGTTAACGGACAGCTGTAAACTTGGCCAAAGTCGTCCAAACATTCGTCGTGATGATATGTAGCTGCATAAGGACATGGGATTTTGCTTTCAGTTGAAAGAAACTGAGGCCATTTTGGAACACTTTATTGGAATGTCCATTTGTTTTGACTCAGCGACTGGTTACATACACGTGTCCTGGACTTGTTCCGATCGGTGTTATTTTTGATTCAAACTAAATAGGTATTTCCAAGTAGACTCAAAACCTAATTTATCCGGACTGACTGGGACCAAAGGCAATTCGGTTGTAATCCAGGTAATGTGGGTAAGAAGCAAAACGAACCCCTTAAATAAGCAGATTTACTGCTTATAACGATAACAAAACTAAGTTTCCTAACAAAAAATACCTAGTGCACATTTAACTTAACAAAGAGCATTTTATTACCATTAACTCTACACTTTACGTACGTTGAATCAAACCAAAAAGTGAATATTTGGCGTACTTGAAGTTACGTTTTTGCTACATAGTTAAAAAAAAATTATCATGTGAACATGACATAAAATGTCTACAAATCTCTGGATTATCCACAGGTCCGGATAATCGAGGCCCGGATAAACAAGGCTTTACTGTATTTCAGAACGACATAACTTCTAAGCTAGCTTGTGATTGGCTGGTTTAACGTCAACGAACCATAGTTAAAAAGGTGCCTGTAGTGAATCGTGCATATCTATAGAAATAAACAGGTAATTATAATCTAAGAACTGATTTGTTTTACGCAAGTGAATGACAATAAAAAAATAATTATGTGGTATTATAGCATTAAGCATTAAATGAAAGATGCACCATTTTTAAACCCTGAAATATAAAAATAAAAATTTCGATCTATTTGAGCTGTTATTTCCCTTTAGCCTAAAGAGCACTTTCTTTTCAAACATGTACTTTTTTTAATATGTCTACATAAACATATTCACTTAAGTTAGTTTAGCTGCACCGTGTAACCGTGATCTATGTTAGTAAGTAAACGTAAGCTGATTCGCGTTTTTATTTTTAACTCTATGCCTACTGTCCCTTCTATTTTTCTTTTATTCCGCAACGTGTTTAAATTAACACAGATCGAAGTCTTACACAATATATTTATTTTTCCGTAAGGTTAAGCTAGCACAGCTACGTAACTATCTAGGGCTATAAATCTAAACGCGAGGAAAGCAAACAGGAATGAAATTATGAACACCCGTTCACTGATCGAGGCTATTAAAATGTTCTCACTTGAATACAAGTCTTAGATACCGTGTACATGACTTTGCTTGGAACCAGATCCTATTTCAAGAGATACGCAGTTTTACGCCACTAAAGTTTAATTGGGGGGCTTAACTTGTGGCCCGATTTATTCCCTTCTCCTCCCTCGAAAAGTTTTGTTTAAAAAACCTTAACTTTATTTAAAACTTTCAACCTCAATGAAATGCGAACCTTTGAAACAGGGGATTAAAGTCCTCTCGAAGCAATTCTTGCTCCTATCCGTTCGCACACACATACAATTTTTCTCTCTTCATCCCTTTAATGACCACGATTCCACCCCTACAAAAAAAAAATAGTTTCCAATTTGGCCTGGAACCATTCAGCTGTTTTCTTCGGCTCCCGATCTTTTTATCCAAACAAACCTTTTCAGATGGCCAGAGCGGCCGAACTACTTCAAACGCGACCGTGCCCATCAATGGGGTTCTTTTCATAAGAGTTCCCCCCCCCCCCACAACCCCCCTCCCTTTACGCCATTCCAGTGCCCCACGCGATTCCGCGCTATTTTCATTACATTGTGCCGCGGACGCAGTAGTCAAATGCGCCCCTACCGCGGGCCAATGGGGATGCCGTTTGCTTGCCTGGAGGGCGCTTCAAAATACTGTTTGACTGTGGGAGTGAATTCCCTTGTAACCTTCCCCCACCCCCCTTTTCCAAACCTCTTTCTTTCTTGCAATTTTACCCCCCCCCCCCCCCCCCCAATCCCTTTCAGCATGGGGTCGACCCACAAAGCGATGGCTGACCGAGATAAATTTAATTAATTTTTTTATAGAAGGCGGAGGGAGAAATGACGGACGTTACGAGAGGCGAGCTGAAAAATGAAACACCAACGAAATTAACCAACTCTTTTCTCCCTCCCTTTTATATTTCGACTAATTTTAGGCCACCGAGTTGCTTCATCTGACAACGGTGGACGTAACAAAAGTCGTACGAAGTAACAACCCAAGTTTATTCTAAAAAATTCATTGTTTTATCATATCTCGTCTTTGCAAAGGCCGAATTTTTGATCTCGTCTGTCAAGTGGGACGAAACAAAATAAAATTTAAGATTCTAGATACCTTCTCAATTTCCCAAAATTGCTGCGCCACAGATTAAAAAAAAATATCCCTTGGAAATTAAAATAATTAGAATTTTTCGTTTTTCGTCTTTACTTTGTGCCATAGAATACCAAACACACATAAAAAGACCAACATGGGGAATTGTGTTGGGTAAAAGGGGGGGGGGGGGGGGAGGGCGCTAGAGTGCGTGGTCTCCAGAAGCTTTAAAAATGAAGCTACGCAGATAGAGACATAGGTAGGGTCATGCATATTTCACGGAAAAAAAAATCCGAGACTAGATGAAAGTTCAAACACTGTAAGTACCATCGTCTGTGTTTCGTAATAAGCTGAGTTTCTCTCAGATATATGACTACTGTTACAACACCAATCACAGAAATTCATTGCGCAAGCCACGTGTCCTGGGTGCTTTGGTCAAGTAAGGCAACGACTTCTCTCGCAGACGGCCGCCAATCACAAGGAAGACACCGCTAGTGCGGGTATGCCTTGTTGCAGTTACTTATATAGGCGTTCAGATTTCATTTTTTTTTCGAAAAAAAAAATGCCTGCCCTTAAGCTTAGGTAATTTTTAAAATACACAATTATTTATAGCACATGAAATTATGCGTTGAAAATACATACTTATTCCCTAGTGTCCAAATAATTCTAATAAATAAATTATAGGTTCATAATAATTAAAATGTAAGCGATTCGAGCTCATCTAAATACCTACAAAATACTTGTTCAGAATCAATTTTTATCCAATAAGACAAATAGCGATTGTGCTTCTATCCTGAGAGTGAGGAGTGGGGCGCTCAATAATCCCCCCCCCCCCAATTGAGCGCCACACTCCTCAGCGTTGCACTTTCTGTCATGCTCTGAGAAATTTTTCACTTGGCGATATGTGTGAGACAAATTTCGAAACGGTCCTCTTATGAAATTATGTATTCCTGGGTTTGCTTGCAACCGACCCCGAGTCGAATTTCGGGAAAATCGCAATAGCATATCATCCGCACTAATTTAAACACCTTTTAGGACTGTATTCCAAGACGTACGGTAAAGATAGCGAATAATAAGGCACTGCCCTTGTTGGAACACAACCGTAACCTAAGTCGCGGGCCGTATTCCAGAACGTGTCCAAAACCGAATCCCTGGAAAGAATAAAATCGGGAGCTGTTTTAACAAACGGTGCCCTGCGCGAGGCAAGAAACAGGTTTCAACGCATTATAAGTGGACGTTTTGAAACTATCGATACAACTTTTGCGGAAAAAAAAAAAAAAAAACTAATAGATAGTAGCACCGTCGTACTAATTTAATGGTGTGATTCTAATTTTCTCAAGTACTTTTTTAAGTCGCGATTATTTCTTGTTGTAACCATTCTAGTTTACAGAATGTATTCTAGGATAGTTTCGCTAACAGAAAGTTTCATTTGGCACACCACCACGCTTGGTACGTCCCCTGATGATCACAAAAGTGACTATATACGAGTTAACACCTGTCAGACGCGGGTCCGCCATCAGGATGAAATAAACGAACAAGTGTTCTCTAAGCACTTTGAACACGCGCAGAATTTGGCCAACAAATCGGCAACGGATAAGACACCAAAATCCGTTGCCTAAAAACAAGGAACTGGCCGTGTCCTATCGTGCACTAGGAATACGTTTAGGGTGTAGCATATTCAACACCTATACCCTTATTTTTATGTTTTGGAATACCGGACTTAGGCTCTATACAAGGATTGGAAATTGGATTTTTTTTTGGGCCACAGGACTTAATTGAAGAAGGGAGGGAGCAGATTATCTACACAACATCGTTCAAGAAATGTGAATTTTTTTTAACTGCAAAGTAATTGACGAGCCAAGCAACAGTGGGTATGAGATATGTATTTATGGAAAGGGATGCTGAGGGGTGAAATTTGGTAGGCATTGCAAACATTCGCACTGTGAAACTAGAGGACCATTTGTACCAGGTCCTTGTTTCTTCCCGGTGAATACGAGAGGGTACAATGATGACACTTACTGTAACAAAAAAAAATTAGTAATTTTACGTTATCTGTATGTGGCAGCAGACCTTCCACTAATGTTGTAAACCTACACATAAACTTTGTCTTTAAACCTTGGGTGCAACATAAATAATATTAAAATTTTAAAATAACAATAGCTATTATACGGTAAAGCTGTCATAACTGTTGGTTTTTATTTCTCAGCTGTATATAAATTTCATGTGCAATTAATGTTTAAATCTACCACAACTACCGATGAATCGAACATCTATATCATCGTGCAGACTACCTAATAATTATAGAGTTAAGTGATTCTAAAAAGCATAGTGACTTATTCAACTAGTAACATACACACAGTTAGCCTATCTAAATTTAAAAATATTTTGCCGATATGAGTATTTATTTATGCAGATACTTGGTTATTATAAAATTACTTTGACGAATACATGGTATGCACGTTTAAAAATAAACAATTGTTGAAAAACTCATAATGAATTGATTTAGGTAAATTGAAGGACATAAATTATAAACACTTTTCGTATGCGTATTTTCACATATGCCTAGAAATGTGAAATTTTCACACTTTATATTCTGTAATTAAAGATGTACATTCTTGCGATAAGATGTCTAGAAATTTTGGTATAAAGAGTTACACACATACTGTAATTTTACAATAAAACGCGCCAAAATGATATATAACCTAATATTTATGCATGCATTTTAAAAATGTATTTTAATTTGAACCCTGGATCATAGAATTTCTTCTTTTCTTCCAAGTTTTATTCAGAACGCGAGAGGTTGATCAACATGTGGCAGGCGAACGTGGAAAAAGTTATATTTTGAGTTAATCCGAGCTCAATCAAGAGTAACATGTCAGTTATGACGCATTTCGTGTTAATACTGCCGAAGCACTTTTTATAAAATATAATTTGCCAGTTATATGATTATAAAATCTATTTTAAAAATGAATAATACTTAAGTATATTTCATTTTTTCGTGCGACACTGCTACGAAAAATGTCGTGTGTGAAAACATTAACTAGCTTCCAAGGTCATTTAAAAGAGATAATTATAGAATAGCTGTTGGTTAACTGGGTCTTTAATTCTTAGAAAAGCAGCAAAAAGTATTTCGTCAAAAGATTCAATACCCGTGAATCAACTTAACTATCTAGGCTAGTCATAACTTTTTATAATAGTCAAATAATAATTAATATAAAGGTTGGTCAGGTTTAGTAAGCTAGAATAATTATACGTAACATTTTTTTATATTTTTAATTTGAAGAAAAAAACTATCAAGTTTTTAGTCATGCAGCTAACCTTACTTCAGCTTTTAGCTATTGCTCGAGACTGTCACCTATGCTAAAGGAATTCCCCAACGGGAGGTAAAGATGTATCGCTTTTCCAAACGCCGACGCATAGGCCCCTAAGGGTCCCACCTCACCAGAATTTCCCCCCATTCACACACGCACGCACTGCGAGCTGGCCAACTTCTCGAGGCAAATTGATAATCGATACGAGCAATCGATCACTGGAAGAAATAAGTGTGCGGAGGATCGGTAGGCTGGGTCGGCGAGGGGTGGAGATGTTCGTCTCTCTCTCTCTCTCTCTCTCTCTCTCTCTCTCTCTTCCTGCCGGCAGAATGACGGGCCAAGACGCAGGTGGCAACACGCGCGTATTCGACGCTCATTAATAATGAATGAGCTTCGAAGGAAGGGTTTGGGGGGGGGGGTATTGGGTTCTAAGGGGGAAGGGGTGCGAGAAGAAGGGGGTTTTCGGAGGCCCGTTCCGCCACAATGAGACGCTAGCATGCATCATTCATGAGAAGCTAAGTACAGGAATTAGGAGCAAGACGTTATTTCACGAAGGAGAAGAAACGTTGAGGAAGGAGAGGGGGAGGGGGGGAAGGAAGACGGGAGGTAAACAGCAAAGATATTCCGGGACGGGCGGCTGTCCTTTTCACTTTCGTCGCTACAGCGAAAATGTTTTACGCCGACGGCGGAAAAGGACATACGAGCCCGGAATATAAAAAAAAACTCTTGCACCAACACACTTCTTTTTTTTTACCAAGATGAATTATTTTCATAATATTTTTTTTATGAAGCGTAGACACGGTTGATAATTTAAGACTTTTTTTAAATTACAGAATTATTGGTTAGTTACCACAGAGATAAAGCTAATACCTGCGTGAGTATAAAGTAATAAACATATAACACTGAGTTTAGTGAAGGAAGTATATGGTGTGAAATATATATATTGGCATCCACGCATTTAATAGATACATATTTTGTATTTCTACCCTTAAGTGTTTCTTTATAAATTTATATAGTTTAAATATAGTTTGGTACCGCGAGGTAGGGACATTATTAGGGGCAGGAAATTTTCGCGCAAAAATCTGAACGCCTACTAGACTGCAACAAGGTATACCCACACCAGCGGTTTCTTCCTTGTGATTGGCGGACGTCTGCGAGAGAGGTCGTTGCCTTGTTTGCACGAGCCACTAAGGACGAGTTTGCTTCCACACTGAATTAGTGTGATTGGTTGTTGTAACAATCGACATGCACCTCAAAGTAACTCACCCAATCACGAAACACAGACGATGCTACAGTGTTTTAACTTCCAGCTACTCTCGGGATCTTTTCACGAAATTTTCATGGCCCTAAACATTATATTATTTAGAGACCCGTGAATTTCGCGGATTCAATGACCTCCAGGATTGACTCCAATATCCTCTACACACTCGGGCAAATGCCAACTGTTCATTGGCTGTTGACTTGTGAGTCGTCTCGACTGGGTGGCCTGTGATTCGACTTTTCTATGAGTGAGGGTCTCTAATTGGCCCTCAGTCCTCCAGATTAACAGAGAACCAATGGCGGAAGCAGCACTAAGGTATAATTATTTGAATTTTAGCATAACGCGAAACGAATCCGCGAAATTCACGGGTCTCTAATTATATTTGTTTGGGCCCGGTGGGCATGCTACGGTGACGTCATGAGTCGACGCTGGCGCTGCGAGGTGGCAGCGAGCGAGGAACTCTGCAAGGCGGTACCACGTGAGGCGCGGGTGAGAGAGGAGAGTTGAGGGAGACGGTGGTTTGTGCGCGTCCAACATGGACGACACATGGACGACACATGGACGACACATGGACGACACACGGACGACACACGGACGCAATGCACTATTGAGCACGAAGAGCGGGAATGTGTGGCGACTGAGCGTTGGGCCACACCCGTCAAGGGGCCCGCCTCGTCAGGGGTGTATGTGTGTGTCAGCGAGGCGCGATGATAAGCGCGACGCTCGCTGGTGCTTCTAGCGCGGTGTCTCCTCCGGACTGGCGCGAAGTCTTCTCGTCGTGCACAGGATAACTGTGAAATTTGAGCGGTGACCGTAACATTATATTGCGGAGAAATGAAGATAAAAGGTGTAATGCAAGTCTCTTGAGTGCTTTCAAGAATCTGTATCTGGTTTTTTTACACCTAAAAATTACCCTGAAAACATGCGTTTTAGCCATTTTAACTCTTCTACAAATAAGTATAAATGCTTAATCCTGATTCAAACACAAACTTTTCGGCCCTGAGCGAACTCTTATATGCTTTTCGTAAGCAGACCCCACTCGGATATCTTGAGTAGTTTAGAAATTTGGTTGTTTTTCCTGAAGCTCTGCGCACCGTGTGTGTGCCCGTGTAGGCGGGGACCTTAACCCGGGACTATTCCAAAATTAGTATTTTTTTAATTTTTTAATCAACTTCAGGTACGGATGTGTGCGTATGTTTGTATGATTTGCAAATAATTTTTTTTCACAAGTTAATCTGATTAAAATGTATAATTAAATAATGATTTTTTTTAAGTTTTTTAAGTAATACTGTGTAATTAACAAACGTTTTAAATTTTTTTGTAAATTGCAGTTTTCGTACTTGTATATCTGTTTTGTTTAATTTTATATTTATACCGTGTAATTTTTTTCTATTAGAAATAAGACTATCATTTAAGAGAACATGTTGAAATATTATTTAATAATATTTTTTTTCCGTGGTTTAAGAGTGGCCTATTTTCTTTATTCAGTCACTTTTAAAATTTATCCCTTATTTGTTTATCCATTTAATGTTTATTTTTATTTGTAAATTTAATATTCATTTTAAGTATGTGGTGATCATGCGGTGTCCATGCTTTAACTTACGCCACATGTAAAAATAAGGCGAATAAATAAATAAAATCGCCGGCGAACACCCAGCGAAGTGGAGCAGAGGAAAGCTAGACTATTAACGGCCCTGTCGACCAGACATGAATCAAGTGGTTGGTGAGATACCGCCACTCTTCAAATAAGTCTAGTGTGTTGTGCCAGACGCATCAGAGATGCATAATGAACCCAAGACAGTTATATTTCCCGAGTGAACTGAGCGCATGAATCGAAAACTAAAAGATAACACTATCTTTTGGCCCAACCGGTACTGACATCATCAATACTCTGCGCAAAGTTAAAGACGGCTATTAAATGAACTCTAAAGTAATTTATTTTAAAGATTTTTCCAGTAATGCATATCATTATAATTTTTAATTTTGCAAAGATATTAGTAATAAAAATATTTTTCTTGCACCCACCGATTTATATATATATATATAAACGACTTTGTCATAGCTATTGAAAAAATGCGAGCCTTAAAAATACGAGACCAATAGGACCGAAGACCCCAGTAGCAAATAAACACAATGTTCATAATCAAATGATATAATATTTTATTTTGTATGAATAGTTCAAATAAAAAATCGGATTACCTTTACTGTAATTACTTACAGAACCAATCTGTATTTGCTGAATATATATTTTAAAAATTAGAATATCATATAGTTAATGCCTCAAAAATAAATCGACTCTTATTAAAAAAAAAGTACTGTCAAACTCAGCGGGAACTTAAACTTACATAGTTTATTATAATGATTAAGTGTTTTAAAATTACAGAGTTTAAGATCAATTCTTAACGCTTGCAAAATGATTAAAACTTTTAAATGAAGAAATGTATCATTCGTACTGTCCACATAAACTTATCACATTTTTTTTATAAAAGATATGACTTACAAAAGACAGGAACATTTTATTAAAAAAAAAAAAAAAAAATTGGAGTAAAATAAAATTCCTCGCTAATTTAAATGACTGAAATTTGTCTTACTTTAAATATTATTATCTACGTACCCATTTCTCGACCCGACCTCCTCTTTTTATCCGTGACCCTTAAATTTCAAAGAATCTAATATCTCGACCGTCCTTACACTCCTCGCTTCCTTTCTTCATTTTATCTTCATATTCATCTTCACTCCTCTCGCCCTTCCCCCCCCCCCCCCTCCTCTTCCGACCTCGGCCGAGGGAAAAAAAGGTCTCGCATAATCGTCGCGCGCCCCGCTCATGCACCCTCTCGCAATAATTCCCATTTTTATGACATTATTATAGTCATAAACAAGGTCGTCCCCGGGGAAACTGGTGAAAGAGTGGGGGGGGGGGGGGGGTTGGGGGGAGGAAAACTTCTGCGCATGCGCGCGGGGTCGCCCTGTTTTACGGTCGCGAGAGAAGGAAGGTCCGAAGGACGAGGACGCACCCACGCACGCACACACACACACATACTAGACAAGGGAGGTGGGTGGGGCGGAAGGACTCTTAAGGACCACGTGGCATGGTTTCATGTTGCGTGGTAAGAGGTGTGTGGTGGATGGTGGTGGTGGTGAAGGGGTTGGGAAAGGTTGTAACTTTGGCGGCGACGTTGCATCTCCGGGAGCGTAAAAAAAAAAACACCCCCCCTCCCCATCATTCAACCCTCCAATCCATAACGTTTACACAACATAACCTTCCTGGCACCAAATAACACCTCCCCCCCCCCCTTTTATTCTCCCCCGGGGCTTGTATTAATCCCCATAGCGTCCAAGGACTCAAAACGCCCCGCACATAAAAAAAGAAGGGAGAAAGCCCCATAATTTCGGCCACTGCAGAATTTTTATTTCGACCTCATTCGAGCCGATGTTGGGAAAATATCGTCACCGAAAAAAAAATACTTGCCGAATAACATCCTCATTGTTATACTTCAAACCATTATAAAAAAAACATATACGACGATTTATACAATGCTGTAAAAGCAAACTGCGTCCATGATATTGAATAACACATGCTTATGTACTCAAGGTACACATGTATATAACAAACTACGCTTGTAAATAGTGATGGCATATGCAACCAAAACATTAAAGCATTTGTTATAGAAACAAGACACCTAAGCTAAGTGTGTCGATGATCACTTTAAAGTACCTATAATAATTTAGATTTTAGCTATACGTATAGTTCTCAGTAACACTGCCATTGTAGCAACGGGCGTATTAGCTCGTGCATTGTGAACTTATATAGGTAAGGTTTAAATGAAATATTCATACATTTATAACCTGAAAAAAAATTCGTCCTAGCAGGTGCATAATTCGGTTATTAATATTTATTTTGGATACGTTGAAATGAAAATTGTTCGTGTGTGTTGAAATTTTTTATTGCAACGAATTCGTCCCATGAAAATAAACGAAAGATTTATTTCCCCTGTTTACATTCCACATAGCAGATTTGGATTAAAAAAATATTTGCATGAAAAATTGCATGCGAACATGTGTAGAAACTCTCATAGATTTCCATATACACGCCAAGAGAGATTGATGTAAAAAACAGCAATAAGATTTTGAATAATTTTTTTATGTTTGCTTATTCGTATCATTATTTTCTTCACTGAGAGATTATTAAAAAAAACAAATAGAGAAGTTAAGGGATTTATGATAATCGTAAAATAAACGGCAGAATTTGTTTATTTATGTACTAGCTAAATGCCTCGTTTGAGCTCAGAATTTCTTTGGCTGCATCAATTATTTCAACTAGTGTGAAACTAGTTACGGATAGTATACTCGTTGGTATAAACTGATTATCAATTTCCAAGGTACACATATAAAATATCAGCTAATCATGGCACATGGTAACAGCAATTACACTGTGTCCAGAGCCTTCCTCTTGCTTACATACCTCTCTGTCTGTTAATTCTTACTTAACTGGCGCACTATCGCATCAGCCTGTTTCGAAAAATAAAAGAACCATGGTAACAAAATAAATAAATTCAAAAGAAAAATTACGTGGACACCAACTTACGAATCCAAAAACAAATACACGTATGTCGAGCAACACTTAAATAATACGTAAAACCACACAAAAACGTAACCACACAAGTAAAAACTAATCTTAAAAGCCTTATGCATTATAAAGCAAACACATCATCAGAAAACCACGAAACAGGGTAAATTATGATCATAAAGGATTTGGTAAACACATGAATACTAATACTCAGAAGTAATAAATAGCTGCTATTAAATCATATCAGAAAAACTCTAACCATACTACTTTATACGATCTGAAAAAATAATAAATTTTTAATTAAACCTTATCTAACAAGTAGGGAGGGCAGTAGTCTAGGTTGCTACAGTCTGATTTAGATACGCGCGTATTTTGAAGATAGGCACTATGGTCACAACCACCTCTATGACGAGCGTCAAAGAAAACATTCAAACGGATTATTTATAACAACTTTCGTGATCATAGCGTGTAGTAGGAACTAGTGCACTAATGCTGAGCTCAAGAGGTAAAAAGATTTAAATTTGAATTTAAATCTTCTAAAAATTTACCACATATAAAGTAAAGTTTTCTTTCTCGTAGCTCTTAGGGTTTGTCTCTCTCATAAATATGTGTGTATATATACACACGAGAGAGAGAGAGAGAGAGAGAGAGAGAGAGAGAGAGAGAGAGAGAGAGAGAGAATGCATTTTGTAAAATTATTATAACGGTCAGTTTTAGTAACGACTATTTATTTTACAATGATGCAGGCTGTTTTTTAATTAAAAATTAAAACTAAAGTCCATGAGAATTTAAAAAAAATAAAGAACAGCAAACACTTTAATTAACAAATGAGAATTAACAAACAAAGAAATTTATTTTAATACTTTATTGTAGTTTGTCATATAAACGTTTTTTTTTTATTTATTCACCGTATTCATCGTACGGTTTAAATTCTTTCTAAAATTAGGGATTCCATATACATGAAATTTTTTCTACAAAACATTAGTTTATACAAAGCTTACGAAATGCATGAACCAAAACAGACATAAATTTTTTTTCCAAGAATCTTAAAAAGATGTTTGTTTGAATGAAATTGTTTGAATTACATATTTAAATTTGTTGTATATAGAAAGAAAATATTTTTGTTATAAAAAATTTATTTCGCACGCAAAATATATTTTTTTTTTTCGATTGGCTTCTTTTCTGTGCTTCACTATAACATGAAATTACTTTTACTTTTCCTTTTTTTTTTTTTTTTTACCGAAAGTGAAAAGTGCAATCCATTAAAATGCTGGCTGAACGTTAGAAAATAATAATAATAATAAAAAAGGGTATTGTTGAGTTCACGTTTCTCCGTAACTAAGCAACATCTTGCTCAGCCGAAAGTAAAAATATCACTCTTGTTTTTATTTGCGCACGTTTAATTTAAATAAAAGCGGTTGGCTGATGACATTCTTCAGGGGACGTAAACCCGCCAGGGGGTAGTAAACCAACGTCATCAACGTAAAACTTCATCCCCGACGGGAAGGGGGGGGGGAGAGGGGGTGGAAAGCTGCCGACTGTAATCCTGGGAATTGGGACTTCTTTGAGCCTTGCGGAAAGGACGGGACTTTGCGTGGGGGGGGGGGGGGGGGGGGCTGAATAACGTGGGAAGGGGGCAGGAAGACAGTCAGCAAAGAGAGTCGGTGGTTTTTCGTGCCACAACTACCCCCTTTCACACACCGAGGGCAGAAGTCACGCCCGCCCTTCGACCCGAGAAAAACTTTAAGACCCTTCTGTCATCTGCTAAGGGTTGGAAAAGAGGTTGGGGGGGGGGGGGAAGGTTCTCATTGTGGGGACCACGTGAATACCGCATCCTGTTTTTTTCCCACCCACTTTCCCCCTTTTTTTCCCAGTCACTTGCTACGTAGTTCATATCCGTGGGAAAGTTTCATCTCTGAAAAAAAAAAAATTCAGGGAGCCAAGAGTGTCGCAGTTTAAATTTTTTTGGTTGAAACACCTGCCAACTTCACAGCGCCGAATTAACGGTACGTTATCCAGTGCAGGGCGTTGGTGTTCATTGTGTGCTCTTTCGAACATAATTTTGCATTCATTCTTTCGAAGCAGAGTCGACATTAAGCAGAGGGTGAGTTCGGTGCTAAGACAACCTGGCTTTTATCATGGAGGTGAGGCAAAGGCTATGATGAAGCTGAGGTGGATTGCACGAAAATGAAGTCTAACAAATGTGGTTCATTGCAGCACCGTAAGGTGTCGTTATCCATCTTTTCCCCCCCGCCTGACAAGTTAAAATTGCACACAAGTTAGATTAAAAATTAATAACGTTTTGAAAATTTTTCGTGTGTATATGTTTCATGTAGGTGAAGGGGAAAAAGTGGAATGTCTTTTTTTTTCAATTTGCACACATTTATTAATGAATTATTTAAACGTCTGAAGTTTAATAAAGGAAAGAGAAAATGTAAGTCTAATGTTTGCTTGGTTACATTGAAAATGAGTAAGAAATTTTCTTTGTACAAAGAATATGAGTGGAAGTTAATACGTATTTAATACTGCAAACGGTATTGCACGAAAAATATTCAACAAAGATGTCGTTCCATTACCTAAACCTTAAAATAGCTTTTACCTACATACTTTTCAATATGTGGCGTAGAATGAAACTGTGTCACTTCTGAAACCTCATAAGGAGAAAGATTAAAATAAATAATATCTAAAGCAGGAAATAAATCATCAACATCGCAAAATTTTGCATTAAAAGCAAAACGCTGTAGGAAAATTCTTATAAATGTTCGTTCATGTCCTTTATACTATCACGTTTTCGAATTGAAATTTATGATTATTTAACAATATCACTCAGTAGAAAAGTATATTTGAAGATAATTTATACATCTGCTTTACGTTGATAATGATTAAAAAGCCATTTACAACCCTGATCCAGATTATAAAACAAGGAGTGGGTACCATATCACACGTGTCCCGCCAAAGGATGCGACCTTGTCATCATTCAATGAGCATTCTTAAAATGCTCTATCTAGACTGAAATTAATCCATGAATAATTTTGGCTCTAATAATCCCTTCCATATATTTCCTACTTAATATTATAAATGTGAAAGTGTGTTTGTTTGTTCTTTCACGCAGCAACGGAGCAACGGATCGACATATTATTTTGCATATATATATATATATATATATATATATATATATATAGTTTATGGGTCGGAGAGTGACATAGACTACATATAATTATGAAATTCCTTCACTAAGGCAATTAAAAACGGGTAGGTCATGGACACACAAACATTGAGTTTGTGACATTTCTCTACGTCCGCCGCACGGTCATATATATAGTAAGGTCTGGCAACTTCCTATCCTTCAGTTTGGCGAAAGCTCGCGGCTGGTAGCGAACTAAAGGCGCTAGTAACACATTAGTTTAGAATTTCGTCAATAGATGGCGTTGCCTTGAATTTTGTAACGCTCCATCGTTTGGTGCGTCCATCACGTCTTGCCTTCACACGAAATGAAGCTGAAGGTTTGGCGTCCAGGTGAAAATTCCCCGTTTTCCAAGTCTATGGTCCTGCAGGCTTGAAACTCGGCAGTGATGTTCCTGATGATGTTATGACGTGTTTAGCCCGGGGCGACGCCGGTGTACTTCAGCCAGTATTTCATACAAACAAGCAACTGCAGAATTTCGAACTTTGAGCCGACATCACCGGCGAAGGAACATAGCGCGCGGGAAGATCCCTCCAACAGTTGTGGGGGCACCACACACCCCCGCGAATACGTGAAAGCTTTCGTCTGTTCGCGTCACGTCGGGATGCAACTTGCTTCCCTCCCTCCCTCCCTCCCTCCCTCAAGGTTAGACCTCGCAGCAAGCAGCCTTCCGCTCGGAAACTCCCACCACCTGCGGTCCTGCGGCTCTGTTGTCATAAATTAATTATTAAGCACCTCCGCGCTCTCTGCTCCAGGCTGTGGAGAAGGGGGGGGGGCAGGGGGGCAAGCAAAGTGGGCCGGCGACATCTGCAAGTGGAACCACACCACTCTTGTCTACCTCCTTCTCTCTCAGGGCGGATTATTCACTGCAAACATTTGTACATTTTGAAAAAAATATAGTTCAAAACAATGAAGTGCAATCGCATGTTTAGACATGAATAGAACTGCTGTCGATTGGGCTAGTGACACTTTACAGTCACCAATTGATATCTTGGAAACCAATTTTAAATAATAAAGAAGCTTTTGGTGTTAAACTTTTGTTAAGTACTGTAACTATATGACTATTGCCAGGGTCGCAACCAGAGGGGGACAGAAGGGGATCATGTTCGGGCACCCCATTTGAGGGGGGAGGGGCGTAAACTGGCAAAGTAATTTTTAATATAGATATTTACCTAAATATCGTAGTGTTATAAAACAAACAAAAAATGTTGAAGGGTAGATGACTGAATTATTTGTATTGAAAGATGCATACGTGTACATCGTCAAATATTAACAAAAAAACTGTATTTTTCGCGTACTATCCAACTTGCGATGTATTAAAAATGAAATGACTGCAAATCAATTTATTTATATAACATATAAGTTGAATAAAAAATATTTGGAATAGTGTAATTGATATGTGGTGGCGATATGAGGTGTTGTCGGGAAAAGTTTTGGTTTGGTTGGTTTGATAAAAAAAGGGGAGGGAGTGGTGCCAAGATGAGTTATTGGCCAGGATGGAAACTATGCTAGTTACGACCCTGATCATTGCTTTGTTATAATTGGTTTATCTATAAATTGATATTTATTTCTAGCTGCAGTAAATGATCTTGTAATACAAACATTTCTTTATAGACCTAGTAGCTGACTTTGTCAATAAGAAAGTTGTTGCAATGTTTGAACGACAACGCAAACTTGCTTTTTAAAATAAGCATACCACTTGCAGTGACTCATTTTTAAACCAAATTAATTTTTTGTTGCAAAGAAAATGTTGTTCTATATATGTGATGAAAACATTAGGTTTTCAATGCTGCGATATGTAATCACTCATCTGAAATATAACTTATTGTCTTAATAACTTAACTAGATAAGCATTTGGACCGGGAAAAAGTTTGGTAAGTTAATTTTTGATATAAATTTCAGCAATAAGTTCATTTACTTTTTTTTTTGAGAAAATTATTATTATTAGCAGTAAATGTATGACAGCTATTTATTCAGTAACTTAAAACAATCAAAACGTAACTAAAGAATGGATGCGTCGACTAATGAAAAACTGCAAAAAAAAAAAACCTCTGAATTATTTGTCACAATACGTCTGCGGAAAGTTCTTGGCGTTTTCGGGATATTTTCGTTACAAACGAAACGATTGTTTCAAGCAGGGAGACAGTGGCGTGTGAAGTAATACAACGCGCACTTTTATTTCCCTTCTCCCATCCCGGTGTCCCGGGAAAAAAAAAAACTTCCGCGGCGCAGAAGATGGGTAATTTTGAAAGGAAACAACGAGAAAAAAAAAAACGTTCGAGGGAGCCTCGGAACTTTAAATACTTGAAATGAAGACGGGAGATAATGATTTTAACAAAGAGACGTGAAACGTCGAGGAACGGCGCGACAGAAAAGTCGAGACTGCTAGAGGAAAGAGGGAGCGGGAGAAATATCGCTTTTCATGGGCGCGTACTTTGACTGCAAAGACCGGGAAGTGAAAGAAGGGGGGAGGGGGGGGAAGGGCTGCAGAGCAAATGAATATAGTAAAAAAAAAGAGGCTTGTAAATCGCTTACGAAAAAGCGAAACAAGGTTCACTTCGCGTTAGGTAACAAAGAAAATGCGAGGACGAATGGATGGCGAGGTTGCGCACGGGTAGGGAAGAAATGTGGTGAAGGCGGGGGATTGGGGAGGGGGGGGATAATGTTCCGTTCTGCAGAGACATCAGAAGATCTGATATTTGAGAGGCTGCACTGGACCGCAGTGATTCTCGGCTCGGCCGAAGAGAGGGAGAGGGGGGGGGGGGTGGAAGTGCAGAGAACGAAAGGGGGGAAAGTTGCCGGCTCGTTAGCTATGCGGAACGCGTCTGCGATTCATTCCTCCCCCCCCCCCCTTGCCACCGCAGTCGCTCGCGAGTTGGCCTCGACGCTATGGAACTTCTAAGGCCCCGCCCTACTGCTTGCCGAGCCGTGAACTAGGGACGTCTTCAGCGCGAACAAGTGAGCCCTGTTTAGAGTTTAGAACCTCTCCCCCCCCCTTACCCCCATCACCTTCTGCCTCCTCAACCATCGTTTCAGCATTCCTCAGCGAACTGTCGCGGTACACTCCCTCAACATTTCCCAGTCGAAGAATAACTCGAAGGTAGTCGAGTGTGTATAAGATGGAGAGGAAAAAAAAAAACCCAGCTGAAGTGTGTTTGAGTTAAAGGAAACGGTAGACACAATATCTGTGATGAAGCTATAATTTGCAAATCCAAATTTTAAAAAAAAAAATTAATGTTTTCAGTTTGGGTGCAAGTTTTTCCGGTGAGAAATTATGGACACAAGTCATTGCACTGAATTTCCAATTTGCCAGAAAAACCAAGACAAAAGACAAAAGGCACGCCAAGGTTAGCTTCTGTCAAAATCATAAACGAGTATTTACATTCTTTATAGATCTTCAACGAAGACATTAAATCAGTAGAAACCAAATGAAACCACTGAAACGACGGACAAACATACTTAAAGCAGGTAGACAGCTCTGGCAGACACAACTACTAAGTCAGCACAGGTGAAACAGTTGCAACATTTCGGCAACTGAGATCTGTTCCCATCATGAGGTACCAGCAAGCTAAAAAGTGCCCAAATTTCATGAAATGCCTAAGACTCGCACAAGTGAACTCGTCAGAATATCTTTGGCAAAAGTTATTACTCAATGTTTTAGAATAAAAATGGGCGAAAGGACCAAGCCTCGATGATTTGGAGGGGGGAAAAAAAGTGATACGTGCAAGGACGAAAAAAAAATTCGCTGTTACGGTGACCTTTATGAGGGACTCCACAATCCTTCACCTAATCGAGAAAATTGTACAGACTTACTCGAGAAATGTCTTAACTAGGTAGTTCTACTGTTTTATACAGAAAGTAGAGGAACGGATGCAAGAAAAATATTTAAGGGACGTTAAAAAAGCTTAAAATAAAATAAGAAAATGACCATTAGAGAATAAAGACTAAAGCAAATGTCTTGGACGTGGTTGGTTGTATTGGCTACCAAATTAAGTGCTTTTTTTTTTTTGGCGTAAGTTAAGATTTATTTAGTTTACAAGCGCGAACCTCATTAGTCGATGGATGTCTCTCTCTTTCTCTCTCTCTCTCTACCTCCCTCCCCATTCCACCCACCCCTTCGAGGCATAGAAGCCGGCGTTCTATTCCTTTACTAACGAGCGAGGAAAGTAATTTCCACCAAGCAGCTTCTTGTTTCGACTCAGTCCTTGGGCGTGGGGGTATGTGACTGTTTTAATCATGAGCGAAGTAGTAATTATCCTAATAATGGGAACATGGATCAAATCAATATAAAATATAAGTAAAAAAACAAGAAAAAATTTCAAATTTCCATGAGACTTAGACCTAGTTTTTAAAATTAGTTTTGGGCCCTCCCGCTTTTTTATTAACTTTCATAATATATTACTAACATAACTATATACTGATTGTGAGAAATAATGTACAAGCTATAACCAGTGAGAATTAATTGTCGTTATTTTGCCATCAACATATTTTGTGGTATGGCATACCTGAAATATTGCATCTCATACTAATTTATATAGAACATGCTTTTTTTTATCACAGAACAGCACAAAGTGTTTCTCGCACAGATTAAATCTCTTCCTGGACCATCCTTCATGTCCTGTATCGAACCTGCCTACTTAATGCTTGCACTATTTAACCCTGCATGAATGAGCACGTGGTTTTCCCTGTATCTATCGAGGTTTTACCTGGACCCAACTGAACTATTTATAGTCTAGTACAAAGACAGGGGAGTTAGACATAGCATCAATTGCTGCCATGGTTGGCCAATCACCGAACAAAGCACAAGATGCATGCTATCCTTTCTGCATGGCTTAAACCCAGCATGATTAGGCGTAAATGCTTCGGCCTGGATCCCTCCGAACAAAAAAAATTAATTTTAGTTATGTTACCAAGCAATTTGTCAAGAAGTTAAATCAACATATTAAACCTACCAATTTTGGATTTGAACTTCACGTACGAGTTTTTTTTTTGCTAGTTTTTATGGGCCTACCCAACAGATATCGTCACATGTCGCGTAAAACATGCTTTCAGTTTCCACTGTAAGAGACGCTCTTCTATATCTCCCTCATTGTTCTATGGGTAAGGCTTCTGTGTGAGCAGGTTCACTTTTTTGGAACGTAAACTATCTTTCTTTGAGCGGAGAGTGCACACGGCACGGGGACACAACTTTCCGAAACCATCCCGAAGAGAACACTGCAAAACTGCAGAGCTTGTTTTCTGTATTTTTGCCAACCTTTCCTGATGGGGTGGGGGGTTTGGTTTCGGCGTGTCTCGCGGGGGATTGGAGGGGGGTAGAGGGATGAGGTTGCAGCGTGGAGAGAAAAAAGTGTGACGGGAAAAGGAAACGCAGGGAGAAGGAAGATGCCAGTTGTTCGCACGCCATCCCGTAAAGCCTTCTTTTGCCCCCCGACACGTACATGTATACACACTCCTTCCCACCGGCCGACGTGCGCGGGATAGAACAAGACAGGCCGTTATGACTCCTAGTAAATTTTATTTCCAGCCTGACAGAAGACACGGTCTTGGGGGCTTTATTGGAGGTTTGGAGAATACGTAGTAACGGGAGGCTGAAGGAGGGACGAATCCAAAGAGATGAGACAGAAGTCTGACCCTGCGGTCTCCCCTGCACTCGCCAAAATACATTTTCCATCCTTTCCATTTCTTTTTTCTCTCTCTCGTCACCCCAAGTCAGCCTTCTCGCACCTACTTCCTTTCCTTCTTCGTTGATTTTTTGGGAGGGTGGGAGGAGGAGGAGGGAGGAAAGAGAGAGATAGGTACACACTATGTCGAAAAAAATTAATTACAACCTTGTTATGTTGTTCTGCCCTCGGCCACAGGTGCGCCACAGGAACTGGAGTTCATGACCAGCACGCTGGGGGTTCCTGGAGCTAGAGACCCCAGCATGGCCGGTGGCTCTCTAGCACCGAGTACACACCCGAGCCAATCAGACCTTGTCCAATCTTTGAGAAAACCTGCAGCCCTAGCATCCTTGAAATGAAACCAGCAATTCTGAGGCAAAACACAGTCGTTCTAGGTTTCGAAATTTTACTATTAGATACTAGCGTCCTAAATTCTCTCCGCAATACCATATTAAAAATTACTACCCACATTCTGATTTAGATATCAACCACTATACCGAAACTACCTTCTTGAAATGTGTTGCCAAGGTATCTACATATATTTGAGATGCTAGAGACATGCTTAAGCACATATTATAAATGCAAATTTGAATTTTAATGAATATTGATGGATAATGTTGTCTAAAGATGTATTTAGAAAGTGGTAATTCATTAAACTGTTTCAGTCACAAGAAAGTGTACCTCACTTTTATGTTTCACACAGTACATGTTAATTTCAAGCGAATCATAAACATCACATAGCACAGCGACACAGTGTTCTTGTTGGCCCAGTAAATCGCTGGAGAAGAGCGCTTATGACGGAGCAAGACCAATGAAAAGAGACCCTGAATTTCCGCGGTATGTTTGACTACCAGGCGACTTTCCACAGACATATGCACTTTGGAAAATTATGAACTGTTCAATCCCTACATCTTGTGTTAATAGCTGAAGGGAACTTGCAAAACGCGAAAGCTAGATGATCACCACTGAGCATATCAAATCATTCGAGGAAAAGAAACAGACTTTTGGAGGGCATCCTTGTGGTGTATTTACTGCGCACATTGACAAGCATAATAAAACAAAACAGAGTCGAATTATTGAATATTTGATTATCTTTTCTCCACGGTTTAAAAAATTACACTTAAATGAAAACAAAATTATGCGACAATTTTCGTAATAAATACTACTCAGTATTCTCTCAAACGTATTTCATACGTACAAAAATGGCCATAGTCATGTGCTGTACGAAGTTATAATGTATTTGTCGGCAGCTTGTTTTCAAGGGGGAATATTTTGTAAAAGTAAAGATTTTTTTTTTTTTGTTTCTGTGTGTATGATGCCACATTGGCGTTCGCGTTCTTTCCTCTCGGAGCTGGTGTGGCTAGAAAAAAAAAAGAATGAAAAGGAAGGAAAGAGCTTGGGGTGAGCGGAGGGGAAATCGTACGGCGCAGACGAGTGTTTTTTTCTTCCTCAGGCATCATCATTCTCAGTCGGCGGCAGGTAGCCCGCTGTAGCAGCCCCCGGGCGGCGCTCCGCGATCAGTCACCGTCACGCAGGGATGCCAACTGCTGCATTGTGGCGTGGTTGGTGAGACGAGGGGGGAAAAACAAACTTCCCCGTTTCCTCCGCTGTTTTCTGGCTTTGTTCGTTTCCCCGCCGGCGCGGGCGCATTCTCCGCCCAGTTGCCTCGGAGCGAACACACCACGAGCTGAGCACTACTGACGAATGAATTAGTTGGTTGAAACAACCCTTCAACAACTGCTGATCAATCCCACAGTATCATTGCTGCTGTAACATATTTGACCCCCCTACCCCCCACCACAATTACAGCCGGACAAGCGACGGCGGATTGTATTTCCAAGTAGTCCACAAACAACACTGACTTGCACACGTTACTGTAAGCATATATCTCTCGTACAAAACCTGACATGACTGTTTCGTGTATTTAAAAAAAAATAAACCTTTCCTATATGACGTGTTTGAACTAAAACGCCAAACAATCGATTTAATAACTTATTATTTACAAAAAAATAAATAAAACTAAAAATCGAAATATGATACGTTCAGGTTTATTTTGGTCTAGCAAAATGATAACTTAAATTTCTATGTGTAAATGTTGTAGTTCTAGAAGTCTACTGTTCCCTGAAATTTGAGACTTACATTAATTTAGGATTAATTTGTAAAGAAAATTACTCATGAAAAATGATAACATGGGTCAAAATCCTAGCTATGGGCCCAGGCGCGGTTGGGTTGGAGGGGGAAGGGGGGAAAGTAATTGCCAGGCACTGACTGTTAAATAATTGCCGCCTCCTGATGGATTAATTTACTAAGTTTTTTGCAGTTATTTTTATCTTGCAGTGATAAAACAAATGTACTTTCTGCTAGACCAATTCTTTAGTGCAGAATTTAAATGTATAAATTTTTTTTAATTACTTAAGTTTCTTTTAGTTTATGGAAAGATTAAAGTGTAAAATTAATGTATAAGCATCATGGAAGAATACAGATTGTTAGAGATTACTCTATGTTTACCAAACCGAAATGTTTTTTTTTACTATCTTATTACTTTATTTCTTGCAAGTAATATGTCTTATAGTACAACAAAATGTTATTTCTAATCCTAGAGCTAACTACCAGGAAGGCAGATCATCAAGACACATAGTTATTGAAGGCTGGGGATTTATCAAGGAAACTTTTTTCTTTCTTGAAAATGTTCCGGACGGACAAAACTGAATATAGAAGATTATCACGTAAACAACATTAATACCAACAGACTGGGACTTCAAGAGGTATGTAATCCGTAGAAAACGATAGTTGAAGAAATGGAAATCTAAAAGCACACATTTTGAGTAGGGGGAGCCAGAGAGTTCTGACCCTCTGCTCGAGACAAAATTAGATCTAGCCAGTAACCTCTTAATTTTTTACTCGTTTGTGCCTGTAGATTGAAATACTCAGAGTTATTTTAACCGAAAAAGTTAGTGCACCAAAGCGTTGAAAGATTTCCACACTTGTTCGCAATGTTTCATCGGGTTGGCTGCAGAATAATTTACGTCCGCCCCTTCCTTTTTTTCGGCAGGTGATATTTCTCCTGCCTTTTCGACGGGCAGGGTGCAAGTAGTCAGCGGGAAAGGAAAGGAAAGGAGGCAAGATCCAAACTTGCGGCTTCACCCTCGCCAAGACGCCCATCCAATCACACCTCTTTGTATTTTTAAGACTCGCATATCCAATAACCATTCGGAGGATCCAATTTCTTTCGGTTCTCATTTATTCTCGTTTCCTCCTTCACGTAATTTTTTTTTCCTTCTCTCTACCCCCACGCGCTTCTCGCGCCGACGAACCTTCTTCATGCATTCTCTTTTCGCCCTCTTGTTCCTCACATCCCGGTATTAGCCGACCATTCAAAGCGCTGGGGGGTTTGCAGGACGTGGGCTGAGAAGGGGGGTGGGGTCGCCTCCGAGGCTGGCCTACAGGGGGGTGGATCGGGGTTGGGATTCCCTAGTAATCAACTCTCAGGAGCTCATGTTCCACCACCGGGTACAGTAGTCTGCTTCCGGTATCCGAACATGCCTCCCCCTCTCTTCCCCTTTCGGGGGTTGTCAACCCCTTGCTGAGCCATAAGATTAGGCCTACATTCTCTCCCCTCAGCCGACCCCGTGGCCTGGTTGGTTGGTGGGAAGGATTCTGTGTAAGACATGGATGTTCGTGGAAATTTTTAATCCGTTATTAAGTATGTTTAAGGTTGACACGCTTTCCACCAATTAATTTTATCGGAATAAAATAGGAAGGAGTTAATAAAAATAACAATTCTTTAGACCCTTATGCTTGCACAAATACTAATAAATGAACTGGAGCAATACGTAAGGTACAGCAAACATATCAGTCGGCAGTCGTTTTTGTTCTTCTCTATTCTGTACAGCTTTCGATACAAGTAATTATTAAATGCAAATATTCTTTAAATATGTAGTTCACAAAGCAAGGGCGTCCAGAAAATCCTACAAAAGAGAACTTCTTACTTTTCACTGATATCTTCAGTTCATAAATAATTGTCACTGACCAAAAACCTGCAATTTTTCCATAGAAAACATTTAACGCCATCTTTTATGCTACTACTTAACACTTCTATAGTCACAACATACTTACAGTTTATTCAATGTTGGGACAAAATTGTTTACACAGTAACAAAAAAATGAGATCATTAACCAAATTGGAGTTATTACAGCACACATCTAATCCATAAACACAAGGCATAAAATTGAAATATGTTAAAAAAAAATACTTGGTACGAAAACATTGTAACAAACAAAGACTGAACCCAAATACACTATGCTTGACACATTAAATGAGTTAGCGATACAGTCGGAGCTTTTGTCTATCATCACCATAGCCATAGCCATAGCCATAACCATCATCACCAGCACCATATCAAACACCATCGTCACCATCATCATCTCATCATCATCCCATCAGCTCTTCATCATCATCTCATCATCATATCATAAACATCATATCATCATCTCATCATCTCTTCATCATCTCAATATCTCATGATCTCTTCATCATCAACATCTCATCATCATAATCTCATTATCTCATAATCTATTCATCATCAACATCTCATCATCATATCATCATCGTTATCTCATCATCATCTCATCATCAACTGCATCCAGCCTATGACAGGGTCAACTAACTAAAATTCCTCCATCTTCCTCTGTCCCTCCACCATTCCTCATCCTTAACTTTATTCCAGTCTTCTCCTCTCTCCTGCAGCCTTTTAACTATCTGCTCTTCCCATCTCCTCCCTGGTCTTCCTGGAACCTTCTTTTAGTGTACTTTAACTCCATCAACTTTACAAGCAGCCTCTATTTTCCCATTCTCTAGGCATGGCCATGCCAATTCATTTTTGCTTTTTCAATATCTCATTCAATTCCTTTACTCCTGCTCTTGCTTGTACAATCTCATACCAGATCCAGTCACGCCTTATTTTGTCTAAAATTTCATGTAAATTCCTTGACTTGACATATTTTCCCTCGACCATTGACCGGATTATTTTTCTCTTTCCAGATATTCAATATTTCCTTAAAATTACAGGTTTTCGTTTGTTTTCCCTGATAGTGGACATCCCGCTAAGCACATCTTAATATTTGTGCCGCAAGGCATAGCTCTTTCTCTCTGATGTACCTAATAGCCCATGAAATCAATTCCACAGAGGGGATATGAGTGCGTGTACTCACTGCGATAGAGCATAGAAAGGTCGTGTCTTTTGATATTCCCTAATATGTACCTATATTTTTCTTGACACTTTTAAAACCCAAATTAATAAAAAAAAATTTTTTTAAAACCTATTTTAAAAATTATTATTAATAATAAACACATACTACCCAAGTGTCATCAGCATTAAAATGGCTCACGATCAAATATCAACTATAGCAATTCAGGAAGCACACCCTACACAGCCAAGGTTATAAAAAAGGCATGTAAAATACACATAATCTCACTAGACAGCTGCTATTCTGCTAAAGGCGCAACTATGTAGGATTTGCAAGGGGCGCCCGTTGAAAAAGGTAAAGAGGGGGGGGGGGGGGGGGGCGCACGGCCCGATAGTTTTAAACGACAAATGTCATCTCTGTATAGGGTGCTTGTATGTTGAATACTTCTCTTATTTTCTGATTCTGTAAACGTAAACGGCTTCTTAAATCCAGGATTGAGGAACGGGCCCCCCTGCCCCCCGCCTTATCAACTCCCATGATCCTGGTAATTGCGATTGCAACCTCTTTCGAAACTTCGGATGGTCGTACTTGAATTCAAAACGTCACCTAGGGAATTCTCAATAAAAACCTTGCGATGCTATCACTTATATCCAAAGTGCATAAAGGTCAATGGTGAAAGTTATTCTCACTGGCCTCGCAGAGAAAACTTTCGGAATCGTTCTAAATTTCTTGGAGGTTGCGAACCATTTTGCAGGAGCTCCAATAGAACTAAATAAGGTTTTGATGATATATTTTTTTTCTCCCACCCCGTGTCCAAAGCTTTCTGGACCTCGGAACACACAAGTCTGCCTCGGGCGTATCTGCAGGGGTGTGAGCTGAGGACGGAGGGGGTGGTTGGGAAGGGGTGGAAGGCTTTACGCGTGTCCGTCCATCCGAGGACCCGGGGAGTGTTTGAAGCGCAATAAACCATCGGCCGTCGACACGAGAAGGGGAGGATCTGCAGGTGTTGGTGAAGAGGGTGAGGCGTGGGGATGCTACAACCCCCTTACCCATCCAAACTAACACCCCCACCTCCCCCCCCCCCATAGCCCCTCCCAGGCTCGGTCCATATGACAGGGACAGATAAGCCGCGTGATCAAATATACATCTTCGGATGGACTCTCACCCTCTGCCTGCTCCCCCCCCCCCCCGTGTATCACCGCCAGGCACGATCCAATTTCGATGGGAACCCCCTGTTCGGGTAGTCGTGAGGGTGGGGGGGGGGGGTAGGGGATTAGCCAGCGGCGCTGCAGTTGGTGGAGCGAGAGTGAAGGGGCTGAAAAAGAAAAAAAAACCGACCAGCTCATTCCGTGCCGACACTAGAAGGCTAGGGTTCGCCGAACCCCGATCTATCCCCGGGACACATCCGATGTTCGCCAATACATGCTCACACATTTCAGATTGTTTCATGTTGCTTGCTTAACGCAAAAAATCATTAGTTTTGATATCGACCAACTGGACGAGTGAAAACCTACCTTTATCCCCCTGAAGGAAGGGAGTAAAAGACGATTTTTGCGAAAATTTTAATTCATTTTTTTGAATTATTTATTTAAGTGTTTCAAATAACAAACCTTACATTTTTGTTACGATCAGCTAGTGAACGGTAAATTTAAACTCCAATAAAAAAATTTAAAGTCAGGGGTTGTGTATTAAATTATGTTTTAAAGTTGCAATTAAGTTTATTTCTGAATAACACGCTAGACAATAAATACACTCCAACAATTTTTAAGACAAATGGTACCTGGATTAGTCCTTTGATTAAAAAAATTACTTAAGTGAGCAAAATATGTGGCCTATTTTTAAATATATTTTCATTTCGTTATATCTATTGAAAACACAGATGTTATGTAATGGAACTAAAACACTATGTAAAATCAGTAGCCCTACATGGTAAGAATGCTGCATAATTGTCATGTCAACTTTTTCCACAATTTATATACTAATATTAATTTTTATAATGTTATGGTAAGTAATAAATATTTATACTACTTCACTATATCGTTTGATTGTTTGTTTAGTTTAGTTTTTTCCAAATGTTGTCATTTTACATTAAAAGCTCTCATCACCGACACCAGAAATGAAATTTTTTTTTTACCGTGAAAAAGAATCAGCAGTTGCGTTTGATTCCTCCGCGACATGTACTTTAAGAAAGGCGTAAACACGGCAATGGGGGAAAAAAAATTTTCTCCCTCGTAAATGGGGCTGCAGGTTTCTTTCGGCTTCGCGAGCCAATATACGTGCGTCGACTTCCCCCCCCCCCCCCCGACCCACCGTCCACTCTCTACACCGTACTTCCATTCCTTCAAAAAAAAAAATTCAAATTCGTAACTGTCTTCATTTCCTTTCCCCGGGGGGCTTTCGCGTCACCCCCTGGAATTGGTCGGGCTTGTGGGATGGGGAGGGGAAGAAGACAGACAGAGAGAGAGAGAGAGAGAGAGAGAGAGAAATTCTCCTCCTTCCTTACCCGGACCTTCATCTCACTTTCTATTTACTCTTCCCCTCGTGCGCGCCCTCCAATCTTCATTTGCATTTATCCTATTGTTCCATGTTTCCCCCATCTCTCCCCCGTCTTCCCCTTCCTTCTTTTATTTTTCGCGCGCACCTCTTCTTCTTTGTTCATTTGTATTCCGGAGGCGGCCGGCCGTTGCACAAAGCGCGGCGTAGATGTGTGCCAATTTAAGTGGGTTTGCGTGCTTCCTACGGCGTGGGGAAGGGGGGGGGGGGTGCACGCGGCCCCAACTACATCCCCACTCCCAAACCTTTTAGGCCCCTGCTCGTGACCAAGCCGAAACACTTTCCCCTTAACTTTCTCTCCCGCGCCGGACAGCGCGCGCGGCCTTTTATCCGGACCAGTGAAATATATCGAATTTTTTTCAGCGTCCGATCTCGGACCGTTGTGTGTGTCCGTTTCACCAGCCGCGTTCGCTAATGAACGACCCTCTCGTTAATGCACCTGTCGGCAAACCCTCCTCCCCCCCCCCCCTCCCCACCGCCAACACAACCCTTCCACCAGACACAAGCTCTAGCGCGGAGAGCGCTTCTCGGCCGTAACGAGATTTAAAACGGACCAGCGCGTTGGAACGCCTGATGTTCGCCGACTGCCCTTCTCCGCAGATGCACTTCTCGGTAGCCAACAGGTAATGCCGTGCGCGACGAAAAAAAAAAAAAAAATGGTTGTCTGTAAAGTCGGTTTACGGACGATAGTTTAACGTGCCAACGTAATAACAAAACTTTGATGAAATGATTGCATAGTTTTACGAATAAAATCTAATCAATTTTATTGAATTATCACTATTTTGTATGGATACAAAGAAGGAGTGAAATGAAATCTACAATTTAATTGATAAATTTACTTTTATTTGCACTCATTAATTCAAATATGTTTATTACTTTAACGAAGAGATTATTTTAACTATAACTTTTATACATGTATGCTATTTAACTTCTTCCAATCTGTGTTATTCTGTTAAGGATAGGACGATGATGGGAAAAGTAGGAAACGAATGGGAGTGTTTAAAGTTTAATGTGCCTCGAAAAAGTCGAATCGATGGTTGTTCCAATCGAGTGGAAGAGAGATAGATGCTGCGCAAGCGTACAATGAGCGTAACGGGACACAGCGTGACGGGACAATGTGCGTTACGGGACACTTTTTCGTGCGTGCAGCCGGCGTTCATCGTTTTATTAGACGTTGTCACGTCAAAAAGGCGTTAACGCATAAAAAAAAATACGGCGATGCTGTTTGAAAGTTTCCCGCCGCCTCGTTCGTTACAGTTGTGAGCTTCCGGTGCGAACTTTCATTTTGTAATGTATAAGCTATCGAATTAATTGCCGCAAACAAAACAGACGCTAGTAGCATCGCCTGATTTCATTTTTTTTTGTACTATAGCACACTTGATTTACTTGCGCACTAGGGCGTAATTAGCCAAAAACGGAAAGGAAGGCATTAAAAAAATAATAAAATTCAAACTCTTTCTATTGGCTGGGCAAAATCCTGAAAAATCTATAATTCTCACCAAAGAATGTAAATAATTTGAAAGCAAAAAAGCGGGATCATTGGTTCTCTCACCCCTCCTTCACCCCTTTTTTGAAATTCTGTGTACGCTCATGCGACAGATGTGTGCTTGAGATCATGCGTACCTACTTCATCCATCCTTGTGACATACTTCACGAAAACTGGAAAGGTTTAATTTTTGGCCTTTTCAAACGGCACCAGCCCGCCGACATTTTGCTTGCATTAATTTTTTTTACATCAAATAATTTTTTTTTTAAAAAAAAGCAATGTTTTACTGAAATATTTCAATTTTATAATTTCAATAGTGTTCAAAGAATTTAACGCAATTAAAGTTATGATTATATCTTTTTTTCGTAGTCGTATGTCCATGTATTTGTTAATATTTCTTTAAATTTTTTTTAAATATTTATATAAAGGCAAAATGATTTCCGAGCGTTAAATTACATAAATATTATATGAAATATGAACTTTATATTTTTGCGTAATGAGGTTTCATTAACTTGAAGTAGGCTAGAAGTACACATATTTGTTTATTTACTCGTATGTACACAGTTCGGACCGACCTTTTAATGTCACTTTATGGCGAGTACGTATAATTATAGGCTTATACTATACGCTGAGTCGAACACGGCCTTATTCTCAAGTTCTGTTTAAACATACGTATTAAATTTGTTTAGTAATATTAAAGATGTTAAATCATCTGCAAAAAAATCATGTTACCGTATATTTAACAAGTAAAATATTTGTGATTGATCATAGTCCCTACTTTTTTTAATAAACATAATTATTTTCAAAACCAATCTGTAGATTATTTTAAAATAACGTTAAATTGCTTACATCTCTGTAATTATTTTAATATATGGTATGAATATCTACCAGGCAGTTAATTTCATTATGATATTAGTAAAGGCTAAAAGAAGTATAGACTACATCTCTAGAGACGGCACAAAATACTTTTTTTTTTTTTGTATTTTAACAAAAGATTCTTGCGAAAATTGGTGCATAATTTTATATTTTAACTGATATTACATAAAGTACATGTTTTTTTACAACCGTGGAAAAGATAACCCAATATTCTACAATTTGACTTTATTTTGTTGCATCATTATTATTATGTGCGCAGTTAATACTGAAAAGCTATTCGGGGAATTTACAAACAAATTTAACCATTGGAGGTATTGGGACAACACGAACCATAAGAATCCGAACCCAGTATTACTGCGAACACTATATTGTAGTGATACAGTAGGTTTCGTGTAAATGTATAAATTTCTATTCTACTCACACAAAAAAATGGGATGTGGCTTTGTCATGGACACTGCCGTGTGTTGTACGTGAATACGTGTACTTAACAGGTAATATTTTCTATACAAAATATAAAATAAGCTATATTTTATTATAAAACCATATATTTATATTCACTCTAACTACTTTACACTAATGTTTCATACATGAAATCGATAGATTTTGACGAGAGCTGACGATTGAAATTCAAACGAACGTCGTAGCTTCTCCGAGTCGAAAGGTACACCAAATGGAAATCTCTAAACGCAGCAAATGACCTCAAAATGGCGGCCCTACTCCCTCCACCGCGCGCGATGCGCTACAGTCCTCACTTAGCGTAGCGAATTCTTCGATCCTTTAGCTATCCGGTGGTGTAGTTAAATTTCGGATGGAGATGATAGATATGCAGCTGCAACACCAAACTGTATCCCCCCGATTTTGTTATCATTCGTTTTTTTGAATTGCCTGCCACTGCGGAAGCAATTTTTAAAGACGTATTCACGTCAAAAAAATTACAGTGTACCAAAGATGGCGGGTGAACAGGCGTTTAAACAGACCTGTAAACGAAGCTCGCGAATATTCGCCTCGCCCTGCTAAGCTGAAGGATGCACCGCGAAGGAAAGAAACCGAGGTTTTTCGCATGTTTAAATTAAGACGACGCGACGTCTTGCCTCGAGGTTTTTTTTTTTTTATTTCCAACCCCTTCTTTTGTGGAAGAAGCTTCTTTGCAATCAAGTTCCTATGTAAATTCTATTTCCCGGTAATCCATTGGAGATGGCTGAGCGGCGCGGATCGGACCCGCGCCGGAGAAGAAGAGGGATGATGGGGGGGGGGGGGGGGGGGGGGGGGGGGGAATAAGGGATGTTCAAGGAGGGAGAAGAAATGCGCTGTGACAGAGGCTGGAGGAACCGGGTGATTGGCGCAGAAGGAAGGAAATGGAAGCGTCTTCTCGTGGCGCGGGATGTCTGGAGGAGGAGGGAGGGGAAATCAGGTAATAAAGGGATTTTGGCAAAGAAAGAGCCTACGCATACCTCGGCACGTGGGGCCTACGTATCGCGTGAATTATTTATATGATAGTTACTGCGCATAGGCCTATTTCACTACTATGTGCCTTTTGGTGAGATTAAATTATTTCATTACATTTTTTTTTGGTACTCTGAAAAAAAAAAAGACACTACGATACTCGTTAAGATTTTAGAAGATCTAATTTACCAACTAAAACAAAACCTTTAAAATAATACATTAAGTCATTTCAAAATTGGCTATTTGGTTATCTTTTTGCAGCGAAAAAAAAAAATTTTTTTAACAACATGAGCTCACATTTGTTAAATTCTATAAACAACGCATTTATTATTATAGTACATGCGACACGACCCACTTTAACTGTTTCGCCAAATTTGGAACCAGCAGTGGTTTCTGGTAAACCGAAATTCCCAAACGCCAAACCCCCCCCCCCCCCCCCCAACATGTTAGATCGAAAGAACCTTCGCGTGTTATCTATGTAAATTAGACGGATATGTTATTTACAAGAAGTACCGTGGCGTTATTTGTTTGCTTTGTGGCAAACCATCCGAAGAGCCTCCCCAAAGAGAACTCCGTTGCAAACATCGCGGTGTTGACTGTACAAAGGTCTCTCCGCCGCGAGTGTAAAGGACGATGGAGTGAGAAACGATGAAGAGGGGGAGGGGGGAAGCAATTTTCGCACCTACGCGACGGAATTCAACGTAAATCTCTGGGCGCTAATAAGATTAAAAACCAGGCGTGCGCCGTTCGCCGCAAGCCCGCGTCCATCTTGGTTAAGAGGCGGTAGGTAGGTAGTTGCAAAAGGGCCGGCGTTGTAAGGGATGGTTTTGCGGCGAAAGGGGTGGAATTAAAGGTGCGGAGAGGATGAGGGAGGGAGGGAGGGGGAGAGAACCACCACCCATCCCCTCTCTTCCAGGTCTTCCGCACCTCCGAACAGTTTGCGTAACAGCCGCGGCGGCGGAAGAATAGGCAAAGCGGGAAGGGATGAAAGAGGAAGGGACGAAGCTGATTATGTCAAGACTGATGAGTTCTCGCGGTTTGAGCCTAGCGCGGCCAGGTGATCAATCTCTCTGGAGGGGTGGGTGTTAGGTGTTAGTGTGTGTGTTTAGGGGCGAAGTCGTGCGCATGCGCGAACACGATCTCAAGTGCGGTCGCCACCCCTCCCCAACCCAGTCCCCTTCCTACACCCCAGCAAAGGGAAACAAGGAACTACCTACGACCCCCCCCCCCCCCCTGGAAGCGTCACGTGACCAGAACTGATGGATTAATAACTGGGCACGCTCCACCTAGCCCCCCCCCCCCTCCCACGATGTTGCGTCTCTTCACCCCCCCCCCCTTACACAACAAACCCTTCACAAACCTCAAACAGCGCAGTGCCAACAGCCCTCCATAGTTGCGGAGGCGCAGTCATTACTCACGAGAGCGCACCGCCATTTGTTAGCGGCGGGAGAGACGTCACGTGACAGACACAAGAGGGGTTGTGGGGGGGGAGGGGGGTGACGCTACGCAAACACCGGTCCCCGGTCGGTTGACTTCGAAACTTGGCAACACTGCGGGCGGCGACAACCCCGCGCGTGCGTCATACACGATGGCGATACAAATATAAACCACTTTTACAGCATACTTAAAACGGCCCAAGCCGTCAACTTGAGTTCACTTCGTACTTTATGGACCTTCAAAATGTTAACTTATAAAAGTTGTGGCAATATGTAATTAAAAAAGAATATTTTTCTGCACCTCACAGAATAGGGCACACATACTTTGCATCTTAATTTCGAATTTTTAATAATGATTTTTATTAATGTCATTAGATGTTTAGTTTTTTTAATTAATGCATTACAAAAAAAAAAAAAGAGAATTTTGACAGCAAATATCATGAATGTGTAGATACTTTTAACCTGGAGAGTTTCACTTATGAACGTTGTTAAACTGTTAAAAATTACACTTTTATTTTGAGATTTTTTTTTTTAATTTCTCGAAAGTAGAACCTCTTTAAAAAATGTTCACAAGAGTATCTACGAACTGACCCAAGGAATTGGTTTGAACAATAATTGCACTCCTGTAGACTCGTCGCTGAATGTCCGATAGTTGCTCGCGGCGTTACCAAAACACTGCACGTTGGTTTTTATATTGCGTGCATAGGGGACGGTGCATGGATGTGCGTGCTAGTGTCACCCCTATGTGCTTCTAAGAAAGAGCGAATATAATGTTAAGTAGGCGTTTGCTATAGACCGATACGACAACAATCAAACATCATTTACTATTACAGGTTATCCAGCTTCAGGAAAAAAAAAACCCAGATAAAACATGAAATTTTCAGAAAAATCACAAAGGAGTAGTTAAATGAAAAATATGTTGAGCGGAAAAAAATCAAAATGGATGGCTGGACAAAGACTCAGTAACTTTGCTTATGCTTATTGTTAGAGACCTGCAAAATTCGCGGATTCAATGACCTCCAGGATAGACTACTACACTCTACACACTCGGGCAAATGCCAACTGTTCATTGGCTGCTGACTTGTGAGTCGTCTCGACTGGGTGGCCTGTGATTCGACACTTCTATGAGTGAGGGTCTCTAATTGGCTCTCATTACTCCAGATTAACAGTGAACCAATTACAGAAGCAGCGCTAAGGTATAATTATTTGAATTGTATCACGTCACGAAATGAATCCGCGAATTTTGCAGGTCTCTACTTATTGTGTTTGTTTTCAGTCTTCGTTATGCTGCAATATTGTTGTGCCAATTTTTTTTTTTTTTATCGCAGTTGTATATTTTGGCCTGCAAGACGGGATTCCATTTGTAATGTTATCAGCTTATCACTATTTGCATAATTCCAAGGTAGTTTTGGTTACTGCGTCAATATTTTTATTACGACATTAACGATTCCGTAAGTACGTTGTGACTGAGGCAGTGTTAGAAAATAGCAGGGTAATAACATGCGAGCTGGTGTTTCAGTACTCGCCAGAGATGTGTAGCGTTAACGAGCAGATTCATGTGATCTCATGTTGCAAATACACTTAGAGTACGAAATTAGGACAAGAAATTTTACGTAGAATTCTTTAAAATAATGCCGAGCGTGATAAATATACGAAAATAGTGTTTTAGACTAAATTTCTGGACGCTAATCACACGTAGTTTCCACACCCGCCGCAATAACTCGCTGCCGGACCCCATTTTTTGACAATGATTTTTTATTAAAATACTGCCTATCTTGTTAAAATTAATTAAACAGTTAATACTCTATTTCTTTGGCTTTGTGAACTTTGGCTCGCAGTATCCGCCCCAGGTGGCAGCAACCGTGGTTACACATTTGCATTCCATGCGACTTCCGTTCCATTTACGATGTTACATCTACGGAAATGCCTAGAGACCGAAAAAATTCGCGGATTCATTTCGCCATGGGCTAAAATTCAAATAGTTATACCTCAGTGCTACCTCTGCTATTGGCTCACCACTCACCTGGATGACTCTGGGCCAATGAGAAACACCCAAACAAAGCTGTAACGAATCACATGCTGCTCCGTTGGGATGTCTCACAAGACAGCCAGCAGCCAATTGAGTGGGTGACATTTGACCGAGTGTACGTGGAACAATGGAGTTCATCCTACAGGTCTTTGAACCCGCGAATTTTTCCGGTCCCTAGAAATGCCGCATACCGTAGGCTAAGATGTTGCACATCAAACAAAATATTCGTTGTTCTCAAGAAATATTAAATAATTGGTTCGGTGGAAAACGTTACACAATATCAAAGTCATAGAATTGTAATAAAGAGTAAGGAAAATCGTAAACAATTAAAGTATGCACCGAAAAAAAAAACACATGTAATTAAATCCTCACAAGGAACGAAAACAGTTTTTTTCAATATATATGTTTTGTGTTAGTAAAATGAAAAAAAAAAGATGGAGAATGGTTATAACAAATTACGATTCTAGAGCGCAGCAGTCTCGCAAAAGCAACGGAAGTGATATATATATATTTTTTTTACCCTGAAAGGGAAGAGACGGTGCCATGGAAAAATGAATGGAATGAAAAATCAACACGTGGAGGCAAGTCTGCGCGCGCGCTTACGCTCACAGAGACCCACCCCTCCCCACTCCTTCAACTGAGCTATCAAATACCGGCGTAAGGCAGCCAGGAACATAGCGAGTGGTGAGCAAATGTTGGATTTGCGCGCGTAAGAGCTGTGAGGATTGGGCTGGCTGTTCCTACAGGGTAAGAAGGGGGTGGGGGAGAGTTTTTTTCGGATGTCAAGCGGATAAGAGACAGGATTTTTTTTTTGAGGATTTAAGGGATACTTCCAGCCATCCCATCCTCCTCCCCTCCCCCCCCCCCCCCAAATCCTCCAAAACCAAACAGAGACGCGCAGACGACGGCAAACATTCCGCGTGGATATCGGGCGGAAACGCACATCGCCGCTACCCGCGTAGCGAGAAAAGCGCCCCCTCGCAGTCCAGATGGAATCTCTCTGGCTGAGTGCGGATAAAAATAAGTAAGGAGGAAATGTGGCCATTCTGATATCAGGCTTTATTCCTCGTCATTTCCTTTCCTTTCCACCCCTCCACCCCCCAACAAACCCACCACCAATTCCGCTTCTTTTTTTTTTTTTCTCTCTCGCGGCCCTGTTGGAAATGTGTCCACGGTGAGAAAGAGGGAGAGGGTGCAAGGATTTTGTCACCTGTAAGTGACAGGCTTCATGTTTTCCCCCCCTCCTTTCCCCCTTCCAAAAAAAAAAAAGACCTCACCAAATCTCCGGCAACATCCCCACCCTTTTCTGATCTACATGGTTAGGGGGAGAGGGGGGGGGGGGCAGAAATTGAAACCGCCCCCTTCCCCTTCAACATCATGCCTTAGTTACGCTCGCGGACTTTTTTTTTTTGCAAGTTTCTCTCGGGGTACTCTTCTCAAGGCCTGCCCATGCCAGCTGTGCCGACCTTCGGGTCTTTTAGCGTCGCTCCTTTTTTTTTTAAATATACGCTTCGAGGAGGAGAACCCCCCCCCCCCCCATTTACCCGGGTAGAATATTACGCGATTATGAAACTGCCTAACCGCATCGCCCCCTCCCTTCCATTTCCATAAAAAAAAAAACGCTCTCAAATCATTTCCGCTCGCGATGGCTTGCGTCTTTTGGCTTGAGAGTTCTTCGAAGTTGTTGCTTGCTCTCCCGCTGGATGCCGCATTCCCGCGGCTATCAAACCACTACCCGTGATACGGCGCATGCTTACACTGTCTTGCTCGAGACTGATCTACTTTCAGAATCCATCCGCAACACGCCTAAGTGGAATTTCCACGGCCTAGTTACCTGAAAGCATGCGTCAAGAGAAGCAAAGCTGTGGACATAATGGAAATGTAAAAGTTTTTTTGGCAATCGCGCTTAATAAAGTTGTAATTTATACACACGAAAAGAAAAAAAAAACATTTACACTATAGATTTTTCCATGAAAAGTTTAGTCGGATATGCCATCCACCTAACTGGGTTTACTTTGTGTAAATAGTACTGCACTAGATTCAAATTTTTGAAATAATTTTATTCGAATACTCTCTGAAGTAAGATTTCAGAAAATCCCTGGTCGTATGTAACAGAACGTGCACAGCGATGAGGGCACATTTGTAATAATACTTTCGACAATCACTGCATAGTACCGAACTGAAGAGATTTTGGCTAAAACAACCGTAGTACCAAAAATTAAACACTGCGTTATTTTGGTCCATCCTGTGGTATTCGTGGTGGGAATGCATCTGTTAACGCAAACACAACCATGGTCTGTACCAATCGAGGGTCTGAAACGTGGTTCGTTCAGGAAAAAAATAACTATTGTCCACATATTTACAGCAAAAACAAACACTGTCTATATATTTTTTTCCAAAACAACAATTTCCCACATATTCTCAGCCAAAACAACCGTTGTATACAATATTTTAAACAAAAAATAACTATTTCCCTTAGCAATGATAATTTTTTTAAATATATAGGCTATAAGTATAGCTATCATATACATGTTGCCATCCCATGTCCTTGACACGTATGTTGTTAACTCATTGGTTTTCAACTGCTTTTCTGTATCAATAAACAATCAATAACGATTAATATTTAATTTTTTTACACTCAAGACGAATTTTGTTTTTGGCAAAAACAACCGTAGTCCAGAATTAAAAAAAGGTTTCAAGCCCAATGGTACAACTATATTCGCTTACTAATGCTGATCAAAACATCAAGTAGGAGAAATAAAATGTTACATATGTTACTGTTCAAGTTTCACGTGGCTGAAGTAGAAAAAACATTTTTGTTCGCTTTTCCTGCAAAAAATTTCATTTTTGGACTGTGGTTGATTCTTCAGTAGTTACTCGACGTATTTGCCATCGAGACGAAACAAGCAAACGCGAATACGGGTCTAGAACGTGTTGGGGCGAAATGATCCGGCGATGGCTCGCCGATGCCTTCTGCAGCACCCACACCGGAACAAAGAGGGGAAAATGGCAAAGGGGGGAGGGTGGATGTGTGCGCCTGTATCTCTCCAGCCATAAGGCTCTAAACCACCGAGCGAAACTCGGCGACGTGGTCCGATGCGATTATTTCCAAATACAACAAAAAAAAAAATCCCCCCCCCTTCCAGGTTACTTCAAACACAGGCCGAGCCGGGGTTGGGGGTGTGCTCGCTCTGAAATCTCCCCATCCGACGTCTCTCAAACCCAACACGTTTCCTCTCCCGTCGAGAGCGGGGGAGTTTGCGAAGGGCGATGGGGAGGGGGGGGGGGGGGGGTGGGGTGTTTGTCGGTTGGAAAAGTGTAGCAGGGGGGAGGGGAAGAGAAGGGTTTTCGGCAGGGGCGCATGCGCCGTGGTCCCTAAATCCTGTTAAGGGCTGAGTGCGCGCGCAAAGTTTGCACAGGGCGTCACATCGAGTTTGGGGTAGCGCGGAGACGTGCCCACGGGGCGACCGATGGGATTTCCGGCGTCGGGCGAATTCGCTCGGCCGGGGGGGGGGGGGGGGGGGGGGGAGGGGCACTCAGCGACGGTGGCGGCGCCCGTGGCGAAGCCCTGAAACTCGTGCCTACAGCGTTCTCTCTTCCACCGCCCTCTTCCGAAACGGTTTAATTTTTTACAATGTGGTACCTACGTTTATGTTTCAAAAATTCCAAGCTCGGCTATGGTTAAAAATTTTTTTTTGAAATACTCTAACAGCTGCGGTATTTCTAATGCACTGCAAATGTAATTTAGATTGGAGAAAATCCTGCAGCAAAGATATTTATTAAATTTATGTATTCCTTACCAATACTGCATAAAAATGTAAAAAAAAATAATAGTTCTGCCAGCTAATTATGAAAAAAACATTTTATTCATCTATAAATTTTTTTTAAGTTCAGCCACACAAAATGTTTAAAAGTTTAACCGTGTTAAACGTAAAAAATAAAATAATGATCTTGGAACGGGGCATACACCCTTAAGGCAGTATTATTTCTGCGTGAATAATATTATTGCTCTTGACAGCAAACGAAACGTACACGAACTGACATCATTCTGAATTTCGAAACACCTATAATGAAAGTTAGGTGTCGGCTGTATACAAATGATAACGATCTGTATAATGTCAGCTCTTGAGTGAAACCACTGCTGGAGCTCGGAGAACGAACACTTGAGGTGTGGGCGTCGGCGAAAGGAAAATTGTGATAGCTATGATAAACATTGCACCGCGGAAGCACTGGAGGTTTTCAATTGAATAGAATTATGGGTTGAAGATCAAGATATGAGCAACCTTCCCCTTGGCTTTTCCCTGCTCTGTAATTTTCAATGGAAAATAAATAATGGGAACGGTCCCTTCAAGAGAGATAATGCCACATCTCAGGAACTGAAGGAAAAACAGAACGAAAGTAAAAATATTGGTTTACAATCTGAGATTTTTTTTGTTTAACATTCTAAATAAAAATAAAAAAACTGTGGGATAAGATTAAATGTGAAAATTGTAGCAATTCATGAAAAATGAAATATTTTACAAAAATTAATTTCATAAAAAATGTCCGTTCGGAAATTTAGGCCTTGCCGTGTAAACGTGTTGAAGAGTGATAAGTGTCCTTGAAATTATTTGGCTCGTTTAGAATCATTAGTGCCAAGCTCATCCAAAAATGTTGACGAATAACGTGACAGAGCCGCGGAGTGTGACACTTCAGGGATGACACGGAAACAGTGTCACGTCACTGGGAACGTCGCAAGTGGAAGTTCGAGATCACCAAAACGAGAACGCTATGGGCGTCACAATTGTATTATAAGTGTATTTGCAACATGAGAACATACAAATTTGCTTGTTACCGAGGTTAAATATTAAAAATCTCTGGCGTGTACTAAAAAACTTTCTCACAATATTGTTCCTCGTCATTGCTTTAAAGTATGACAATTTAATAAAAAAAAGTTACACGGTATCTTTCTTGCATATGCTACAAATATTTTTTCATCTACTACTTACTAGGTGCAATATAAAAGGTGCGCAAGTGATAATAATAATTCGCACATAGCGCGAATTTTACACCCATATGACAACTAGGAAATATCCATTAAAAGTATTTCTGGCGGAACAACATATGCACGAAATGGAACAGTGTTAAATTTACAGAACTATCCCTTACCTAATAGTTATGACAATAAAATGAAAGAAAAAATCAACAGAGCGAGTGAATTTCACTCGTATATAATCTAAGTTCACAGTTTTGAATCCACTGAAACCACACACACACACACACACACACACACTCACTCGACAATCCCAAATCACCTGACCATCACACCATTGCTCTTAAATTCTCATCAGAAACTCGCTCTCAGTACTACTCTTTCTTGAATTGGGAAACGTCGCAAGTCGAAGTTCGAGATCACCAAAACGAGAAAGTTACGGGCGTCACAATTGCATCCGTAACACACTAAGCGACTCGATGTTGCGTAACTGAAAAAAAAAATCTACAGCCAAAGTAGAACTAATCACTGCCGGAAAATAATTCCATTGGAATCCTTGGGAGGAGGGAAGGGGGTGGCACCCCTTGTTTTATTTTAATATTTGAGATAGGTTTTTTGAGGTAGTTTTTATTACTTTGTTAACTTAAAAACTATCTAAAACCTTAGTGTTCCATCTTTAATACTATCTCTATTATTTACAATAAACTAGTTGTATGGCTTCGACTTCAAAGTTTAGTAGCTCTTCAGATCATAAGTTTCTGTACAAGTTTTCAACATTTTATTTTTTTTTATTGTAATGTACACTGACCTGAAGTTTTAGAACAACGTCAGACTCATTTTATAAGGTTTTAAATTTGTGTCGCGAAAAAAAAAAAAAAAATATGTACAGTGAACCCCGCGTCTTCGTTTGGGGTAGTGTATGCGAAAGCCAAAAAAAAAAACCCCGGCTGGCCAAAAACAAAAAAAAAATTTAGAGGATGCGATACATCAGCGAGCGCATTCACCCCCACGGCGTATTTTCCGCAGGTAATTTGCGAGGTACTTTAGGCAATGCCCCCTGGGGGTGATGGGGGGGGGGGGGGGGTGGTTTGGGACGGAAAGGGGTGTAAACGGCTCACGGGAGTAACGAAGGGTAGCGCCTCGCCGGGGCTGTGTGCTTCCGCCCCCTGGAGGTATCAGGCCGTCCGCTGAGATTGCGCGATAATTCTTCGCTCCCTGCGATTAAAAGTTTCCTCCCCTTCTTTTTTTTTATTCAACCCCTCCCCCCCTCCTCCTTCAACCCGCGTGTGTCGGCCGACCATTATATAGGTCCGGCCCGCCGCGCGAGAGCGATTTGTATTAACCGCGACGTAAATTTCTACGTTTGGGAAATTTTCCAGGAGGGATTTGAGTTGGGTGGGTTGAGAAGGGGGGGTAGGGAGGGGTTTGGCGGCTTCGCCTAAATCACGGACGTGGGCGATGGACGACGCCCCCCAGTTCCTCCCTCGGAACTGGAGAGTTATCGCGACGGCGAAGGAGGGGGCGTTCCCTTGCATAAAGATGCCCCGCGCAGGACCAACCAACCCCCTCAACCCCTGCCCACCAAACCCTTCCACACCTTGATGGCCGGCGATACGTCGATAACCGGTCGCGGTGCATTCGCGATCAAATCCGAACACGCATTTTTTCCATTCTTTTGCTACTATGTAGTTCGGCTTTTTCCATGTGTTACGCCTTAAGGGTAAGTAATTTATAGAGACCTGCAAAATTTGCGGGTTCGTTCGGTGATAAGGCTAGAATTCAAACACATGTACCTCTTAGATAATTTTGCTATTGGCTTACTGTTCATCTGGATGAATCTCAACCAGTTATAAACCCTCGACCAAAAGAAGGATCGAATCACAGACAAACCAGTTGAGACGACTTACAAGTCGGCACAGCCAATGAACTTGCGTTATTTGCCCGAGTGTACAGGGGTATGTGCAGTCTATCCTGAAGGCCATCGAAACCGCGAATTTTGCAGCTACTGGCTACTTCATTATATGGTTTGCATTCCTATCACAAAAACTCATATTCGTGTTTCTTGGCTGTCAAAATAGTAAGAAATTTGAGAATTTTTGAAATGCCATGTAAAATTGATTAATGTTTTCTGAAAAATATTAAAACCATTTCTTGAAGTAGCCAGTGGCATTGCAGTTAAACCTAAAAAGTTTCAGTTCTGCAAAAAATTAAATTCTCCTTATTTGTACAACACAAAAGCATTAAAAATGTAACTTTGGCAGCTAATTATGCAAAACGTATGCGCTGTATAAATTTTTTCATTTCGTGAAAGTTAAACAATTGAAAAAGTCTAAAAGTTGATGAGTAATTAATATAAATTTAAAATCATGACCTGAAATGGGAGGCACCCCTTTAACTGCACACATAATAATTTCGTGCCAGATTTTTTGTATGAAATAGTCAGTATTATCTCGTAAAACGTATTAAACACGTGAACAAATAACTATAACCATGTATTCTATACGTTACAATATATTTCTTGTAGTTTAGAGAAATAAATTAATACTTGGCAAATGGTTTCCGTAAGAATATATTGTGAAAGTACAGAAAAAAAAAAACAGTTTTTTTTTTTTAAATTGAAAACTTCTATGGGAAGGTTTGGATAGCGAGTAAATTCATGTAAGTCGTCATCGACATGGTCACGTGACGTGTTAACGATAACACTATATCTGTTCCTTATTAGTATAACTTATTGCGCTTTTAAATCATAAGTATACGATTACTGTGCAGTAGAAAGTGAGTATAAAATATACTTATTAATATTCTCATATAGATATATAGTTTGAATAACGAAGAAAACGGAGTCTTTGTAGCAATATAACCTAAAAAATTAAGAAAATAAGTTTTTTACCTACAATTACTATGCAATTCGTATTTTATAGTAATTTAGGAGTTATTTTACTAACGTGATAAAACAAATTTGTTGTGTAATAAAATTTTTTCGTAAAAATTGCGAAAAGGTTTTCAATTCTGTGGACAGTCCTCATGACTGCTTTGAATTTTTTTTTTTCCAACGGCAGGCAATGATAGCTGCGAGGCGGGGAGTTCCCCGCAGGTCGCAGCTATCATTTTTTTTTCTCCCCTCCTCCTCGCCGTAAGTTTGGCAACAGCGGCGAGCCGCAGATGGCCCGGGAGGGAGAGGGGGTGTAGGCCTAGAGGTCGGGGGTCTGCGGTCCGGCCCACCCCCCTCCTCCCCGCTTCGTGGCCCGGGTCCCACCAATTAAGATATCCCCCGAGGGGGGCGGGTTTATCAAGATTTAAACAGTGTAATCTGCCCCACCCCCCTCCTTCCCCCACCACCCTCTGGGCTTCACCTTCAGCAAGCTGGCCCCGCGAGCAACAGGTTTTCCGAGTGCTGATAACGGGACGCCGCGAATTTAAGTGAGAGGCAGTCTGAATTATTTTTTAGTTTTTTTTTTTTAAATTACAAAAGTTAAGTACCTGTTTTTTATTTTTCCTAGGAGAAATATTATTCCCAGCTTCCTATATAGGTATAGCAGGAGCAAATTAAAAATCAAAATAGTAAAACTCTCAAAATTGACATTTACTTCTGTATTAAAAATAAAAGAATCCGTTTGCTGTTTGATGTGTGACGTCTCAGCTCTCGGTACACGGCATTTGGTGGGAGTAATTTCGTGAATGCGACGGAAGTTACGTGGAACGGAAACGTGTAACCCCACGGTGCTGCCATCTGTGGCGGATGACGTGAACCAATATAAAAAAAACAAGGGAAAACTTCATAATATTAACTATTTACTGAATTTTAACAAGCTGGACAGCATTAAAAAAAATCCTTGTCGAATATCACAAATAGATTTCGCATTTATCGGAGCCGTTTCATTACATAGTTTTAGGCATAATTAAATGTCGCTCTACAAATAGATTGAGTGAATTGTCTACGCAGCTGCTACGGCAGCGAAATCTAGTGGCAGGTGTGGAAACTACGTCTCTTATTTCCGTCAAGAAATATAGTTGAAAACACAATTTTCGTATATATTTACCATGTTTTGCATTATTTCAAAGAATTATACGTTAAAATTGTGTCCGTGCTTCGCATTGTAAGTGTATTTGTAGCATGAGAGCACATGAATTTTAGATACACATTTTCTTCTATTCTTTTATAGTTTCTCTGTAGTTAAAAATATTTGAGAAAATTTTGTCTAGTTATTAATGATCATTTTTTTCATTCATAACTTTATGAATATGCCTAACATTCATGATTTTCAAAAATGATTTCTAAAGAATTAGGTATTCAAGTTAGAATGAATTACGTTTAGCGGAACTAAATTTATAAATAAATTTTGCTTGGTTAAGTCTTAAAATTAAAACACGTACCTGCATCTCAGCCAACGTCAGACCGCACGGCGAACATAGCGACTCGAACGAGCGGGCAGCAAATTGTCATCTCGCCGAGACTGCGGTGCAGATCTGCCCTATGGGGGAAGGGGAGGGGATGTGGGACGGGGATTGGCTGGAACCGGGGGTGGAGGACGTGGCTCTGAAATATTCACCGGCTAATCACACGGTGGAATAATCCACGGCGAATAACAAACGTCTCGGCGGAACGCAAATCCACTTCCAGTTCCAACGTGTGTGTGTGTGTTTGTGTTTGTGTTTACACTGGCGGCAGATCGCAAAACGCTATCAAGCACCCAGGTAGGGGAGAAATTAGTAGTGTGGGGGGGAAGGGGGTTGTTACCCGTTCAAAGGCGAGCGTATTCACACACACACACACGACCCGGTGAAGATGGCAATCCGCGCGGACTTTCCCCGAAACATCCCCAGGAACACCCGGGTGACGTTCCACCTAGAAACTTCTCCCCGGCGGAACCCCGGGTACCAAACATCGTGAAGTATTCATCGGCCGTTGAAAGAGGGACAGAGGCTGCAAAGGGGGGGGGGGAGGGAAAGCCGAGAGACGGAATCGCTAACCAGAGGCGGCAGACACGGAATCCCTAACCACTTCTGAAGCGATTTCACCAGAAACGTCGGGAATGGGAGGGTTGGGATTTTGGGCGAGGGAAGTGGGCGGGTTTCCGGGGATGTTGCGGGAGAAGAACTTGAAAGGTTGTGTTGCTTCTCTCTCTCTCTCTCTTTTTCTCTTTCTCTCTGCCTGGGAAGGGCGCTTCCACATACATGACCCGCCGCCGACGAAACCTTGGAACGACAGCGGGACGCCTGGTTAATTATGCCCCAGATATGCGGCGGGAGTCCACACTCGTCCACACTCGTCCACACTCGTCCACACTTGGGTTTACCGCCCCTGCGAGCTTCATCGCTCCGCTTAGCTCACCATCTTCCTCTCTCTCTCTCTCTCTCTCTCTAACTCTCTCTTGAAATCCCAGGGCGCTCTTCCTCACACCTTTTCAGAGGGTCTAGGACCGGTATTCCAAGACACAAAACCAAGGTTACGTGTTGAATATGCAACACCCGTACCCCGACCGTATTTATGGTGCACGATAGGACACGGCCAGTTCCTTGTTTGCAAGAAACGGATTTTTGGTGTCCTGGCCTTGACGTATCTCTTGCCCGAATTCCGCGCATGCGCAGAGCTCACCTTTTTCGTCGATTTCCACCAGATGGCGGACCCGCGTCTGGCACCATTGACTCGTATATAATAAATTTCGTGAACATAGAGGGACGTACCAAACGTATTGGTGTGCGAAATAAAACGTTTTAGTACTCATAACAAGAAATAATCACAACTTAAAAAAACACTTGTAAAATTAGAATACGTTTCGCCAATTAATTTCGTGTGACGGTGCTGCTATCTCTACTATTCTTTCCGTAACAATTGTATCGATGGTTTCCAAACGTCTGCTAGCATGCGTTGAAACCAGTTTCTAGCCTCAGGTAGGTTTTATAAACGTTTAAGATAAAATTTTCCGGTTTAATCACATCATTATACGTGGCAATGAAATCTTTTAAAGATTCTTTTTTTGTAATACGAAATTATGAATTAAAATAGGTGTTTACCAGCACATTAAATTACAAAATAATTAAAATTATTTTCATTTTCCCATTAATGCTCTTATTTTTGACAGAACACTAGACAAACAAACAAATGGTTGCATGTACTTATGTACGCACGTTAGAAGTTATACTTTACTGGTGTAAGAAAAGTTTGATTTTAATTTTGAATGCAAATAATTAATATAAATAATTAATAAAAGGACCGGAGATATATAAATACGGTTGGTAAGGTATAAATGCAATCAAATGAAAAAAATTAAATAAATACTCAATATTCAATATTAATATAAACACGTGCAACAAAATTATTATTTCAGCTAGTAAAATAAACGAGATAAATTTCAATTAATAAGGAAAATCAATTAATATACTGAAATTTTATTATAACTTATTAATTTTATATTAAATAATAACTTAATTAAATTATAATTTAAAATGTATGTTAACTACGGTAATTTACTTGAAAATACAGTGGAAAAATTTTATAAAAACAATTTTATATAACTAATATGCACAATAAATACAGGTTTTATTTAATGATATGGACAAGTATTCAATATCGATCACTGAAGTAGGTATAATATATAAAAGCACATGTATAATTTTTTATTTGTATGTAGCTCTTTTTTTTTGTATGTGGAATTTTTTTTCTCCGTGTATACTTAAGTTCTCATATCATTAATTTTTTTTTTACCATTGAAGTTGAGTTTCACTATACATTTGAAATAAATTTAGACTATTTAGCATATATAAGGGTTTCTACAAGTCACAAATGTCATAAAAAAAGTAAGGAAACTAGAGGAATGGTTATGAAAGATGAGAAAAAGTCCTGAAATTAACATTAGTGATGCTGGAAGACATGACACTTTATTCCCCATGGTGCGGGCGCATCGTGAAAAAAAAAAATTCACTCTAGTCATTTTTTTTCCTCTTCATAACGCGCCAAAAATAAGTAGGTATGTACAACTTCGATAAATATAAACGGAGAGCCCCACCCTGGATGATGATGATGATGATGATGATTGTGGAGATCTCGGCCGAGATCTTTGGACGAGACATGGGCGGTTTCTGCTCGCGAGGCTGGCGCCGCCGAGGAACTGCAGCGCGCTTTGGGAAACACGAATGTGAAAATAATATGCTTTGGGAAGTTCCCCGCTCCCTCAAGTTTGCTCCGGCGCCGGCGGCCTGGCGCCCCTGAGGAGAGTGCTAGGAAGAAGGGGGGGGGGGGGGGGGTAGAGGAGGGAAAGTTTGCAGATAAAATCCGAATCACTCAGGTAAACATGAAGCTGCGGGTCGTCTTCTTATTCTAGTCTAGATACGCCGTGCGCGCGCTCTCTCTCTCTCTCTCTTTGCCGGAGGCTCGCGGTCCGCTACTTCCAATCCTACTTCTAACTAGTACGTTGCCCCCGTCTGGCTCATCATTTTACTATCCTTCACTAGAGCGGTTTTTACAAACAATTAAAAAAATTTATATATTATATATATTCTTATCGTCAACTAGTTTCAAGCTCAAATTTTCCTTAACCATCCACGTTTTTCCGATTGAAAACAAAGAATCTCTGGTCGTTGAGGGGTTAAAGAAAACGTTGCTATTTTATTCGAAATACAAAAAATTTCATCAAGTTTTGGGAGTCAAAATGGTTTTTTGTTTTTACTTTTTCCTTTAAATAGCTTCTTCCCCCCCCTCCTCCCACGTACATAGTCTATTATCAATTTTACAGTTCGAGAATTTAATGGCTGCAAAGTAAATAATTTCGGATTAAAGATTACAACTGATTTCATTGTTTCCCCTGCTGTTTTAGTATTTTCCTTGCCATCTTTTTTTATGTTTTCAGCTAACGCTTTTATATTCCATGACTTTTCCGGGTTTCCAATTCAAAGCAAAACCTGTTGTAGCCCTAATAATTAACTGTAAAATGCTCATATTGAACATTTACTCAGCCTGTAAATAAAAGATACCAAGAAAATCGGTAAGATTGAGGATTTTAATTTTCTAGGTAAAAATTAAATTCTGCTGGTTTCTTTACAAAAAATTATTTTTGTCACAATTTATATAATTTATAAAAAACAAAACTAGATAGTAATTAGCATATCTAAATAGTCATAGTGTTATGATTGTATTGTTTTATAAACCATGTAAATAATTTGATTTTATCAAGGTGTCAAAAATACTTAAGGACTTTACTAATAATTTAAAGTGAAACAAAATTTATTTAGAGAAGTCATTATTGTATTATGAAGTAGCCAACATCATTGGTTTTACCTCTGAAAATTTCTACTTCTGTAATACAATTAGTTATATTCTTGGGTATGGGGTATATTGATATAATGTTCTTGAATTATTTATGGAGGTTTGGGACATTATTTAATCCTTACTTACCACGGGATGTTGTTTTGAGGCCAAGGAGTCGTTGAATAGTATCTTTGAAAGTTTTCGCTCGCAACCCTTAACGTTTCTCCTTTACCCTCAGAATTCTCTACCCTTTTCCCCCCACTTCCTCATAAATTAATACTTGTTTCCTCTCCAAGCAAGTTGTCTGAAGTTGCGATCAATATTTATCATCAGTTTTGGCTCTTCAAATATTTCTGTGGTCCAGCAACATCCTTTAAAATGTTAGTTTTGAAATTTATTTATTTTTATCCCAAATTGTTAAACAAAGAAGACATTTCGAACTCTTTAATTACTTTTGTGTTCTATGAGAAACAATCTACGAGCTATAACCTGGTCGTGACAACTAGACTCATTTGTCAACTGTCTCATATAGTAATCTGGCTTTTGACAAAATGAAAGTTTTATTTATTCGTTTTGTGACTCTTCGTGAGAAACTTCTAACGAGATGTCATAAAAATGTTCCGAAGTTCACTTCGCCGGCTTCTTCGAGTTTTTTCCATGACTTGTCTGAAATTCGAACATTTCTCAAACATTTTACAAAATGTCTGTTTTTCCTTCCGCCAATGATGTTCTGTTGACAGTGTTTCTATACATCTTTATGCGATGGTCGATGTTCGCAAAGAAACATCACGTGATGCTTTGCAATTGGCAGACTGTAAATGGGCACCACCTTTGAATAACTGTCAAATTTGAGTAAGGTTACATGGCACAGGACCATTCCTCTATCCCAGCTTATTGCTATCCCTGTATTTCCAGACTCGATGAGCTGTAGGCACACAATTTTGGTTTCTTCGAAATTTTATTTTTCTCAGGAAGATAAGCAGCTGTAAACATCTTTGGAACACCTATGTACTTAACCATATCTCTTCGCGGCTTACCATTTGCTTGAACCTGTGCGTGTATGTGTGAGTGAATGGTTTTAATGTAATACTACTTATTATTATCATGTTATGGCAACACTGGAATTTTTTTTCCAGCACGCGTATGCCCTTGCCTAATTTTTAGTTACCTATAAATTAGGATTTTGGTTCAATATTTTAATGATTACCTCTTATCTTTGAACAATTAGTTCAAGCTTAAGTTGGATTAGGCCCAACCATCTTACAATTCCAAACATATTGGTACTACTTTCAATATAGCTTTCATGTAATTATTTTTTTATTTGTCATGGCATTTAGACTTAGCTTTTGCTACTTGTTGAAGTCAACACTTTTTAACTGGTGTGATCATCCCGAGATTTTTTAGTAAATATGTGGTTGCAAAAAGGTATATCAGGTCTGGGAGATATGATTTATCACTTGAAATGCCAAAAATTGGGATTAAAAGATCAAAATTAGAATTATAGAAAGAAGATGGAAGAATTCAAAGATGGTGGGGCCTGATTCTTCGTTAAATCTGCTTTTTATATTATTACCTTTATATTATTCTTATGTTATGCTAATTTTTTTTTTTAAATATTTCAATGCATGATGTAATCGCAGAACACGTGGTTAGGTGTAAAGAAACACAGACGAGCGACTTTTGCACCAGTAAAGACGATAATGAATAGTATTATCTTTGAAATATTTGTGCAATGGGAGTGCATGACTTGATGTAAGCTTTTAGACATACGCCATTGCTAAGCACATGTATGTCTTTAGACATATGTATGTCTTTTCGTTATGTTGTGTTTTTGTCTCGTTTCAACTGTTGTGCTGAATTTTTTGGGGGTTCAATTCATAATTTGTGTTTTGTTTTTTTCGTTCTCTTAGTCCATTTTTCTTTGTTTTTCTTTGTTTGTTGACCATATTCCTGTCATGGAATATTATGTGGTGTATATATCCTGTTGACAACAGCAATTTTTCCTTAATTTGTGTTTTTTGTCTTTTGGTTTTTTGTATTTTTCTTCTACAGACATAAATTTGCTTAGCAATGGCGTATGTCCAAAATCTTACATCAAGATAATGATAGTGGTAAAAGAAATAGAAATATTTCGCTATGTAAAATGGACCGTGCTGAAAATTAAAGTTATCCTAGTCCAGACCGATCGTCTGGAAGGAGAGGTGAATGGAGTTTGTGAGATGGATACACACAAACACACACACACACACACACACTCCCTCCCCTGGTGGTTTCCAGACCGAAGCCTCAGCACCATCGCGCGCCTCTTCGCCCGCTGCAGGCAGACGCTCGTCAAACACTCCTCGGGGGTGCCGCCGTGAGGGGTTGGGGGAGCCACGCGGGGTGGTTTCGGAGACTCAAAAGCAGCAGTAGGCGGTGCCTAACCTCCGCACCGCAGAGGCCCTAGCACCCTCCCCCTCTTCCCCCCCTCCCTTGCCTAACCGGAGTCTGCATTAATATTAACGGACCTGCGGAGCAGACGGCACCGCAAAGCGGCCGACGAGAGGTGCAACAGTGAGAGAGAGAGAGAGAGAGAGAGACCTGTGTGTCGCGAGCACATGTCTGCGCGGTTCCCGCGTGCAGTGGCCATGCGGGGCGTTAAACCCATCCCCTACCCCTCCCTCCTCCCCGCCAAAACCCAAACCAAATTCCATTTCAAAAGTCTTTATATGTAGGCCTACTTCCCAACTGCGTAGACCCAGTCAATAAAATATTTACGTGACAATGACGCAATAAGAAAGGCAACAATATTTTAATTATACACCTGGTGCAAAAAAAATAAATAGATAAATATGCTGAAAATGTATGCAGCGTAACCTTTAATGAAATAAAAAATGACAGGAAAATACAGTAAGCCGTAATGTAGGGTCTTGTGCTCTTGCGCGTCACTGCAGTGTCTCTAGAAGTATCTAGAAGAACTATTGGTCACTAGAGGTATTGACCACCTCCATATATACTCTCCAGTAACATTAATACATGATCGTGAAATGTGCTCCAGAGACGTGCACGCGAGGAAAAATTGGAAGTAAATTGGTTCTGTTTATGTTTCGGAGGACATGTTTAGGGGGGAGGCTCAGTCATTAACGAGCGATGTCGAATATTCATGTCAACAGCCAGCTCCATCGTTGCTGACATTACATTTTTAAAAAAAAATCTCGTTTCAGGTATCAGCGCAGAGGTAGGTAAATAACGTCGGCTTAAATAACGCAAAAAAAAATAATAAATATTGAAACCCCGCTGTGTAATGTTGAGTATCATGTTCGACGAAGGAAAAAAAATGAAACATAACCGCTGAAAGTGAACACCTACTTTTATTTACAACGTTGGCTGCACTGCAAAATCCCCGGATATCCCAGGCGCCGCTGTAGCGGGGACGTTTGCAACAAAAGGTTGGCAACCGGTGCTCGCCGTAAACAATGTCCACGATTGGAGGGGAGGGATTCAGGATGAAGAGGAGGGGAGCAGGTGTGGAAAAAGTGGGGGGGGGGGGGGCGGTAAGCTGCCCCTCGGTGCGTGCGTTCTGGTCGGACACGCTGCTAGCCCCAGGGGCTTTGCACCGCGCCGAAGCAAACGGTTTTTTTTTACAACCACCTTCAGTTGCAGCTCGACCTCGCCGATAAAAGTGTTTAAGGGCGCTGCTTTGCCGAGCACGTGATGTTTCCCCGGCGACGCACTAAAGTGCACTCTTTTCTTCCACGCCGCTAGATCCTTGTGCAGCCAAGTGAGAATTGTTTCAATCGAGCATTTTAATTGTTCATTCACAAATACGTTTACTTTATATTGTACGCAAAATTGTACATACCTACTATTATTTTCGACGTGATAACGTCTTATAAATCGATGGACGCCGGCTGCACGCACGAAAAAGCATTACCCATTGTCACGATCCGCCTGAGCCGAGCGTGCAAGCGAGAGCGCGGAACAAGCGATAGAGAGGCACGATCGGCTTGTGACGCATCTATCTCTCTTCCACTCCATCGGCCGATGCGTCCGAGTAGAAGAGAGACAGCGGCAGCACACAACCTACACGTGAACTGTTTTGTCAACTGTTTATAAAGGACGTTATCACGTAAAACTACCGTCCGTAAACCGACTTTACAGACAACCACCATTTTTTTTTTACTTCTCATGTCTCAACGGGCAGGTTCGTCAATGAACAAAATATTACTGATAGTCGTAGAAGTTAATGAACAGTCTGCAATAAAGCATTGGAAGCTATTAACTGTACACAGAGACCATTAACCAATGAATAGTTTCTAATATTGCAAGAAGGATATTGTAACTTTGTACAACACATGGTTATAGTTATTTATACAATCTGGAAGAACGCTTTTTGAGATAATATTGAGAATTTCTTACGAAAGTTGGCACAATTTTTATAATTTAGTTGAGGTTTCAATCAAAAATATTTTTTTTAAACCAACGGAAAAGATAATAGAATATAGTACAAAGATTTGACTTTATTCTGTTGTATCATGCTTATTAATGTACGCAGTTAATCATGGAAAGCTATTCAGGGAACGGTTTTGCAAATAACTTTAACTATTGAAGGTACTGGGTCAACGCAAACCATAAATGCCCGGGTAAGAATCAGAACCCAGTAGTACGGCGAACCCTATTTTGTACTGATACAGTTTTTTTCATGCCAATATACAAATTGGCAAATATCTGAAAAGTTAATTAACATTTCTGATCCAATTACAAAAAAAAATTCAGTGTACGTACACTAAATACCATGGTTAGTTAATCATCACCAATGAATGACTTGTGCTTCGTAAAAATTAAAGAACTTAAAGAGAACTATAAAAGCTTAAAAAATATACTTCAATATACAATAATGGGGTCACGTGAAGAGGAAAAACCAATTCTACAGTATGAAATCAACGGAGCTAAATATTTTCGAAGCTATCAAGCGAGTACCCTAAATACATAGATTCATCTAACAAATAAACCAGGATTGTCATCAAATTTTAAAAAGCTCGCAAAACTGTATAATTTCCATCATCAGGACTGTTATCCTTATTTTAGAAACGATTGTTAGGAATAAAAAAAGGCAAATCAAAACGACGTGGATTAATTTCCCATAACATCACATACTTCACAATCCTTTGCCAATTTATAGCGCACGAGGATACCTATACGCCAAACTAAATAAATCATTAGGATGTAAACTAGATGAACCTTGCGCAACAATTTAAATGTCATTAGCGTTTCAGCAAATGTCGGCGCAACTGGACAGAAACCATCCTCACCGAGCTAAAAATAGACTGCAGAGAGAGAGACAGGAACGAGAGAAAAGAGTTCATTATATTTCACTCCACCCCACCGCTCATCTGTTTTCATTCAGATTTGAATACCGAATTCGAGCACGAATAAAAAAAAAAAAAGTAACCTGATTTCGTGAGCCAGTATGCGCGTACATTGTACGTCGCGGTTTTTATGCTATTGTTGTCACTACACAGACTATTCATGTACATATCGAGCTGGAACACGTCGTATACACACTAGGAAGGGGTTCACTGTGTCTGACTACCACTTGGACGCTCTTAAACTGGAGTTATTTTAATATATTAACCTCAATAACAGTAAAATAACAGTTTTTTTACTATTCAGGTTGGGTTTCACACGGCCTGAAGAATTATTTTTATTTTATACAATTATTTGTCGGCATACGGCATTTGGTAGGAGTAATTTCGTGAAAGAAGCGGAAGTCAGGTCCAAAGCCAGGTTATAGTATTTTTTTCCCAAGTCTTTTTAGCTTTTTATTGAAGCCGTTACATTATACGGTTTAAAATTACGGTCGGAAAATGGAATTATTAAATTGTCGACGTAGCTGTTCAGACAGCGAATTCTAGCGGCGTGTGCGGAAACTGTGTGTAATTCGCGTTCAGGAATAAAGGTAAAAACAAAAGTTGCGTATACTTATCACACTTGTATCTTTTTTAAGTATAACCTATAAGTTAAATTTCTTGTCGAAATTCGTATAGTAAGTGTATTTGCAACACGAGAACACAAAAATTTGCTTGTTACCGAGGTTAAATATTAAAAATCTCTGGCGTGTGCTAAAAAACTTGCTCACATTTTTTCCCCTCGTAATTGCTTTTAAGTATGACTTTAAATTAAAGAATTTAACCTGGTATCTTTTTTGCATATGTGACAAATATTTTTCAGCTAATAATTACTTAATGCAATGTAAAATGTGCGCAAGTGACAATAATTACGCACACAGCGCGAATTTTACAACAATATTACAATTAGTAAATATCCATTAAAAGTATTTCCGACGGAACAACATATGCACGAAATGGAACAGTGTTAAATTTACATAAATATGCCTTACCTAATAGTTATGATGATAAAATGAAAGAAAAAAATTAACAGATTTTGTGAATTTCACTCGTATTTAATCTATGTTCACAGTAGTTGAATTCACTGAAACCACACACACACACACTGACTCGTCAATCTCAAATCACATGACCATCACACCATTGCACTTAAATTCTCATCCGAAACTTGCTCTCTCAGTACTACTCTTTCTTGAAATGGGTCTTTCAGGTTGTGTATCAATTAAAATATCCTATGACGCCAGTTCGAAAATTCATTGGACTGCAAATTCTCGGACTTGATAAACGGCACCAACCCTCGCTGCAAGACACGGTTTACTGTGTCAGCTCCGAAGGATTTGTGCCTCTTGAAACACACCTGTGAGATACGATATTTTGGTGTTGAATTTTGGAGTTGCAACGCCGTGCTCCGGACCGGTTTAACGTATTTGAAAACATATTTTTTTTTGCACACATTAACAGTAAAATAACTCTGAAAGTAAACGCCCGAGTTAAAAAAATAATGATAAAAAATAAAAAACATTAATAATCTAGTATTTGAAAAAGGTAGCCAAAATGTTTCTAGTTGTTAATTTTTAATTTTTTGTACTCCTTAATTTTTATACGTATTTTTATAATGTTAGTACGGCACCAACTACCAGATTATTGCCTTCTGTAGTGGAAGCGTGATGGAGGGATGGGAAGAGGGCTGCGTCGCGAATTTGCTCGCAATCTAAATTTTGGCTTGCACCTGGGATGGCGCTACGATGTCTCAACGAAACACGTGGCTGTAGAACATTTTCAAATTTCGAAAGATTCCTTTGGATACCATTTGCCAAGAAATAGTTTTGTAATACTACGAGAAATACATTATAATTTCGTACATCACATGACTATGGTTGTTCTTGCATAGATGAAAAACATTTATTTTTGTAGGTGATACTCAGAGTTTTTTTTTTACAAAATTCGGCGCATAATTGATATATTTTTATGTTTAATTCAAACATTTTTTTAAAACCATTTAAAGGGTAATCGAATATTCAATTTTTGGACTTTATTCCCATTATTACTGCCGTCGTGATACAGTTGTTTTCATGTAAATGTAATTTTATCATGAAAATGTCTGTTCAATCAAAAAAAAAAAGTATTATATAGTTTATGTTTTCAGCGTTATGTAGCTTACCTATGTCTAGTTTAGGCGGCGCCCTCCCTATTGGCAGCGGTAACGTAAGCGGGAAGTCGCAGCACTGACTGACTGATAGAAACACGGTGTTTTTGGCTTGCAAGCACAGGGAAAAGATAGACATGCACACTGGGTGATGGCAACGATGTTAAGAAGTAACGCAGTTTAGGAGGAAAAAAAAACAAATAATCGTCTAGAATTACAAAAGAGGACTTGGCTTGCGGAAGCCCCCCCCCCCCCCCCCCCCCCCCCCAATGTTTCACTCGAGGGCTCGGGCCGTTCACGGAAGAAAGAGAAGGGGGTAGGAGACCAGGAGGGGTGGGTTTCTGGAAAATAACTGACGAAATGAGAGGAAATTTCACCGCATGCACACAAACGCTTGGCTTGGCAAGCCACCCCCCTCAATCCTCTACACCCCTTTACCAGGGGTGCCCCATTCTCACCATCGCTTTGCTTTGTTCCTTCCCTTTCCCTTGTTTTAAACCCCCTACTGCCCTCTCCTCTTTTCCACCTCCATCGCGATTTTCATTTCTGTTTTCCCCGGAAAGACTGTAATGGGTTTGCGTGCGTGAAGAGTGCGGGCGAGGGAAGAATATAAGAACGAAAGTGGAATTGGGGAAAGAAAACAAGGCACGGCGAAAGGGGACAGGGGGGAAAAATTGTTGGGAGTTTTCATTTTCATTCTCTGTAACTGCGGGACTTTTGTTCTGTTGCATGCCCAAAGTCGTATTTTCTGGGTGCATATGTTTTTTTTTTTGTGACGCGGGGAGGTTTTTATTCCCAGCTAGTCCTTTTCAGAACAGCTCCCCTATTTGCATCCCCGGACGCGGAAAAAATTCGTGGCAAGAGAAATATCATCTATGAAACTGCACACGTTGTCGGCGGCTGTACATTCCCCTCCCCTCCCCCCCCCCCCCTTTCATTATTTTTGAGTCCAGAATTTTATTAGTTCTCTTGTGGAGATCTTGCAGATTTTGTGTTCACGTGTCGTATCAAATATTTGTAAAAAAAAAAAAAAAAAAAAAATCATGAAATGTTTTTTAACTTCGTAGATTTCAGCTTGTGTTAAAGTTAAATAATAGCAAACGTGTAAAATAGCGTAACTTTAATTTTGTTCCACAAATTGTGCTCACAAAAAAGTTGTAAATTTTACATCACAATTAGAGTGTACGCACGGATTGGGGTTAAATTAAACGAACGATAGCGATGTTCTGACTTGGAAACCAACTTGAAACCTTCAAGATGCTCATCGATCAATTGAGCACATCAGGAAACACCATAACCTCAGCAGTTTTGTACCCTTCCGCGAAATGTCTCTTCACATCACCAAATCAACAAATAAATAAAAGGTAAGCTGTCGGGTGTTAGCCATCTGCGTTTACATATACGTATATAGAGTAGGGTGTTAGAAAACCCTGTCATGAAGCCAAAATATTATCATGGAAATATTAAAATTATATATTATTTATATTTTTGTATTCTTGATGTAGTTTCCAGGAAACTACTCTTATTTTTAAATGTTTTCTCCGTTAATTTGGTATATTTTTAGGTAATTCTTTTTTTAAAGACCTCATCGAAAGCTAAATACTTATTATATTTATTGGTTATTGTAAAGGAAAATACAACTTTAAACCTATGTCGTAAGAAATCAAATATTAATTCATATGTGCTTTACTCTCGGTTTAGTTTTTAAAAAATGAAATTTTGCCCCCGAAAAGGGTGATGATGGTTATTACTGGTCTAAAGCATAAAATTCCAAAGCATTTGCCATGCTTGTACGGTGAAACATACGCAGGAACTACGATAAAACAAAAAAAAAAACTGCGTGGAAATACAACAACCCAAAATGGCGGATGGAGCAGAGCCTTAATATTTAATGGTAAAAACTCATCCCTTGAAGTATCTACTTCCAGAAGAGCAACCACTGGGACGTTGTCTCGTCTAGACTTTCACCTAACGCCAAGACCGCAAATGGTTGTAAAAGGGTGGGGGGTGGGTGGTTTGGAAGGAACACGAGCGAAAAAAAAAAAATGCCATTTCGCGCGCGTGACAAGGCGTCGCTGAAGGAGTGGGTGAGTTGGGGTAGGGGGCTGTAGCAATCTAGAAAAGTGCCAACCCTCCATCTCTCTTCCCCTCTACCCCCCCTTCAAGCAGAGCGCCATCAAAAGGATCTAAGATGGCCTCCGCCGGCCAGCCCAGGACGATAATGTCCGACGGTGGTACCCCCTCCACTGTCCATTGAGGGGTGGGGGCGAGGTTCGCTTCTGTTCCGTACATCCAGCTCTCCCTCAATGCTCATAATCCCCGGCTCATTTGCGCGTATGGCAGCGCCACCGGTTTTCTTCCGCGCCCTCCAAAACCGCCGCAAACAGCTCCCTGGCGCTGCTTCTAAATGGTTTGGTTCCCTTATTTCCTCCCCCCCCCTCTTCCCAAGTCATTTGCCCTAATTCGGCCCTGCGATTACAGCGCGCCACACCCTAGGAGCGAAAAACATCCCACTCCTCACCAATTTTTTTTCTCCTCCTTTGCCATCGCACTCCGTCGCGAGAACGAACAAAAGATGAGAAGGAGGGAAAAAAAATAAACGGTAGGGGATGAGAAATGAAGTCGTTAAGGCGATGCTCGGTGCGCCTCAACCAAAGTCTTTGCTGGCGTGTGAACGACGAGGGTGGAGGATGGGAGGGGGAAGTTATTTTTAATCATCTTGCAGCCGCAACGTAGTTAAGGGGATGGCGCAAAAAAAAAAAAAAATAAACACTTCGCTAAGCCGGTTACGCTCAGGCGATATGCCTGCAGTTTTCCTACCGCTGTTGTAAACACAAGAACCTTAAAGGGGGAGAGATGGGGCAGAGAAAGACGCCATCTTAGTTGAAACAGTTTGAATACCGTACCAATGGTAAGTATGTAATTTAGTGGAATGCCTAATATTAATAGAGATTGATTGCTACAAATTGCTATCACTGTGAAGTAATAAGAGTTTATAATTTAATTTAATTTTTCAGAAATAAATTTGACTGTACTAATAGTGTCAATGTACCAAATTTTACAGTATTCAAAAATTAATTAATTTGTTATCTCTGCCAGAACATAGGAAATTTTTTTTTCAATTTTGAACTTTTAGTAATGGTTACGGCATATTGTGTCTTTCAGTTCCCATATCAACGCTCTTAAGGTTGATATTCCCAAGACACAAAAATAAGGGTTTAGGTGTTGAATATATGCCACACCTGTACCCTAACCGTATTCCTAGTGCTTCTTTAGGACACGGCCAGTCCCTTATTTTTAGGAAACGGATTTCGGTGTCCCATCCGTGATCCGCAGGGCTCATTTTTTGACGTGATAACGTCTAACAAATCGATGAACGCCGGCTGCACACACGAAAAAGGATGACTCATTGTCCCGTTACGCACATTGTCCCGTTACGCTCATTGTACGCTTGCTCCGCATCTATCTCTCTTCCACTCGATTGGAACAACCATCGATTTGACTAATTCGAGGCACATTAAACTTGAAACACTCCCATTCGTTTCCTACTTTTCCTATCATCATCCTATCCTTAACAGAATAACACAGATTGGAAGAAGTTTAATAGCAAACATGTATAAAAGTTATAGTTAAAATAATCTCTTCGTTAAAGTAATAAACATATTTGAATTAATGAGTGCAAATTAAATTAAATTAATCAATTAAATTGTAGATTTCATTTCACTCGTACTTTGTATCCATACAAAATAGTGATAATTCAATAAAAATGATTTAATTTTATTCATAAAAGTATGCAATCATTTCACCAATGTTTTTTCGGTGATTTTGGTCCAGATGGCGGGTAAGGAATGAAAGCAAGCGAGCGAGGGCCGAGCGTATAGAAACGACCATTAACTATCGACGAGACTTTACGTCCGTATTCATTCCACGAGTCAATCATTAATTAATAAATTAATTAATGCATTCATTTACATGGTCCTCCACGGGAGAGTGAGGGGGGTGAGTAGGGGGGAGGGGGTACAGCTGCTCACGTGCCGCCCTGGTCCGCGCGTGCCTCCATTATCCCGCGTCCGTCGGCGTCTCTTCTCATCGGCCCGCGTCCCCGGAGAGTCACCCTCTCTCTCCCTCTCTCCCCCTCTCTCACTCTCTCACCCTCCCCACGTGACGCAGTGGATTGGCAGCGCGGGCTCGCGGGTGATCGATCAGCGGGAGTGACGCCACAATGGACCAGCGCCCGGGTGTGTGTGGGGGGGGGGGGGAAGGCTTTGCGGGGGTGAATCGGGCGCCGGTTTTGGTGGTTAGGGGGGGGGGGACACGGCCACCCCCCCCCACCCTGACACCTCGGGGTGACGCGTCCAGATGCGGGCGTCAGGCGTCTCAACCTTCTTTCCTCAGTTTCGACACGTCTTCCTTTCCCGCGCCAAACGAGGTGGCGTAAGTGGTGTGTGTCTGTATATATCTCTCTCACACACACACACATATATATATATATACATTGACGAAAATCTGTAGGGTTCCCCGGCAAGGGGGGGGGGATATAGTTTTATCATCCCCATTTGACAGTTACTATTTTTGCAAGTGCAAGCGGGGCCCCTCACAGAGAAAGGCTATCAAATATTGTTTATGCCCTGTGATGTAGAAATAACTGACATTCAAAACCTTTACCGAAAAACATGTTTTAATAAAAATAAAACCTAAATGACGGGCGCTGAAATTTTTTTTTTTCAAACATCTACTATGTAATCGAAGATGTGTAGCTAGACCTTTAGGAAAAATTTCAATCGACTATATTGTTTAAGTATTGTATAACTAGTAATGTAATTTAGGAAACGTTAATGCGACTGTAAAGCACGTTGTCTCTGGTAGCATATTTTATGAACTACCGATTACCTGATGCATTTCACAGATTCTAACAGTCTCTTAACAGGCCTGTTTCAAGCGCCTAGCTCGTAGGTGCCAAAAGGCAAGTGAAGTGCGAGTCACTGACACCCTTAGAGCTTCTAGCAAGTGCCCGCCTTCAGATATCTCGATAATCGCTACGTACCGTATATTATTTTTTCCCGCTAACCTAACATATTCTAAATGTATTGGGTTGGGTAAGGTATATGGTTTTAGGAGAACTTCCATGTGTGTACGCCTTATCACGCCGGATTTCAACCACTCAGCGTGTGCTTTAGTCGGGGATTGGCCAGCCATGGCAACGATTGATGCCATGGCTAACTTCCATATCTTGATTGTAGACTATAGTCAGTTAAGGAGCCCGTCTAATCAAAGGCGTATCTGTGTCAGCGAGGCGGGATGATAAGCGCGACGCTCGCCGGTGCTTCTAGCGCGGTGTCTCCTCTGAACTGGCGCGCAGTCTTCTCGTCTTGTATATGGAAACTCATGATATTTGAGAGGTAACCCTAATATAAGATGGTGGAGAACTTTCAATTATCTGTACCGGGCGTATTTGGTATATACAAGCATTATTAAAAAAAAACACGCTTTTTAGCTTGTTTCATGATCATAAAAATACAGTTTAAAAACGAAAACGATGGAGAAAAAAAAACCTACACGTCCACCGTCTGCGCATTCATAAATTATTATTAATTTTTTAAACAGGCAGCGCTCGGTTATTTCGAGCAGTTTTTTCAATCTCGTGGTTTCTACTGAAGCTCTCCACACCATCTAATGTGCGCTGTTAGGCGGGGCCAGGTGGAGTGGATAGGACCATGGTACTTCTCGCGAAAATAATTCCAGATCAGTAGGGGCAGGCATTTTTCGTGAAAAACATCTGAACGGCTATCAGATTACAACAAGGCATACCCGCACCAGCGGTTTCATCCTTGTGATTGGCGGCCGTCTGCGAGACAAGTCGGTGCCTTATTTGACTGGACCACTCATCTCCCGTTTGCCTCCGCACCGAATCACCGTGATTGGTGACGTAGAACTCAGACGTGTACCTGAAAGAAACTCACCAAATCACGAAACACAGACGATGCTACAGTGTTTGGACTTTCTGCTTGTCTCGGAATCTTTTCGCGAAATACGCGTGCCCCCTACAGATCAGCTGATGATTGATAAAACTTTGCATTACCGCCTGTGTTTTGGTGTGTCGGCTGGGTTTATTTCAAGGTCCCGTCTACCGTCAGCGCACCAATCACAGCCAACCGGCGAGGAAGCACACCTGAAGATCGGGACGACAATGGCTTCTCTCGCAGACGCGGTCGCCAATCACAAGGAAACAATCCCTAGCAGGGGCATACCTTATTGCTAGAGACCTGTAAAATTCGCGATTTCAATTCCCTAAAGGAGAGACTCCATGATCCTCTATGCACTCGTGCAAATTACATCTGCTGATTGGTTACCGACTCGTAACACCTGTTGACTGGAATGATCGTGATTCGCTAATTCTTCTGTTAAAGATTTTTCATTGGCCCAGAGTCCTTCGGATAAACTGTGGCCCAATCACTGAAGCAAAATAATGTCAAAAGTATTTGGACTCTATCCTACCGCGAAATGAATCGGCGAATTTTACAGGTCTCTACTTATTGATAGAGACCTGAAAAATTCGCGCATTCATTTTATGATAGGCTAGAATCCAAAACGTTTTGCATTTTTGCCGCTTCGGTGATTGGGCCACGGTATATCTGAAGGACTTTGGGCCAATGAAAAAAATGTAAACAAGAGAAGTAGCGAATCACGAGCATCCCAGTTAACAGGTGCTGCGAGTCGGTGACCAATGAGCAGATGCAATCCGCCCGAGTGCATAGAAGATCACGGAGTCCATCCTATAGGTCATTTAAATCGCGAATTTTTCCGGTCTCTACTTATTGCAGTCTAATGAGCTGATCAGGTAGATATTTTTTTTTTTCTCGCGGAAAATACATTGCCCCTAGGAATGGAGCTTCTTTCCCCCCTCTACCCCCTTAACACACCTACACTTCACCTGCACTCCTTAACTGGAGAAGCGTTTCCCGTCGACGGGATCCAATATTGCCATCGGCGACGGCGGCGGCAGTGGGTCCGGGAGGATTGAGTGGGGTGGAGGGGGAGGTACACTCCAGCCCGAGGAGCTGAAACACTTGGGGGAAAGTGATGGTGTCTACGGGGGGGGGGAGGGAGGGTTTGCCTGTACCAGGGTCGCGTGACGTCAAACCTAACCCCTCCCCTCCGCCATCGGCAGCCTAACCACGACGAAGGGGAGGAGGGGCCGTCTTTCGCCCCGGCGTTTCGCGCCATTTAATTAGGAAGAAGGTAGGGTTGGGGCGGGGCCTCGCTCGCGCGAGAGGGCAAACTTCGACAAGCTCCAGGGGTGGTGGGGGGGTGGATGAGGAGGAAAGGGGAAAGGTTAAAAGGGTTAAGGACGGTTCGAAAGCGCTCCTTTCGTGCTCGCTTCTTCGACCCCGACCACCCCCTCCCATCCCCCAACCCGACGGGGCACCCGCCCCCCTCTTAAAATCACGCAAATAAGAACACGGTGACCTAACCCCGGGACGAAGGGTGAGTGCCCCTCGCTAGTTGCGAAAACACGAGCTCCGAAGAATCTCCGAGGAAACCCGAGGCGTGGGCGTAACTTGAGCGCGCAAAGCCGATATGCTGCTAATCTCAGCTGAGCTCTCGGTACTGAACCTTGATCGCAAGTTTCCGCTGTTACAAGAACCAGGGCTTCTAATAATAATCTTATCTGAAAAAAAAGAAAAAAAATTGACTGTACAAAGCTGGGTAGAATTTTTTTTTACTACGACTTAATAAAAGACATCTGCTCGTTTCGTTTATAATCTCAATGTTATAATCTTAGCCTGTTTTATATGGTTTCCATCATGTTTCGCAATATATAAATTTCTCAACAGTGGAAAGCAATATGATAATTTTAATAAAAAAAAACAGGGTGGTTATGTAAATGTAAGTACTTATTGTAAAACTGTTGCTGCTATTATTTTGTTGAAATTATGATTTCGTGGTATTAGATAGTGGTTACAATTTTTGGACTATTGGTTACTTGAAGTGTTAAAGGTTTTTTTTTTGGATTGAACATTGCTGAAATAATAAGGCATTACTTGGAATTGAAGCCTAAGAATGTCTCCTAGGGATAGGGTCAGGAGAAGATAACGATATACGGACTTGAAATCCGTCTATGATATTGATAGTGGCGCACAATGGATTCTGATGTCATTCAATTTCAGTGTGCACTCCTAGTCACTTAAGTTATTTCACCTCTATGTTGCAGTTACAACTGTGATATTATTAGATATGTCTGCATCCATATAAGAAATACTAGTCACGAAATACAATGATGTGTATTCGCAAGGGATGAGAGCTAATCGCGAACACATTAATGCCATGAGAATAATATTTTACGTTACTATTTTGATTCAAGGTAAATATATTTCTACAAGTGTGGGCTCCAAGGAACATTAGTCTCATAAATCACGAGTCATGCGAAACGTATAAAACAAACGACATACCATATCAGCGTGATCCTTAAGGCTACGCAGTCTACGAGGACGCATATATACAAATAATTTGTTATAAAGTAAGAGCACTTCGAAAAAGAGAGACTAGTTATTCTTAATACGCATGTGCATCCTATAGCTTTTTAAAATACTTTCTAAAGTATAACCAAAATATAAAATACATTACGAGACGAAATACGAGTTGAGAAGCAATGTGAGTTAACATTTAAGTAAGCCTATGCTGACTAAATAAATTTTTTTTAATAAACTTCCACGACTTAAGTGACCTTGAGTTTTAAATTTATCTTTTTTCTCTCATAATCTATCATTGCCTAAAAATGTAGGTGTTTGTCAAACATTGTCTCTTTTCTTTTACAATAGTAGCTTGCTAGTCATTGTTAATACAACTTGATTCTCCCCACCCCGCCCTTTTTAAAAAGTCAAAAATCATTTCTAGAGTTACTATATAAATTGTGTATTTAAGGATGAATCATGTTTATAATTACATAATATTCCAAGAAAAATATATGCGGTTTTGTAATACATTTTAATGAACATCCATGTAAGACAATTTCTTTGTGTAAAGGTATAAAAAAAAGCGCAGACGATAAAAACAGAAAAAATAATGCAATAAATTCATTTTTTTGATACAATCCTTATTCACATTTAAAAATGCTCTCATACAGAAATTCTAAAAATCAAATCATGTCGGAAAAGGAGATTGCGGTTTCGTAAGCATTATACGTGTAAAAGCAAACTGTTGGTTTTGCTGGTCAAGCAGCAATGTGTGCATTTCACTTGTTAAGTCAACGTTGGCTTAAACGTGTTTCTTGTGTTATAGGCTGTTCGTTAATTAAATTTAAAGCGGGCTGATTGCGAGTAATACCAAACGAACCGCGTTTCGGGATAAAGCTTTCATCCGGACGAAACAAAAATTTCCACAATGCGAAACCTTTTGTTCTGAAAAAAAAAAAAAAAACTAAACTGCGTGCCACGAATAATTACGGTTTTGTGTGTATTTAATGTGCAGTGATAGATAGTACAAGCCAACTTACTTTTCGGAATCAAGTGAAAGTTAAGCGCATTGTACCAAAAAACAGCGATAAAAGGGCTGTCCCCCCGCAAAAAAAAAAGACACAAGCTCTACGGACTGGAATATCGCTGCGAACACAGTTTGTTTATTTCTCGTTTAACCCCTAATATTGAATAAAATACATTCCACGAATTATCTGAAGAATAATGGCGTATGAATTTCAAAAAAAAAAAATTGGTAGAAAAAGCTAAGGGCCCAATGGTTCGTGCAGGATTAATATCAGTACAATTTTTATTTTGCCCACGGGATCTGAAGTGTATTTTTTTTTTTTAGATTCGCCCAGGAAATACGGGGTTCGAAGAAAGTTGGGAGGGTTTATTGATGTGTGAGCAGGAATCGTCCAGGCTTCCGCTCGGTTGGGAAGAGAGTGTCGCGGAAGAGAACGACATCGGACTCGTCGGCCGAGAGTTAGTCTCCTGTGAAGAACTGCGAGAGGATCTAGGTAGACGGTCATGGCGGGTGGTTGGGAGGAGAAAGAGAGAAGGGGGTATTTGACTGTCCAGTAGCTAGCCGGTGATGTGGAAACAACTTCCCCCTCCCGGCGAGAAGACGGTTTAAGAAGTGTCAATAGAGGGGGGAGGGAAATATAGTGTGAGTTTGGGTGAAGTGTAGTGGGGGAGGGGAAAGAAGGGAAACGGCTATTCCGTTCACTCCACTACAAAGAAAAATAACTCGTGGCAGAAGTTGTAATGACGCGAAAGAGAAGGGGAAAGAGGAGTTTGTGGTGGGGATAGAGGAGGGGGGGGGGGGTTGAAAGAGGTAGCAGTCTTCCTCAAGCCATTCCAATATATCATATTACCTATGACCCAAGCGCGTGTGTGTGTGTGTAGCGAAGGGAGGGAAGAATGGAAGGACCATTCCGTTTCAATTCCAAGTTCGGCGGACAGCGACTCGTTGTCGACGGCAAGAGGTAGAGAAACCCCCCCCCCCTTTTTCCCCAAACCCCCTTTTTCGTCCTACACCCCTCATCCTACCGGCAAGAAACTTCTTGTTAAGTTCGCGGGGCGGGGGGGGGGGGGGGGAATGTTTGGGAGGGTAGAGGGTGGGGGGAGAAAACTGTCTTACCGAACTCCCGGACCCCCTTATTTCAGGTCCTTCCCTTCCCTTCCCTACACGGTCCATTCCAATAAAATATCACGAGCGGAAGTCCCCCGCACCCTTGGCGGGAGATTGGCCCACACCTCTCCCTCCCCCCACCACTCTATGCTCGACCAACTGCACACGCGAATGCGTCTTCATTAAAGGGGGGTGGTAGGTGCCCCGGTGATTTTGAAGAAGGGAGGGAAGGGGGTGACCGCCATCTTAGTTCGCGTGTTGCGTTGTTGTGATTGACCGTCAATCCTTCAGGGAGCCTTCTTCCAACCTCCCCTCCCCACCACACATCTTACGCCCTCCTGCACAGAGTATAATGAAAGGTGACGATGATTCCCCCCCCCCCTTCATTACATGGTTACGCAATACCGTCGATTTGTATGTAAAACCACCTCCACTAACGACACAATACCTAAATAAAATAAAAAATCTCGATAACTTACATACGCATCATTCAAAATTTAATTTTTTACTTTTAACGTTTGTGGTTTTACGACAATCAGCAAATAATAAAAAATTAAACCAAAGAAGTAGTTTAAAAAATAATTTTACTATAAAAACATCCATTGGGATTCGAAAATGAATTTCGTATAAAATATCTTAGCAAGCTGACGGGTCGTGTTATCTTAACTTTACAATTTACGAAATATATCTGAAACTGATTTTTTTATTATACATTTAACGATATAAAAAGAACTGTAAGAAAGTTTTAAGTTCATGCTGATGCCATTTTCTGTACATCCTTCCAGAAAAGTTACCGACAGTTAATTTCTACAGAAATAGCAAATTAATTGTAAAATCATCATAAGTAGCCCGTGCAGCGTGGCAAACCTGGGCTTGCATTCAGTAAAGAATCCGGGTACAAGGACCGAGTTATGCTCTTCTTACTTCCGGAAGGTACTGCGAATTTTCCCAAAACAATAAAAGAAAATAGATAAATGACAATACACGAAAAGCATGATGTAGATGACTAATTACAGCCCAATATGGATTTAGTCCCTTTAGAAACTTTTTTCATAAATGCAACCACAATGTAACAGATATTAAAAATAAATATTACATATGTACGGCTGTCAATATCTCTTATGGATTCGTTAAAATTAATATCTTTTACACGGATATAAAATTTAATTTTTACAGAAATGTAGTGAAGTACAGATAGATACATAAGCTTACTCATAAAATAAATGATTGCAGATGAACATGCTTGATTCAAGCTACAAAATTCAATCGGATGAAACAATGCAATAAACAGGTGAAAAAAATGCTATAAACGGGAGTTTTTTTTTAAACAGCAAAAAAAAACTTATTTTGTGAGAGATTTTATCGTCTGCAGAAGTAAAAGAGTTCGTGTTGGTGGTATTGTTCCCAACCTCTGCCACCAAAAATTTGAAATGCTCGTCGATATGTTTGGTGGGGCTTTGTGCTCCCAAAGCTGCGTTCTTTCAAGGGAGGTTGTAAAGGGTACGAGAATTTTCCGATAGGGACATTTCCTTGGCGCCCTTTTGGACTTGAATAGACTCCTAAGCATTTGGGTCAAAAGGGGTGTTCAGTGAGGGAGGCAGGGAGGGAGGGGGGCCAAGAAGAAGAAGAAGAAAGTCAAACTCCGATTTGGGAACGTTCTCATCCGCAAATTGCTGGCAGAAACTTGACTTCTTCACCTTTTTAACTTCTTCAACCCGGGGCCAGCGAGGATGTTACTCGGTGGGTTGTGGAGGGGGAAGGGGGGGGGGTTGTGTAGAAGGTCGGGTTGGGGGGAAAGGGCGGGAAACCAGCGATGAAGGGGGGTGGATGGAAAGGGACGGTGGAAGTTGTATTCGAGAGGTTCGCTGTTGAAGTACCTGGTCCAGCATCGTCCGTGTATGGCTCTACACCCCCCCCACCTTTTTTCCTTTCTCAAGATATCCCCTTCTGGTCCAGCGAACTGCTATGGAGTACATCTGGGAGTCGCTCTCTTTTCGACCGGACCGTGGAAGGGGGGGGAGGAGGAGGATGTAGGGGCAGGAATATAAAGAATTCGACCCTCTGAGTAGATTTTCCCGTGGCGCGGCTCGTGCAGAGTTGCTGGGAGACACGAAGGGGCATTTGGCACGGGACACTTCTTCCGGGGAAACTCACGGGTGGAAGCACCACCGCTCCGCGGTTGTACCGCAGCCAGCTGCGCGCAGTAGGTACACAATGGGGCGTCCAACCTCGAAGGACTCGCGGGACCGAAATGAAACACGCGACCTTTTTTTTTTTTTTTTTGTCAGATTCTCTCCCCCGGCGTGGTGCGACGTGGCTACCGCACGGAAGGCAATTTTTATCTGTACTTTTACAAAAGATTCCTTTGGAAAACAAGTTGCCAAGAAATAGTTTGTAACGGATGCTACAAGAAAGATACTGTAACAGCTATGGTTTATTTTTGCACGTATGAAATTCAGGAGCGCAAATCTGTAGGACTCGCCGAGGGAGGCAGGGGCACGGAAAATTCTGGGGTTTTTTTGGGAAGAGGAGGGGGGGGGGGAAACACACGTCCCGAAAGATTGCGCGTGGGTTTTAACCGACGTAAGTAATCTCTGGATAGGGTGCTCGCATTTTGTAGGTATACTGCCAATATTTTTGGCCTATATGCGCGCAATTAGCAGGAAACTTAAAAAAAAAAAAAATATTCGGAAAGTTTCCCACAAGACATATAATTTCGACGTCTCGCAGTCACGAATTTGAAAGCGCAAGAGTGGCCCCTAAGTGGGAGGCTTCTTCACTCCAAGAACGAAAACAAGAGCACCCCCAGAAAATCCGCCGTACGGTTGTCCAGTTGGGCTCGTGGACATGTGATACAAGATACGACTTCTGAACCGACTGCGTATTTCTTGCGGTGTCGAGTCAACTAGGTCAATATGTACGTGTATGTGAATTTGTAAAGTGTAGAATCGTGCTTAAAGTAACGACAGTAAACTTATTACTCGACTCTCCTGCTGTCAGCTGCAATTTCAAGTTCAATTATTTAAAAATAAGCAATTAAAAGTTGTGATCGCAAGATTTCGGCGGGTAAATTCTCGGAATTCTCACGCGAATATTCAAATATTGGCTTTTATTTATGGTTTAGGGACGAAACAGGAACTGAAAAGACGGGTATTCTTCCATAGAGAAGCAGCCCTTGTTAAAAAAAAAAAAATAAAATTGTTTCTGTTTATGAATAAATCAGGGGGAAATTTTTCTCGTATCCAAAACTCTCCCGCCGTAGGCTAAAAATGTTCTCAACAGTTAATTTTTTTTCAAGCTTCTCCATTATTAATTACTGCTTTGTTCTGGGATCCTGTGAACTGCTACTGTGCCTCGGGTATGGACGATGCCGGTGCATTTAGAAATCAGCGAATAAATTCTAAAAATAAATTCCCTCCCCCCCCCCCCCCTCGAGCTTCGCTGTGTGAAAATCGTTATTTACGAAAACATCAAGCCTGAGTTCTTCATTTGTTCACTTACAAATGTTATGAATATTCTGAACGTGGCGGTTAAATTAATTTTTATTCGGGGAAAAACTGTAGAAAATGTTTGAATTCCACTATGATGAAAAATATATTTAGTTCCTTGAAAAGTATAAAATAATTCATTTTTTCAAATATCGTCTGGTTTCAAAACGCAGATACATGATACAGCATTGACTGCTGATTTGCTCCGAAAATGAGCGGTCAGATCTGTGGCACTGAACGTTGGTAAACACCTAAAGATCTTAAACTTACTCATTTAAGGTTAATAAGATCACTATAACTATATATGTGCAAATTAGTATTAATTTTTTGGACTAAAAGTTGGTTTTAAAATATTTAAAATAGATTATGAACGGTATTTTACATAATTCATAAAGAGATGTAATACTTTTGCTAACAAGTAATTTGAAATATACATTAATTTTATTTCTAAACTTCTATTTGCTTTTATTTTTTGCAAGAAAACTGCATTCAATTATTTTTTTAAATATATTCAAATGCAAAAAATGTATTGATTTATTCATACACATATTAAGGTGGTATATTTCATAAATTCAAAAATTCCATTCATAGAAATTATAGTCATTTTAAGATACATACAGAATGTCCCATAACTCAACATCAATCCAAGAACAGTCCATAAAACAATCAATCACCTGTGTGGATTAAAACCCTTTGTTTCATAGTGGTATTTCTATGATACCACTTTATAAATATGTTACTATTTGCAATGTTCCAGTGTTATTGCCGAAATACCTCGCGTGAGTAAGCCTTGTGCTGCTATCTGGCGATCCTAACAAGAACAAGCAAAATTGGTTGCTTTCATTTTTCCTTAAAAAGTTACAAAATAGATTCTTATTTATTTTTAATATATTTCTGTGTGCCTAAAAGGGTTTATATATATATATATATATCAATAATTCGAAAAAGTCGCAGTTTTCGAGTGTAGGCATTTCTTCGAATGTTTTAAAATTCCCATACGGCACAAAATTATTAGATACTGTTACTAAAATTTTAGCTAAGCAATCAGAAATAACGCTTCTATTTATTGCATTACAAAAACAAATTAAAATTCTATCTTCATATTCGGGTGGAAATTCTTGGTGCGACTTATGTGGCAAATTTTTTTAATCGGGTAACTTTGACTGTTTACACTTTAAAAATATTGCTTTGCTAACCTAGCAAGTTAATTGCTTTAGTTATCCATCCATCCAAATTACTTGCTAAGTTAGGAAAGTAATTTTATTTTACAATATGACTAATCAAATTTACCTGTTTAAAATTTTGTTTTCCGCACTAATCTTCCAAATATTTCCCCCCTCAAGTATAGCATTTTTTGATTTTATTTTGAATTTTTTCAATAGTGGAGGTATTTAAGCATAAGTAGCAAAAATTGTAAGTCGCAGTATCTTATAATTTGGTGCCGTATTGGTATTTAAAACCTTTATAAAAATGCCCATAACTCGAATTCTAACAAGAATTTTTAATATTGGTTTTATGTCTCAGAATGGTAATTCGCTGTTCTTGGAATGATTCATGCAATGGTTTATTTTTATTTAATACAATTCTTTGGACATACGCCATTGCAATTTTGCACTGTTTGTCGAAGAAAAAAAATTCAAGAATGCAAAATAAGAAACCCTGAATAACAAAGCGAACAGATGGATCCAATTGTGTAACTACGCATGTATTAAGGAAAGCACAACGATGGCAACATAGACAATACATTAAAATTTTCAATATCAGACAGCAAAAGAACTTCGTTGAAAGAATGTAGTCATGAAAAAAATAACAGACGAACACAGTAGACTAACAACGACGAGACCGTCCAGCAATAACACAGTTAAAAGCAGACAGACAACAAACTTGGACGACAGATAACAAACTTGAATAACACAACAAACATACGAATTCAGCAACGAAAATGAACAGGTATTAAGGACAAAACAACGACAAAAGCACCGACGAACACAGCAGGCCTAGTGTCCAGTTCCCGAAAAGTTGCGAATGTTTTGTAATGAGTGCTGTCGGTGCTGTCGTCATTGTGCTGTCATCACCAGTTTATTTCCTTCGTTGAGTTCGCATGTTTACTTGTTTGTACAGGTTTCTTTTCCGTCTGAATTTACTGTTTTTGTTGAGACTGTCTTGTCGTTGTTAGCCCACTGTGCTCGTCTGTGATGTTATTTTTTTCGTGACTAAATTCCTTCCACGAGCTTTATGTGCTGTCTGATATTTAAATTTTGACATTGTTTATATGTGGTATCGTCTTCGTGTTGTCTATAATACTATTAAGTTTCATAGTTGTATTCATCTGTTCGCTAAGTTATCCAGATATTCTTATTTTGCTTTCTTGAATTTTTTTTTTTTTTCATGATCAGTAGTGTAAACTTGCAACTGCGTGTGTCCCAAGAAATGTATTAAATCGTTATTCACTGGTATATAAACTGTTCTCGGATTGCCGCAATATGAGAAGTGCTACTTTAAATTATGGATATAAATTGAATTCGATGAAACACATAGCTAGGTACAATAGCATAAGAGATAATGTTTAAGAAATAATTATAAGTTTCCATCAGTTTAATGTCATGGTTATGATGTTTTAGACACGTCATGACACCATTCAAGGCACTGAATCCAAAAAAAAAAAACTGAACTTTACTCTTAGCTGGATTAAACCGTGTGACATACCTTAAGTGGCCAGGGCTGTATCTGTGTTAGTGAGGCAGATGATAAAGCGCGACCCTCGCTGGTGTTTCTAGCGCGGTATCGCCTCTAAGCACAAGGCTGTGAACTTGCTCCCATTCTTCTCGTCGTGCATGGGACAACCATGAAATTTGAGTGGTGGCTGTAACATTAGATTGAGGGGGGAATGAAGATAAAGGTGTAAATGCCAAGTCCTTAAAGTGATTTCACGAATCTGCACTGGTTGTATTATGCCTAGGGACACCTGTATTTCGCGAATACATTTCGTCTCAATGTATTTCACAAAATACTGTAGCTTTTTGTAAGAGTCGTGTTCATGGCAAATTGTGAGGGTGCAGCAGTACGGTGACCACATTCTCATTGGCCCCGTCAAGAGCGGGACAACACCTCTCACCGACCTCAGCCAATAAACACAGGAGAAAAGGTACAGTATTTTGTGAAATACCTTGACACGAAATGTATTCGCGAAATACAGGTGCCCCTAATTATGCCTAAAGAATCTCCAAAAACACGCGTTTCGGCGATTTTAATTCTTCTAAAAATAAAACAAGTTGAATACTTAATCCGGAAACAAAACTACTTATCAGCCCTCAGAGCGATTGCTTAAATGCTTTTTTTTGTAAACAGTCTCCACTCGGATATCTCGAGTGGTTTTCAAATCGCACGGGGGTTTTCCTGCCCGGGATGGACGGGGGACGCTTTAAGGAAATATTTGAACTCGGCCAGACGAGGAGAGGAAGCGAGAAGAGGAAATGTCGGGGCGCAGTCGGACGGACGGAGGGGGCGAGCTGGTGTCGACCCCATCCCCGGCGACAATGCCACAGCAGGTTGGCCAGGGGATGTTGGAAAGTCTGGGGGGAAAGACCGTCCTCCCAAGTCTCTGAATACCGGACGGCGGACGGGAACCCAGTCACGGGACGCTGACCTCTCATCGCCGACACAGCCCTCGGCCAGGGGGTCGCTGAATGGTCTCTCCGACACCCCCCTCACCACTCAACCTCCTCCCACACACACACCTTTATCCAACTCCCGCTTTCACCGAGGGTCGTGAAAGGCCGACGCAGAGTTCGGCCGGCGACTGCAGATGGACGAACGTCGAAGAGGAAAACCAGGAAGGGGGATGAGAGACAGAGAAATAGAGAGAGAGAGAGAGTTGAGAGATGGTCCAAGTTGACACTGGGGCGTGGGACACAAGGGCTTCAATATGTGACCGCTGGACCCAAGTTCCCTGCTGAGTACTGAAAGGTGTGATCCCCCTATAGGGTCTTCTGCCAGCGAGGCGAAATGTTCGAGTTACAATCTTAATTTCAGTGTGAATTAACATCGGTTTCGGTAATTTCATCGATAATATTCTTAGCAATGCCCCAGTCACAGAGTCTGTGCATGAATAGACTATTTTTTTTTGTTTTAACTTTAGCTTAAAGCCCGCGCCTACCCGGGCACACACACGGTGTGCATATCTTCAGAAGAAACACCACATGATTAAAAAATTACTAAAGATATCCGAGTGGTCTCTGGTTACGAAAAGAAATCATAAATACGCTGAGGGCGGATGGGTTATTATGTTTCCGTATTCAGTTTTTAAACTGTTTTATTTTTTGACGTGACAACGTCTATTAAATCGATGAACGCCGGCTGCACGCACGAAAAAGTGTCCCGTTACGCACATTGTTCCGTTACGCTGTGTCCCGTCACGCATATTGTTCCGTTACGCTGTGTCCCGTTACGCTCATTGAACGCTTGTGCCGCATCTATTTATCTTCCACTCGACTGTTTATAAAGTGAAGTGAAAAGTTAATGTGGTTTCATTGCTTATTACAACAACAATTTCGGCAATAAAGGTTAATTATTCTTGCATTTTAAAAATCTGATTACTATAATTTCAAGTATTTATTCTTTTTTATTAAAATAAAAATGATTCAATTTTATTCATAAAGTATGCAATCATTTCATCAATGTTTTGTTATGACGTTGTCACGTTAAACTACCGTCCGTAAACCGACTTTACAGACAACCAAATTTTTTTTAAGAAGAGTTTTTAGGAATCGGTACAGATTCTTTAAAGTAACTTAAGGGTCTTGCATCACATATTTATCTTCAATTTTCCGCCATTTAATGTTACGGTAGTCATTAAAACCTCGTGGCTGCCCCATGCACGACGAGAAGACTGCGCGCCAGTCTTAACGCGCAGAGGCCACACCGCGCTAGAAGCACCAGCGTCGAGGCGGCCTCATTAACGTCAATGGCAAGTTTTTCGGGAAACCATCTCCGTGTATTTTCCTGGAGTTATTCCGGGAAACCATTCGTCCTTTGTAGAGCGAGTCATGTTTCACCGCTGCGCCAACTCAACCCTGTGGTCGCACCGAAGCAACGAAACAGAAACCCGCTGAAACACTGCGTAACGGGTCTGTGCTCGCGAAGTGAGTTTCATCAAAGGGTTGTGATCGAACCTTGCCAAAAAAGATCGCGTATCTTTTGTGATCATGACAAACAGAGGACACCAGCACGCGAAATGAAGTTTGGATATGCTTCATCTCACACACCAAGATATTATTTTTTTTTTCATTTTCTCGTATTTACTAATATTTAAGGGCGCCATATGGTCGGGGTGTATGTGTGTTATTGAGGCTGGATGATAAGCGCGACGCTCCCTGGTGTTTATAGCGCGGTATCGCCTCTAAGCGCAAGGCTCTGAACTGGCACGCAGTCTTCTCGCCGTCACAGGAAAAAGTGTGAAATTTGATCGGTGACCGTAACATTATCGGAAATGAAGATGAAGACGTAATGCATGTCCCTAAGTGCTTTCAAGAATCTGTAATGGTTGTTTTACGCCTAAAAAAAATAATACTCCGAAAACACTCCTTTTTAGCCATTTTCACTCTTCTAAAAACACGGTTTAAAAACGTAATCCAAATTAAATAGTACCTTTCGGCCCTTCGAGAATTCTCAAATGCTTTTCGTAAACAGACCCCACTCGGATATCTTGAGTAGGTTTGTAATCGTTTTTTTTCCTGAAGCTCTACACACTGTGTGTGTGCCCGGGTGGGCGGGGACTATTTCTGAAATTTCAAAACGATTCCTTCCTTGCATTTTTTGCTGTCATAAATACTTTTTACACATATCCATTGAGCGTAAAAGAATATGTGTGAAATTTCACGCAAGTGTTCGTAATTATTACCATTTGCGCAACGTTTTACATCCGTTATATTTAATATATTTATTGATTTTCTATTGAAAATTTTAGTGAAAGAACAACAAATGCAGAGGAGTTATATTTTTATACTTTTAAAAATGTCTTTTTAATACTTGTAATGAGGAACAAATTAAAATAGGAAAACCGAAATTTTGAACTATAGAGTGAAACGGCTCCGATAAAAGCGAAGAAGATTTGAAAAAAATACCAAACCCATGCTTTAGACCTGCTTTTTGCCAAGGAATTTTATTAAAATACTCCACATCTTGTTAAAATGTCATTAAAAAGTAATAATTTAACATTTTCTTTTGTGAGTGTGAAGTGTGGTGGCCGGACGCGAATCACACATATGTAGTTACCGCAACTGCCTCTTGAATTCGTTGCTGGAGCAGCTGCGTCGACTATCGAATCATTCGATTAGCAGAGAAAAAAAAATTAAACTGTACAATGAAACGGCTCCGAAAAAAACCGAAAAAAATACTAAACCCCCTTTTTGGGCCTGATTTTCGACAAAATTTTTTATTAAAATATTACCCATAAAGTTAAAGTTCATTAAACAGTTAGTACTATTGAGTTTACTTTTGTGTTTGTGAACTTTGGTTCGCGCCATCCGCCACAGATGGCAGCACCGTGGTTACACATTTCCGTTCCGTGTGACTTCCGTCACATTCACGAAATTATTCGTACCAAATGCCATATACCGGGAGCTAAGATTTCACACGATAAATAAAAAAAAAATCAACGCGGCGTTTGAGTTCGAAATCAAAACTTTCTGTTTTTTTTTTTTTTTTTTTTAACTTGGCAATGTTGTAAAGTATTTTTTATATTCTAAATTACGGAATAATGGGTCGACTCCCTTACGTGAAGGAACTCTAGTCACATAACAGTATCATGGCTACATCGTGAATCTTCTCTTCCATGTTTTACGACGGGTACGTAGGCACGACCAGATATTTTTTTCCCCCCCTTCCAGTCGCGAGTCGCTGAGTCACATGACCTGCCAGGTGGCTTCTGGGGGTGCGGGCCGGGACCACTTTTCCTGGACCACTGAGCTGTGACCGCGGGGGGCGATCATATTTCACCCTCTAACGAGGAAGCATCCCTTAAACTCGTTCCTCGACGTGCCAGCGACCGGAGAATCTCATCATCCTTGATTCCTCGTATCAGCATGACTCTGCAGAGTTCTTTCCCCCTCGCCCTGCAAAAAAAAAAAAAAAAAAACCCAGCTGCTGAGGAAAAAAATTATTTTTTGCAAAGTTGCATTTCCACTGTGGTGGATAAAAATTTCTCTGAACTCCCCCCCCCCCCCCCCCCCCCCCGCGACGAGGGATATGCTACTTCTGCTGTCGCAGGCAGAGTGCCGGTGTCCAAGTATTCCTTTTTTTTTTTTTACTTTTCCCCATTTCCAAATTAATCCTCTGCAGGTCTGTCGAGGGGACCAGTGAAACATTTACGGACGAAGTAGCACAAATTCGCGAAGAAAAGATGCACACGCTCACGGCTTCCTTCACAGTCCCATAAACTCTTGGACGAGAGGCAAATACTTACCGAAATAACGTCAAAATGAATAGAGCCTAAGCTTGAAGACAGGAGAGAAAAATTTATTTTAAAGGTGCTCATAGAATTGAAAGACCCGTCGGGTTTTCTGGTGAAAGGAGGAGAAGACATTTATAATTTCAATTTTTTTTTTTCAGGGACGACGGATACCGAGGGCGTGTTGGACGTAGACGCGAATGAGTAGAGAAGGAGTAGCAAAATATAATCGAGACATTCCTTGGAAGACAACCTGAGTAGACGGGACTTTCTTTCCTGGAAGTCTCAGGAATTTTGTAGACTTCAGATCCGCTAGAGTATTTATTTTATCTTAAAAAAACCTTATTTTTAAGTCACCAAACGATTGGCTAACTTCAGCCAGTGTACACTGTGTAAAAAGTCAGATGTTGCTGACCGATTCAGTGATCAAAAAGGCCTCTAATTATATATTCTAAAAAAGACTCTAAGTTAAAATGGTTAAATATTTTAAAGATGAAAAAAAATCTCCCCCCCCCCCTAAAGTCTGGGCCAACGCACAGAAATTTCCAATAACACAGAGAAGGCTTTTTTGTATTTTTTCGAGATTTTTTTAATAAAAAATAATGATTAAAATGTCTTAATTTGTTTATGTTATTTTTAAAAAAAAACTGGGAGCGAGATATTTTATTTTATTTTTGTATTCTTTGAGAAGTTAAGTTGATATCAGGCTGTCTATATTTCCAGTTCAAGTGCGTGACAAGTAAAGATAACTTTATTCATTTACGAGCTCATGTTGTGTTGCATACCACAGATAAAATATTCGCACACTAGTTTAAATGTCGTCCCGGTTCCTTGGAAGCAGTCATTTGTGTAAAAAAAAATATGCTGATGTATTCAGAACCACGTTTATAGCTTGATATCTTCGCAGAACTTAATCACCAGCAAGGAAAAATTAGGCGAACCTGGCACCAGCGATTTATAGAACTGTGCCCAAGAATATTTTTAAGGTTTCGTCATTCCGTACTTCGAAGATGCAATGATATTGTTTTTGAATATGGTGTTTAATGTGAAGATAGGAATGCCTTATAAAATGTTGGTGTTACGAATTAACATAACCAAGAAGCATGCTCTCAAGAAACTTTTCTCGTCTTATTAATGATTTTCCTAGTTGTTTTTAACATCTGAATGCATTTGTAGTTGACTATTTGAAGAACTGAGATAGAAGATGGTTTTGTAATCAGTCACTAGGTCCCAGATTAATATTTGCATATCTCTACATTCCCATTCCTGTACACTGCGCGTAACGTCTCCATGACGTTAGTGCATTTTTTTATTAAAAGTGTTATAATTTTATTAGTTTTTTAATTAATTTTATAATTTTTACAGATTTTATAGCATAAAAAATATGGATTTTCAAGATGGCTGCCGTAAAGAAAATTGAAACATCATGTAACAATTAAAAATGGAGACCATTGCATTATAATTGTCAAGGTCATGCATGACCTCAGCAGCTTATGGCGGCTTGTATATGCGGACTCTAAGCCGATTTGCGGAATGTTTGAGCTGTTGACATTTTTTGAGGACTAAAACAAGAAATTCTCCTTCAAAGCGGAAATGTTTCTATTAAAATAATAACATTTCTGTTTTTACGATTTTTTTAAATTTTTTTGGCGGAATTTTTTTCCGAAAAGGGAAATTTTGGTACATTTTGAGATATTTTTGGCAATTTTTATCCAATTTTGAAGGTAAAATTTAAATTTAAAATGTCAAAGGTCAAGGTCTTCCTGATGGCCACCGTGACGTCACGATCCAATATGGCGTCGAAGGTCTTCAATCCACACCCTGAACCCTGTAGCCGGACCTACTATTATATACTATTAATGTTATCAACTTAATAGTATTTACTTTTTTTTGAAACATCATCGCCATTTTATTTTCATATAAAGTTCGAGTAGTTCGCAGTTTGTAACATTATATACCTACCGAAATATTGGCACTTGTATTTTACACTGCGTTCCACTTCAATTATCAGGCTACTAAATACTTGTGGGCTATAAAAAAAATTACACCTTTACTTAAAGTCTAAATCCTTTAACCTAGATCTAATAGCAAACGCTATCACAACTGTTAGATATTCCGAGGTCTTCACTTACAAATGACCGCCCAGTTGAGTAAGCAACGTCGTATAGCCTATTTGTCACTTGCACAGCCCCTGTGTACCATGCATAATAGGAGTCCTGACAGGGATTGTATGTACCGAGTCACATCAGAGTATTGGCCAAATATGGAATGGTGTGTACCTTTGGGAATTCAGCCATTGCTTCAGTTCAACTAACAGTTATTGCATCATGCAATGACTGACGCATGTTCACAGCATTGTAAAAAGTTCAGATACTAGGCCTTTGTCCAATGAATTCGAGTGCCAACCAATCAAAATCCTCTTTTATTTGAATCACTGAAATCGTGGTGATTACTGAAGTGAAAGAATACTGTGAATCCTATTAAGACAATTTACGTATCTGCAGTGAAATTCAAAAAGTTTTCCACTAGCATTTCTAAGAATACCAAATTTCTTATGAAATAAATTTGCTAACTTAGCTGCGTTTTCAGTGGTCCAAATTTAGGCGTTTTGCAGAATCACGAAGTTCCTACTAAAATATAGAAGTTATTGTTGTGGAAATGTGGGTCTCTGCGTTAAAAAATTTGGATTACTGGCGTATCTCCACCATACTATATTGCTTCCACAATTTTTATGGTGCAATGTAATTATTTTTGTAAATGAAACTGAAATAATCATGTGAAATTACAGATATTTTTAATGTCGTACATTTACATGAAAGCAAATGTACCGCTACAAAAATAAATGGTTGCAACATTACTAAGTTCGGATTCTTGCCCAAAAATTTATATTTTGTGCTGTCCCATTAGTTAAAGTTAATTAAAAACTATTTCCAGAAATTTATTTATTTTTATGACTGTTTGGCATTATTAATGGGTATAGCCTACGCCTTTTCTTAAAATGAACCATGTGACATAAACAAAGTATAATAAGTTATATCTAGGAATCAAACTTGAAATTGCATTCTAACAAATTACAAATTACAGCAATTACTGATGAATCAGATACCAATTAACATTCACGTTTAGTTATAGCATTAACCATCTAAAATATTGTGTATGTATAAAAATTATAAAATGTTATTAAATATATTAAATATTGTTTTAAATATATTTTATTTAAATATTATTACAATTCTTACTAAGATACTGTCAATCTCTCACACACCCAGAAACACATTCATTCCTTTTTCCCTTGATTACGTGTCTGTGAGTTTAGAGAACCTATTTTTGCATAATTTTTTTTTAAATATTAGTAGACCGTTTGTGTCTTTAATTTATGTCGAAGGTGCTCCAAAGGTGAGAGTACCTGAGAATGATTTCGCATTTGTTTTGTTTTTATGGATGGGTATTAAAAGTTTACTATTGGATTTTGAACACTCCCCCAAATAAAGTAAATTTATTGAACATTTAATTAACTTTTTCCTATGGTTTAAAAAAAATGCACAATTTGTATAAAACTGTTCGAAATTTTCAATAATGCAACAATTTTCTTTCAGCGTGACAAGAAATATTAGGCATTGTGTCCAAAAAAAAAAAAGTATCTCACACATGCGAAAAATAACCACAGGGCATGTGTCGTACAAAGTTAGACAATTTAGACAATATTTTCTTTGTAGTATTACACTTTTTTTTCCAAGCCAACTGGTTTCCAAAGGAATGATTTGTTAAAACATAAAAATATTTAAATGTGTGATGAGTAGACAGGGCATTGGTTGTTCATGCTTCTAGCATAGGGTGACCAAATCATAAACATGAAAAAACGGGACACATCCAAGGAGGGTTTGGGGGCGATACCCTCCAGCTAAAGGGGGGTCCGAGGCGCCTCCATCGTGACGTAATCATTGAAACATGCTCTTTTTTTGCTAATTTGAGACCTATAATTCTTTTTCAATTTACCTATGAATATGTAATTTAATTTAAATTGTGAGGCGTATAATAAACAAAAACAATAATTTTGCAGTGAACACTTATTTATTATAAGTATGTCTGGCATACTTAAAAACATAATTAAACGAGGTAACTAAAATGGGTGAGTTCAACTGTCGAGAAGATGGGAAGACGGCGCGAGGAGAGGCGCGACAAAAGTGTATCATCAACCCAACGTAAACACGGGACATTTAGGCGTCCCGGAATACTTTTTCGGGACCCCGTGTACGATCGTTAAAAAAACGGGACAATCCCGTTTTTACGGAACTTTTGGTCACCCTATTCTAGCATGCCACGCAGTCAGCCCCATGCCCCCGCGAATCCCCGCCTCAGGCATTGGGATCATTCAAACTTCGCGCCGTGACCCGAACATCTATGTACTTCTCCCGTGTGTCGTCGGAACTGGCACGAGACAAAAGGGTTTTGAGGGGAGCCGGGGATGGAACGGGAGGGGGTGGGGGAGGGGGAGAGAGAACCTGCGAACCTTCAACGGCCATCCTTCAACTTCGCGGCGCATCCCTTCCGAGGACAGGCCGGTGGAAAAGGGGGGGGGGGGGGGTAGTTCCCGAGGGATTATATGATGCCCCATGCGCAGCCCGTGGGACGTCGTTCGTCGTCGGAGGCCCCCGCCGACGGGTGCGGGGGATGGGAGGAACATAATAAGAAGCCCCTGGGAGTCGGGGCCTCAAGTCATGGGGGGGGGGGGGGGGGGGTGGAGGGGTTTGGGGGGACGGTCGCCTGGGGGCCCCTTTCTCCGATGAAAGGCCAGGAAGATGGAGATCCCCTATCCCTCCCCTCCCCCCCCCCTCCAGCAGCGTGCTGCGCGGGAGGGACGACTAGGACTACATAAATCTGCAGCGGCGCCGAGAAGGGTGTAGGTGGGGTCAGTAGGAAAAGGGGGAGGGGAGAAGGGAAGAATTGGAGAGGGGGTTGTACCCAGTTTCAAATGGTAAGCCCTCGTTCGGCACGCGCCCACCCGTCTCCAGCGGACCACATCGCTTTGCGAAGGAACAAACAATGGACCGACGATAACGGAGATCGGTCAAGTAAGCTAATCCAATTTTTTTTGACGCGATAACGTCTTGTAAAATCGATGAACGCCGGCTGCACGCACGAAAAATTGTCACGTTCCGCCTGAGCCGAGCGTGCAACAAAACGGGCCAACCACCGAGCGAGAAAATCTTCTTTAATATCAAACAGGTTAAGGCGGCCTTTTTAACTAATTATTGTTTGTGATTATATTTAAACAAATTATTTAAATAAAATTTGCAAAACTTTAAATAATATTTGAAAATTAAAAAGTATGCAATTTTTCATAAATGTTATCTTATGACATCACGTAAAATTATCGTCCGTAAACCGACTTTACAGACAACCCCCTTTTCTTCTTTTTAATCTCTCTTTCCAATAGCAGATTCTTATGGATAAACAATATTGAATATCTTTAGAAGTTAAAAGTCCATGAAATTTCCAGCTGTGCAGGAAAATAAATACAGTCTTGGAGTGTAGAACATAACCACGACGTAATTCGCAAACAAAATGTAAGGTTGGAATTTATGGAAACTATAAAAAAGAGTTGATGGTTTTTGAATTTTTTTTATTATTCATAATCAACATCCCAATTTTTAATAATTTTTTTTTACACAATACAATTTTAACGCAGTTTTGACCTGCTGTGAAAAAGGAAAAGAGAAAATTTCCGTACTGGTGTAGATGGCCAGCCCACTGGGTGTTGTGGCTACGGTGTCTACCTGGTGGACCAAGGGTAGGGTGTTCTTTAAACCTTCTTCTTCCTGAGCCTGTGACAGGGTGTTTGTGATGTCCCTTTCACCTTCACCCCGCGGAAGCTAACGGTACGCCCCTGTGCTCGCGACACCCATAATTGGGTAAAACAACCTGTCATCGTCAATCGGATACATCACAATGTTTAAGTAATCAAAAGATTTTACTGTCAAATAAGTTTTATTGCAATCCGTTAAGTAGTCTTTGACTGATGCCGTATTAAACCGACAAACGGGGAAAACTTTTGGAAGTTATCGAATATGGGATTACTGTAGTTCATTACTTTTCTTTCTATAAATCATTGCAACGTACATACGTTTTTCAACTGAACGGCTAAATTATTAGTTTAGATTTTGGGTTTCCGATTTCAAAGCGTGTCTAATGCGCAAAAATATATATATTTACACAAGTTTATCAAACTTTAATATGCTCGAAAGTTAGCTACGTTCCTTTTCTTTTGACTAGAAAATAAATCAAGCGTGGTTAGAGGATGAGGATTCTTTTAAAACTTATTACGTGGCGTAAGGAGCTTTAGAGGTTCGGAAGTTTTTCTTCAACGAGAAATAACAGACTGCATTGAAAGTTATGTAAGCAATACAGAAGATGCAGAAAAAGGGAGGAGAGGAAATGTCAAGATTGTCCTGCTTTCTTGGCCCCCATCTTCCCAGAGCAGATGAAGAGGGTTTTTTTTTTTACAAAATGTTGATAGGTATTCGGAAAAGGGGTAATACGGGGGGGGGGGGGAAGAGATTATGAAAAGGAAAGGGTTGGCAGGAGAGAAAGAGAAAGAGAGAAACGGAAGAAAATTGCACTCATTAAGAGCAAGTTTGTTCGTTGTTCCGGCTGAAAGGAGCGTTTCAAAGAAAATAAGGAAGGTTGTCTTGTGCCTTGGGGGGGAGGGGGGGGGGGTTGATTTTTTTTTTTCGGGGCGACGGAAAAGGAGAAAAAAAAAAAGTCTGGGGGGAGCGGAGTTTCTGAAGCTCGGGGGCTGCGTGAGAGTTGAAGACGAGAGGAGAGAAGAAAGTGGAAGGGAACCTGCTCCAACTGCTGCACAGGACGCACGTGAAAATGCACGTGAAAAAAAAAAAAAGACGCAAGAATAATCACGTCCACATAATTCCTTCCATTCTTGTTCGACGAGACTCTTTTTTTTTCCTGCGAACCTAGAATAGTTTCATCAGGTACATATATGTGCAGACATTGCCGTTGACGGCGTTCCGTCAGAGTTGACCAAAAATTTAGAAAATTCACTGAGAAATTATTATTTTTTTAATGATTCTAAAAGGGAAGAAATTTAGTTTCACAAAGGTTAAGGAACGTGAATATGTAATAAATGAATAAAAATAAAGTATACAAATCAAAACATCGGAAATTAATTGGTATTCAATACATTCTCGCCATTTTAAATTTAACTGGCTTGGCTGGATGTCCAAAAAAAAAAAAAAAAAAAGTTCGTTGACTTTAAACCGCCAGAGAGAGAAACTTCAGCGCTGTTCAAGCTGTCTCGAGATGCCTTAACGTAAGCAGCAGAGCAGAAAGGTAGGTTATACCAAACCCTCTCTCCATTAAAAAATAAAAAATAAAAAAATTATATACTCGAGTGAGTTGGTACGCGAAATTAGCCGGAAGGCTTTTTTTTTTTTTGGTTGCCTTTTCCCAGCCACGGTGGGATTTTTTTTTTTATGTAAGCGCGCGGGCAGAAGACGGGAAAGAAACCGGTGCTGTGACGTCATCCCGTCTCGTCTCAAAAGAACGAGTCTTTCCGCCCGAGGGAACTCGCTAATATTTTCATAATGAGATCGTGTTTGGGGATGTATGAACAGCAGAAGACTGCAGGCAAAAGGGCTGTAGGGACCGTCACGAGAAGAGAACACGTTGGGGAAGGGGAGATAGGAGAGATTGTAGCAGGGTCACAAACGTTACTAAAATAAAATACCCTATTCGCAATCACCTCACTTGGAGAGTGCAAAACATGTTTTTTTCTTCTCCCTCTGGGCTCGTTGTAGCTTCCACATCGCGCATGTAAAACAATATAACGAGTGAAACAAAAGGAGGCACGTGTTCGCTCTTTTTTTTTTTATGCTTTTTCCAGATGACAAAGCTCGTGTTAATTTTTTTTTGCATATGTGTGTACTGTTTGTGGAAGAGTGGGGGTGGATTATACTAAGCCACGCCACGTATACAGCACTGAAAATGTTTTCTACATGATGGGGTAATAATCTATATATGTCTCAATATTGAACAAATGCTAGAGCGTTATTTTTCTAAAAAAATAAAAATAAAAATTGCAAAAAAAAAATTCTGATACGGAAATGTAACTCTAGTAACTTGTATAGTCTTCAAATTACTAGAGCTTAGCGATGTGAAAACAAAAATTCACTTTGTCATTGGCAACATTTTAATTGGCATTTTTTATCATTACCTTTCTGAACTCACTCACGCCACGGGATTTCTCTTTGTTATACAATTTTATACAAAAACTAGCTTAAGTACCCTGCGTTGCCTGGGCGCAACCACCCTTGGAAGCCGATTCTCAGTTAGTAGCCTTGTAAAATAAGGAACATCTCTGCCGGGTTTTAATTCTGTAGGACATATATTTAAAAAAAAATTGTAATATTTTTACATCCCCGCAAAAATTTTAACTGAGATGAAAAATCCATCAACAATGCAATAGTTGTTCCCGCGATGATTTTTTTTTTACCAAAAAAAGGGGATGTCTCTTCATACATACTTTACCCCCTATTTTCACTTCTTTAGGGATGGAATTACAAAAAATCCCACCCTAGTGCACCCCTAGAGTACTATATAAATATTTACTGAAAATTAAAAATCTCCAGGTCCACTGGTTTAGGCTGTGCGTTGTCTGTTAGTCAGTGTTAGAGTTTTATTAAGTATATGCAACAACAAAAATAAAAAAAAGAATAAACACGTGTCAGATGAGAGATCTGTAAACTATAGTGACACATATTTTCAACTGAAGATGTCTTCGTTTACTTTAATTTTCTCTGAAGTATCAAAATAAGATGAACTTAATTTTAAATATTTTATTTTGCTTTGAGCAATCAACTGGACGCAATTAATTAATGCCTAGCGCCGTGCAACAATACCCCAAAATTGTCTTTAAGGGTGGTGAAGGAGGGTTGTAAAACAATTTGGAATTTAAATGACTGAAAAATAAGGCCACATCTTTTTACTACATTTCAGAAAATTGCTTCCGTTTCTTCAGCGTGTAGGGCTTCGAAAGAGTTTTTAAATCAGTTTTTAGTAAATAAGTTATTTTCAGCCTCCAAAGAGCTGAAAATAAATATTTTAATGGAGATTTTAGAACAGCTTTCCCCCCAAAACCAAAATTCAATCCCTTTTGTCAGTTAGTAATACTATTCAAAGACCATAAAAATTAACGTATAAATTTAACAACGAAATGCCTCATTTTTAAATTTACCTTATCAAGCTTGCTGAAGCTTCATTATCTCATTTTATGAAAAAAATTAAAATGATCACACAAGCAAGCCCTTCTACAAGACCATTAATTTTCTTTTTCTGTTATTGGTATGCCTGTGATGAAGATCTTGTTGACCGTATTAAATTAGATAAAAATCATTCTGTTTAAATTTTGAAAAGTCTAATTAGTGAAATAATGGGGCCCATACTTCGCTGACTCGAGTCGGGCAAAATTCAGTGGTTTTGCTCGATACCAACGCAAGAGCACGTATGCTTGACAAAGTAATGAAAACAAGTAGTGTTCATTGTTTGTTTTCAAAGGACCTCCCCCCCCCCCCCCCCCCCACACACACACACACCAAAAGCCGGAGGTTTGGGAAAACATTTATTTTTAATGATAGAGCTGGTAAAGCGCGGGGGCCAAAGACTGATTCCAACCCTGCGGGACCAAAACGGCTGAAACTGTTGACGAAAAGAGGGGGGAAATTTGTTGATGTGGGGAGGGGAAGTTTGTTGACGCAGAGACGAAGGTCCCGCTTATTTCCCATGGAAATTAAAGTAAACAAAAATACCAGATTAAATTTTTAGGGATCTATCAAGTGAGGGTGGTTTCGGAGGGCTGGCGCATTAAAATTTTTTGACAGGCCAATGCGATTCATATGCTAATCTGCTGAAATATAAAATATTCAGGAGGGAGGACTGTTTGCGCCATTTCGAAATCGTTTATTACTTCTGGCCAGCGAATCAAGAGAATGATATATTGTGTGCGGTAAATTAGCTTATATTTAAAAAGGAATCCATTAACACGAAAAAAATTAAATTATGATTTTTTACGATATTTTTGTTGCGTATTTGTTGGTAATGAAATGTGTTCAAAGACAGCACATTGTTTTTTCCTTTTTTTACTGAAGAGGATACTTTTTTATCCACAATTAAAATAAAGGTCTTAGTAAACCGTTAAAAAAAACAAATGAATAACTTATCTCTTATTTACTATTGAATAGTTATGAGATTTATCGGATAAAGTGAAAAAAAAGAAAGGAGTTGCTTGTATAGTAGATGACTGAATCACGTGTTTTTTTTTCCTTCCCGCATATCTTGATTGTAAGATGCAAGTAAATATGATTTAATTAGGTATAAAAACTGAAATTGTAATATCCATGCCTTGTCATGATAGAAGTAATTTTAAAACTACAGTAGAACCTTAATCAACCGGGAAATGGAAGGGGAAGGGGGGAGGTCAGCGCGGATAAGCGAAAGTCACGGATAATCGAAATCAAATGTATTTAGGTTATACAATACCGCAAAATTACGTAAGTAATTTATACAAAACAAATGTACAAGTATTACTGACACTAATTATTATTAATTTTTTAATGTGTATGAATGAAATTATTTGTAATGGCCTAAAAGACACAGTTTCAATTAAAAGTATGAATTATATTTACAACTTGATATGCAAATACTTTTGACACCACCAACGAGGTGACTTTCTCTTTTTTTTTTTGTTTTAAGCGAGAGGTATATAAAATTTAAGGCGAGAGGTGTATAAAAATGAAGGCGACCGCTGCTATTTAATCTGCGCTCATAGCTACTGAGACGTGATTTAACGAATAACTTGCCCTGAATCAAAAAGCAATCTTGAAAATGTGTACATACGTATGTACTAGTTACGTTTCAATAAAGTAGTCTATTTTTTTAATGCGCAGTTTCCAGTTTTACTCCTTTCTTGTCCCTTCCCTAATGAATTACACTTCACGGGCTTTGTTTTACCCCCGAAATAATATGTTTAATTTTTTAATTGAGAACTCGGTTAACCTAACGGCCGGTTAAGAGTGGTCACGGTTAATCGAGGTTCTACCGTACGGAAAAAAAATTTAATTTTAAATATAATCAACTGGACACCAATTAATTACTGCCTAGTGCCATGCAGGCAATGTCCCACAATAAATGTCTTTAAAGGGGGGAGTTGGGGGAGGGGGAGGATTGTAAAACTATTTCGAAATTAAATTTACAGTCTTGTAACGTTTGTGACCGAAAAAAAAAATAAGGTCAACGTCTTTGTTTTACTAGATTTTTTTTAAAGGGTCACGGTTAATCAGAGGTTCAACTGAAACGGGGAAAAAAAATTTAGTTTACGAAAGAAAGAAGAAAAACAAAATGGCGAGTTGGTACTCAAGATGGCGGGTCTGAGCAGCGGAGCAGGGCCGCCATCTTGGGTCGCCGCGCGCGCAGGTGGCCGCGTGTGTGTGTTGTGGCGGGAGGGGTGTGTTGTCGTGAGTGCATGCCGACTCCCTTCACACCCTCATCACCCCCCCCCCCCCCCTCGTGAAGCGAGCCCGCAACAGGCTGATGCAGTCGCCTTGTCGCCGGCAGGAAGTGGGTTAATGGCATCAGGAGTTCCGCTCGAGCTCCGACCCCGCCCTCGTCCACTTACGGCGAGGGGGGGGGGGGAGAGAGAGAGAGAGGTTGGCTGCTGTACATACGAGCAAGCGACATCATACCGCACATCGATATATCGATATACATATATGTGAGCGAGTCTTTTAGTGCTCGACGGAGATGATGGTCCAACATCTAAACATACGGTTACGAGTTAATCCGTGTCTTCTAATATTCACACGAAATTTTAACGTAAAACATTTTCGAAGTAAAGCCGACCGTGATATATATATATATATACATACACACACACACACGAAAAATAGCTGCCGGAGCAGCTACGTCGACTATCGAATCGTTCCGTTTGGCAGATCCAAATTTTAAACAATATTATAATGAAACGGCTCCTGATAGAAGCGAATTTTTTTGATTTTCGACATGTTTATTAAAATACTGCCCATCTTATTTAAATTCACAAAAAAAAAAACAGTTAATGCTGTAAAGTTTCCCTTTGGCTTTGTGAACTTTGGTTTCTGCCATCCACCACAGATGGCAGCACCGTGGTTGTTACACATTTCCGTTCCATGCGATTTCAACACCATAAAAAAAATGTTCTTTTCAGAAAGAGAATTCTTTAGCACTTAAAGTTGCCAAAATATTCCGCCGTAAGTTTTTTGATCGTACGCAGAATATCATTTGAAAAAAAAAAGGGGGGGGAATGGGGATATAATCAATTTTCTCGCGGTTTTCTTACCAATACTTTCCATTTGTTACTGGGAATGATAATTTATTTTAGGATTTCTCTGGTAATTCTGATTTTAAATCAATGTACATTTTTTTAAAAAAACAATGCTGTGGGTCAAGCAAAAATTAAGCTGTGACCACCACGTTTATCAATGTTTGGTTGGAAGTTTACAGTACTTGCCTCTTCAGTTCATCAAATAGTAAGAAATATTACACACAGAAAATATCTTCTGTACTTCTAAAAAATATTATTTTGGAAACCGTTTGCGAAGAGATGGTTTGTAATACTACAAGAAAGATGCTGTAACTTTGTATCTACATGGTTATTTTTGCATACATGAAATATTTTTTTTTTCGAGATAATACTGAATATTTGTTACAAAAAGCATATTTTTTATCCATGGAAATGATGATCGTATATTTAATAGTTTTTCTTTATTTTGTTGAATCATATTTATTATGTGCGCAGTTAATACATGAAAGCTATTTAGGAAATGGTTTACAATATTTTTAACTATTGGAGATTCTGGGACAACACAAAGCATAAATGCCCGGGTAAGAATCCGAACCCAGTATTACTGCCATCACTATTTTGTAGTGATACAGTTGTTTTCATGTAAATTTACATATTTACGAATATATGTAATTTTACATATTTATTTCTGTTACATTTACTATATATATTAAATAAAACAGTAATAAATATGCAAATTTGCATATATACATTTAATTTAACATATTTATTTCTGTTCTATTTACTATATATATATAGTAAATAGAACAGTAATAAATATGTAAAATTACATATATATGTACAGTGCATAGGAATATATCGTCCAGTCATTTCTGTACTATTTAAAGTTTTGGTTTATGCATGGTCAGGATGTATTCAGGTCACGAAAGTCAATATATAAATTAACGAAACTGAAGAACTGGTCACGAAATACACTAAAATAAAAGTCCCGAAACAAACAATAACCGTGCTAGAAGTCACAAATATTTTATTTGTAGCAACGTTTTGCGTACTTTCATTTTTTGGTATGGCACCTCAATTTAGTTAAAAATTATCCATTTTTTGCTATGTAGAAATTCACTCAAAAAAAGGTTTTAGCTTTCTAACATAAATATCTGCACCATCCCGTTAATAGTAAATATATTTCTAATTATGTTTACTTCTGCGTATTGTAAATAAAAATAACCCGGTGATGATTTTATTGAGGGGTCCTGTAAATGACCCAAGTTTGGTTCACCAGGGATTTAAAAACATCATGCTAATGCACAGTGCTAGTTTAGGCCCATAAATTAAATTAAATTATTAACATTACAAATTTGGGAGTTCCCACATTAACGAATTTACAAGAAAAGTGATGGCAATTAGTTCCAAACAATCATCGTTATGACTATATATTTTTTGTATAGTGCATCCCGTGCCATCGAAGCCCATTTGCGTTAACGAAAAAAAAAAATTGCTCAAGGAGATCAATTCATATACAGATGTCTCATTTCTTTATGATCAAACATGTGAATTTACGTGTACAGTTCCAAAGAAACAAACAAAAAAAAATCTTCTATGTAGCTAATCTTTCGAAAACTCTTTATTTTTTTCAAGAGATATTTCACATTTTGGATATCTTTTCCAACTACACTGTAAACTTTTTTTTTTTTTTTGGGAAAAGGAAGAAAAATATTCATGCAAAAATGTGAGATATTTGTAAATTGGTACGTTTGCATGAGAGCAACTGTATCACTAAAAATAGTGTTCTTATACTTGGGTCGGATTGCTTTCTGTTGTCCCAGTACCTCCAAGAGTTACATTTATTTGTAAACCGTTTCCTATCCTGTATCAACTGCGCACGTTCATAAGCCAAGTAAAACTAAAAAAAAAAGTCAAATTACTTAATATTCTATTATCCTTTCAATTGTTAAAAAAAAAAAACTATTGCTTAGTAATATGTCGAAAAACGTATTTCATCTATGCAGAAATGTACAAAATAACAAAAGCTTTCTTGCGGTAGTACAATCTATTTCGTGGCAGCTGGTACTCTGGCTGCGTCATTAAAGGAGCGTTATATTTCCTTTGAGGTGATCTTATTTTTGATCCTAGTAGTCAGTTTGAAGGTGATGCGTAGGGACCGGAAAATTTCGCGGGTTCAATAACCTGTAGGATGAACTCCATAGTTCTCGTACACTCGGGCAGATGTCACCCACTCATTGACTGCTGTCTCGTGAGACGTCCTAACGTAGCAGCCTGTGATTCGATGAAGCTTTGGTCGGGGTGTTTCTCATTGGCCCAGAGTCGTCCAGGTGAGTTGTGAGCCAATAACAGAGGCAGCACTGAGGTATAACTATTTTTATTTTAAGCCTATCGCGAAAATTAATTCGCGATTTTTTTTTTCCTGTCTCCAGTGATGCGGTGTTCCTGAGGCGGTGTCACCTGAGAGAGTGTCGCCGGAGATAACTGGCGAGGCACGTCACGTGGTCAGATGACACAATGAGCCCCTCGCGGGGAGTGATGGAGGGGGGGAGTCCAGGGGTGTTCGTGGTGCTGCTCCGAGGGACAGTAATTGCGAGGGTTGGGGATTGTCACGGCGGGGAACGGGGGGGTGGACCGACACCCACCTCCACTCACACCCCCCTACTGCCAACATCCTCCCACCCCCCACCCCCTCACTCCCCTAGCTCCCGTGATGGCGCCAGAATCCCGGGAGCTTTGTGAGTGCCCTGCACAATGGACCACGCCTCGGCACGCTCCCTCCTCCCCCCCCCCCCGGCCTCACACACCTTTTTTTTTTTTTCACCCCCGAAAACACTCAATAGCTCTTGATGCTGTCGGCTCCGCCACCCCTCCCCTCGCCCTCCCGTGTCGTCAATGGCGCTACGCCTACTCCCCCCCCCCCTCCTCCCCTCTTCAAACGACTTTTAAGGCTGGTGCAGAGGTGGACAACCCCCTATCCCCCAAACCCCTCCCCACTTTTCAACCCCCATCCGCGCCAACCTGGATCGAAATCGCAGTCCGCGTTTCGCGACTTCATCGGGGATTATTCATCTCCTGCGGGAAGCTGGCGGGTGGACCGTACCGAAGTCATATCGCCGAGAGACGTAGACGAGACCAGTCCCTGAACTATAGAAAAAAATATTATTCCCGCACTGTAGATTGATCAGAAATATTTACGCATAAAATTAATTAAAGATATTTGTAAACTTGTACGCATCTACGCGAAAACAACGGTATCACTAGATTTTTTTAGTGTTCGCAGTAATACTCGGTTCGGATTATTACCCGGGCATTTATGCTTTGTGTTGTCCCAGTATCTCAGTTGATTTTTGTTTGTAATCCGTTCCCTGAATAGCTTTCCAGTTACTAACTGCGCACATCTATAAGCCCGATTCAACAAAATAAAAACCCAGTTATTGAATATTCGATTATATTTTCCATAGTTTAAAAAAATATATGCTCTAATGAAACATCAATTAAAATAGAAAATTAGGCGCTAATTTTGGTAAGATTACTCAGTATTAACTCGACATACGTATTTTATTTATGAAAAAATAACCATATGTGTTGTACAAAATTCCAATAATTTTCTTGCAGTACTACAAACCTTTCATTGGCAACTGGTTTCCAATGGAATCTTTTGTGAAAGTACTGAAATTTATTTTCTGTGTAGGTAATTTTTCGACTTTCAACAGCATTCACACCTGAATGTGCAACACAGCTCCCTACCTTGAGCAAGAGGAAGGAAGTTTTAAGGGTCCCGAATTCGAGCCGGTATTTCCTCGTTACTTCACTGCGAGGAATTTTTGGCACATTTCCCATGCATTGGATTGTTTCCCATACAAATGTAGGAGGGAAAACCATTCATGGATTCATGGCGAATTCCCGTACAATTGGGTTGTTCAATAACTCCCATTACATGTTAAGGTAAGTGGCCCAAGAAATTATTCAGTAAGATGTCCGACAGCCTGATGTCATGACCATTTGACCAACTTGTTGGATATTCTTGAAATAAATGAACCAAAAACACATAAAGAACTGTGTGCTTTACTACAGTACTCCTAAAATGGAACCGTAGAGATATGACTGCAGACCAATTAAAAAATTCTTCATTTATACGGCGATATTTTAAACTTTTGACTTGAACCGGGGTGTTTTCGGACTACTCTAGTTTGCCCAACTTCACCATTGATTCATTCTCGTCGCGTCTCTAATGATGACCCCGATGTCATTCAAAACACACCGATATGAAATTTCGTCACTCCCATGTTACAACACGGGCCTGAACGTCGGTGAAGCAGCTTGAATCGTTTATGGCAATAAAAAAAAAAACTATAAATTCTTCTGACTGAATACAATTCTTTGAACACACGCATTTGCAGTTGTGCAATTTTTTTTTCGTGGAAAATTTTAAGAAAATAAAAAAATAATAAAAAAGTATAAAAATTAATGTTTTTGTGTCAGTCTTCTCTATGCGTTCGCGCATAGGTCATCCGATTGCGTTGAAATTTTGAACACAGTTGTTGTTGGCAATGCGATAGTTCTTGACATAGTGCCATCAATGTACAATAAGCGGTGCGCGTATCGTACAGTTTACTGTGTTTTGTACGTGTAACAGTGTACAGTAAACGTACAATGTACCATCAAAACATACAATAGATGGAGAGCGTGTTGTACCGGATAGTTAACAGTAAGTAATTAATGTCAATTAGGCTACTCTTTTCTATGGTCAGAATAATAAATGAAAAAAGAAGAATTTTAACTTAATGAATAAAAATTTTTCTTATATTTATTTCGTACATGCAAATGTGTCTGATTTGGATATGAGTAGGCCTACTTATTCAAATAAATTACAAGAGTCACTGCTAGTAAAAAATAAAAATGGAAACAAATACTCACAGAGAACAAGCCTAAATCAGCTTATGTCAAACTTTAAATAACAGACAGCACAGAGAATCCCGGAGAACGAATTTAGTCACGAACATTTAATCGCCAAGACGAACACAGTGGGCTAACATTGTAGAGAGAGTTTCAACAAGGAAAAATAAATGCAGACAGACAAAAACCCTAGAAAACACAGCAAACAGACGAACACAACGTTGAAAATAAAAGGTATTATAGACAACACCAGACGACAGCATACAGTAGGCTTCTCATGACAAAACAGTACAAATTTTACGACGTTTAGAAGCAAAGCTACTCTCCATTTTTATTTATTTTCAGCAAAATTTTGACTGTCGTGTTGAGTTTGTAATAGGACTTGACGAAAATGCTGTTATTTTTCACACCCCTAGACACAGTAAGAGTCACCCTCCCAGCAGAGCTGTAAGGGGCGAGGGAGAAATAAAGATGGGGGGGGGGGGGGAGGGGGGTTGTCGAGGCCGGCGTTGATAGACGACCAGAGAAAGCTCCAATCTACCCCTATTGGCTCCCCGGCAAGGGGTCAAATGGGTCACACGTGGAAGGGGAATCACGTGTGTGTGTGTCTGGGAGAGGGGGGAGGAAAGGGGTTGAGCGAAGCTGAGAGCGAGCGCCCGCGTGAGAAAGAGAGAGAGAGATAGAAACGGACAAGACATTTGTTCACCACTTGTGCGAAAATAACGAATTTAAAAAAAAAGGTTTCGTATCCGAATCTGCAAGTGTATACGTTTTTACGCCAGTGCGACGCAGCCGTACAGAGTGGTCGAAGGGGAAGGGGGGTAAATTTAAGCATAGCGACATCCACGGGAGGGGTCGGAAGAGGGGGGGAAATGGCAGTAGGGAATAAAAAGTGGGGGGAGGGGAGAGGTGCCTAGGATGCACTAGAAGCACCAGGAGAAGGGGTGGAGGGGGAAAGGAAGGTAATTAAGTTCAATCAACCGACTAGCATCAGCTCCATTAGGCAAGTGGCGCTCCTCTCTCTCTCTCTCTCTCTCTCTCTCTCTCTCTATGCTTCACACACGCACGCACGCACGCCTACACACACTGTGAGAGGCACGTGGTGCCCGCTCATGTTTGTTAATATGCACGGCGTGTTTTCACATTCCCCCGCCGCGAGCAGGGACACGGCCAGGGATAAAAGGACCGGCACTGCTCTCTGGCGGAGTCTTGAATAACAATGCGATTAGCACAGCCATGTGGCGAGGCCCCGCGCGCGAGAGAGAACTTCCCTTTTTTGAACAGCGCAGATAAAAATATTTTAAAAAATGAGGGTGGTTTTATATCCGAATATATTATAAACAATCTGTTGTCCTTTAAGCATATGAATACGTTGAATTTTATTTTTTTCCCCCACCACAATTTTCTAACTTAACCGAAATATTGACGTGTAACATCTAGGCTAAGCTCTCGGTATACGGCATTTTGGCATCAGTAGTTTCTGTGAATGGGAAGGAAATACAGTATGTCAGTACGGTGCTGCCATGTGTGGCAGTGTTTTAATAAATTTACCTTTGACGGTAATCAAGTCCAAACCCGGTTTTTAATATTTTTTTAAATTTTTTTTTGCTTTTGCAGAATCCATTTTATGACATAGTTTGACATTTCGCTCTGCAAATTGAATGATTCGATAGTCGAAGTAGCTGCTCCAGCAGCGAATTCTAGCGACCGGTGCGGAAACTACGTGTGATTCATATGAAGTAATGAAGCGTTGAAAAAATTTTGCGCCTATTTATCAGGCTCGGCGTTATTTTAAAGAATTCTACGTTAAATTTTGTGTCCAAGTTTCGTATGATAAGTGTAATTGCATCATGAGAAGATATGAATTTGCTCGTTACCGTGGTTAGATGTTTACTCATCTATGGCGAGTACTGAGACTCGAACACAATTTTTTTTTTTTGTATTTACGGTTCTTGTTTCAACTCTCTCGTCATTGTAAGCACATTGTATTCGTTGTTGCTGTCATATTTGCTGATGAAATTCCTTCTACGGAATGTGGTCTTAGCAGGTCACGTTTTATATCAGCTGATATTGGCTTGTTCTCAGGGTGAAACGCCCGCTAGACTGCAATAAGGTATATGTCTGTGCCAGAGCTATTTCTTCCTTGCTATTGGCAGCTTTCTGCAAAAGAAGCCATTGCCTTATTTGACCGGGACACTCAGAACGCGTTTGCTTCCGCACTGAATTAATGTGATTGGTAGAGACCTGCAAAATTCAAGGTTTCGATGGCCTTCAGGATGGACTGCACATACCCCTGTACACTCGGGCAAATAACGCAAGTTCATTGGCTGCCGACTTGTAAGTCGTCTCAGCTGGTTTGTATGTGATTCGATACTTCTTTGGTTGAGGGTTTATAACTGGTTGAGATTCGTCCAGATGAACAGTAAGTCAATAGCAAAATTATCTAAGAGGTATATGTGTTTGAATTCTAGCCTATCACCGAATGAATCCGCGAATTTTGCAGGTCTCTAGTGACTGGTGAAAGAAACTCAATCCTGAAACACAGGCGATGCTAAAGCGTTTTTACTCTCAGCTAGTCTCGAAATCTTTTCGCGAAAAATACATGCTCCTATGTATATTAATCTTGGTATCCTCTTTCGACGCGCAAACCAGAATTTGCATACGTCGAAGATGTTACGCTATAAATTAATCATCACCAAAGCAGGAATAATTTTTTCATAACATTACATTTTAAAGTGGTTTGAAGTATTTAGGCGTAAATGTTAGCCTCGTCCCAGTGATTATCACGTAAATAGCAGTATAAACACTGATTTTCAGTATCCCTCGGAAACAGTTTGTTCAGTTCCATGGAGTGCAAGATAATGCTTCTTTCGATACATTGTTTCAGACAAATAAAGGCGGAAAAAGAAAAACCTTTCACAAGCGACTCACAATGGAGAAAAATTCGTTATCCAGCCGGAATGCATGGCTGTTTCGTTTTGTGCTCGCCTCTCTTCCAGTGCGTCAGAGTCGGGCCACGGATAAACTCACCCCTCTCCTCCTTTCATTCAAATACACGAATAGTGAATAATACCTACCTACAAAGCAATATTTTTCTGTCCTTACCGGATCCGTCCTGTCAGCTGGATGACTGCAGTTCTGAGAGGCGTGGGGTGTGAGGCTACACCCAATCCCAACTCGGCGTGGGAAGGGGTGGCGGGGGGTAACGGTGGGGTGTGGGGTTGGGAGGGGGGGTGCAAAATGGCACCTCATTCGCATGCAAATAACGGCGAAGACAGACGCGGTGACGCGCGAGACTTGTGATGCATAGCCGAGGGGTTGTGGAAGGGGTTGGACAGGGGGAGAGAGAGGGGGGGGGGGGGGTGTTGATGGGTGGTTGTTTGTATGTATGTTATATATGCATTCCCGCACCACATCCATCCCCTCTTACCCGCTCCATGCTCCAAACAACAGTTCGTGGTTCAGGCTTGCGTCTACCTGGCTCTGTTTAATACATAAAGTTCTGGATTATCTGAACATTAGGAATCAGCTTCGTTCATCTACGTTAAAGTTAAGTTTACTTTTTTTCTAAGTTTGATTCAACTTAAATTAAAAATGATAATATCTGCAGGACTGTTAGTATTTGATCAGCAAGTTATATCAACTCCACACTGAGAAGCCGTAGATAATAATCGCTAGTAGACCTGCATTACACTGTCTACATCAGGGCCTTCTGTTTTGAGGTTGTCATGTTCTTTCAAAACTTGATATAAGCGTTGCATTTTCGAAACTGGTTCCATCACAACACAACAAATATTGTTTCTGTTCTTTTTTCAAGAACTACGTACATTTAAACGCTGTTTACTTTGAACTTTGCTACCTAAACGTTTTTTGTTGTAATTTGTAACAAGAAAAACAAAAAGTACTAAATTACTAAACATTACTATAAAATATGTTTTTTTAATAAACGTGTATTTTAGTTGCTAAGTAATTAATACAATGATAAGGTAATAAAAAAACTGGAGGGATACTTCCGAATGTAATATCTGGGGTGGTTATTTACAAATAGCTGTAATTTTATATGAATATTTCTGTTTCATTTACAAAAAAAAACGCAGTGTACTATGGCAACACCGACCAATTTGGTATGGGGAGCCCTTGCGGATGCAGCTAAATGTTGATCTCATATAACACCTATTTATTTAATTTTTTATTAAATTTATTTTCATTCAGTTTATTTAATATTAAAAAAACGTAACTTACACATAACCTGTGATTGTGCTGTATAAGCATTGACACTCAAGCCCTTAAGAATCGCAAATGTATGTGCAATGTTTTCAGCCATCGTGTCACTTGACAAAAGCACGGTTGCAGTTGCCGTTATGTGAGCTTACGTCGAGAACTGAGTCCAGTTTTCGAAGCTTCGCTTCTGACGCAGGTCACGGCCGCGCGCCCATGATATTTTTTTTTTTAAGTTAAAAAAAAATACTTTGGTCCGAGTATTCAGACGTAAATAACGGCTCTGATCACAATCGGAGCTCGTCCATTCCGCAGAAGCAGGGGCGACTCTTTGAGTGCGTTTGGTCGTGGTACATCCGCAGCGCTGGGACCGTGTAAACTGGGATTTCGTTTCCCCTCCCTCCCCTCGTATGCCGGGACGGCATGGAGATTTGGAAGCGTGCAGGGAAAAGACCGTTATCGCGGATTTCTGGCCCGCTCCCCTCTCTTATCGCCCTGAATACTGCAGGCTATGAATACTGGACCCCGGGAGTAAATTGAAATTGCAGACACTGAAGCCGTAGGTAGGCAGGGAGGGTGGAATCACGATGGGGTCATGGGGAGGAAAGGTTGGCGCTAGGGTAGGAGGGGGGGGGGTGGACCCCGAATGGAAGGGTGTGACGGGGCTGAGGGGGTTGGCTGCGGCAAATGATGGTGGAGGTTGAAGTTAAAGCGCGAGGGATGGCCAGAAAGAGAATGGATGGATGGGCATTATTTGCCTATGGATGAGATTCGAATTGGTTAAGATCCGTACACCGAAGCTAACAATAAAAAAAAATACGGGCTGCAAAATTACAACACTGCAGGAACTTAGCGCCAGCTTCCTATAGACTGTTCCGAAAACATTACCACCGGATTGGGCTGCGCGTAAGTTATATTCATTATATTTTACTTTATGCCTTGATTAACGTGACTATTTCGCATTTACCAGAACTTCGGTTGTATTAAAAAATTTAATTTTTTTCAAAAATTTATAGGTATTAATTATTTTTTTTAGCTCGAAATATTAATGGATATGTTTTTCTATGATAATTAAATATATTTTATTTGCTGCGTTAATAACCAGAAACTTATTTTTGCAGAAAGTGTGTTATCTAGTTTCAGCTTAATTAAATAGGTACCGTAACTTACAAGTAATTGTATCTGTAAGTTCAATTTTAAAGATTTATATTAACATGCGTTTTCATATTTGCTACATAAACAATTTTTAAATCTTTAAACTAAACCAAGTGTTACGTTTTATATCTTACGTTTTAACACCATAGAAACGAGCATGCTCATTGGACATCATCCAGTCAGATTTTTTCTGTGTGGTGCTCGTGCTTTTCGTAATAAACTAAAAATTTCACCCTGAATGCGTCTTAAGAAGTACTTAAAACGTTAAAAAAATACTAAAATATGGTAAGATTGGATAAAACCGTTTACGATAACATTTAACTTTGCATTGATATGTTTGGTTGCCGTTATCCAGCCTATAGACTTTAAAGCATTCGCCGCCATCATTATTTTACTTAACTACGAGGTACCGAAGAATTTTCAAACTAAGCATATCAAGAACCAGACTCTAAATGAGTACTTGGACAGAAATAAGTGAAGGATTTATATTAAATATATTTAAATAGACTGTTTAAACTCGTTTCTCGTAACAACGGCACAAAAAATATGACACCAGGCCAATTCAAATTCCTTTAGACAACGAATTTAATAAAAATACTCTAACAGTTGGTAAAATCACATAAAAAATCTGTCATGAACACGTTTTACTCTTCATAGCGGACATGTTTGCCGCGGCTGAACGTTGATTTGCAACAGAGTCACACAAATGATTGACGACATGTAAAAACACCAATTCCAAAAGTAAAAATTGCTAAGCATCGGATCGAAGCCAAATTCCAACAGAAGGCATAGAACATTATTCCAAAGTTTTCTTCTTACGTACGTGGTGGTCACGCAATAATTTTTTTTTTCAGTCAACTAATAATTTGTTACCATTACTGACATTCGTTTGCAACTATTATGGCTTACAAATAAAGAGAATTTTCTCCTGTTTGATTTTTTTTACTACCAGTGTTAATATCGTGACAAAAACTAATTTTTCTTAATTAGCGTCTAACTAGAATTTCGTCAGAAATATTTTTTCCTTTACGTCAGATAAATACGGAAAAACATCAGTAGCCAAGAGAAAAGTTAATTATGCATGTTAATACTTGAAACAACTATTTTACAATAATTCATCAAAATAATAATTATTAAAAGTTTTTAAAGATTTCTGCCAGTTTGCATCAAAAATTTGATTTTGTATATGATTTAATAGTTTACATTCTTAATTTAGCATTAAAATGTACATTTTTTGACCAATAAAAACAAGGTCTAAAAAGGGAAGACGTAGTAAAAATTTACCATTTAATAATTACAATTAATGGGTGCTGATATGTCTCAGGTAATTTAATGATGTTTGGAACCTTGTTTATTGATTCATTTTTGTATGAATTCACCAAAAATTAAAAAAAAAAAAAACTAACGGATCATGACCTTTTAACCGGGGCCCGATTTTCATCAGCTGCCCAGTTGTGGGTGCTTCCGGAAAACTAGAAAGATATCGGAAAAGTCCGCCATGTTTCTCAAATTGGAAAAAAAAAAAGACTCGAAAACGGACAACTATTTGTCGTTGGGGAGAGGATTGGCGGAAGATTCGCCAATATTCATGGGCGATAAGGTCTCTGCGGGAGGTATAAATACGTACCACGCACCCCTAAGGGGTGTCGAGGGGACAGTCCGTGGAACAGACATTAAATCCGGGCTACCGGAACTAGCCCTCATGTTTTTGCAACAGGAGCACGCGGGTCACTTACGGAACCCCCCCCCCCTTTTTTTTTTTTTTCAACCGACTCCTTTTTTCATCCTTTCGCCACTTTTCACCGGGCCGCTTCGCACAAAACGTTCTCACGCGATGATAAAAAAAAAAGGGGGGTGTATATATATTTTTTCCCCCAACTCTCTTTTTCCCCCCTTCATACCCCGAATCGTAAAAACAAATCCTCTCTTCCGTATTACCCGACGCTCTGCATAAAACATGGCGTGTATTAGGTATGCCAGGAGGCCTATGCAGAACACCGATAACATTTGCGCGTTGCCCCGGGCAACAGTGGCGTACGACGTGACGCGCTGCCGGACAAGCCTGCAATTTGTGTGTGTGTGTGTGTTGGGGGGGGGGGGGAGGGGGTTGCGGCCCCACTACAACGGAAATACAACACAAGTGTGCCTGAAAGGTACGGTCAATGTAACACATGTAGCTGTGGAATAAAAAAATATTGGAAACCGATATAAAATTTCAAAGAGTGGATCATGACAAACGAAGTATCCTTATTATCAGCACTACTAAAAAAAAAAAAAACTTTTTTACTAGAAAAAAATACGAGAGAGACCAGAAATTTTTATCTGTCAAAAACAGTTTATTTGTTGCCTTTCAAAGTACAAACATTTGTAACATCGACAAAAATTGTGGCTATAATTTATGAACTGTTTCCAAAAAAAAAAAAAAAAAAAAAAAAAAAAATCCAAATATTTAACTTCACATGTGATATATATATAAAGTGTGAACGAGTCTTTCACTACTCTCCAGGAACACATTTGAATTCAAAATTTAATCATCTAGTTTGGTAACTAAAATTTGGTCAATTTACCGCTATTTTCCAGGTTTTAGACATTTTAAAAATCACCTTGTGATTTACCTATTCTCCAGATCTTTCCTGTCTGTAGAAACCCTCTGGCCAAAAAATGGTAAGAGCTTAACTCACATTTCGCGGACTTAGATACCGGTCTGACCGTTCTTGTCTCCATTTTTACCTCCTTGCCCGACTTGTCCGATATTTTTACCTCCTCTCCCGATATCTTTACCACCTCGCTCGTTTTTTTTTTTACTTCTTTGTCCGATCGCTTTACCTCCTTGACCGAGGTTTTTATCGCCTTGTCCGATATTTATACCTCTTTTCCCGACGTTTTTACCGCCTTTTCCAACATTTTGACCTTCTTGCCCGAAGATTTTACCTCACCAAGATTTTACCTCATTTCCCGATGTTATTACCTCCTTGCCCGATGTCTTATCGTGTATAATGACCTCACTCTAAACGAGACGATAAGTACAATAATAAAAACAACAAGTGCGCTAAGATTAATGTGCATGCTAATGAGTTTTATTATGATTTGTTACCGGAATGAACACGATAGAGGAGAAATGGAAGGTAATGACAAGCCATGTTAAGACCTCCGCCAACCGGGGCACATATAGCCTACAGTATGCAGAAATTCAGAAGAAACAAAGCGATTTAAAAAACTGCTCAACATATCCGAGTGGTGTCTGTTTAAGAAAATCATTTAAGGACACGCTGATGGTAGACGGGTGGTTCTGTTTACTTATAATTGTTAGGAAAATGAAAATGATTCAAAACGCGCCTTTTTCAAGTTAACTGTGGACATAAAACTCCCGGTGAAGATTCTTGCAAGCATCCCAGAGCCTTACAATACATACACCTTCATATTTATTTATCTGCCTTATAATGTAATGAATGGCCTTGCAAGGCCTTGCAGCTACGTCGACCATTGAATCATTTTATTTGCAGAACGAAAGGTTCCGATAAAAGCAAAAAAAGACTCCAATAAACAAGCTAAACCCCGGCTTTGGACCTGATTTTCTACAAGGAATTGTTTTTTTTTTAATACTGCCTATTTTGTTAAAATTGACTAAACACTTAATACTAGAGAATTTTTTCCTTTGTCTTTGTGAACTTTGGTTCGTGGCATTCGCCACAGATGGAATCGCTTGTAGTTTGTTACACATTACCGTTCCTTGACTTCCGTTGCATTCGCGAAATTACTCCCACCAAATGCTGTGCACGGAGAACCAAGTTGTTACACATGAAAAAGAAAAAAAACACTGACGAAACATTTGAGCGTCGCAGCTAATCTTCGCGGGACCCGTAACTCATGCAAATCACCTGTCGCGTTGTTCTCCCCATCGTGCGGGGCGTCAACCGTTTTACGACGAGCACCTGATTTCCATGCGGAGTTCCCGACGGCATTTATTTTACGACGCGCTTAACAGACGCGTAAATTCTGATCGGGAGCCACACCACGTCGTAAATTCGCCCGAGTTTTCGTGCATTGCTAACATGAATTTGAGATCATATATATATAAAAAAAACCATCACACTGGATTAGTATGGCTTTTAATTTTCAGCAGACACAATTTGATACGTATAAAATCTTTAAATATGCCCCAGTAAGAATAATAATAAAATCACGAATATTGTCAAAGAATTTTTAATATAATTTTTTTAAAAAATTATGTTTATAAATTTTTTAAATTTTCAAAATTCGCCCCATGCTGTGTATGTTTCTGAGCGAGGGCATGGATTCTGCGAGGGGTGGGGGGCAGGAGGGCCCCGATCCCTTTGAAATATTAAGAAGCCCCTCACTAAGGGAATCCACTTGAGCTTGCAAATACTTGACTGTGAAACGGGGTTGATAAACGTAATAGTCTAATCTATGTTTAATGGAAAAAAGTTCTGTATATTTTAAAAGTTTTCTGGTTATTGCATGCATATAGACCAACATATTGGCAATAAACAACATGCGAGCACCGTAACCAGAGATGATTTGAGTCGGTTAAAAACCCACGCGCATAATCTCGCCCCCTCCCCCCACCCCTCTATGAGAATCCTACAGATCTGCGCCCCTGTTTGTGTGTTCTTTGAGTGTGTTTGTATGTCTTTGTGTAAGTTCGTGTGTAACTCGGGTGTGTTTGCGTGTGTTCGGACGTGACAGTGTAAAATATTTAAGTTTTGTTTTTTTGTGTTGCCAACCAGTTTCCAGCCGGGTATCCGTGACTTGGTGCCGTGTTAACTCAAGGCGAGGGATCACGTCTTGGTCGCAGGGTTTCGCCGGGAGGCGCCGCAGCCCTGGCCGAGAGCTGGCGGACAGAAACCTGCGCCGAAACACTCCTCTCGTGTTTATTGAGACAGGACAAACATCGGCTCGGACTCCGGCGGCGCCCGACTGAATGCTGGGAACGACCCTCTCCCCCCCAACGTTTCCCCACCCTTTGAAACACGACCCCTTCCCTTCCCCCCCCCCCCACCCCGGGCAATGGGCATCGCGGAGGCCGGGCGTCCTAGAAGACGTGTTCCGTCCGGTTAAATCTGACGGAACATGGGGGTAATTGGAATAGTTCGGAACAGCAAACCACGCGCGCGCGCGCACACACAGGGCTGCTTACCCTGCCCCGTCTACCCCCGTCTTCCCCCACCCACTCCCACCCTTTTCCCATTTACCCTTCTTAACCTCGTCGTCCAAACTCCTGGGCTGGCCGCTTCATTTCAGGGAAGCCCGAGGCACCCCTTTGCTGCTCCGCTTCAACCCCCTCCTCCCGACACACACACCCCTGCGGCGCACACAGACACGTGACATCTTACGCGTCGACGTAGAACCGAGGGAGGATCCGACCAGGCGGAGCGCATTAAAGACACGCCCTTGTCTCCGGGGGATTCGGACCAGACATTCTCACTGGACGTCCGTAATTCTCCCCTTCCCCTCGAACCCTGTAACTCCTCTCTTCAACTACACCGTCCTCTTTCCCGTCCTTCCGAGTCCCTTTTGCGCATCAGATCCGTGGTCGGCTATGCGAATAAGAGAACCTCCAGATGACGAACCGACCTTCCTCCTCCCCTCTATCACTCTCTTTCTTTCTCCCTCGCTCGCTCGCATACTCCCCTCGATTTTGGTCCTGACCTTATATGTAGTCCCGCTAGTAAAGATCGACAGAACGTGCGAATCCCAGTCTGTCCGTCTCTGTCCGTCTGTCTGTCCGTCTCTCTCTGCAGTCGGCTTTGCTACGGAGCACATGATTTTTGACCTCGAAAATTGCATTTCACCTGAAGATTATCTGCTGCTTTCGAACAGTCCTGCGCCACTTGTGTGGAAGTAATGTGGGGGAAATAATTCAAGGATTTCAACCGGCACTACACCGTAACGATGACAAGAGAATTTCACGTGAATCTTTCGCTGGCTGGAACTGAACCCATCACTTCCTGGGCTTCGGGTGAGTAAGAAACACAAATTGCCATCATTTCAATTCGTATCTGGTTCAGAAATGAATGGCATTCAAGGTATCAACCTAGCTGCAGTATACGATATTTAAGTCTGCTGGTTTGGCGCATTAGGATCGATGTTTGGTGATCTGCTTGCCCCTACGGGACTTAGGGTGGTGTTCCAAGACGTCCGGGTGAGGTAACGAATAGGCACTGCAATGTTGGGTTACAACCGTAACTTGACTCGCGGGCCGTATTCCAGAACGTATCCAAACCGAATTCCCGATAAGGTAACAGAACGGAAACTTAATTAATAAAAGGTGCCCTGCAGTCTAACGTTGAAACCATCGATGCAATTTTAACGGCGAAAATCCTAGAGATAGCAACACCATCGCACAAAAATGGAACCTTATACCTAATTTTCCTCAAGTACTTTTCAAATGGCGATTTTATCTTGTTATGACCATTAAAGTGGACAAAATGTAATCCAGGATAGTTTCGCTATCATAGAGTTTGATTTGGCATGCCAATACGGTTCGCACGTCCCCCGATGTTCACGAAAGTGACTATACACGAGTCAATGGCGCCAGACGCGGGTCCGCCATCTGGACGAAATCGTTATAAAAAGTGAGCTCTGCGCATGCGTGGAAGTTTAAGCAACATATATGTCACGGATAGGACACAAAAAAATTGTTCTCTTGAAATAAGGCACTGGCCGTGTCCTATCTAAGGGTTTGGGAGCGGTTTTGTGCACTAGGAACACGGTTAGGGTACAAGTTTAGCATATTAAACACCTAAAACCATCATTTTTGTGACTTGGAATACAGGCTTTAAAAATTCAGACCTCCTTACTTACGACTTTAACAATGCAGATTAAGACGTGATATGTGTCCACCTTATAATTTTATTACTTTGTAGGAGAATATTTACAGACATTTACAAGCTTTAATGGGGGAGGGGGACAATTATTATTTCGAAACATAACGCGAGAACACCGTACTATAGCATTTCGAAATAGGCTGTTTGTTAGGACACCGATCATAAATCTCGGGCAATTTACCAAACTTCGCGTTAACACCTGAAGTCCTGCTCATACACTTACCAGCCTACTGGGACGGCGAAACACCGGGCCGTCTCTCTCAAAGGTGATCGAAATTCGTGTCTGCTCTGCAAAATAGCCAGAGCTCTAAACGTCCTGTTGAATTCGAACACAGCTCAAGAATGTAGTTCTGCACAACACGATTGTAGGACACTTGTACGAGTGGCGTATTGCACGGTGTATTCACACAGTATATTTATTATTATTTTTTGGTTACGCTTTGAAAATAATTCACTAAATGAAACAGCAAAATTCAGCTCTCACAAATACAAGCTTGCGTGTGAGTGCATCTAGACGCTTTAATGTACTTACGTGTGGTATTTTGACACTAAAGTAAAATTTGTAAAACTTGACAAATAATAATAAAAAATAAATAAAAAATAACGTAAGACCTCTTATATTAGTTTTTATAAAGTTGAAAGTAAAAAAAGTAATATATTTAAATGCATGTTTAAGTGTAACGTTGTTCAAAAAAAATATATATATGTAAATAAAGACAAAAATTAATTTAATTTTTCAAGAATAAAGTACAAGTGCAAAGGTTACAACAGTTTATTGATGAAACATCTTGATCATTTATATTAACGAGGCGAATAAATTGAAATATATATATATATATATATATATATATATATATATATTTGAAAAAACATCGCCACAACATTGCAAACCCCAGAGGACCGCTAAACCCGCGCGCGAACAAAGAGAGTGACTAATGCTCTCTCTCTCTCTCTCTCTCTCTCCTCCTCCCCCCTCCCGCTCCCACATCCCTGCCGGAGCGACACAGTTCGCAGATGTAATCCCAACCCCGCGGCTGCAACTCATTAGACGGGGTGCTGCATGCTTGTACGTCTCCAGACGCCTCGTCTCGCGGGGAAAGGAAGGGGGGTGGTAGGGGTTGGGTGGTTAACAATACGGAACACACTGTGTGTGGGGTCGAGACACTGCGAGTTGGCGTGAACGTGGCGAGGGAGGACTCAATAATTCAAACGCAGCGAGGCACAGCGCTGCGTACCGTCGCAGCGTCTCTCGCTGGGGTTCGCGTGTGAGGGAGATACATACTGTCGGAAAAGGTATTGAGGCCCCCCCGCCCACCCGGGCACACACGCGGTGCGCAGAGCTTCAGGAAATCAACCCGATTTCAAAACTACTCAACACATCCGATTGGGGTCTCCTTACGAAAAGCATTAAAGAGTTCGCTGAGGGCCGAAAAGTACTTTTTATTTCGGATTAAGTTTTTAAACTGTATTTCTAAAGAAGTTAAAATGGCTAAAAACGCGTGTTTTCAGAGTCATTTTTAGGCGCAAAACAACCGGTACAGATTCTTGAAAGCACTTAAGGAACTTGCATCACACCTTTATCTTAATTTCTCCGCAATATGATGTTACGGTCACCGCTCAAATTTCACTGTTATCATGTGACTACGAGAAGACTGCGCGACAATTCAGAGTCTTGCGCTTAGGGACTATACCGCGCTAGAAGCACCAGCGAGCGTCGCGCTTATCATCCCGCCTCACTAACACATACACCCGTGACGAGGCGGGCCCTTTTAAATGGGGAGGAAGCGTGGAGTTACAATCGCCGACATAGCAACAGCAGATTACCAGCTCGTCCTCTCTGTCGCAGTGCACGAAAAACATTGGTTTTTGCACTTTAACAAAAGATCACTTTGGAAACCATTTGCCAAGAAATAATTTGTAATACTACAAGAACATCACAGTAAAATTTTTACAACATATTGTTATGGTTGTTTTTTGCTCAAATGAAATATGTTTTATTGGAAACAATACTGAATATTTCTGGTCACGCTTGCTAAAATCGGCGAATAATTTTAAATTTTCCTAATAAATGTTTAATCACCTTTCAGACCACGGAAAATTTAATCGAATATTTACGATCTGGGATTAATTTTGATTTTAATTATCATGCCTTTTGATATGAGCAGTTAATACTGGAAAGTAATTCAGAGGACTAGGACAACATAAAGCATAAATTCATGAGCGAGAATCCGAACACGGTATAATGGGAATTTAATTAATTTTATTAGCTATACAGTTGCTTTCACGTAAATTGACAAATTTACAAATATCTAAACTTTTTCACGATCATTGAAGTTTCATTTACAAAAAAAAGGGGGTTATCTGTAAAGTCGGTTAACGGACGATAATTTTACGTGATAACGTCATAAGAAAACATTGATGAAAAATTGCATACTTTTTAATTTTAAAATATTATTTACAGTTTTTGCAAATTTAATTTAAATAATTTGTTTAAATATAATCACGAACAATTAATTATAGAAATAAACTGAAATCAAATCAATGTCAATAAATTGTTAATTTGAAATGACGAAATTGGACAAATAAAACCAATTTTTTCAATAGCTGCTTTTAAAATGTCCGCAACCTGTTTGATATTATAGAAGATTTTCTCGCACGGTGGTTGGCCGGTTCTTGCACGCTCGGCTCAGGCGGAACGTGACAATTTGTCATGCTTTTTCGTGCGTGCAGCCGGCGTTCATCGATTTATACGACGTTACCACGTCAAAAATAATCACAGTGTTGTGAAGTTTACTTTTGAACACATCTGCAGCTATAGGAGTATAAAACGAGCAGATCCCAGACTATACCAGGACAATGTGTTTAGGTATAACACTAAATTGTTGCAGTCCGTCCACTTGGTGTAGATAGAGGCTAGCGGGTCTGACTGGTGGGGGAAAATGGCCCGGGTTCGACTCCCGGCCGTGGAAGGGGATTTTCCAAACATTCTCCCTGGATTCAGGACGTATTTGTGACGATCCTTTCGCCTTCTGTCTCGCTTAAGGCAATGTCATTCCAACCAAAAAATCATCCTACCTTGTCGCGCACAGGAACGTCACACCTTGCATAACCTTGGCGACGCCTATGATCGCGACCTGGGTGAGACGACTCATCAACAATTCGTCACAAGATTATTTATTTTAAAATGTAAATTTATTTTGTTGCGGCATTCATTCATATCAATAAATAATTATTCAGTATACTGATTTTTGATACGAGGATATTTCTTGCACGTAACACGGATTCAAAAACTGACGAAACTAAAATAATGAAAAGAGAGAATAAAATAATTCATAAAACGCTCAGATAAAAATAATAATTACAATACATACGCTTTTAATTCATTTAAATTCGAATCCTTTTTCCCTGATTTTTTTTTTAACGTAAATCAGATTATAGGTAGGTAGCTACATGAAATTTTACAATATAAAAATATTAATTTTTTTTTGTATTCAGAATTTAGAATAAAATACACTTAAATTGAACAAACAGAAAAAAAAAATTAAACTCATTTTACTAATACTTGATATTGAAGGAAAATACACATTAATAGATTTATATCTTCAGCTATATATAGTTCTGCAGTAGGCCTACTTTTGTGGATTTTTCTGTCTGTTTCTGTGGCAAACCTTCTCCTCCAGCGACACAACGCTAGTCACGTGTTCATGGCTCCAGATCTGCAAGTGAATCCCCTCCGCCGCCACGTGGAATCGCACGAGCAGAAACGAGGCTAGCTCGCGACGGAGATGACCTTGGTTCGACAGCACCGCCTTGGTTGCGCCTCGAGGCATCTCGTCCTGTTCCGGAGGAAGCCTCAAGGTGTTGACGGGTTTTCAAAGTGCCGAGTTCGGGTCAAATTAAATGAGTCTTTTAAAGGCTTGGCCACACACACACGCCATTTTACTGTTCTCGATATTTTTTTTTTCTTCGCCATTACTTTCTCATTTAACGGCTATTTCTAACATTTCGACTCATTTATCTTCCTTGCATTTGTTCTGCCACAACGACACATATTGACTTATTGTAATATTATGGGCGTAAGAAGGCGCGCAAGATATGATAGTTCCGAATACTTGCGCGCCTATTTAGTCTATGCTCATGATATTACACTAAGTTAATTAATATTGATAATATCAGTGACAAAACAATGAACTGAAGGGAGAACCTCCCTTGAATATAACATTTCAAGTGGAAATTTTACAAATAACCCTTAAAAAATATAAATGACAAAAAAATCTAACAATATACATGACGGGCGAGATTATCCGTAGAACATACAATGAGGATTTAAACTTAATTTTTTAAACATTTTTTTTCATACAAGAGTTATATTGCAATATTATTTGTTCTATACATTTTGTGATATGTCTTTAAAACTAAGATTTTTCATTCAGTAGGAAAAAAAAATCATAATATTTTTAAGCCGTTGTAAAGGCCGAAGAAATGTGATTTTAAATTAATGAAAGGGTAGCAAGAGTTGAAGAAAATTCGCTGCAACGGTTCCAATGCTTTCCTGGCCTCAACAAACACTTAAACTCAACGTCTGAACATACATAATAAATATTTTTTTTTCTAAATGGAACATAAAAATTCATGAAAAATTACATATATTTGTAAATGTTTACATATACATTAAAGCAACTGCATCACCACAAAATTGTGTTTACATTTATACTGGGCTCAGATTCTTATACAGGCATTTATGCTTTGTGTTATCCCAGTAAATCCAATAGTTAAAAATTATTTTTAAACCGTTCTCTGAAAATATTTCCAGTATTAACTGCGCACATTAATTAGCACGATAAAAAAAGTCAAATTGTTCAATATTCTATAATATTTCCATGGTTTGGAAGAAAAAAAATCGCATGAATGAAACATTTCCGTAAGAAATATTTCAGTATTTTCTAAAAAAAAAAAACGTATTTCACATATGCAAAAAATAACCTTATAGCAGTGTGTCGTAAAAAGTTACAATATCCTTCTTGTTATATTGGAAAACTATTCCTTGGCAACTGGCTTCCAAAGGAATCTTTTGCAAAGATACGGAAGAATTTTTTTCCTGTGTTCTTGCAGTTGTAGTAGCTTCTCTCGGATCGCAGTGCGCAAGGTCTTGGACCATTACGTCTGACTCGTCAAGGTAGGAGAGAGAGAGAGAGAGAGAGAGAGAGAGAGAGAGAGAGAGAGAGAGAGAGAGAAAGAGAGAGAGAGAAGAGAGGTCTCAGGTGCTAAGTACGTTCCGCGCATTTCACGCCGTCTCCAAGTCTTCAGCACCTGATTTTCAATTCGGCATCGTCTTACCCCTCGTTTGATACTCCTTCTCTCTTCCTCAGGGTGGGTTCTGCAGACACTCACGCCTTTCGCACGATCGGAAGGGCCTTAAGGGACGAGGAGACCAGCTGGGGCCTTGAAGAAGTGCGCCAGGTTTTTTTATTATTATTATCCTTTTTTTTCCCCCCGTTTCCTCGTCTCTTCTCCAGAGCGACGGTCGACAAAGGAGGAAGAGTGACAGAGTAACGAGGGAGATGTACCTAGTAAAGATATTAGCTTCTTTTGTCTGCACTTCGTCCCTTAATGATACCGTAAGTCTGCAGGTGCCTGCGAAATCTTCACGTTTCATCCGAATAGGGTGTCGAATAAATATAAAGACACGGACGATGCAGTAACCCTGAACCTGCTGTTTCAACTGCGTGATTTTAATTTTAATTAAAAATGTACTTTAAATTTTTGAATTGCCTTCTACAATCAAATGCCGATTCGTTTGAAGTCGACTGCGAAAATAATCAGACTTTACTCATTGTAGAGGTTTTGAAACATGAATAATTTGTTATATGAGAACGAGAAACAAATTACATTTTTATTGCTTGAGAAAATTTGTATGTATAATTTCTAATAATCATTAACGAAGGTTCGCTTAGTGTCTCATTTATAATAGTTACATTATTTTCAGCATTATACGAGGGACCCTTTAAAATTCATATAATAGTGGTCAATCCTTGTATGTAAAATCCTAATACACAGAAAAAAAATTTCTATACTTTTACAAACTCCTTTACAAATTCCTTTAGAAACAGTTTGTAATAGTACAAGAAACATTGTAACTTTATACAACACATGGATGCATTTTTTCATATATGAAATACAATTTTCAAGATAATACTAAGTATTTATTACAAAAAATAGGTCATAATTTTATATTTATATTGAAGTTTCAGTCAAGCATCGTTTTTTAAACCATGGAAAAGTTAATCGAATATTCAAAAACTTGACTTTGTTTTATCATGCTTATTATGTGCGTAGTTAAAAATGGTAAGTTATTCAGGGAATGGTTTACAAATAACTTTAAATATTGGAGGTACTGGGACAACACAAAGCATAAATTCCCGGGTATGAATGAAAAACCAGTAATACCGGGAACCCTATTTTGTAGTGATACAGTTTTTTTTCATGTCACTGTACAAATTTACAAATATCTGTTATTTGACATGAATATTTCTGTTCCATTTACAAAAAAGAAATTACAGTGTAGGCAAAAATTTAATGTGTCTCAAAAAATAATTGTATGAAGTAATTCAAGCAGAAATTTGTTATTCAACTTGGAATTTAGTTTTCAGGCGGTTTCGTCGGTCCAACAAAACGACCATTACATTTCATGGAATTAAACCGTATTGGTTTCGCTGCATTACTCGCTCTGTCCGAATGACACTGACAGCAGTTGTCAATTTTATTGCAATAAGTTACAAAAGCGTGGTTATCTATTGTTTTCTCAGATAAATCCTCTATGTATGCTGAATACACCAAATGGTGAGGTGCCCAACGACTTATTTAAGTCCTGCACTTGCATTCAAATGCCAAGCAAGTAGGTTAGCCGTTAAAGACTGGAATTATACAGCTTTGAGTCTGAACTCGACTGACTAACAATGGTCGCAGGTTCATCACAAGGTAAGTTGAAAACATCTATATGACTTATGCTCTAAATATCTTCCAAAGGATGGTATAAGTTTTTTTTTCAAGTTGGAGCTTAACAACATTTTTTATTATAAATAACAGAAAAAGTATTTGAGGTGAAAGACTGAGCTTATGGATACTGTTTAACTGAATAACGTTCTACAACCATCGAGAATTTTGTTGCTGACGCAAAATCATTTCTTTGAAATAATCAGGGGGCAACACCTTTATTTTTCACTTTTCTGGCGGGTTACTAGTCCAAATTATTTCAATTATTTAATTTTACGACGGCGATAAGATTCGCAACGGTTGTAGAAATTTAATTCAGTCGAATAAAATCCATACGCTCAGCCTTTTTTTAAATCTTGAATACTTTCTCTGTTATTTACAACAAAAAATGTTGTTAGACCACAACTTAAAAGACGTATAGCAGTCTTGGGAAGCACTTTGGACCATGAGTAGGGATTTTTTTTTCCAGCTTATCTTTTCGTCGTTAACCTGCAGCGGAAATCTGTCAGTGGAATTATGACTAGAGCCACGGAATTTTCGCGCATTCATTTCGTCGCAAGCTAGAATGCAAACCTCCACATTGTCGCACTGTGTTCATGATTGGACCACAGTTATATGGACACGCCCCTCTACGACCGTGAGCCAACGATGTCCAGCTAGGAGAGAAGTAAGTGAATCAGGTAGTGCCAAATAACAAGGATAAAAATGTTCTCGCTAAGAAATCAACCAATGGTAAAGTAAATATGGGTCGAGCACACCTATAACTTTGTATTCTATCATGAGGCCAGAGGAATCCGCGAAATTTCCGGGACTATAATTATGACTCGCGCTATATAGGACGTGCCTGTCGGTTTCACGCGCACAAGAGAAAGAGAGAGAGAGAGTATTTATGCATGTGGATCTCGTTCAGGGATAGCAGCTTCTAGCCGCGCAGAATTCCAGAGTTCCACCCGTTGAATACTGTATCGGAGGGTTACTTGCAGCGAAGGTTGATATCAGTTCCAGGTCAATCGATCCAGGAGGAGGTGTTGGGGGGGGGGGGGGGAGGGAGGAAGGGGGCAGGGGGAGTTAAAGGGCTCAATGGAACAATATAGTTAAAATTCTATCCGCTCTCTAAAACGTTTTGTGCGGGTGGCATCCGTGATAGGCCCGGAAGCGCGAAGACGGGGAAGTCTTGGACTTTTTGCCGATTCCCGCAAAAAAAAAATGGGAGTTGGAAGGTGGTCGTAATACGTAAGATCATGTGTGTGTGTGTACCTTTAAAAGAAAATGTTTCTCACGACATGCTTGCCAACCCTCTTTTTTTTTCCCCCGCATCACTTCCGCACGAGTCTCGCACCCAGTTTAGAAACGCGTCCCCTTTCGCGCATACGTATGTCGACTTGTGGAGGGATTTGGGGGGGGGGGGGGGGGGGGGGGAAGAAGCAAGGGCGAGAGGAGGGAATCCGAGCACGGAAGAAAAATCGCTTTCCGATATCGAGTTCGCATTTGCGACGACCGACGTCGTGTCTGCGTGCGGTCACCCTCGAGAGGCCGGCTTGGAGCCGCGGGAGATGTTCTGGGGCGCGCGCAACTTCCAAATAAAACTACAAATTATGGTTAATTAGTGGCCTATTTTATTTTATTTTTTTACGTGACAACGTCTAATAAATCGATGAACCCCAAGCTGCACGCACGAAAAAGTGTCCCGTTACGCACATTGTCCCGTTACGATGTGTCCCGTTACGCTCATTGTACGCTTGCGCCGCATCTATCTCTCTTCCACTCGATTGGAACAACCATCGATTCGACTTTTTCGAGGCACATTAAACTTGAAACACTCCCATTCGTTTCCTACTTTTCCTGTCATCGTCCTATCCTTAACAGAATAACACAGATTGGAAGAAGTTAAATAGCAAGCATGTACAAAAGTTATAGTTATAATAATCTGTTCGTTAAAGCAATATACATATTTGTATTAATGAGTGCAAATAAAAGTAAATTTATCAATTAAATTGTAGATTTCATTTCACTCCTTCTTTGTATCCATACAAAATAGTGATAATTCAATAAAAATTATTAATTTTTTTTCATAAAAGTATGCAATCATTTCATCAATGTTTTGTTATGACGTCACGTTAAACTATCGTCCGTAAACCGACTTTACAGACAAACCAATTTTTCTTACAAATGTTCAAATGTGCATATTTAGTATTACGGCACACGTTCAACCTAAAGTTCAATTGTTCCCAAGTTTTTTTTAACACGTCCGGAGTCATGGAAGAAACGGCCTCTGCAATTCAATGTGTCTAAACTCTGTCAAATCCTTAGGTAGCGGCGGAACGTAGACGTGATCTTTCAAAAATCCCCAAAAGGAAAAAAAAAAACTATCGCGTAGCTTTATGCCAGTTGAACGTAGAGGCCAGCGAAAAAAGAATTTCACAAAGCTGCAAAGCTCTGCCTTGCAGTCTTACTAGTAGTCATATCGTTGGCAACTGCACTGTTTTTACATAACAGAAAATTTACGGACTTTTCAACTAAGAATCCAACTCAAACTAACGAAGAGTTGTTCGTAGTTTCAAATAACTTATTCTTCGTGGAAACTACGCCGTATTTCGAATTCATAGTTGTGTGTTTCGCTCCAACCAAACACACGTTGACAAAACAAGTAGCCTTGTAATCTTATAACATAATGCTGCTGGAGCAGTTGGAGCCCCAGAGAGAAAATTCCGCCGAAGACAGATGCAGCAATTGGAGCCTTGTAGACTTGTAGCTTCGTAGTCAAGTATACTCATGTAGACATGTAGTCCTGGTAGTCTCGTATCTTCGTAGCCGCCTAGTCTTGTAGTCAAATAGACTTAACCATTTATTTCTCAATTGAGTTGTTAATATACTGCCAAGAATATTTTTTTTGGGGGGAGATTTATGTTCAAAATGAGCGAACTCGTAGAGTCCGTGAATTTACGAAGATCCTTGGATAATTTTTAACCAGCTGTCTTCGGAAATTGAAGGTGGAAATGTTTAACAATGTGGGTTTCCGAGGATTTTCCTTGTAAAAAAGCACTATATAGGTACATACATACACACATATATACATATATATGTATGTATATGTATATATGTATATACAGTATATATGTATATACAGTATATATATATCGTGGGCTTAGTGGAAAAAGTCAGTAAGTCCAATTTCTAGAAAAAGACTGTTAGTTCACTTACCAAGTTTTGCTTGCCTAGAATAGCGTTATAATGGACTTGCCGAAATAAAGCTAGGAGAAAACGTCCACAATCATTCATTATTTGGACTTCCAAACGTTTTCTTGGCGGAGATATCGCCCTTACAACTTCATCTGCGAAGTTGACTCATTTTCACAAAAAAAAAAAAAAAAAAAAAAAAGTGGACTAGCAACTTTTTTCCACTGAGCCCACGACATGACAGTGTGGAGCCGCCCCTGCTCGTGACCTTCTTGCACGCTGGGATCCCGGCCGTCGGCGAAGTGGCGAAGAGGGCTCCCCCGGCGGCGGGCAAGAGAGGCGGGAATGGTCCTCCCCAGAGGGCGTGGGTCGTGCACGAGGGCGCTACTCCTCGCCGCTCCCGGGGGTTCAGCGCCTATCTGCCCGTCTCGCCCCCGGCGCGGCGCGGCGCTGGTGGTGACGGCGCGGGCAACCTTCGTCTGTTCGGTTTTTATCGGCGCGTCGCGTCTCCCCTTTTGTCTGCGGGCCGGCGGGTTTTTGGAGGCGCGCGCGCGCCCCCCTCTTTTCCCCCCCTCGCTCAACCACCCTCCTTCGACCCCTCTCTCCACCCCCCCAACCCTTTTTAACAACACCCACGACGCTTTCGAGTTTCGACCACGAGTCCCGGAGGGGTGTCGTATCTCGGACCCACTGCCTTGGTTGGGGTGTGGGGGGGGGGGGGGGAGAGAGAAGGGGTTATGTTGGTCGTTCGCCTTTCTCCACCTCCCCCCCCCCCCTCCACCAACCCACCACCTTTCCATATCATCCTTTCTCCTCGCACACACACACCATGTGGCTCGGGATTGCTCATAGAGACTCCTCATTCCTCGCAATTGTCTCGATCCCCTATCTTCTCTTCCTTTTGTTTCATCTCTTCATCCAGGAGACACCAAAATTGTAATATTTTCATTTTTTTTTTCTCTCTCGCCGTGGATTTCTGGAGATGAAAGTTTCGCTCACGTGAAGGAAGCTTGTGATCACAGGCACGACTCATATCATGAGCACTTTTTCGTCATCCTGCTGTAATCTTGGAGGTCCCTTTGCCTCAAAAGTTCCTGTGCGTAGCCGTGCGACATCAGATCTTGTCTTCACCTGCATTCCAAGTCGAGGAACTAACGGTTGGTACACTCTTGAGGTTGAACTGCAATCTAAATGCCTTGAATAGCAAGGTAATGCTTCAACGAAGCATACAATGTGCGCTCATATTATCACCTTGTCGATGCTGAAGGCAGGCACTTGATCCTAGTTGGTAAAACTACGATCACTATTCCTCACTACCGGAGCTAGTGAGAATAACTTGATACCCAGCTGGGAGAAGCGTCAAAGTGTTGTTGATAAAAATCAAACAAACTTGAAAATCCCCGGATCATTTAAAGCACTGTTTCAACAATGGGATGTTCTCGAAAGGTATTAAACAAAAATGATGAAGGTGAGAAATCAGGTCAACAGTGTTAAACTTTATAACGTAAACTTTATTCACCAATCAAAAATAACACATTGTGTATGGGTATTCAAAATACAACACAGCGAGTTATGGTTTATTTGGTTAATAAAGTTAACGTCACATAGTTTCAACACTTCTGATATGATTAATCGCCTTCATCAACTTTATTTTATAACCTTTAACACTTTACTTTCGAGTACATCCCGTTTTTGGGATAGTGCTTTTGATTTTGATTGTTACGTGGACTTTTACAGTTTTGTTAATTTTTATTAGTACCATTTTGAAACACTTTGACTCTGGTTACAGCTGCACTAACTCAGGTAGTGAGGAGTAGTGACCATAAAATATAAAATAATAAAGACCGATATCATGGGTTTCGAAGGAAAAATAAGTATTGGTGTCTCTTCCCTAATTAATAACTTCCGGTTTGGTGGCTACGCATTGCTAGTTTTGTATGAATTTCCAGGTGTTGTTAAGCTGGACAGATGTAATTGTCATGCCGCACAATCATAAAAGGCCTCATTCGATATGACTGATTAAGTCAGATCATGACTTTAAGACGATATTATTTAAGCATGGCTTAGAAAAAAAATGGCTCTCTGGAATTTTTTGAAATGCGATTTTAGATTTTCTCCCACGGATCGCGCACACAATGTTAAAAACTGGTTTGTGCTCAAATAATTCACGAAAATGAAAGATAATTTGCTGGATCATAGATAAAAAGTCTCATCGAACGTATTAAATATCATAAATATTTCGAAGCATAAGCTAGCATTTTAAGTAGCCTAAAGAATATAATAAAAAATATTAAAAAGTTTTCAGGTGATTACATTATTATCTTAAATCTTTTATTATATTTACTTTTTTTCTCTCTTTTAGTTCCCTATATTCTTGAATGTAAGACAGAAAAACCCATAAGTTATAATTTGACCGGAAAAACTATACTAGAAAAAGCCGTTATGTAATTTAAAAAAGGTAATATGTCTTACGAAAATTATTTATTGTATTTTTTGTCCTTACCTCGAAGTTTGATCACAATAGAAGATGATACAACCACAAGAAAAATCTTCCGTTTATGGAGGTACTCACCTGAAACAAAAGAAAATTCATTATATAGGTACACCTGATCACTGAAAATAAGTAGACAAGATAAAATCTAAATTTTCATACAGTTAGCAATCAATTCAAAATGTCAGAATGGAGAAAGGTGGTCAATAATTTTCTAGAATCAGGATCGTGTCTGGGGCCAAGGTTAAAAATTAAGGTCAAAAGTCAAGGATAACCATGATGGCGGCAGACGTCACAAATCTAATATGATGGTCAGCTCCGGCTGCATAGCTCGGCCAACTGTGTTGCTATAATGTCAGGAAAACTATCATGCACAAAAAATACGTTGAGCATAATTTTGTTTTAGCAACCGCTTAAAATATATACAACAGCAAATCATCTTTGTGATCAAATGCAAACATCCGGGTTTTGTAAATTTCCTATTGCAAACCCCGGAGATGTAAATTAAACACACAGACAGCTATATACAAACCAGCAGCATTTATTTTTATCATGCCAACGACAGGCTAATTGAGTCGAGATTATTAAAGAAAATGTGCCGATCGTGTAGGCATATGCGAGTACACAGAAGAGAAACAATATTTTCTTCTCGTTCGAATACATCCACCTTCATTCCGCTGACTCTGGATGTTTTCGCGAAGGACGTGCGTTGTTTTTTAAAACATGGCGGGGATGGGTGCCCATGGGTAATTTACATGCTGATCAGGGGGTAATTTAGGTCGGGGTATGAAGTATGCTGGCTGAGTTTCCCAGGCGCGATATCAACCATCGTGCGCTATCCACGAAGAAGTACGTGAGCAAGTTTGAAGACACGGGATAAGAGGGGGAAAGTATATATAAATAAATAAATATATATTTATATATAAGTAGAAAGATGAGAGGGTAGAAACCCCTGGAGGGTACAGTGGGTGGTGAATGGTCCAGACAGTGCATTACCTTACAAATAGTTTACTCAGCCGATGCCCAGATGAGGGGTGGAAACAAAAAGAGGAGAGTAAAAGAAGGGGCCGAAAGAGAAAAAGAGTTGGGGTTTTTTTTTTTTCCTAACCTAAGTTAAAACTAAGTGTGTAAGGGAGGGGTCTAGGTAGGGAAGACTCTAAGTGCGTCTCAGGGCAAGCCCTATACGCTCTAAACATGCGGGTTTTTAACCATGCAGAAAAGGTCACGTGCATCATGTGCTAGGAGGGGATTGGCCAGCCATGGCAGACGTTTTCGCCATGACTAACTCCCCTCACTCTTAATTCTAGACTAAAACTAGATAAGTTGGGCCCAGGTAAAACCTCCATAGACAGAGGGAAAACCCTGGGCACATACATGCGGGATGCAAAGGTCATGCATTATTACAAGCAGGTGGATTACAGGAATAGAAGGATGGTCCTGGAAGAAGAGTGGGGCGTGGTAGAAGTTCTACTATGCAAGGGGTGGGGCACTTGGACTTTTAGTCCGCATTGGTTTGGTCAGGTCTGGTCTTTTTGGGGGCGGCTTATGCCGTTTCCCGTCGTGCTGCCAGTTAGCACTCATTGTGGCTGTGTAATATGATCGTGTAAGTGGGGCGGTCGCGTACTGTGGCGTCGGACTAGACTCCAGAGTGGTGACATAGCTTCAGGTCGACCTGTCGCCAGTAAAAGGCTGTCGGTCAGTTAGAGAAATTGCCACCATCTGTCATTGAAAAGTCCTAGCTGCAGTACTACGCTGTGTGAGCTGCGGTCGCGAGCAGGGCATCGAGCCAGACTCCAGAATGGTGACATAGCTTCAGGTCGACCTGTTGCCAGCAAAAGGCAGTCGGTCAGTTAGAGAAATTGCCACCTTCTGTCATTGAAAGACTCTAGCCTAGCATCTACGCTATTAATCTTCGAAGGATAATTTACTTATTCCATTAGGGCCCCGCTGGGCCAAAGCACGACTATTTGATTCGCCTGATAGTTTGTGTTGTGCAGTGTGTAGTGGGATGATGTGTGCTTATATATAATTGGGGCCTAATATTAACTTAACTTAATATTAACTTAATGTACGTGAGCTGCCAGCTTGTGTGCGTACGCTCCGCGCGCGTGTTATCGCGCTCGGAGCAGGGGGAGGGGGCGCGCTGATTGGTCCGCGGGCTGCCGGCCAATCAGAGAGCAGTCCCGCCGCGTCCGCGTCTACGGCGGGCGGTGTGACAGGATAGATTTTGGGCGTTTATATTTCTCATTAATGTCTGGATCATAATTTCCTAATGTAGAAATATGTGGGTTTAAACTATTTGCGCATTTATCGTAAAAAGTTTGTGTAGTTCTGATGTAGAAGTCTTGTAAGGTTTCCGACTTCGTTTCACGATGCAAGGCTGCTACAGCACAATACACTGGGGCGTCTGTAACTGCCCGAATACATTTGTTTTGTACTCGTTGTAGCTTTATTAAGTGCGATTTCGCAGCAGTTGGGGGGAAAGCCCCCCAAAGAAAGGGAGACAGGTGCCTGGAGGCTACAGTTGGCGACGGAGACGGTAATGAAAATATCATTGAAATGCAAAGTGTATCCTCCAGCACTGATGCATGCAAACATCCCTCCTCCCACCTTCCTTGCCTCAATCCTCTATGCGTGAGACGCTCACTCGAAGAAGGAATAACTGGCACGTTACTTCCTTAGAAAGGGTTTTCTTCACCCACATCGGGCGATGGTTGTAACAATACCACTGGCGTAAGGCCAGATTTTTAGAGAACCTCTTAACATATACTAATTTAGTAATTATGAAATAACCAAGTGAGGGTCAATTGATTTGCTGCAGCCTGTGATCTCCAAGATGATGTTAACTACATTAGCTCTGAGCATAAAAATTCAACATTAGAACACACATTTATTTTTTTTTAAATTTTGATAGTAAAATTTTAACAAAATATCCTGCCACATCAGTATGGATCCAGATAACTTAATCACGTCAATTATGAGTATTGAATTTTAATGCAATATTCTACATTTATTTTATTTGTAAAATAATCCATACAGAAAACGGTTTTCCAGTGAACATTGTCTTTCTTGTAAGGGTGTAGCCGTACCAACAACTTTATTTCTCCTGTTTATCCCCTATATAAATACATAAGTAATATACTATATAATTAATTTTTTATATTACGAAGTTTTTTTTAAATTCGCAGATAAACTTCCTGCTGAGAAAGTGATAAACCTAAAAGATTTTATCAGTTGATGATGGCTGCGAGGTCCCAAACACATATGTTATGGCAAAAGAGAGTCGAGTGCTCAAACATGTGGATAATCAGCTGGCAGTACCTATATCACTTTGCATGGAGAAAAAAGAGCGAGAGAGAGAGATATATATATCCGGTGGAGTATAGTGACTGAAGGTGTAGGAGTACCAATGTAATATTTATATTCAAGTAATTCACTCTGGAGCCAGACAACCCCTCAAGTGCTCGTATCCCGAATTGGAGATGCATGAATTCTGATGGCTGGACAAGACAGCCGTCTCGAACGAGAGACATGCAGGAAGGGGTAGGGGTGGGGGGGGGGGGGGGTAGGTGGAGGAGTGGGAGAGATCAAACTTTATCACGTTCGGCAACACAAAAAAAGGAGTGGGAGCTCCTCTAGTTATGTCCCTGTCCGGAGGAAAAGTTTCCCTTGACGAGCGCCCTGGTTTGACAGCGCTCAAGGGGAGGAAGAAAAAAAAGTTACGAACGCTCGTATGATAAACGTCAGTTTTTTTTATTATTTTATTTTATTTATTTCTCCTTTCTTTCCCGACGCGGCGGGAAAACAACATCGGGCGAGCAGCCGCGTCGTATCTGGGGTCCTCGGGGAGACGACCCGTATGGACACCCGACGTGATCTCTTTCTTCTTGGGAGGATGCCTCTGGAACCGCCTCGTCGACGATGGCAGAGAGAGAGAGAGAGAGAGAGAGAGAGAGAGAGAGAGAGAGTCTGCCTAAGGGGTTGAGGGACGAAGGAAAGGCCAGTATCGACTCTTACACTGCCTCTGCCCCGGCTTCCTCCCCCCCCCCCCCCCCCATTTCCACTCACAAATGCTTCGGGTCTTTTCACGGGGATTACCATCAGGAGAGCTGTCTCCTGGGAGGTGCGACTGGAAGATGATGGACGGTCGAGATCCGAAACAGAAAAAATTTTTTGTCGGCCGACGCGACGACTCGTCTCGCGGGGTGGAGGAGGTGCGGCGGGCCTTGGCGACGCGGGACATCCGGTGTGAACCGGCGAAACTGGGTCCGCACACGGTGCAGCACTCTTGGCGCGAAAAAAAAAAAAAAATATCGCAATAGTTTAACTCTTTCAGTCACACTTTGTCCATTTCTAAGATTAGATATATTATTTTAATTTTGATTAATAATGATGGATTACACATTTTAAGTTGTAATAATCTTAAGCCTTAATTGTAATATTACTGTATGTTATTATATTATAATTATATTATTTATTCATTTCTTAGCCATCAAATATTACGTTACTAGAATGTACACCATGACCCACACATTCAAAGTTTGATAAACACTTTGTATCATTGAGAGGTGAATTGTCCAGTGTAAGAATATAGGTACTGGAAGGGTTAACAGCAAAACTCGGTTCGCAACTGCACATGTTTCGAGTTCTTCCATTTTTTCTGACTTAGGAATTATTTTTAATCCCTAAAAAAACCATATAAAAATTCTAAACATTATTTCAAATGTCTTTGGTATTTTTCGATATGGTTTTTACGTTACACACAATATTCAAATCTAAAAGTTAAAAATTTTGTAGTGAATTAAATTTAAAAAAAAGATATTTAATATTTTTGACACGATTCCATCTTGTATTCAAGCCTCCGCGTTTTAAATATTACACATATAACGAAATATCAACACATGCTGTTTGCTGCCAGCTCTGGCAGGATGAATATATAAAATAATGTCCAATTTTCAATAGTATATTATAACAGTTTAATTTAGACAATTTACCACAAATCTAAATCAAATTGAATGTAATAAAACCTATTTTCTCTTACAAATGTCCAATATGTGCACTTTTAGTTATAAGGCACACATCCAACCTAAAAGTATAATTCTTCGCACACTTTGGTTAACACGTTTGGAGTAATGGAAGCAAATAGCCTGTTCAATCGTGTGTCCCAAATCTGGCACACCATTAGGTAGCGGCGGAACGTAGACACGATCTCTTATAAACCCCCAGAGGAAGAAATCGCCAGATGAACGTGGAGGCCAGCGAAAAAGAGCTCTGTCGTCTCGACCATTACGACCAATCTAACGATCAGGGACTTGGACGTTCAACCACTCTCGTGCAGATTCCAATGGGAAGGGGATTCCGTCCTGTCGCCAAATAAAGTTTACAAATTTCACCCTCTACTAATTGGGGGAAGAGCCATCTTCCAACATAGGTGGCGCTGCAAGAGAGAAAACAACAAAGCGGTATACAAATCTGTTTTAGTTACTTTTTAATTGTGACCGTGACTCAACTTTCTACAACGCTTACAGTCGATACTATAAAAATGTACACCTGGGGCATTCTTTTACGGACAGACTGTTTAAATTACATGTCGTTACACGAGCAAACGTGTAGAAGATCTTTTTATATGTACGTAAAAAAAAAAGATATTAAACGCGTGCAGAGAAGACTAGGGGATGCAAGTGAGTAGGCAGGAGCCTCTAAATAAAGGTCACCAAAGACAAAGCATGTCTTGAGGAATGCTGCGAGGAGACGACAACACCCCCCCCCCCCTCTTCCCCCTAGCAACAACGCCCGCCTCTGCCTGTTGCCCCCAATTCATCCGCGGAGTTAATCGCGTTAAAAACTTTGACCGGGTTTAATGGTGGGCTTCCCCTTCTTCCCTCCATCCGCTCTCTCTCCCTCTCTCTCTTTCTCTTTCTCTCTCCCGGACACAATTCATTGTCCCTCACTCTATTTTCCTGTCCGCCTCGCCGCTCCTCGCCCAGGAATTTTTGTTGACAGCGACCCCCGGCGCAGTTAATAAAGATGGCAACTGAATTCCACGCCCCAAGGCTCCGTGGTTCGTAATGAAGTGAGGTGGCGCGACCCCCCCCCCCCCCCCCACCCCACCCCGCAACCATTTTTTCAACCCCTCCCCCGCGAAAACAATTTTCGGTGGTAGGGGCTGACGGGCGTGGGCCACTGTTGGAAAAGGGGGGGGAAAAGGGGGGGGGGGGAGGTGATGAAAGGGACGAGAGGAGTTGTGAAATGCCCCCGCGTTCATATACTTGCTCGTGCAAAAAAAAAATTCTCTCCAAAATTATAAACGAAAGGGGCGAAGGGGAGGAAGAGGTTGCGAGAAAGGAAGAGGAAGTTATGAAAAGGGTTGGCTTTGAATGGCTGAAGGGTGAAAAGAGAACGGATAAAATTTAGGTGCGCATTTTTAGAAAGAATTGTCGGGGGGGGGGGGGGGGGGGGGGGAGAGGAGCAGGTATGAGCGGTGTGCCCTGAGTACAGTGCTTGTACCGGGCAAAAAAAAAATTCCCTCGCTTGACATTTTATTAGCAGCGTGTTTGAATGCCGAGCTTGTCGTGGTTGAGACGAATGTTGAGCAGGGTTGAGCGGCTCAACAGCTCGCGAATCTGCAACGGAACAAAAAAAAAATCCCGCGAGACGAGAAAGAACGCGACGCGTGACTGTTCGTCGAAGAGGTGTGACGAGTTGAATGTCTATGATTTGAACCGAGCTAGGAACTATCAGGAGATGGCACGCTATGAACCGTTCAAGGTCATAATTTTTATATTTACGTTCCGCAATGTTAAACTAAACTTTCATAAGATTAAATAAAATATTTATTTTTATAGCATCCTTTATGCATAATTAGCTGGCAAAATTTTCATTTTGAACGTATTTGTGCAGTATGGATAAGGAGAACGAAATATAAAAAAAAACTGATATTTTTTTAAAGGATTAAATCATTTTTTCTGGCTGCTTTGTAAAATAAATTAATTTTTATTTGTTTATTATATCTGCTTATTTAAAACTATCAGGATAAATAAAATTACATAAATTTTTCTGAAATCATTTAAACCATACCATGCATTAGCCACCACCATTGGGTTCTAGTTATCCATACTCCACAAAAATATCAAAAATTTATCTTTGCAAGCTATTTATGCAAAAAATTTATGTACTACATATACATTTTTTCCTTCATTTTTTTGAAGCTCAGCCACTCAAAAAGTGTACAAATTTAACCACTTTAAACGTAAAAAAATAATAACCTGGAACGGGAGCATACACCCTTAACTTTGTTGAAGTCACTTTATACCTCACTATCCCCATATTGAAACACCCAAAAAAAAATCGTGCAAATAATGCTGAAACCATGCCTGATCATGGTTATTAAGAATGAGTAGAGACCGGAAAAATTCGCGGTTTCATTTCGCGAAAGGCTAGAATCCAAATGCGCTCAACTTTTTGCTGCTTCAGTGATTGGACTACACTTGGCCTGGAGGACTCTGAGCCAATGAATAACCCTCACCGAAATAAGTATCGAATCACAAACATTCCAGTCAACAGGTTTCACGAGTCATTAGCCAATAAACAGGTGTAATTTTCCCGAACACATAAAGGATCGTGAAGTCTACCCTAGAGGTCACTGAAACCGCGAATTATTGCAGTTCCTAAGAATGAGATATGATTTCCGTCGCTAAACACAATCACTAACACTAGATACTATCCTTCAGAATGGTTTCCGAAATTGGGCAAAAGTGCTACGCAATGTCAGAACGTATGTGTATGTAAGAGCATCGAACCCAACTTAATGTTCATTTAAATGTTGCAACTTGACTACAGATCGCAATAAAATAAAAGTGAGCGCGAGTCTATTAGTACTCGCAAGCGATGTGCAAACATCTGACTTCATCAGTCACGAGAAAATTAATGTGCTCTCATATTTTTCGTGCTGCAAATAAACTTATAATATTAAACTCTGACACAAAATTAAAAGTAGAGTTCTTTAAAAAAAATGCTAAGCGTCATAAATATACTGAAAGTTAAAATATTCGCTTTTCAAGAAACACAATTTCTGAACGCGAGTCACGCGTAATTCCAGCGCCCACCGCTAGAATTCGCTGCCTGAATCGTAAACGTTGCTTGCCACCATCTCACGCAGATAGCTGCACGAAACAACCGGAAATGTTAAAACTATTATAAATGAATTAGATAAAAGCGAAAAAGACATGAAAAAAAAAATCCCGACTTTGGTTCTGATTTTCGACAAGGAATTTTATTGAAACACTGCCCATCGTGATAAAATTCACTATACAGGTAACATTATAAAGTATCCGCACACGATAAAGTTATAATTTGATGGCATTACAAAATATTAATCTGATACATTTTAAAATACATATTATAACACTCAAGAGATTTTTTTTTTTTTGTTTTCGTTTAAACGACTGAAATCATCTTTAAATATTTCCAAAAACAATCCTTAACCTTATTGTGCAGATTCAGCATTATTATAATATGATGTTATAATGTTATTGAAAAAGTAAAAATATATATATATTTAGGGTGACAAAATATGAACCACGTCCCTTTAGGGCGCTCTACCGCTGTGTGCTAATAAGCCTATTACGAATTTAGAAGAATAATATGTACTATCGTCGTTCTTCGACTTCCGTTCCATTTTCATGAAATTACTCCTACTAAGTGCCCTATACCGAGAGCTAATAAGTTAACACATCAACGTAAAATTCAAACTGTCGCGTTGCGAATTAGCATCCAATAAATGCAGTAAGTAGGTGTGTCCTTTTTTTCTTTTGTTTCTAATTTAATGTAATTGGTGGACTTCAACAGGGTCCAGCTTAGGCAAATATATTTAATTATTATGGTTAAACAAAATCAATTTATTGAACACTAACATTTTTCTTAAATTTAATAGACTTAAAAGTAGTTGCTTGGATGCTTACTACTTACCAGCATACCAAAGTATACATTGGTACCATTGCCTACCGGGGCAGCTTGTATTAAAAAATTCCCTTAAATTAATTAGTCACACACATCCAAGCTAGTCACGAATACGCAACTAACTATTTATCTACCAATGTTAAAGTTTAAATTTTCAAAGAAATTGGACAATTGAATAGTTTCGAAAAAAAAAACTGAGAAAGAAGCTAAGTCTCTTAAATATACCCCTCCCCCGTCCTTTTCTCTCATTAAAAAAATAATGCCAACAGTGGGTTATTTTCAAAATAATAATTCATTTCCAGACAAAATATTACGCTTTTTCACCCGACAGCCCGTAAATTTTCTTTGGTTAAACAATCATGTACATGAAGGATTGATGTAAATGAATATTTTATCAATAGGCAATTTTTTTTTTCACCCTTGAAAGAATTATGGACTTTAATCATCAAATAACAGGCGTTGACGTTTAAATTATATATATATGTTTATCTTTTTTTTAAAACAAAATAAAGTGAGTTCTGAAACCACTAAAAGGGTGGGGGGGGGGGGGGATCTTATCTTCCAAACCGCCAGGTAGCGCTGTGAGGGCATATTGAACGAGGCAGCCGACTCGGTCGATGCCCGCACGTTTCGAAGCGACAGGCCCCCGGCGATGATTGACGGCAGTGAAAGCACGGGAGCCTAGCGGAACTATTTTCACGAGCGGAGGCGAAAAAATTTCCGCGGGCAGTGACGTCGTGACACTTCAACGTCGGAGGGGGGGGGGGGGGGAAGGGCCAGAAACCGCTGAAGGCGGTGTTAAATAATTCAGACGCGCTTCTGTGGTAATGGTTCAGAATTCGGGAGAAGGGGGGGGGGGACGTTGTTGTAGACGGTGCGAGGATCGGGAGTGGGGGAAGGGAAACAATTTTTTATTTATCTTTTCATTGGAAGGCGACTTCACGCTGCCGGACATTTCCACTTAGCGATGGAAATCGCCAGCGGAGAGAAAACACGACGACGCCCAAACTCTTCACGAACCACGTGGCATTTCTGATGGCCGCAAAGGAAGCGTGTGCGCCTTTCGTGAAACTTTTATCGTGATCGATTGCCGGGGCCTCCCTTTCCAACACCCCCCCCCCCCCACCACCCCACCCCCTCCCTCCGACAACCTTAACCCTTTTCCCGCACCTTCCGTCGTGGCTTTGTTGCGGCCGACCACCTCCCCTCTTGATGTAAGTTGTTGGACATACGCCATTGCTAAGAACTTTTTCTGTTGAAGAAAAACTAATAAATAAAATAAATAAATAAAAATACCCAAAAAATACAAAAAAAAACACACAAAATTAAGCAAACAATTGCTGTTGTCAACAAGGATATGAACACCACAAAATATTCCGAAACAGGAATATGGTCAACAAACAAAGAAAAATGTACTATGAGAACGAGAAAAAAAAACCACAAATGATGACAACACAAAAATATAGAACCCAAAATAATTCAGCACAACAGTTGAAACGAGACAAAAACACGACAAAACGAAAATACAAACAAACATAATAGTTTTACCAAAACAGAAACAAGCGACGTTTCGGGAACTGCTATCTGCTCCCGTCCTCAGGCAGAGACGCACATGGTACGGAAACACAGGTGCGACTCTGACGCGCGGTCCCCAAGTCCTGGTCTGCCATTGGCCGTCCGGATGCAAACCCACCTTCCGAGCTGACCTCGACGCTCACTTTTCCCCCTTCTTTCCCCGCGGGGCCCATCATGTCTTCTCGACACTTAACTACGGCGCTTACAGTGCGTGACCTGTTTCCCGAACACACTTGAATCCTTTCAGGAAAGAAGGCGTTGGTTACTTGCCCCAATATGTCAGTTCGAAAAATAAAATCGTTCGGACAATTATTTTTTTAATGCTTAATATTTTGCGTTTGTTGACAGCAAATGATTTCTAAATACGGATCCCAAATATTGACGATAGATGGAACTTTACTAAATTTAACTGATAAAATAATCACTCTGAAGTATTTTTTTTTTTAGTAGAAATTGTTTCAAAAGGAAAGAAAACACCTAGGATACATTACAGTCTATAACCACCATATTGCAAGCTCTCAAATATCACTTATATCAGTATCATAACCCATTGTATCTATAACCTGCTTGCTATATTCCTACAGAACAACTTGGAAGGCAGGAGTCAAAAATAACTGCTTCCTATCACTAAAATAAATCATCGCTTTAGAAATTCATGGTTGGACGCAGCACAAAAAAGTGACTGCGCGCAAGTGAAGAAGGGGGCGGGGGAATTTGTAAAAACGCTTCTGAAGTTTTCCAGTGATACACTTATACTTTCATAAGTAGGATCCTACATGTGCTGTGATTGAGTGAAAAAAATCTACAACTACACAAAATATGTGCACTTAAAAGTACCTATTTCTTGGGAGATATTCGTTTTCGAATTCCGTGTTCTCATTTATTTTCTCTTACAAAATGTCACTGTCACTGTTCAAATAGTGAAATCGTTTCATAATTTATAAGAATAAAATATAGATTCCTGTAAGTCGTTTTGCATTTATTTTCAAAAATCAGGTGGTCAAAAGAAAATTGTAATAAATTATATATTGTTTTGAATTTCGTGCAATACAATACACTTTTCAGTGTTAATTGATATGAAATATATCTTTAGCTATTAAATGGTACAATAACATTATTGTCACCCCTTTCCATTATGTAATCCTGGTTTTAATGATAACGAAAATGATTCACCAGTGTTAGTATTATCCGAAATACAAGTAGTTACTTGGTTTTGAACACATCACTGGACAAGGTCTACTGAAACCATTTAATTTAAACTGCAGGAAAACTTTATACCATTTCCTCCAAATGCTTAAAGGTCCTGTTACACTGACAAATATTTGACTTAAACATATATCTGGCAGTATAGTAGTAGTATTGGACGGAAAATAACTGCCAATTTTCTACACCAAATAAATATGAACAGGTAACCACCAATATGGTTTAAATCATATTACACTATCAAAGAATTTAATTTTCGTCTGGGCTATCTCAAACATTTCAATTTTGAAATGAATTAATGCATCTCAGTGCTGGATGCAATTTTAAAATTGTTATAGTTTTGCATTTTTTTAAAATTTTTTTGAAAAGTTATAAATTTAAAATTAAATGTTTGTTATATATTAAAATACATGTCCAGTGATTTTTTTAAACTATAGGATCATAATTTTTATTTTTAACATTCGTCTAATAAAAATTATATCAATTATTTCACTTGTATAACCTCTTTAATCACCGATGTGTTCTCGGCCATTTTACAGAACCGCTGTGTCCGAAACGGATGTAATTCTAATTTCCGCCAGGCACAATTTTTTACTGGCGGATTACATCCAGCGTCCAACACATGTTTTAAAACCCGTCCCACGTGAAAAAAATATTTGGTGGAATCCCAAGTCGTCCGAATTGTGAAGCATACGCGGCTGCTTTGAGGGACAGTTTTCCGGTGACACAAATTATTTCAAGGTGTTGGGAGCGGACATTTGATAGAGCGACAGAGCCTCTTCGCGCGCAGCCAGGTGACCGTTGAAGACCTTGAAAAAAAAAAAATTGGTCGTCTGTAAAGTCAGTTTACGGACGATAGTTTAACGTGACAACGTCATAACAAAACGTTGATGAAATGATTGCATAATTTTATGAATAAAATTGAATAATTTTTATTGAATTATCACTATTTTGTATGGATACAAACAAGGAGTGAAATGAAATCTACAATTAAATTGATAAATTTACTTTTGTTTGCACTCATTAATTAAAATATGTTTATTACTTTAACAAAGAGATTATTTTACCATAACTTTTATACATGTTTGCTATTTAACTTCTTCCAGTCTGTGTTATTCTGTTGATGATAGGAAAAGTAGGAAACGAAAGGGAGTGTTTCAAGTTTAATGTGCCTCGAAAAAGTCAAATCGTATGTTGTTCCAATCGAGTGGAAGAGAGATAGATGCGGCGCAAGCGTACAATGAGCGTAACGGGACAATGTGCGTAACGGGACACATTTCGTGTGTGCAGCCGGCGTTCATCGATTTATTAGACGTTGTCACGTCAAAATACTTCCACTCCGCCCTACTGCACCGCCCGTCGTCAACGACGACGCGAATCCAGTTTTGCGAACAAACAGCCCGTCCGAAGTGCGGACAGACGTGCTTGGGAAATGGGGTTTGGCTAGGGGTGGCGGTGTGTGGAAGGGGAGGGGGCGAAAGGGGTTTCGAAGGCCTCGGGTTCGGTCGGACGGGCGCGAAACGTCGTTAATAATTCAGAAAGTATCGACGAGGGCCGCGGCGTGAAAAAAAGTGTCGGCTGCCAGAAGCAGACAATAACGCCCCTTCCATTTCATCCCCGCTGGAAATATAGGAGTAGGGGGAGGGGAGGACAATTCTGGACACGTGTGCTATCGGGGTTGGGGTGAGGATTTTTTTTTTTTTTTTTTAAGTGAAGGGAGGGGTATTTTGGAAGAGAGGGGGTGAAAGGGGAAGTGTTGGTAGATTGGGTTCAATGTTTGCTCGACTCTCTCTCTCTCTCTCTCTCTCTCCCTCCCTCTCTTTACAAACTACGGCGGACGCTCGTCCAAATCGTACAATCGCGAAACACGCGTGACCAGTAACTCCTCACCCCCCCCCCCCCCCCCCATCCACCACCTGTCACGCCAACTGTCAGGCAGTTTGTCACGCGCTTCACACGACACGAGTCCCAAGGCGTTTCGCGCGGCGTCCTTAAGATTGCAATGGGCATTCACTCTCTCTTGCCAATGCGCGGTATCTGCCAATACCGCTGTCCTTGTTTCAGTGTGCTCTGTTTATAGTTAAGAAAGTTTTTTAATGTATTAATGTATATGAGATAAAAAACTATTTTAAAGAGAAAAATTTAAATGAGATTATTGTAAATATATTTTTTGTTGTACTTCATTAAGAGCATCATATGATAATATTAAATTCTCTCTCTTCAAAAAAACATTGTGAGAAAGAAGCCATATTCGTTTCCACCATTTTTGTCATCTTTTTTTAATATCTTCCAATATTAACATTTTTTAGCTATGAAATAGGCCTACCATAGAAATTAACTAACGGAATGCCTTGTTATTCAAAGTTACCGACTGCTACACATAGTTTCTTCTGTAAATTGATAATTGCTGTTTGTAATCGATATATTTTTATTTACTAATGTACCCCTTGAACTTTAATAAATCAACAAATTATTAAAATTTAAAATATACAAAAACTTGTCATAATTATCGACAGTATACGAAATAATAATGTTAAAAAGGCGGGAGGTATTAATCTGACAAACAGTGGATGCCATTTTCTCTGCACTGCGATCTGAAAGTGAGACAGACGATAGTTGCGATCATAGCGGGTAGCAAAACCTTCTCCTCTTCACACTTCCCCATGCTTCTATCTTCTTCACGTGACCTTCGACCCGCAACTCAAAGACAAGGCATGGCTGATGCCGAATTGATAGGAATGGTCATTTATGTTTTTGACTCAAACGTGTGTTATGTTCAATATTTCACTTCAGGATAGTGAATTAATACTTTAAAAAAATGATTCTTCAATGAAATATGTACTGTTCGCTTGGTTTATGTATTTTTAAAGAAAGAGTCGTTGTAAAAGTACTTAAATATATTAAGTTAAAGGTAATCGAAACGCACACATTAAAAATAACTAGACTTGCGTTGATGTATTTGCCATACAATGGCGAAATACCGAAAGTACATCTAAAAACAAGTCTTACAAAAATGTTTGATTAATGAGGATTAAGAATTATTTCCTCTCAGTGCCTATGAGACTGCACTAAGTATAACAAGGCATGTGATTTATGTTTTGTCATGCCTAAACAACTGTACAAATATTTCAAACTGAAATTATAGTGTAATATTGAAAAATCTTCAATATGCAAGGAGAATTATTTTCCTTAAAGGTGGAAAAATAGGAACCGAAATACGTAACTTAGTTTCAACAGTTCTCATGGAATTAATATTTATATTGTATCATTTTCCAAATGTGACTTCATTAAAGTATGTGCATAATTTCATGGAATGTCTGGGTTTTGTCTGTGAAGTTATTGGTGTTTAACATTGAATTTTTTATTTTGCAAATTACTACAACTGTAATAATACTGTCAAAAGACAGTATGGGCGTTATTCCAAGACATTTGGGTAAGGTAGCAAATAAGCACTTCATTTTTTGGGATACAACTGTAACCTAACTCGTAAACCGTATTCCAGAATGTGTCCAAACCCAATCCCTGTTAGGTAACGAAAAGGCAACATTTTTAATAAAATGTGCCCTGCACGAGGCTAGAAACGGATTTCAACGCATTCTAGCCTACGTTTCGCAACCATCGATACATTAGCTACGGCAAATAAAAGACAGATAGCAGCACTATCTCGCGAATTTTAATTTTTTCAAGTACTTTTAAATTTCCTATTATGTCTTGTTATGGCCATTCAAGTGTACAAAATGTATTAAGGAATAGTTTCGCTGCCACAAAGTTTCATTTGGCACACCAAAACGCTTGGTTGTACAAGAGATAATGGCGCCAGATGCGATTCAGCCATCTGAAAGACATAAACAAAAAAGTGAGGTGTGCGCATTTGCGTAATTATAACAGAACGACAATGGAAAGAACACCAAAATCGGTTTTATAAAAATAAGGGACTGGCTGTGTCCTATCGTGCACAAGGAATACAGTTAGGGTACAGTTGTCGCATATTCAACACCTAGATCGGCATTCCAATACAAAAATTTGGGTTCATAAGAACACATAAATTTGTTCGTTACCAAGGTTAGATGTTACTGCACGTACTGACGTGTTAATAACACACGAAACTACAGTAAACTCGTGGAATAACATCATGTCAGTGTTAAGAAGACTGCAAGTATCCGCTCTACCACTCTGGTTCTGGGGTAGGGCGCCTGCCTTGTGACTTGTAGGACCCGGGTTCGCGCCCCGGTTCCTCCAAGGCGGATTGCCCAGACGAAATGGTGGCATTTTCTCTGGTAGGAATACAATCCCTTGTAACAAGTCAGGCTACCAAAGAAACGGTGGGTGGAACAGAAAAAAACCTTCCAGGTGGCTTCCAAATGGGGAGCCCGTTTCTTTTCTTGGGCTCCCCATGCGGTGGCCATTCCGGGGGTTTCTCCGGGGGAACGGAGTTTTACAAATTTTTTTTTTTGTTTTGTAGCGTTTTTGTTTTTACTAACTGTAGGATTATCATTCCAACATGTTATAAATAAAGATCAAACAAACATTTTGCTTGAACATAAAATATTTTTATTAAATGTGTATCAGTCAGTAAGTGTGGTTGTATACCTATGTTGTGTGTTCAACCATTTATCGGTATATATTTTCTTGAAGTATTATTGACAGTTAAATTTTAGTCATAAACTAATGCCTTTGTTATGTAGTATTTTAGAAGTTTACGAGGAAAACATTTTTATAGGCACATGAATTTTATTCCTAAATATATTATTTCTGAAAAACCACATCGTCTTCAATCTGTAAGATCCAAAAATATAAAAAAATTGGCTGTCTGTAAAGTTGGTTTACGGACGATAGTTTAACGTGACGTCATAACAAAACAGTGATGAAATATTGCATACTTTTATGAATCTAATTGAATCATTTTTATTTTAATAATAAAAGAATAAATACTAGTAATCAGATTTTTAAAATGCAAGAATAATAAAACTTTATTGGCGAAATTGTTGTTATAATAAGCAATGAAAACCACATTAACATTTGACTTCACTTTATAAACAGTCGACGAAACAGTTCACGTGTATATGACTTGTAATTAATTTTAAAAACTGGCGTTTAGCTATAAAGTTTAAATATAATTATGAACAAGTTTTCATATAGATAAACTGTAATCAAATATCTATCATCAATTATATAAATCACCATAATTTTTTAGTCAATTGTAACATAACCTATTATTAGTGCACTCGCCGACAGATGCTACTTTTTTAATAATAAAATAATTAATACTTGAAATTATACTAGTAATCAGATTTTTTAAATGCAAGGATAATTAACCTTTATTGACGAAATTGTTGTTTTACTTCACTTTATAAACAGTCGACGAAAAAGTTAACTTGTAGATGTAAGTTGTGTGCTGCCGCTGTCTTTCTTCTCCTCGGACGCATAGGCCAATCGAGTGGAAGAGAGATAGATGCAGCGCAAGCGTACAATGAGCGTAACGGGACACAACGTAACGGAACAATGAGCGTAACGGAAAAATGTGCGTAACGGTACACTTTTTCGTGCGTGCAGCCGGCGTTCATCGATTTACTAGACGTTGTCACGTCAAAAATACAATACTTTTTTTTTTTATCAAACTTACTGGTTAGGTTTTATATAAGTATTTTGAAAAATAATTGTAGTTGCCGGACTAACAGAATCAAGGTAGGCGCAAGCCTCGGTTTCCCTGGACTGCGTGTAGATTTCCTGAATATTTTACATCGCTACAGTGAATGTTTGTAAGCGAGTTCATTCAGTTAATAGACCTCAAAAAAATCAAACCTTAGTCTATTTGTCACACCTGAGCATCACTGTACCTTAAACTGTGGTAAGGTAATGAATGTACCAGGCGCCCAACCACATAGTAAAACAATTAGTTTCACTACCACATAACTTGTCATCTCATAGCAGAGAGTAGTCACACGAGGCACAAACTGATTTATATATATACACATTCGTTTTCTGCAATTTAATAATACTCTGCTTTCCAGTCTCACACATTTTTTAGCCTTTCACGTTTCGTCGAGGGATGAACCGCCGAATATATCTTCGTCGAAGTAACCTTTAAAACAGAGACTGGTTTATTATTTTCGTAAACGTGCGCAGCTGATATTCTCATATTTTTTGACATATGAATGCGTGCGCGCTGCATCCCCCCCCCCCCAACCAACTCCCTTTATTTCCCTCGTGACGTAGCGATTGAATGATGTGTTCCCGAGTCGGGTACAAAGGTTGACGACTGTTGCATTCGACCTCAATTTCGAACATGAATAACACGGAATAACGTAAAAAAAAAAAACTTATGGCATTTGGTGGGATCATAAACTTGGAACTGAATTATAGAATATTGAATATATATATTTGTGTCGTTTATCACACATGCTGATTTTCTCTTTTCGAAGAGAATAAACTCGTCTGTTAGAAAAATGCCAACTGTAAGTACTCAATTGCATTAATATTTCAGGCTCTATTCGAATACGTAACAAAGACTATTCAGTCATGTATGAAACTGATCTGCGAGTGATTGTGCAATGGTTTCGCCAGGTCTTCCGAATACTTTTTTTTAAAATGTAAACTAACACACAATTTTTTTTAAGCATTCAATGATAGAAATAGTCTACTCGCAGGCAACATTAACTAATGTGTAAAGAAGTATGTCGAACCTACATCGCATGATCCTATAGTTAATGAAACAATTCCTACACTATACTGTTAAATATTTCCCTGGTGGAAACATGTCGCTCCACACAATTCTGGATTTCATAGATTAGTTAGTGTGCATGACATGTGAATTATATATTTTAGCGAACAAAGCCTTATTTTAAGATATTACGAGGTGTATCGAAAAAAAAATTACATTTTGGCTTATTGGTATAGCTCTGTATGTGAGCTCTCAATACATAGGCTACACCCTCAATATACATTCGGGCTTAATACATAGTATTTAACTATAATGAGTTGGTATTTAAAGTACTGGGTTTTACTATGCAGGGTGAGACATATGTGTTACAATATCATCAGAATAGGTAAATAGAAATAAGAATTTTTAAAAAAGTATATTTTAAATGTAGCTTTTGCGGGATTGAAAGTCGCTTGTTATTTATTTCCGATGGTTATCTGACTGTGTTTAAAGAGAGTGCATTTTTAAATCTAAGTGCTACCACTAATTATTTTTTATATAAGTGTATGATTTTAATTTGTTGTTTAGTGATGTAAAATATTTGTGTTTTATCATTTATTAAATTGAGAAACTAGTTAACTCCAGGAATATGAATTAATTTTATTTAATAAACTTATAACGTTTTTTCTACATACATATTTCCCTTTTCTTTCCCTAAACTGTAAATAGTTTTCAATGTGATGTTAGTACTGTTTCAAAAACTCAAAATGATGTACTTATGTGTAAATATTTTTCTATGTAAAGAGATTTGGCAAGTCAAAGAGGAAATTCTGCGCCATTGTGTTTCCCTTCATGGGTCAGGTGTCTTTGTTAACTCGAGATGTGTATGCTGGGAGAAGACGCACGACTCTCACCCTAATTGAGAGAAGCAATGTTAGCTCCTTCCTCGTCTATACTCCCTGTGTTTGCATGAGGAGGTAGCGTCTCCCTGCATGGCTTGTTGCTTACGTGGTAGTTCTTGAGAAATATCCAGTGTGTTTTTCATTTGATACAATTATTTTGAAAACATTAATTTAAGGGTATTTTCACTTCCCTAAATTCAGAGTTTAAGGGGGTTCCCCTCGTAGTCAAAGATGTATATGTGTTTGAGTGAACGGGCTGTTAAGTGCGACGATTATTGATGCTTCTAGTGCAGTATCTCCACTGGGTAAGATCTTCTCATTATGCCTAGGAGAAGTATTAAGTTTGAGTGGTAGGCACGGTATAAATGCAATGCCCTCTTAGTGGCATCAAGAACCTATGCTGGATATATCTGTCATGCTGTGTAAAAATTCACCTGAAAACAATCATATTAGCTTTATTCACTCTCCTAAAAAATACAGTCTAAAAATAAACACGGGAACAGAACTATCCCATCTACCCTCTGTGTATTCTTAAATTATTTCCGTAATCAGACACCTTTGGGATATCTTGAGCAGTCTTGACTTTTCGCAATTCAAGTACTTTTATCTCATTCGTATCGACATCTCGAGTGTAGGGGGTACTCACATCCCTTATTTAGGTTTATATGTTCCCGCTCCTGCATTGTTAATACTATGCTTATATTGTTTTCACCCCTTTTAAAGTCTTTTTTTTACCTCTTCATAACGTTTACCTCATGAAAAAATAACACTTATAATACGAAACTCGGACTCTGAATTTAGCACAGACTTCTTTACAATAATGCCGGACATTATAAATATAGGCTAATTGTGTTTTAAATTATATTTCTGAACGTGAATCACACGTAGTTTCCGCACCTGCCACTAGAATTCACTGCTGGAACAGCTACGTCGACCACAGAATCATTCCAATTGCAGAGCGAAATTTTAAATCGAATAATGAAACGGCTCCGATTAAAGCGAAAAAAAAAAGAGACTTGAATAAATTTTAAAAGCCCGGCTCTGAACCTTATTTTCGACCAGGAATTTCATTAAAAAACTGCCCATATTGTTAAAAAAAATTCACTAAACAGTTGATACTATAACGTTTCCCTCTGGCCATCCGCCACAGATAGCAACACCGTCTGTTGACTTCCGTGGCATTCACGAAGTTGCTCCGCTTAAATGCCGCTTACCGTGACCTGAGATGTTCCGCGTCGAGAAAAAACAGATTAAAATTACTTACGAAACTCTCACTGACACAGTCAATGGCGGCTTCAGGATGAATTTTCGGGAGGGGCTATCGCACAAAGAAAGGTCGTAGTTGAAAAAAAAAAAAATGAAAGTGGTCGGATATTGGCATTGGAATATTATTTTCAAATTACAGGTTTCAAATGAGTCGTGTATTTCCAAAACTGACCATCTCCCTCAGAACAGTTTTGCGAGAAATCGAGGAAAACTGTTTACTCAATTCAATGATGTGGCATTCAAGACGGTTTATTAAATAAATATGGCCGGTTTTTGTAATTAACTGCTCCTTATTCGCTGTGGGTTACCATGGAATTTGATTTTCTAGAACAAAACCCTTTTTTTTTTTTTTTTGTGTAGATGGCCGGTTTTGGAAATACACGACTCAAATACAGAACCTTAGTAGCTCCATGCAACTTTCGATGAGATAAAAGTTTAACATTAATATACACAAATCAATAAAATTGGTATCGGGAGGGGCTATCGCCCTTCTGGAGCCGCCCTTGGACACAGGGTAGAGAGCGGGTGTGCAGTAAATGAACCGCCGTTCTCACTGAGCGGACGGAGAACGGGGAGAGGTCTCCAGACCAGTCCATGAGGCCCTGTTCCGGACTACCGCGTCACCTAGGTCCATCGGTGATGACGTCACGGGTCGCACGAGGGGCAAACAAGCGCAAAGAACCTAGAACAACCGACGCGGACGAAGTTACAGAAGAGAGGAGACCGGACCTTCTTTCGGCGGGAACTAATGTTCTCGTGTTCTCGTGTTCCCCAGTCTCTCGTCCAGAAGCAATCGCCGGCACTGCTTAACCGACGGGAAGAGCAGACCCCTTAATTAAAAAAAAAAAAAAAAAATCGCTCACGACGGGAAAGCTTATTGCGCTGTAGTCCACGTGATAAGGGTTGAAAAAAAGGGGTGGTTTGTTAGGCGTCACCGTGTAGGTTGGAAGGAAGAAAGGGTTCCTGTTCCGAGACCAAAAAAAAAGGAAACGAGTGGAGGGGGGTGAAAAAAAATTAACGATGAAATAGACTGAAAATGAAGAGGGGTTGAAAAAGGGGTAAGGGGGGGCACACACATCCTTCCTATTTCTGCAGCCAATACGGGGCAATTACAGCGCCCGCCAGACCGTATAAACTACAAACCACCCTCTCTCCCCTCCAATTCCCCCTTTACCCAATAAAACAGAACACACGAATTTTCAGGGGTTTCACGGGGGGATGGGAAGGGGGTGTAGAGAGGGGAAGGGGAGAAGGAGTAAAGGGAACCTGAAGGGCTTGGAACATGAACTGATACGTGATGTGTGTTCGCTCTCACCCCCTCACATCCCCTATTCCCTTATGGAAATATCTCCCCACCCCCCTCACCAACTCACTGGAACAGCATCAGTACTCCGTGATTAAAATTTGCTTGCGATGAATCCGTAGCTGATTTGAGGGTTGTAACGCGGTTAGTAAAAAAAATTAAAAAAACTAAACACACAACGTCACAAAAAAAGGAAAATATTGCTCACGGTCACTTTCAGAAGGTAATACATAATACAGGAATGCTAAGGTATGTCAATAAAAGTGAATAATACCTGTAATACATTTTCATGTTTACAGATTGAATGTACTTATAATTTTTTGTTCGATTGTAAAGAGAAAATCATATATTTATGTGCATTAGATTGCTAATGATTTCAATGCGGTATTTATTGTTTGTTGGTTGTTTTTTTTTGTGACTGCTCCTTGGTTTATTGGGGTAAGAATTCATTTCTGAAATGGTTGCAAAATCGACTGAATCATACAACCTTCCTTTATAATACCATTTTTTTAACGTCATTTTTAAATTGTATGCGTTGAAAGTAAAACAATTAAAACAGGAATACCCGTTAGGGACTCGAACCTCGGTACTGTGTATGGCAATTTCAGAGTCTTGCCGCTCCTCCACGCCTGCTCTGGTTTCACGTGCTATCCACAGATGAGGAGCGCCTACGAGGTTCCTCCAAAAACACTTGAAACTGATACCGGACGGCTCCATACTAACAAATCAGCCGAGAGTGTGGAAAATAACCTGGCGGCAAGTTGCGTGACTACAAAAATAATTTACATTTGTTAAACAAGCTATTATGTAATATATGTTATACTACAAAGAAATTTGTAGCTTTGAAGAATTTTTTCTTTTATTTCTATTAATATTTTTTAAGAGAAAAGAAAGTAGTTTTAGTTGTAATAATTTTGGCACAATTTGTATTAACCGAAGAGCCTACATTGTTCATGCTGGGCATAAGGTCTACCATTTATAGGACTTAAGTGGCAACAACGCCAGGTTTTTACTCAAAACTCGTGGAGCTGTCTGGTATTAGTCTTCTAGGGCGGTTTTCCAAGACGTTGGGGTGAGGTAGCAAATAAGCAATGGCCATTTTAGGGCACAACCGTAACCAACTCGCGGGCCGTATTACAGAACGCGTCCATAATTAATCCCAGTAAAGGAACAGATCGGCAGCGGTTTTAATAAACTGTGCCCTGCGCGAGGCTAGAAACTGGTTCCAAAGGCATTAAAGCAAACGTTTCGCATTAATCGATACAATTATTGTTACGGCAAAAATCCAAGAGATGGCAATAGGTATCATCGCAAAATATTGGAACCACCTTTCTAATTTCCTCGAGTAATTTTTGAGTTGGGTTTATTTCTTTGTTATAAACATTAAAGTGCACAAAATATTTTCCGGGATGGTTTTGCTATTAAAGTGTATCATTTGGCACACCAACAAGCTTGGTTCGTCCCACGATGATCACAAAGCGACTATACACGAGTCAATGGCGCCAGACGCGGGTCCACGGTCTGGACGAAATCAACGAAAAATTGAGCCCCGCGCATGCGTGGAATTTGGGCAACAGATAGGTCACGGGTAGGACACCGAAATCCGTTCCCTAAAAAATAAGTAACTAGCCGTGTCCTATCGTGCACTAAGAATACGGTTAGGGTTCAGGTGTGGTATATTCAACACTTCAACCCTTATTTTTGTGTCATAAAACACCGGCCCCGATGTATCTGGTTCTGCCTGTTCTACCTCCAAAAGCCCACTACACCCATTAGTAGAGACCGGAAAAATTCGCGATTTCAAATCCCTAAAGGATAGACTCCATGACCCTCTATGCACTCGTGCAAATTACATCTGCTGATTGGTTACCGACTCGTAACACCTGTTGACTGGAATGATCGTGATTCGCTAATTCTTCTGTTAAAGATTTTTCATTGGCCCAGAGTCCTTCAGATAAACTGTGGCCCAATCACTGAAGCATAATAATGTCAAAAGTATTTGGACTCTATCCTATCGCGAAATGAATCCGCGAATTTTACAGGTCTCTACCCATTAGTTTTATCACCTTCATATGGGTACAACCTTATTACATAGGTACATGCGTATCCCTCATCCCCAATAATCTTTATCGTGATCAATCACACAAAAAAACTGTGACTAATTAAAAGCTTGACAGTTCTCAGAAATAGCACGAATGGTCTGCGTGTCATTCTGCCGCTGTTGCTCACAGAGTTTGCAGAAGAAATTCACGCGATTGTAATAATTGATTGTAAACCAACATCACGCGTCGCTTCACTAACGCAATGAGTCGCAAGTGACAGTTGTCGAATCGCAGACAAGTGACATGACACAAATTGCACCCAGTTTCAACTTGGCTGCCAACACTGAGTTTTTGAGGTCAACATCAAACGGCTGAGAGCGACTTCCTTTGATCGCAATGCCACAAACGTATGCAGCAGATAATTTACTTATTTGTTCCAGCATTGATTTGCGTATGCATGCATAGACACTAACACTGAAGAGAAATATTTCTTTTATAAGCTATAAGAATACACTGATACATAGCTGCGTAATGTAATCACCAAACAGAGTTATTGGTAAGACTGTATTAATACAAAATACATTAAAATAAGGGAAATATCTCTGTCAATCCACCAGGAAAAAGACGAACTATATATATTTTTTCACATAATGGCAGGGGTTCAAAAATATGCGCCGCACCTTTTTATATTCCACAACAGTCTCTTGTTCGATCATGAATTTCTCTAATAATAAAAACATTACTTTCGTGCTATACCTACTGTTTATATAAGTTAATTCATTTCCTTGTTGCCTGCTACCAGGCCTTGATATATATATTTACTAGTTATCTGAAAGGCACCAAAGGATTGCGTTGGAAATTAATTAATTAATATAATAAACACTTGAATTTAATATACACGCAGTATTGATTAAAATTCAATTTCTTTTAGTATTGTGCAAATGAAAATATTTCTGATATATATGATAAAAAAATTATTTAAAGAAATGTTTTAAATGAAGAACTTATGTAAACACTACATTGAATGTTAGTCTTCTCCGATCATTCACACCGCCAATTTTTTGTATTGGAATTTCAATGAAATATAACTAAACAATTATATTTACGTATTTCAAGGTACTGCGAATTAATACAGTATTTTCTGGTGGTAGATTAAATTTTTTATTTGCTCCGTTTAAATATATATATATTATATATATACATAAATTAAAAAAGGTCAATGTGGAAATAAATAGAAGTTTCCTTAATTTTATTACGAAATATTCGAAGTAATTAATTAATATATTTAAAAAAAACTTAACGAAGACTTATGCAATATTTAAAGAAATAAAGCAGTTAGTGTAATACTGCATTTGTTGGATAATATTTCCCAGATATCGAAAAGTGTCATCCTGCATCAATTACTACGAACGTATTTCTTTTCCTTCTGCGGAGAACGTGGGTTTTATCGCCACGCCGGCTGTTGCCCCCGAGGGCATGATTGGTGAAATCGCAATCATGCCATTACGAAAAAAAAAAAAAAACAACAACAACAGCGACACGTGTTTCGGTAATGCTCCCGATGTGACAGCAGTTGGCATCACGTGCTACCCGTAAAAAAAAAAAAATTAAAAAAAAATAGAGGTGGCGCGTGAAAAGCACGACGACGGAACAATTGCGTCCTCGATTTGCAACCGTATGTTCCATCGACGATACCCCTCCTCCCTTCACAATGGGACTGGGGGCTGATGGCGAAGCGTTGTTTTCCCCCCTCTTCTTCCTCCTCTCCCCCCCCCCCAGGGGCGCTAGCCCGGATGTCACGTGACGGTGCGGTCGGTCACACCGGACGTGACAGGAAGCCACCGCACAACCGCTGATCCGCTGCATCCGACGGATTCCCCAAACGGCACTGGCGCCAATTTCGTCCGCGTTCAATACCAGGCCAGGACCAATTAAATTGAAAGAAAAAGAGGTCAATTAACTATATATATGTACATATATACATATATATATAAGCATGAAGTTAGAGTAAAGAGAACGATTTTTTTGTTCGAGAGTTTGTGAAAATGTTCATTATTTCAATTTGGGTTTTAAATTTTTTTTTTTTCAGAATTGTTATTTTATATATATTATATTATTATTTTATATATTATATTATCTTTTATATATTATATTATATTAAAATAACAATTCTAAAAATAAATTTTTTAAAACCTAAGTTGAAATAATGAACATTTTCACAATCTCTGGAACAAAAAAAACCGTTCGCTTTACTCTCTCTAGCTTCATGTTTATTTATTAATTTCGATACTACATTATAAGCTTGATTCGTATCACACATATGTTAAGTTCTTAACAATAAAATTTGAAATCTGGAAATACGTATGTACATTATTAGCAAGCACCATTTCGGGTTTAAGTCTTAAAATTTACTTAGATGTAAAAAAAAAAATTGTATGCACCTTTCTGATAAACCTCTTTTTTTTAACGTGATTTTCGATACATTCAGTAAAAAAAATCATAAGAATTATTTTATGAAAAAAATATATACCTACATCTTGAGTAATAATTTTTTTGTCGTCTTTGAAGGCGAAACCCTCCCTTCCCCGAACACAGACAATATTTCCCACTACTCGGGCCTCGTCTGGGTGGTTTGAAGTGAACCCCCCCCCCCCTTCCTCCCGCCAGTCCCTAGTCTATAGTCTTCGCTCGCTCGTCAGGGGCTGCAATTATGCCGGCACAAAGGAAGAGGTCTGGAAGAAGGAAGTCCCGCCGTCACCGGGAGTTGTTATGGAAATAACAAACAGCTCGCCGGTCTCGCAAAAGGGGCGCCAGGCAGAGCTGCGGATTGGGGTTGGAGGAGGGAATAAGGGTGGGGGTGGAGGAGGGGAATAACTGTTTACGGTGGGGGGGGGAGGAGGGGTAGAAGAGTAACAGACCTGAAGCGAGGACGAGAGTTAGTCTCGGGGAGGTGCAGACGAACACTCCTATCGCTCATGAATATTTAGGGATTGGCTGGGTAGAGGGGGTAAAATAGACGCAGACGATGAACGGCGACTCCAGAGGGCCTGAGGTTCGAACAACCTTCGCTGTCGGAAGACACTCGAACTCCCAATTTAGAGAAGGACACGGCAAATGTATCGATCCTTTTTTGGTAACAGGTAGTGATTTTTTTTTTAATGCCGAAACTTTGGCAATCGTTAAGTTTTACACATATGATTTTTTTTTTCCGGAATTGATTGAATCGAATAATCCCAGTTTAATTTTATTTTAAATATATGTTTTTTAGTGAAATGAATTTAAACTCATTTAAGTTCTGGCTGTGTGCGCTAGGTTCACCCATTTTCTTTACGTTGTAGATATTTTCCAATAGTTTCACACAGGGCCGCAACTAGAGTCTCTGGCACCCGGGGCATGAATGGATTCATGCGCCCCCCCCCCCCCTCCTTTTTTTTTGCACATGCCACACCAATAAAGCGGGGGGTCCGGGGGCCCTCCCAAGGAAAAATGGTGCTATTTAAGCATTTTACATACCTACATGAAACAGTTTCTGTGCTATTGTAACTTCCATGCATGAACCCACTATGTCCATAAAGTAGTCCGTATAATCACTACACTTGTTCATTAAATTGTCGTCATAAAAGTTTTCTAAAGATTCAAATTCAACTTGCAAGACCTTTTTGCAGCAAATATTTTGATGATATCATCATAGCAAATAGAGGATGCTCTCTTGTGTTCTATGGAAATAATGCTCAAATTCGACAGTCTGTCTTGCCTCATACTATTTCTTAAATAATTTTTTACAATAATTTTCAATTTGCTGAAACTTCTTTCGCCGGAAGAAATTGTTACAGGAAGAGTAAGAAATATCTTAAGGGCTGTGGTCAGGTTTGGATATCCTTCTTCAAGTCTGTGTTAGTTAATGAGCTTCAAGAGGGTCGCTGCAGATGCTGTTTTCATAGTGTCATCAACTGCCAAGGTGTGATGTTTAAAACTTTCCATTTCTTGAACTATTTCTTCTCTATTGATGTCATCTTTGTATATGTTTCAGACAACCATTTGGCTGCAGTCTTCAAATCTTTAACTTCCATTTTGTAGATGTTATTCCCATTTAAAAAGCTAAACTTGTCATTAATTGCTTGAAGAGCCTGAAACCGGGATTTTAAGGGATTTACTATTCCATCAATGATATCTAACAAAGCTATTCTAAACAGATCGTGCTCTGATAAGTTGGAAATTTCATCTTCGCAGCATTCGTCAAACATTTTATTCTGTTTTCTTTTCCTTTTTTCTTTAAAATCAGCAGGTACATTGTTGTTCTCAGCAATCTGCTCATGTCTGTGGATGAGATGATAGAAAAGCTCAAAAGCTGCAGTGTTCAAAAATCAAAATACATAATTGACAACCGGAGTCGGGTGATGTAGCAATATTATACATCAATTATCATCACACAAGACATTAAAATGTAGAAATATACGTATAATTTTATTCAACATACCTTTGTTGCAGCCTAGCTCAGATAACCATGACGACATAAAACATGATGATAGATGTGCTGCTTTGTTTCGTTCTTTGGTTTTCTTTCTGTTTTCAGATCCCGAAGGTTTCTTTGACATTTTAATCAATTAGCAATTAATTGCTCTAAACTAATTTACCACAAAAAAAAACTGCTAACTCTTGATCAACACAACCACAACACAACCAATTATAGCCACGGTCTTATAAATATAAAAACTGGAAACACTACACACACACGTCGACGCCACTCCGGACAGCTGAGCTCTGAGTGCTGTATGGCCCAGGCGTCACGCTACCCCGACGAGTAGCTCGAGTATCGCCTGCGGTGCGCCACTGCTTCCTCACAGCCAGTGCTACCACCCTCTCTGACAACATTCTACTGTATTCGTATAGAGGACGCATTACAACTTTCTACCTTCTCCCTTTACTATTTTTTATGTTAATGACGAACTTTACATTTTTCTCAGAGTATTTTAAAATAAATATGCTGAGATGTTATATTGTAAATCAGATTAGACATTCCTGGCATGCAAGTTAAAATTTTTTTTACCAGTTACCAGTTGTAGTAGGAATTACAATGCAAGCGATTTCGGCGCCCCCACAGCTTTGCGCCTGGGGCGTATGCCCCGCTTGCTCCCCCCTAGTTGCGGCCCTGGTTTCACAGATTTACTAAACACGTGTTTCGTAATTTATGTCATCTTTCATAATTATTTATTTAGTTTGTAACAAAATTATGAGTATTGTCTGACATATCGTTTGCTTTAATTTTTATTATTTGAAGTAGAAAAAAATTATCTAAGGGAAAGTAAATAAACCTCAAATGTATCGACACGTTTTATTCAATACTATTACAAATATTTAAAAAAATATATTTTCAAACTCACGTGATAAAATTATCGATACGATATTGATACCAAGTTCTTGCCTCGAATAGAGTAAACAAGAAGATTCCCTACTTCAACTTCTGGGGACAGGTGCATCGGGGATTCGGTGATCGCCCTACTGAGTCCGGGCGCGGCCAAAATAAGGGTAGATTTTGGTTTGAGTGCTATTAGTTAGTTTCTGATCAGCCCATTGCTTGGACTAAATTATTGCCAAAAAACGGCATTTTTTTTTTAAACCAAATCTGCTTACGGTACCAGCAACAGTGTGATGCCTACACATAAAATTTGAACAATAAGTGTATTATAACAGTTGCATGTGTTGCAGCAACGGCTATAACTTGATGTAAGCTTTTGGACATACGCCATTGCTAAAGCACATGTATGTCTGTAGAAGAAAACTACAAAAAACACAAATGACAAAAACACAAATTGAGCAAAACATTGCTGTCAACAGGATATAAACACCACATAATATTCCATAACAGGAATATGGTCAACAAACAAAGAAAAACAAAGAAAAATGGACTAACAGAACGAAAAAAAAAAACCACAAATGATGACAGCACAAAAATATTGAACCCAAAATTAATCAGCATAACAGTTGAAACGAGACAAAAACACAACAAAAAAACGAAAAAGCGAAACAAACTTAATAGTTAAAAAAAGACAGAAGAGAACGAAAAAACCCCACAAATGATAACAGCACAAAAATAATAAACCCAAAAAAAAATTCAGCACAACATTTGAAACGAGACAAACACAATAGTTTTCTAAAACAGAAACAAGTGACGTTTCGAGAACTGCTATCTGCTCCCGTCCTCAAGCAGAGACGCACATGGAACGAAAACACATCCTTGTGATTGGTCTGTCGTCTGCGAGAGAAGTCGTTGCCTTTACTTGACCGAGCCACTCAGGACGCTTTTGCTTCCGCAACTGATTTACTGTGATTGGTATTGTAACACTCGACATGCGTATCTGAAAGAAAACTCGCCCGATCACGAAAACACAAGACGATGCTACAGTGTTCTGACTTTCAAGCTTGTTCTCGGAATCTTTATCGCGAAATTTCGCGTCGCCCCCCCCCCCCCCCATACTCAAGGTGTATCCACCGTTCGAAAAATTCCCGGAATATGGCAACGTGGACGTCGTTTCGAGACGCCAAAATGCGACAGCAAGTTCGGCGAGGTCGACGAAGTGGGAGATGACCTGTGGAGAGGAGGGGGGGGGGTGAAGGTCAAACTCCGCTCATTACCTCGCCGTTCGAGACAGGTGCCGAGACCTGAGCATGGCCTCATGCTGCGCGCATTCGCGGGGGAGGGGGGGGGGGGGAGCTCAGACATCCGCAGCACTCCATCTCCGGGGCCTTGAAGGAGCAGGAAAGACAGCCCCCCTCCACCCGCCTTCACCCCATGGCTACAGCCCTCGTCGCTCAAGTCTCCAGAATGATCCGAGACCGAAGGCTTCAAGGGAGCCGAGATGGAGAAGGAGCAGGAGGAGGTGGGGAAGGGGCGGGGCACCCGCACCAGAAACTTCACCCCTCGAGGAAGCAGGAAATTGATTTCAAACATCCACGTCATACAAAACTTTCATCAGCGGACAAGGCATCGAAGGAAGAAGGGGGGGGGGGGAGGGTGGATTGGGGGAAGGGGGGGAAGCCTTCGTGGTAAAGGGGGCTGATGGTAGTTGGCGGGAGGCGGGAGGCCCTTCAACGGCGTGCAGAATGGGCTTCAAATGAATCCGTTAAAGAAGCTGTCGATGGGTGGTTGGGGGGTTGGGGAGGGTATGAGGAGGAAGTTGTGACGAGGCCTGCTTTTGGCAGGGTCGGGGCGGGTCTTTTCGCCCACGTGGCAACGCAAAAAAAAAAAAAAATATATATATATATATTTATACCTCGGAGGCAATAAGACACTACGTCACATTAACGATATTCGTTTAATGAGAGCAGTTTAAAGAATTTTAAAAAGTATCTACCTACTTAAAATATGTAAATTTTTGACACCTGTAGATCTTAGTGTTGCATGCCACAAGAAAGAACGTCAAACGGTGGTCAAGTTTATTGTAAGAGTGCATTTTGCCCAAAAGTGGTCATAGGCGCGCGCGCGCGCGCACATACACACACACACACACATATATATATACATATATACATATATATATATATATATATATACATATACATATATACATATATATATATATATATATATATATATACATATATATATATATATATATATATATATAAGGAAGGATACCTTATTGCGATATCAGTGGTTGTTGGGAGACGCTGTGCGCTGTTGAATGACTGAAGGGGAGAGTAATGGCTGTCGGTGGTGGGGGGGAGAGAGGGGGAAAGCAGGCTGAAGAATGTCACGTGGCGAGATGAACGCGCCTGGAATCCCAAAGGTTATTTAGCGACGAGGAAGAAATTTTGATGAAATTCCTATACACACGATGGGTTCTGGGGGAGGGGGAGGTGAGGAGGGTGTGCGGGCGCAAACATCGCGCTGGAATCGGAGGGCGGTGGGGGGGGGGGGGGGTGGCGAGTGGTCCAGCGATGGAGTGAGTCATCCACGGAGTCACGCGGCGCCCTAGTCATGGCGGCCACGCTAAGAAATAAAAATAAACATACCTATAAAAGGCCTGCGAAACAGTTTTGTAACTAATCACCCCTAATAGCTTTAACCAAAATTTCAGAAAAAGGCAACAAGGAAATCCTTGATATTTAACGTTACTTTGTGTTGCTAGGATAATTTCATCTAATGTAATACTCACCTGATTTCATACAATTTCTTGGACGCACGAAATTGAAGTCATGGACTGTTTGTCAAGGCGAATATTCAAAATTGCAAATAAAAAAACAACAGAAAACAAGTTTAAATCAGCTGATGTGGAACAGAAAACCTAAACAACGACGACAGCACAAAATAACACATTCAAAGAACTGTTCACATTATTTATATTAGTTGGGAAGGCATAATTTTAGTAAAATATAAATTATTTTTTTAACGACACTCATAAACCGACGCAGGAGTGTTTGAAGCAGTGAGTTTTCCATTCTGCACGAATCCAAATAATGAGGATAGGGCACTAAATGATTAGTCGCAGTTTCTGAGGGAAACGCTAAGGACGAAAATGCCTCGCTTTTCCACAGGAACCTTCACCCTTGCGAAACACGATCGGCCGTGCATGACGCTCGTAATCTGCAACAGGACTCTGTGCGGCTTCAGTAGCTCTTACCGCTGCGACTGTTGACACCTGGAAATCACAATCGATTTTCAGCGATGTAACGAATGTCGATCTTTAGGCATTCGCGAATGCGATTGCGAATATTCGGTTTTCGAATCCTGGGTTGGCGCGACTGTCGCTCGTCCTAGCGTCGCCCGCCGGTACTACCAGTGAAGCCACTGCACGTCTATCACCGTTTGCATCTTATTCCGGGAATTTCCGAACTAATCCGGAATAAGCCGATCATTTGTTTGTTTGTTTGTTAAACTACACATCGAAAACAGGAACAAGATAATTTTGAGGTTGGAGTGTGATTAGTGATTAGTGAAGACGAGTTAATCAATTTCTAGTGAAATATGCAGTTTTTTGTACACTTTCCAACGCTGAACAAGCTAGATGTTAAATTAAAGCCTGATAAAATATATAACTGCACGGTTACCAAGGCAAATAAAATGAACTTATTTTATTTTTAAAAAAAGGAGCCATAAAACCTTTTTGATAAAAATGCTAAGAAATTCATATTTTTGTCTTAATTAATATTATTATCACATCTACAAAATTATTATTTTTTCCTGAATTTGCGAATGCGATTGCGAATGTTAAGAAATATGCAAATATTCGTTAAATCACGTATCCAAAAAAATTCAATTTAAGTGATTTTTAACAGCGGTTTTAAAATCATCAACTGTTATATCGCATATGCCCGGGGCACTGAATATCAGTACACTCCACCGATTACGCACCAATAAAGATAACTTCCAGGAATTTCAGTGAACAGCATTTTGAAAGAATACGCGGACAAAGATGTTGCTGGTGAAATGTATTAAAAGTAAATTACTACCGAAGGATATTCGTTGGCATGGGTTTCAAGTCACGCCCGTGACATAAGCGCAATAAGTTATATTTTTTCCACCGGAATGTACTATATAATAAGAACTGTTATACTTGTATATTTACAAAAAAAAATTTAAACGGAAATTTAAAAAAAAATCCTTTGTAATATGACAAAAAAAGTTATAGTTTAAGTACTGCGCGCTAATGCTTTGCCTTCTTGTAAAATTATTCACCGATATTAATAAACAAAACTTGCAAAAATTAATTTAATAACAATATAAAATAATACATCTTTTTGATACACATGAAATTGCTATAAACGTTAGCGAAGAAAATATGTTTTTAGCCCAGACAGTATTCCCCATGAAGCAAAAAAAATCTTCCTCTTCCTCCACCCCCCCCCCCCCCCTGTTTGCCCCACTATCTTTTCCATCCTTCTTTTCGCCTTATTAAACTCCGGGCGCCTAGCCAAAAATTCAAAATCAAATTACACACGTATTTCTTCCTTCCCTTATCACTCCCTCCCGTATTCCTCCTGCGCCCTTCCGTCCTTATCCTTCCGGCTTTATGTACGTCCTCTTCCTCTTCCGCAACCGTTCGCGAACAAGATCAAATCATAATAAAACCCAAGTAATGGAAAGAAATAGGAGAAGGATTTTTGTGGCTTGCATAAAAAAGGCAAGTCGCCGAGGAAAGTTGAGGACTTTCAGTTGTGTGTGTGTGCGTGAGAGAGAGAGAGAGATAGTTGGTGTATGTGTGTGTGTGCGCGCAAAAGATAGATAGAGAGAGAGGAATAAAATTACCTGCGGCGAGTTTGGAAGCGGGCTGCCGAGAAAGTTTCCTAGCAGCGCAGGTGCTAGCGATAGCGAGTGCTTTCGGGGGCGAAAGAAAGAAGCTTATAACAGCCACAGAAATACGAGTCAGCAACAAACGGGACTGAAAAAAAAAAAATTATATCCCACCTGGAGCAGTCCCTTGTTTCCCAAAGGCATGTTTTCGAAAGCATTGCAGAAATAAAAATCACGTGCGCTTAGATGGCGCAATGCCGAGTCAGGAGACTCTGTACAAAATTTATTTATTTATTTATTTATTGCCTTATTTTAAGTGGTGAAGTTAAGGGGTACCGCCTTGCCTTACACTTAACCACATGACATGTTTACTATCTAGGTACACGCAAAATAAACTTGATAAATATTATGACCTATTGAAAAATTTGAAAGCAAACATCCGAATTGGCCACTCTGTTGAGTTTTATGCGTATTTCCGCTGTAATTTGGCAAACTGTCAAAGATTAGGCATGCTTTTTTAATTTTTTTAAATAAATACAATTTATCTATTTTAATATGCTTATAAATGCTAGATTAAACAAAAAAATATTTTTAGTTTTTTTCATTACATTCAAACGTAAATTCACTCGTTACAGTGATAGTCGGTCGAACTGACTTGTGTGACAAAATACCGTCAGATTTTAATCGCTGATAACTACGAGACTGATAATGCATCAACAATGAATCCACTACGGATACATCATGTCTGTACGTGTTTCTCGCGTAGTATTAGTTGTGCCTGTGACGTCATCACACCAGTGTATGCGCATGCGTGTTCGTCACGATTGATAATTAGAACACATATTAATGCGAAACGCTTTTATGATTTCATCCCGACGTTTTCAAGAAAAATCTACGGCATGGACCCGAAATGCGACTTTCTTAATTTTTCTCTCTCCTGTGGCATTGATAGCGCACAGGGCCGATTGGTGATTACCTTTAGATCTCAAAGCATTTTTGTGGGACTACATGTTTGCAGCCATAAGGACGCAAAAATAAGAAAATATGGGGGCCATACAGAATCATTAAGAAAATAGTCGACTTAAAAAAAATTGTACACAAAGTACATACATAGCTTTTTATTCGAAATAAATTTCAATAAAGTTCAAAAGTTAACTTGTGTAAGATTTTTGTTGGCAGGGCCATGCAATTTTCGCGGAAAGATTTCAAGAGTGGATGTGCTTTTAAAACTCTCCAGAATCACCTTGGGTGTTTCGTGACTGGTTGAGGCACATGTCCGCTGTTTAGTATCACCAATCACAGAAAGTTTTGTGCCAGGCCAAAAAAAAAAAAAAACAATAAGCAATGAGCTCTCTGATTTTTTTTGCAAGAAATACCTCTCCCTATTCATTATTATTTTTTTATTTAATGGACCAGGTGCGTGTTGAAATAATATTTCTTTTATTTTTGCGTGATATGTGTTTGAAATAACAGGCATGTTTTTTACATGCCCGGAAGAAAAAGGGCGCATATTCCGATTTAACGGCGGCGACATAAAGCGCGAGACGCGACAGTGAAGGAGCGAACACAGGGTGCGCGAAATAAAAGTAAACACACAGACACACCACATGCACAGGGTCCCGATATAAAAATGTATGTATGTATGAAATTCGAAGGGCCCCACGTGACGTAAAGTATGCTTCTCCTGCCGAACGCAGCGCTGACAAACACACAAACCGTCCCGGGAAAGCCGTAAATTTTACCGCCTCGGAATTCGTTACCTTGAGAGATTTCATCCCTTCTGCTACCATATTTATCTTTTTTTTTCTTTCTTTCTGGCATCGCATAGGATAGCGAAAAGAAACTGGAGACCTGTATTTTACCAGCCGCCAATAAGACGAGAAGCGAGTTGTTTCTATTTTTCCTCAACACACAAAGGCTTATTTTTTTACAACTTACCAAATTTGTGGTTAGTGTATAAAATATAAGAATTTCAAAATAAAACCTTTAGTTCTCTACACACACAATCCTAAATATTTCTCATTCTTCTGCTGAAAACTTATACATCAAACACACATAAGTTATTTATTTATTGATTTTTTTTTAAATTTGACGATCTGACCATTCCTTGAAATTTTTTGTTTATGTCAGTGATGTTTAAGTTACGGAGCTTCTTCTGGCTAATAATAATTGTAAATTATTGAAGTGAAACATCTTTGCTGAGGGGACTACAATTTTCGAGCATTACGAAAATTCCGATCGCATGAGGGGAGTGGTTAGGGGCGAGGTGGGGGAACCGGTAGAGCAGGAGAGTGTGTCAGCGACGGCGTCACTCCAACGCATGCGCTGACGGTCGAACGGGAGGTTGCGAAGAGGGGAGAGGGATATGTACCTAGCGTAGCATGCAATATGCTAGTTGTAACGGCCGGAAGGGGAGACGGCAGGGGAGAGGTAGAATTGACGTGGCAGTGATGCTACAGAATTATAGTAATGCTGTTTGTGATTGTCTACTATATTTTCTCATTTGAGATCATGCCCGAATTTTTATTATTCTCAATTATTATCTCTTGTTCAATAAAAAATGCTAATAATTTATCTCTATTAATTGCTAATAAGGAGGAAGTTTACTTCAGCCACGCGTGAGTGGACTCCACGCAAACATTTTTTCAAACGTCGCATTTCATTTATAAATAGACACTCTTTAATTTAGCTGTTTTTGGCGCAAACTTTTGTTGTTGCACTGGTTTGGAGTATTTTTTTGGTTTATTTTAATTAGTATGCATTTGACATGCCGTTATAACTTGAGTTATATTATGGACCATGTATCGGTTTAGAGTCATATTGCACATTGTATTTCAGATTTTAACACCGGGGGGCAAACTGGTACAAATTACCTTTTTAATGAAGAATCTCATCTGGTGTGTGTATATATATGTATTAAGTATTTCACCATATCCTTAAACAATACAGGAATACTAATGCAGTTATAAAATGACGTTAATGAATACTGTAAGAACATGTTATTTAAACAAGGTACAGAACATATTGTTTATGGTAATTTAACTATTTCTTAAATTTTTATAACATTTTAGTTTTGGAGAAACCCTGATGTGTATAGTCAAACTTTCTAGATTTGATTCTCGGAATATTAAATTTTTAGGAAATGGGTCTTCAGGGTTAAAATTATGTGTTGTGTGTGTAATCGCTTCAACTTCGAAATGCGTAAGTGAAATATGGACACAATCATCTTGACCATTCTTAGCTGGTCACATCATGACAATAATATCCTTGTAAAAAAATTGAGAATCCTAACTTTTTTTTCACTTTGGGAAAGTCCTATCTTCACTTTCAGAATGACTGGGCAAGAAATGTTACCGCCAACTTGTAGCTTTGCTTGCTATAAAGTTTTTTTTTAATTCAGTAAAAATCTCTTCGTGAATTCCATTACTATCATTTGAGCGACCCGATTCGCAAAAATCGTTTAAGGGCTTGATTAAACAGCAATTTGGCTTTGCTGATCCTACACTCCAATACCCAGCATCCAATGTGGAAATTTTAATTTCCTTTTCAGAACGTCTGTAAATGATCGTCGTAGATTACTGATACGTGTTGCGTGGCGAATATGATCTTCGAACAGTGCAAGTAATATTTTTAATTATTTAACATGTATCCAAAATATTTAATTTTATGTAAATATTTGTTCCTTTTAAGTGGTAAATAAACATTTTCAGAGCTTTCATTTAGCTAGTGGCATACATGAACATTCTTGTGATTGAATTTCTGAATTTATTCCCTTCAAATATTATCACTCAGATATTTTTTCTCGAACATTAAATCATCTTTTGAATGCTTAAAAATTGGAAAGTACTTTATGATCGGATTGGCCGTTTCTTAATCATTATGAAAGTGACAGAAGATGGTGCTCGGAAATAAAATGGTAAAAAAACAAACTGTCTTTTACGTTTCTTCTTCCAATTTCCGTCAGTGTTTCTAGCCCACATCTGGCAGAGACCGGAAATAAAAGAAGGTGGGAAATAGTTGATGGTGGGTGGGAAAACTCGTGGCTGTGGAAAAAAAAAAAAGACGGCGGGGAAAGAGTGTTAAAAGAAAGCGAGGGAAAAAAAAATTTCGCGGTTTGCTCGTTTCTCATCAGAGACTGAAACATGATAAGGGGTTTGGATGGGTGTATGAGGGGGAGGGGGGACGCGAAGAGACCATTTGTTTCTGTTCGCCGGGACTCCTAACGACCCCTGGCCGCCTCTGCAACCACTGCGGCGTTCGAGTCCTCCGGGCTGCCCTCCCGAGCTGGCGGCGTAGCAACGACCTGCCTCTGATACCGCTAGCCGACAAGCAGGAGAAATCCTTTCACTGGAGCCGATCTCGGCTGTGGATTATTTTTTTTTGTAACCTAATTTGCTTTATTTGAAGAGATCTGGTCGATTGCCATGAAACTCAGTGCCGAAAAGTAGATTTTTTTTTTAAATTTTTGAAATGTTGTAAAGCCCATACATATCAAGTAAAATATACTACGATTTACGTATGTTAAGAAAATGTTTTTTTTTTATTTAGGAGAAAAAAAATGTAAAAGCTATAAATGCATTTCAATAAACAATAATTTTTAATTTTTTCTCAATTATATTTTTCAAACTACCTTACTAACAAGAGCGAGTTTATAATCAATGAGTTGTCTGAAAACATTAGTAGGTAAAGCAAAACAAGAAAATTTTATTTGCATATATTATCAATATTTTTTAAAGTGTTAAAGCGGATAAAAAATCTTATATCTTAGAGTTAGTCGACAAAATTTAGGTTCTTTGCTTTGTATAATTACTGTAGGCACATGTTGTTTTGTTACGACGGTGCCGGATTTAAGGTCGTTCCGAGTTATTGGATCGGAACAACGAAGAACCTTTAGTTTATTTAGGGGTGCATCCTCGGTCTAAAAGTCCATTAAACTTGCACCAGGCCGGGACTCGGCAGTTCTCCGTGTGGCGTGTGGCGGTGACCCCCAACTCGCAGCCGCTGTAGAAGGAGCAGTTATTTTCCTTCGTCCCGCCTGCAGTGTCGCAGAGGTTCCGTCGCGTGATGAAGGGGCAGGGGAGGAAATGGCTTGGATTGAGGGGGGGTTATGGGTGGGGGGGGAGAGACCGAGTTGTCTGGGGGCTTCCGCGAGGATGCGGCCGTCATTAAAGCGACACAAAGCAACGTCGCCCCCCCTCCTTTTTTCATCTGCGCGCCTCTCTTCCCCGTCTTAGCTCCTCTTCCCCCTTACCTACCTTCCCCACTCTCTCCCCCCACACCCACCATCTTCATCATCATCATCATCATCATCATCATCTCCCGAGCCCCGTCTCTCACGCGCCGCTGAGTTATGCCGCTGCGCCTCCTGGGAAATTCGCCCGCGCGGTCGTCTTTCTCGAGTGCCGGGAGTGGACCTTTTTGGCCAGGAGGAGGTGGACTGCGTGTTGTCCCTGGTCTCGGGTCACCAGGAGGTCATAGGGCCAGTGAAACTACGGTGGAGGTTAAAAAATTGGTTGTCTGTAAAGTCGGTTTACAGACGATCCTTTAATGTGACAACGTCATAACAAAACATTGATGAAATGATTGCATACTTTTATGAATAAAATTGAATCATTTTTATTTTAATAATAAAAGAATAAATACTATAATTATACTAGTGATCAGATTTTTAAAATGCAAGAATAATTAACCTTTATTGCCGAAATTGTGGTTGTAATAAGCAATGAAAACCACATTAAATTTTCACTTCACTTTATAAACAGTCGACGAAACAGTTCCCTTGTAGATGAGTTGTAATTAATATCAATAACTGGCGTTTAGCGATAAAGTTTAAATATAATTATGAACAATTTTTCATATTGATAAACTGTAATAAAATATCAATCATCAATTATATGAATCACCATAATTTTTCAGTCAATTGTAACATAACCAATTATTACTGCACTCGCCGACAGCGTAACGGAACACAGCGTAACGGAACAATGAGCGTAACGGGACACAGCGTAACGGAACAATGGGCGTAACGGGATACAGCGTAACGGAACAATGGGCGTAACGGGACACTTTTTCGTGCGTGCAGCCGGCGTTCATCGATTTATTAGACGTTGCCACGTCAAAAAATTTGCTGAATGAATAGAGACTGGAAAAATTCGCGCTTTGTTTGACCTCTAGGATAGACTACACAATCCCCTACACACTCGGGCAAACGCCACCAGCTCATTGGCCACTGACTCATGACACCTTTCAACTGGGACGCTTGCGATTCGATACTTAGTTGGTTGAAGGTTTTTCAATGGCTCAAAGTCCTTCAGATAAACTGTGAACCAATCAGTGAAGCAATTTAGAGACACATTTGTTTGTATTTTATCATATCGTGAAATAAATCAGCGAATTTTTCCAGTCTCTTATGAATGGGTTATTGCTAGGGGAAGGCGTTTTTCGCGGGGGAAAAAAAATCGTAACGGCTATTATATTGCAACAAGGCATACCCGCACCAGCGTTATCTTCCTTGTGATTTGACGGTCGTCTGCGAGAGAAGTCGTTGCCTTACTTGACCGAGCCACTCAGCTAGCGTTTGCTTCAGCACTGAATTACTGTGATTGGTGTTGTAAAAATCAACATGTGCCTGAAAGGAACTCACCCGATCACGAAACACAGACGAATACAGTGTTTTGACTTTCAGCTATCCTTGGAATATTTTCGCGAAATATGCGTGCGTGCTCCTAGTTATTGATATATACCGTCTCATGCTTGGATTACATTAGCCTACAGTACATGGCTTACGTCACGCGCACTGTTTCCAGATCTCTAACACTTTACGAATGATCTCAAGACTTTGTGCTTCTTTTGGAATTCTGAAGTGACGAGAAGCATTTTAAAAATCCATACTTTTATTTATAATGTTTTATATTATTATAAAACTGTTGCAAATTGCCTCTTTTTTAAAACTTAAAACAATAAATAATTGGCAACAGCGTACTCAGAAACGATAGCGCTTACGGCATTTGGATTGTGTTAGAAAAAGAGAGCAATCGTCCATTTACTTCCACGATGCAATCTTAGAGTGGGACGCTCTATAGGAACCGAAAAAAAAATTTGGAATTTACATTGCCCATAGGCAAATATCACTTGTTCACTGTCTAATGACTTTTGAGTCAATTCGATAACTTACAACTGTATTATTTATGGTAAGGGCGGGGAGTCAATTATATATATATATATATATATATACACACACGCACACACTAGCGACCCGCCCCGGCTTCGCACGGGTGCAATGCTGATATACTAAATATAGCCTACTACAGAATGTCTTCATATACCGGCCCCCCGGCCGGTACCGCCGCAACCGCTATGTCCCTGCATTTTAAACCTGTAATATCTTCGAAAATATTAATTTAAATTACATGGCCATATTGATCTTTATTAAATGCACAATGTATTTAAGGTACTTAATTGGATTAATGCTGTATTGCTTAAAATCGCTTCGTAAATGAGCCATTATTTCTCGTAAAAAGTAAAGGATAAAAAATGGTTATTGTGGGTTTTCCCTAAGAGATAGACATATACCATCGCGGACATTTTTGTAGATCTTTTTAAGGCGTACAATACTGTAGACCATTATTTTGATCCATCTCGTAGGGTTCAGCCAGCGTTTGCAATGTAAGCGCAAAAAAATGTGTTTATTTACGACATCACAGTAGAAACCTTTAAAATTATCAGTGTTTCTCTACTATTTTATGCATGTATTATAATATAAACCTTCCTCTTTAATCACACTATCTATTAAAAAACCCGCATCAAAATCCGTTGCATATTTTTAAAGATCTAAGCATACATAGGGACAGACAAGACAGCGGGAAGCGTCTTTGTTTTATACTATGTAGTGATGTATTACAAATGGATTAGTGAGCAGGTTTGCATATAGTTTCGCAATTATTCGGATCGTGCATAATGTTCAGGAAATAAAACTCTCAAAGTCAAATTATTTAATTGATAATTATATTTTACGGTGCCACAATTGAAATTATGATGTTGTTCAGTTAAGTTTTTTCAAGAGTTTTGTGCTTTGCATCTTGACTTGATATATACATAAGTTTGATAAATATTTTAATTATTAATTACTAACACCTCTACATGTAGACTAAACATGGGAACCAAGCAAGGTGGTGGGACGAAAAAAGGCGGGACTCGCATTTGTGAGAACTTATATTCGAATTTCTTTCCATCTATTCATATTTTGGTTTCCCAACGGCTTTCCCGAAACCAGTACATGCAAACACTGTGGATGGTTTCTTAACTTAGAAAAATTCAAGGCTGTTCCTTCTTCGATTTCCATGAGTAGTATACATAGTGTTTATGCGTCTCCAATGAATTCACTCTTAACAGGTTGAACAAGACAACTAATGGCCAGTTGCATTATTAAGAGTTCGGGTGTGATATCGAGTCATTAGCTGGCTTGATCATCGTTCGACCACATTTTATATTACAACAATGCGTTTTGAGCGATGAACGAAGATCATTTGGAACTTCGATGTGAACAGACTCTCGAATAAGTTCATGGACAATGATCTCAGATAGACACTGCGCCAGCAGACATGGCCGGCGTTTTCACGGTCTTTATCCACGTAAATTTAATCAGACGTACATATTAGAGTATTATTAACAAAATTTAATGTCATTTATATTATTTTAGTCTTTTCACGCGAAATACTCATATTGTAAATGTACGAAATGCTTGTTATTTTAGTTTTAATGTTGCAGTATTTTATTCGTCATGATTACTTTCTACATTAAATTTAACCTTTTTTAAAGTCAAAACTTATTCATGATTCCAAATGCTTCGTTTTGTATTAAATTATAAGTACCAGTATGAGTTTCCATCTTTATTCAAAAGATGAGGCAGCGACTACATGTGGTGCTTTATTGTGGCATTCGCCCCAAACCATTTGCTCGCCACGTCACACTCGATTGTAGCGAATCCATGTCGTTCCTGTCCCACCAATAGAAATTGCACCTAACATTTCGCCCGACATTTATGATGCCTGGTGTCACGGACTGGATGTGCACGAGCTATTACTAGAGACAGGAAAAATTCGCGGGTTCAATGACCTCTAGGATAGCCTACAAAATCCTCTGTACATTCAGGCAAATGTCAACTGTTCATTGGATGATTATTTGTGAGTCGTCTCGACTGGGTAGCCTGTGATTCGATACTTCCATGGTTGAACGTCTCTAATTGGCCCACTGTCCTCCATATTAAAAGTGAACCAATGGCAGAAGCAGCACAAATGTATAATTGTTTGAATGTTAGTATATCACGAAATGAATCCGCGAATTTTTCCGGTCTCTGGCTATTACGGTCCACGCGAACCAAGATAGTGTAGCGCCCGGTGATGTGTGTTGGCGCATCGTTCAGAGGATGGATCGTCCTCGGGCTGAGATCTTTGGATCGGCGGATCGAAGATCAGAGAGCCGTGATAACTGCGTGATCGCCTGATCCGGCGGCGGGTGACGTTGGCCAGGGTTCAGAATCGGACGTCGTGTGGCTGGGTGCGTGGTTTTCCTTCGTCGGCGCAGAGGAGAGAGAGCAGGCAAGTTTCCCGCCGGTGAATAATCGCGAAAACCCCGCGGGGTGAAAATTCCCCCCCAAGCGGCACGAAGCACCGGCGGTGAAGACAAGGAAGGGTGGTTGGGGGAGGAGAGCAGGGGTTGGCGGGTGACGAAGGAGTGATTAAGGGGGTGGGGGGGAGGGGTGTAGAGGAGGGGGGAAAGGGGCGCGATCCCGTGACGCCTTGTCTCGGCGGATTAATGACTCCGGGCGTGAAATATTAAACCTACAGGCGCCCCCGCTAACTGGATTACCGGGCTTGTCGGCGCAAGGGCGGCGGATCCTCAGTCTGTTTGGTGGAGGCGCCTGGTACGAGGACAATGCCAATGAGGGGAGGGAGGGGTGGGGTGGCGGGGGAATAAGAATGGCACCCACTTCGCCGGCGACCAAAAACTTTAAATTTGTTTCAAAGTAACTTTCAAAACAACACCGAAAACGCCTGGCAATTTGGTTGCTTACGAGAAAAAAAAGTGAAACATCAGCTGTGGGCTATTTTTATATATGTATATTTATATATAAACACCGAAAATTATTTGCATTCGAACGAAAAATAAAGAATAGTCACTTATTAATATATTTATATATATTATTTATATATAACTTGTGCGTATACGGATTTTAGGTTTATTTTCATTATTATAAAAATGGCGATGTCTAGCGTCTTTAATTAATTACATGAATTGGCCAACTTAATTTTATTAATGAAGGAGGATAACGTTGTAATTTTTAAAAGGTGTAAGGTCATAAAAGGTATTATTCATTATTAGCATTTTTTTCATTCTTAGCTGCATTTTTTCCTTAATTGAATAAACAAACAAATGTGTCATTAAATTGGACGATTTTTAAATGACGCGTAATTTTCATGGTTATAACTTCGAGGAAGAAGTTGTAATTTTGTTTGGGTCTTATTTTGTAGTTAATAATCACGTGTTGGGTGTTGTCGGCGTTGTTTTGAATCATCCGGTGTATTGTCTTACAGGCAAGCTACTCCGCGGAAGAATGTCCGAAACACCAATTAGTAGGGGCAGGCATTTTTCGCGATAAAATATGAACGCCTATTAGACCGCAACTAGGTATACTCGCACAAGCGGTTTCTCCCTTGTGATTAGAAGCCGTCTGTGGGAGAAACCATTGCATTGTTTGACCGACCCACTCATAACGCGTTTGCTTCCGCACTGAATTACTGTGATTGGTGTTGTAATAATCGACATGTACCTGAGAGAAACTCACCCAATCACGAAACACAGACGATGCTACAGTGTTATAACTCTTACCAAGTTTCGGAATCTTTTCGCGAAATATGTATGCCCCTACCAATTAGGGACAAAAATAGACACGTGTCCACATAGGCCTCTGAAACCATTCGGAAATAACGCCGATTCGACAATTTTTTAACAAAAGAGCACGTAGCTCACTGTTCGGTAGACGATGACGTATCGAAACCACTACGTCACGTAATCAGCGCCGTGATTTATACGATTGTCAGCGGCGTCGCGGAGGCGTCCGAGGCGATCAATACGGATGCGCGCGCTGACACGTGACAGCGACGGATGGAAGCGGCGTCCGCGCTCGGTGACGTGTCTATATTTCCAGCAGCTCCGCTTCCAGCATCCACGGTCATGGACCACGCGGTTCCATGCGATCAAACCCGCGAAGATGCTCTTTCGTGTGTTTTGCCATCTTCGATTTAATATTAATATCTTAACTCTCGGCACACGGCATTTTATGCGAGTAATAAAGTGAAAATGGAACGGAAGTTGGTTAACTGAAATGTGTCACATAGATGGCGGTTCCATTCGTAGAAACATGAACCCGTACATAATCACTTTCGTAAACATATTTTTCATAACGATTTTGGGCTTTTAACATTGCATGTTTACATATTTTTTGATAACTGAATGTTTTAGTTGCAGATTTTTAACTTACAATTATCAATACATGTAGTAGTATTGTTCAATGTACACATTTTAAGTTGCTTACAACAAGCAGTTGATCAATGTAATTGTGCTTGAATGTACTTATCATTACTTGTGTTATAATTTTTAATGACGATAAAGTTGGAACACACTATTTTTAATGAAGAAATTTACTTTTTTATAACACCATAAAATCTTAGCTCTACTCATTCGTGAACTTTCTTTGAATGGTTCTTGAAGTGGAGGAGATTGTTATGAAATATTCATTATAACGTACTGTGACCTAGCTGGGGACGAGGAAAACTCGTAAGATCCCTTTCTTTTTTTCTTTAAAAAATTTAATACTCATAAATAGGGCACGCATATTTCGCGAAAATATTCCGAGACGAGCTGAAAGTTAAAACACTGTAGCATCGTCTGTGTTTCGTGACTGGGCGAGTTTATTTCAGGCACATGTCGATTGTTGCAAAAATAATCACAGTAATTTACTGCGGAAGCAAACGCGTTCTGAGTGGCTCGGTAAAACAAGGCAAATACTTTTCTCGCAGACGACCGCCAATCGCAAGGAGGAAACCATTTGTGTGGGTACACTTTGTTGCAGTCTAATAGGCGTTGCGATTTTTTTTTGGCGTAAAATGCCTGCCCCTACTCATAGAGAGAAAAAAAAATCGCGGATTCATTTCACGATATGCTAGAATCCAAACAACTGTACATTTATATTGCTTCTGTGATTGGCTTACAGTTTATCTGAATGACGTTTAGCCAATGGGAAACCTTCAACCCAAAAAGTATCGAATCGCAAGCGTCCCAGTTGACAAGTGTCACGAGTCAATAGCCAATGAGCATGTAGAGGGTCGTGGAGTCTATCCTAGAGGTCATCGAAAGCGTGAATTTTTACAGTCACTACTCATAAAACTTTTGAAAAACCATTCGCCCCAAATGCACTTCATTTATTTCTCTGTCACAGCCTTGATCTTAGAGGCGACACCGCGCTAGGAGGCACCGGCCACTGTCGCACTTATCACCCCGCCTGGCCAACACGAGCACAGCGTGATTCAGGGCGCCGACGTGCGGAATGCAGTGGTAAGCCGCTCTGCTCGGGGTGTGTCGGCGAGAGGGAGGGTGCGAGGGAGGGAGGGAGGGATAAACCCCTCGGCCCGTCGAAGCAGACTGCCGCCCGCCATTAGCGCGCTCAGGGAGCGGCGAGACGAGCTAATCGCGGCTTCGGGCCGGAGAATGGGCTAGTTGTTAGCGGTTATGACTACAGGATAAGGTTTTGTTACGCTCTGGCCGCGAAGGGATCGGCGCTGGAATAAGGCTGCTTTCTCAATTAAAAAGAAAAAAATATATATTGTGAGCGCGACGTTTTCAATACTCGCCAGATATGTGTTAACACCTAACCTCGGTAAGGAGCAAATTCATTTATTCTAATTATATTAATGTTGCAAATAAACTTATACAAAGTACGAAACTCGTACACGAAATTCAAAGAAGACATTTTTCTGTAGTTTTTTTTAGTATTTATTAGAAATATAACATTTTTTTTTACTTTATTACTTAAAATTTAAATATTTTCATAATGGCGGCCAAGATAGCTGACAAGTTGGCGGACTTCAAATAGTTGATGATCTAATGATTGACACTACTGCACTCTAGTGTATAAAATAAATCAATATGGAGGCAAAGAGCTTAAATTGACGGAAAAGATGGCGAATCCAAGATGGCAGGTATGACCTCATTATGTGGAAGTAATATATGCCTTGATAGCAGTTGTAGGAAGGTCAGTCTGATTGAGGATAAAAATGAGGAAGATTGTTGACTTCTTTTATGTGTGCATCCGCTGGAAATAGAACCAATAACTTAAAAATATTAAGTAATTAAATAATTTTTTGTATTTTTTAGATTATTAAATTAAAATTTAAAAAAAACTCAATTTTATGGTCAAGGTCAAGGAATTGAACTCTGTTAGGCCCCTCTCTGAAGAAAATTGCCCTTCTCTGGGGAAAACGGACCCCCTCTGAGAAAATTTGACGGTTCTGGAAATGTTCTATAAAGATGGGATTTTTTCCTCGAAATAGGGTCATGTTTAATCATTTTGATTTTTTTAACAGTTTTTAAGTAATTTTGAGGAAATTTGACACCAAAAATTGTCATAGTTCGTCACCACGGCACCACACCCTGAACCCTGTTTCTGGACACACCAAACTACACTACTACCTATCGGCTGATTTTTAACTTGTTTTCTCATGACAAAACAGTGTAACAAGCAATGGCATGTGTCCAAAATTACATCATTCAAACGAACGTATAAAGTCATTTAGTGCGTTATCTGCGAAGTTTCACTTGCAGCGACCGCGGCGGAAATGCAAAAAAACATTTTTGTTTTCAGCATCACGAGTGATATCGCGCCCGTGGGGATCAAAGTCAACCAGACCCCCGCGAGTGCTGGGTGTGACTGAAGGGTGGAGGGGGAGGGTGGGAGGAGTAAGGAAGTGGCGGTGGTGGTGGTAGGTAGTGAAGGGGTATATAAACGGCGCAGCCCCGGGGGGCTAAAGGTCTCATATTCTCCGACTACAGAGGAGCGATCACAAACTCCCCGGGTCCGTGAGCGGACCACCTGGGTGGAAGGAGGTTTGTCTTCGACCCCCACCAAACCTCCCACCCGGGTGTGTGCGCGCGTGTGTGTGTGTGGTCCACCGCGAGGGAGGGGCCAAAGCGCTGATACCACCTATCAATATACAATACAGCCCGCGGCCCAGCTGTTGACATTATACATGTGACGGGGGCGACCTCCCCTCGGTTAGGGGAGGGAGGCAAGGAGGGAAGGTCTATCTGTCAGGCGCAGCTGATGAGCGGCGCGGCGCGTCCGCCGAGGTAATTACGCGGCGCGTACAGTCGGCGGGCGGTGACGGCGGAGCCCCTTTTTGCCCGGGACGCGGCGGTACAGTCGCTTCAGCTGCAGGAGTCGTGTAAATTACAGGGAGTTGAGTTAGGACCACTTTGACACCGCTGTTTTGATTTCAAAATATCTGCATCATTTGTTGATGGGAATGATTAATTGTTTGTTTTTTTGTTTACTACACCCCCCCTCCACAACCATGAGTGTACCACTATTCAGCTGCTCACCTAAGATTGAGTCGACATCGACGATTAGAGGTGATGACGAGTGCATGAAGCACTGACGGAATGAAAAGTCTGTGTGAAAAAAGGGAGTACCCAGAGAAAAAACACACCACTAGACAGGAAACGCCTGCAATTTTTCCCTACTTGAGTTGATTCAAGTACGCGCAACCAAAATAAAAAAAGTTACAGAATGTGTTTGTTACGCTAGGTTGGGACACTGGAATCCCAGTATTGAAAGCTCGGGATAGAATCATAAGTCTTTCTGTTTGATATGATTTCCCGAAATCACGCCGTGGAAATCCTGGGATTCTAATGGCCTCGATTTTCACGACACGCCAACACCCCCAATATCCCCTCCCCCCGGTTACAATCAAAATCATATGAAAATATTAATACAAAACAAGCCAAAAAATAAGTGAATAAAACAATCGAAAACACAAATATAGGAAAACGTTCTTTGGGAAAGAAAGATTAAATATATATATTTTTTTTACACATACCATTGCTGGTTACATTGTAAGATATGCCATAATAAATCTCAATAACAGAAAAAAATAATGAATATGCAAAGACAAAGAAAAAAGCCAGAATCAGCCAACTAAAAAATTTAAACACATAGCACAGAAATTTCCGTGGGAGTAATCAGAAAAAAAATAATTACAGCACAGAAGAAAAACATTGGACAACACAGAACACGCAGACTAACAGATGAAACCAACGATGATACTAAACAGATAATGTGAACAACACAACGACAACACAGAGACGCAAATATGAACCCAGTGATGTGAGAAAACAAATATTATGGACACCACAACGATGACAGCACAGACGAACACCGAAGGTTTCATGACACAAGTTGCAACATTTAGGGAACTGAGATCTTTTCCCTTCGTCAGGCACAAAAACTGTACAATGTAGAAGTAAAAGAAATAAAAATACCCGACCAATACCAACTCCTGCGTTTACAAACAGTGTATTTGCTTTTCAATAAAACTGATTAAATATCCTTAGTCTTAAGTCACGGTGACACAAGCGGGCAGAATGTATAAGTTCTTGTGCTCTGCACAGTATCCAGGGAAAATAAATTTCAAAATAGGCTTTAAGGCTGAAATAAAATGTGCATCCTGGAACTAAGTCGTGGGAAGGATACGAAAAAGAGACTGTATATTAATGATCGTCGTAATAAAAATAAATCTTGTTGACCGTTAAAAATAGGTTTTACCTAAATGTGTAAAGATTTCACTCAAAAAAAATACTGACATACGTTTTGAGAATGCGTTCTCGCACATGAAAGAAAATAAATCAATTTTTTTCACAAGACAATGAGTGTTCATAGTAATTAACCTATGCTTAGCAAAGTCACGGTGACACACATTCTCTAGTCTGGACGTGAAAAACAGATTTAAATCGAAGCCTGCTGCTGCAAACTACGAGCTTCTAGCGACGCGAAACTCGTAACAAAAACAAAAACAAAAAAAGAAGAGAAACCACGTGTTTTTCGAGTTTTGTTATTTATGTGACTCTCGCCGTTGCTTCTCGCTTAACTTCTGTGCAGTTTAGCCGGATCGACAAAAACCTCGGTTGCCCAGAGAAAGAGAGAGAGGGAGGGAGGGAGAGAAACAGAGAGAGAGAGTGAGACAGCAGATGTTTTTGCAGAGCGAAAGCAATCGGATTAATGTTGCTGAAGGAGTAGGACGGAGGTAGCATGTAGCGGAGCGGGTAGCCTGTTTGACCACACGGGCGCTGTTGTTGCATACCATCCAGGCGCCGTTGTATATCACCTCCACTCCCCTTTCGCTCCCGCGTTATCCTTCATCGCCGGGATTTTCGCTGGTGGAGAAGTGGAGGGGTGAGATTAGTGGGGTGGAGTGAGGTGGGGGGGAAAAGATGGTGTAACTGTGGTGGGGAGAGGAAGGGAGGGGGAGTTTGGGTTGAGGCGGGGATGGGGAGGAGCAGACGCAAGTTGTCGGCTGTCGAATTAAGGCGCGCAGCTGTTGACGTGACTGGGCTGGCGGCCCATTAAACCGCGCTGCGTGCCGGGGGAAAGAGGGGGGGGGGGGGTGGATGGTGGTTGGAGGGGGGGAAGGGGAGTTTTGGAGGAGGTGATTATTCTAATGGGGCGGGCAGGTGGTGACAAAACTCCCGCTCGTGGCGGCGAGGCGAACATGATTGCGTTAGGCGACGCCCCGTCACGTCGCGGGCAACTTTGTTACTACCAGCCCCGTCTTGGGGGGGGGGGGGAGATGAGGGAGGGGATGGGTGGTTTGACGGGTGCCTCGTCGGAACCACCCCCTTCTCAACCCCCCTCCCCCTCCTGCCCACACCGACAAACTCTTCTCGCTGGAGTGTCGTCGCAAACACACAAACACAGGCCTCGCGCGCGCCTGGCGGCGGTCGTTCCAAACACACGGTCTTCGAGCCTCCTTGTCTTGGATGCACATTCGAGATAATCGTGACGCGCAACGACATTCTCCCATCCAACTATACGTAATGGAATACAATTCATTTCTTTCTTTTTTTCTACGTAAACGTCTTAGCTCTCAGCATAAGAACCTTGCCAGGAGTAATTTTTCGTTAGAACGGAACGGAAGTCGAAGAACGGAAATGTGTAAGCAAGATGGCGGACACACGTGCAGAAACATAAACTCGTATGTAATCACTTTTGTAAATATTATGGGACATACCAAACGTATTATAGCTTTCATGGTAAAAAGTAAATTCGTGTTTAAAAATACCTAATAAAACTGGCATTACATATTCTCCTTAATTTGCGACAGGCTTAGTAGCACGTCGGTATAGCGCGCGCTAGATGACATAAAGGAACTTAGTTCAAATCTAGTCAATGAAAAAACATTTTGTTTTCTTGGGTGAAGAATGAAAGAAGAAATAAAAGTTCTTTAAAAACATTCCTCCATAATTGAAATCCCTACTTCTCCCTGACTCATCGCCAGTTCTCTGGAACAGTGTATAAGATCTACAAACTGGAAATCCGGCAGGTATGTATGTACCGTATGCTACACGAGCACCCACTAACAACTACCTTAGCGGAAATAAACTACCCAAGGGGGGGGGGGGGGGGTGAACGCGATTGGGTTGAGAAATTCTTAAAATCCGATGAAGTTTATTTTATCCATGTAACGAGCGATGCTAGTGTTCTGCCTATAGACTGCCTCATATTGAAAGCACAGGCACACCAGCCAGTAGGTGAATACAATAAGTAGGCTTATCTCCTAGTGTTCCGTTAAAAATACGTGGTTCGTGTTTATTTTTGTAAAAAAAAAAAAAATTGCTCGTGTTATATAACATTGACGGGACACTGTAAACTGGTTGTTATTCAAATTTACATTCGGTCCATCCCGTGTTTCAACTGTAGGGACAAACCTAACTTACCTTCCTCATGCACAGAAAATTTCTTAAATATTTTGGTGGCAGCAAAATGGCCAATCGCTTTTGTGAGTGTGTGTGTTTGCTTCCTGTCCATTGGACTACAAGGTACGTGATGACGTCATTCTGGGACCTGAAGTACCAGAGGACCCACCACTCAGCGTTGATCCACGGCATATGATGTCGGTCCCAGTAACTTCAGGCTTTTGTGGAAATCCAGAAAACCTTTTCAGTCTTCATGCGTATATTTTTTTATCAAGTCATTGCGTTTTTTCAAACCAAGATGGCTTCTGAACCAAAATTTACCTTGAATTCAGCGTTAGATATACATATGTTGCAACAGCTAATTAAAAATTATTGTAATGGTTAACTTCAAAAATGTAATTTAATTTTCCATTAAAATGAAAATTAAACGCAAGATTTTTATATAAAACAAGTGTTTCATTTAATTGTCCATACAAAAAGAATCTTGTAATTTTTACGCACGACAAAAATTTTTTAGACGTAAGTTCATTCGAATAGAAAATGTGATTCGCAAATGTATCTCTTAGCAAAAGAACAAAACCGAATGGAAAAAAAACAGACAAACAACAGAACAGCAAAGTAATCCATTTCGAGTAACAGTTCAACAAAGTTTGGTGTCCGTTCGGAAAGACGTTCCAAACTTTGTTTACTGCTCCACACGCCCGTGGATAACCGTAACGAAGGAAAGCATTTCACGGCGAAAGCTGAGATTTTGGCGTCCGTAAAATTGGACGACCTCTGTCCTTAAACCACACACAGTACCTACCGTGAGTACGCCGTGAAAGTTCCGAATCGTCGAACGAGAACATGCACAAGCCAAACCAAACGTCTAGGACAGGAAAAACTTTGACCACAAAATCTCTCCATGTTACGACTGAGATAAGAAACGCCGGTGATGAATCGATTTCCGTGGGTCGCAGCGGAGAAAGAAAACATTTCATCAATTTGTTTTTTTGTTTGTTCTTGTAAAAGAAGGACGAGGAAACTGCAAATATACCATTGATTTATTATTGTACAGAACCTTAAAGTGTCATACATATCAATATAAAATGTGAGACAAAATTTTATTTTAAACATTTTATAATAGTAAAAAATATTTAAGTAAGTTTTATTAAGATAGACAAGTATAGTTGTCACTGACAGGAAGTTTATTTTCCACAAGAAGTGTCACCCAATTTTTATTAAAATTTTTAATAAAAATATTATCATCAGTTCGTAGCCCCCACGCGCATTAGTTCTGAAACTTCATACATTATGAGATAAGAAGTACATACAAAATATGTACACAAATATTTTGTAGCCATACGGTAGTACATGCGAGTGTAAGAGTATAAGAATGTAAGTATGCGAGCAAGCAAATACCTATGCAAATGTGCTATAAACGCGAACATGGCATCGAACTCTGCTTTCGAGAACGTAGCTCTATAAAATGATAATATAGTATATGATTTCGCCTTCAAATAAATTTCACAATTATGTTTCACGACGATTGTGTTAGACATGGCAAAGAAAACAACTTTGCGAAGAGACTTACACAAATGTATGTCTGTGCATTTCGATGTTTTCGTTATTCCCTCTCCCTTTCTGTCATTGAGCACACCAATTCCGGGCGTTGCACTCTTCCGTATTACTGACGTGATAACGTCTTATAAATCGATGAACGCCGGCTGCACGCACAAAAAAGTTTCACGTTCCGCCTGAGCCGAGCGTGCAAGAACCGGCCAACTACCGTGCGACAAAATCTTCTATAATATCAAACAGGTTAAGGTTGGCTTTTGAACTAATTGTTCGCGATTATATTTAAACAAATTATTTAAATTAAATATTGAAAAAAAACTGTAAATAATATTTAAAAAATAAAAAAGTATGCAATTTTTCATCAATGTTTTCTCATGACGTTATCACGTAAAATTATCGTCCGTAAACCGACTTTACAGACAAACCCCCTTTTTTTTTTATCTTCGCTCTGGTCTGAATTTACTCTGCCGGCAGGAAAAAAAAAAGTCACACTTTAAGAAGCGATGATCTGACATGGCGGTCGGGTCCGAGACCTGAGGCCAAGATGCAAAACACTTGCGCAATCGCGTTGGCCATTCAGCTCCGGAGAGAGAGAGCCAGATCGCCGTTTCCGTCGCTAATTCCCCTTAAATCGAATCACGGGAAAAGTGTGGAGGGAGGAGTGGATGGGGGGGGGGGGGGAGGGTTGTCCATGGATCAAACGGGCCCTTCCGGAGTTTCATGCCAACTTGGGAAGACTACCAACCGCGCCGAGTGAAAAAATTAAAAAAAGATAAGGAGCGGAAGAAAGTGGTGGGGTAGTGTGGCCCTCCTCCTACTCTCGCGATATTGATTATGATAAAAGGGCCGCCCGTCCCTGGCCTCGTCGAAACTTTGTTAAACATTTCCTGGAGGAAATAGAGCCATCGCTTAATGGGGGAGGACGCAACCTCTAACCCCCTCCCTTCCCCTACTACCCCGCGCCCGACGGGTGCCGACGGTCTAATGGCGCCGGCAGTTCGCTAAGTGGGTTAGAAGCGAAGAGGACACAGCGGCGCTGCTCCCGAACAATACTCGAGTTGGTGGTGTGTGTGCGCGCGTGTGTGTGTGTGCGCGCGAGTGTCTGGGGCAGGGGAGACTGGGAGCTCAGCATTGTGTAGTCGAAGCTCTCATTTCCCAACGCGCGCGCTTGCTTGCCACGGAGCGGTCGCTAGGCAACTAACCAATCACATCACGTTAACCACGAGACAATCAAAACTTCTTCATTTTTTTTTAAGCGTAACATCATTTAACTCTCGGTGTACGGCACTTAGCGGGAGTGATTTCGTGGACGGAACCGGAAGTGTCTTGTGGAAACGGAAATGCGTGCGTTAACCACGGCGCTTGCCGTCTGTGGGAGGATTGGGCGCGAACCAAATTTCACGAAACCAAAGTGAAACTTTATATAAGTCCATAGTTTTTTTTTGTGTCGAAAATCGGAGCCGTTTTGTAATATAGTTTAAAATTTCGCTCTGCAAATCGAATGGTTCTGTAGTCGACGCAGCTGCTACGGCCGCAGATTCTAGCGGCGGGTGCGGAAACTACGTGTGACTCGCTTCAATAAATGTAGTTGAAAATACATTTTTCGTAATTATTTATGAGTAGGGGCAGGCATTTTCGCGAAAAGATCTGCACACCTATTAGACTGCAACAAGGTATACCCGCACCTGTGGTTTCTTCCTTGTGACTGGCGGCCGTCTGCGAGAGAAGTCGTTGCCTTATTTGGCCGAGCCATTCAAGACGCGTTTGCTTCCGCACTGGATCACTGTGATTGGTGTTGTTACAATCGATATTTATCTGGGAGAAACTCACCCAATCACGAAACACAGACGATGCTACAGTGTTTTAACATTCAGCTAGTCTCAAAATCTTTTCGCGAAATCTACATGACCCTATTTATGACACTCGGCATTATTTCAAATAATTCTACGTTAAATTTCATGTCCGAGTTTCGTATTATAAAGTGTACTTGCAACATGAGAACCAGTGAATTCGCTCGTTACCGTGGCGAGAACTGAAAGACTCAATCTGTTTTTAAAAAATTTAATTGATTGTGGTTACTAACTGAAATTATATTATGAGGAAAGGTTGATTTGGATGTGAAAAGTTACAAAAGTTCTAAACCTTATTTTACCACCAAAACTCGCCACACACACTGGTATAAACCTAGAATCTTTGGCAACAAAATTGGGGCCTTAACAGACTGCACTGTGGAGGTCAGCTTACATAAATTTTGATCATATAATATTATTTTATAGGCACTTAAATTAACAGTTTATAAAATTTATATTCTTTTGAGATGACAATGGATAACGTCTGTAATTTTTGCAAGTGCACCAGTGACCGAATTCAACTTTTTTTTTTGTAAATTCATGTCAACCTTTGGCATAGCTGACACGCTTGTGATGTGAGCGACACGGTAAAATCTAAACTTAAAGAGTGAATCACATAATCCCTTCTGTGACGCACTGGAACTAGATAGTGGATGTTATCATAATTTTTTGCAACTATTTTAAGTGTGGTGGTGTGTGTTTATTGTTTGTATACAATTTTGGAGGAATGTGATTTTAAAATTTCCAATTTATTTTACATAAGTTTTATTTTATTTTTCTCTCTTGACTTTTTTTTTTGTTGGAACATTCGAAATGTTGTCATCAATCAGACAGAACCCCTATCACTACTACCAAGGCAAATTTTATCTACACAATGTGACGTCATGACAGCCGTCAAAGTGCATTTTCAGATAACTGGGTCTTCGTAGAAACAGAGCCGTATTTTGACTTCCGAGTTCTGATTTTCGGAATAAACGCAGGCGTGGATGAAATAATTATGATTTTTTGCAGGAGTCTTAACCAGTTTTTGAATGATTTATTTGAATACGGAGATTATTTTTGTACCCACAAATTTACTAACTTACGACATATTTACGAAGATCTCTGGGTAATTTCTAGCCAATATCCTTTGTAAATTTAACGTGAAAACTTTTATTAGTCAAAACATGTCGAGGATTACACATGTTTTTTTTAATTAATTTTATACTTGCTGGTAATTTTTTTTATTTAGTCCTTATTGTATTTTATATTTGTTGAAATTAAATAGGTCGTTTAAATTAATAAAAATAAATAAATGAACATGACCAACCCACACGTTCGCAAGATTCTTCGCTGTTCTTCTTTCGCGGAGCTGAAACGCACTTTTCTTCCGCTGTATGCGTCTCTTACCCCTCGGAGAACCCGAAAGAAGAAGGGGGAAAAAATGGCACGGGAGAAGCGAAAAAGGGGAACGACGTGTATGAAAAAAAAAAAAAAAAAGGTGCATTCCAATCTTGTCGAGATACGCCCTTTTGTAGCGGCGGGACATCAGGACAGATGAGGACCCAACCCTGCCTGCGTCTCTTCTTCTCCTTCGAGAGCGCTCCTCGGGAGCGGACAAAAGAGATTCGTCATGTTCCGCTCTTCCGCGCCTCGCCGCGCTTCGTCGCGCACGCCGCGAATCACTCTCGAGAGAAGAGAGGAGAGAGAGAGAGAGAGAGAGAGGCGGATAAGGAGAGAGTCGGGAATTTGAAAAGGCCCAAAAGGAAAAGCCGCTGCGTGCGAGGTGGTGCCGACAGTTCCTCGGGCGCCTCCGTGCTGTACAATTCACTTGCTTTAAGCACGACTACCACAAGAATAACCTTGGTATTCGAAACAGAACTTTCAAAAAAACTGGTTAAGTCTCGTGCGAAAAAAAAAACACAATTATTTCCTCCACGTCTGTGTCCATACCGAAAAAAACAGAACTCGAAAGTCAAAATACGGCTCTGTTTCTACGAAGACCTAGTTATCTGAAAATTGCACTATGATTATAGACCGGAAAAATTCGCGAATTCATTTCGCGATAGGCTGAAATACAAATCGTTATACCTCAGTGCTGCCTCTGCTATTGGTTCACAACTCACCTGGATGACTCTGGGCCAATGAGAAACACCCGACCAAAGCTTTATCGAATCACAGGCTGGTACGTTGGAACGTCTCACAAGACAGCAGCCAATGAGTGGGTGGCATTTGACCGAGTGTACGTAGAACTATGGAGTTCATCCTACAGGTCATTGAACCCGCGAATTTTTCCGGTCTTTAACTGTGATGACTGCCATGACTTAATAATGTGTAGATAATATATGCATTTGGTAGTAGCGGTAGGGAATCAGCCTGGTTGAAGACATTATTATTAATAAAGTACCTGTCACCAATTTAATCGATAATGGAGTCACTGGCGTAGGCCTACTTATGTACTTGCATCTTTGTGACCTTTGAGGAGGTTTTCAGGACTAGCTTTTAGTAAAAATTTGACGACAGTCTGTTGCCTAACCAGCCAACTGTTGTCATAACATTTTTAGATTTATATGTGGCTATCAAATGATCAACGTATGGCCAGTTTAACCATCCTGCTCTTAGATCCATCCGCGATACAATGATCTTGGCACAAGATGATCTGAGGATCATTCCTCTAAACGTTGCGCTAACACATACTGGGACTACATGATCTTCGTTCGCGTGAACTAATGATTATCCTAATGATTGATAGAAATTAATTATTGGTAACTAGCAGAAAAAAGCCCTTGTACAAATTGTTTTGTTATAGGTTTACACCACAGAACCATCACTGAACAAAAAGTATCGTTACTGATGAACGTTGAATGCACGATATCAAATAATTTCAAGGCACTGATTTCAAAGGAATAAATGGTTAAAGGGGCCTCTCCATTGTTCAATTCCAGATATTTTGATACCGCTTACAATACAGGGTTCCTTGATAATAATTTTTTTTTTTGGTTTGATATAACATCCAACATAGGACTTATCTTTGGCTACTTGTTGAACACAAAACTGGTGAATTGGTGAGGTTATCATGACAGCTGTATTCACACGCGTGAAAAAAGTGAATTATTTCCTCGCAGCGCTCATAGACTAGAGCCTGTTAGTAAATATGTGGTTGCAACAAGGTATAGAAGATCTGGGAGAAATGATTCAAATGGCAAAAATTGGGATAAATACGTAGATAAAAATTTTCAATTACAACAAATGATGGAAAAATCCAAGATAGCGGGGCCTGATTCCCCTTAAGATTATAAAATTTAAACTGACTGAGGTTAAACGTTGACAACGTTTTGAAACTTTTCTTTTTGCAATGAATCAATCAATTTAAACGCTCTCACGATTACAGCCCTTCCCTATTTTTTTTTTATATTCTCCCTCTACACACCCATTTCGCGAACGTTCTGTTAAATCCATGTCTACAGGCTACAAACAATTCCCCTGCCACCCCCCCCCCCCAGAACACCCCTTGAAAGCGCTGTCAAACCCCATCACAGAAATTGACACTTTTATTATTATTTTTTGCAGTCGGATTCAAACGCTTCAAACTCCCCTGCCCCCCCTTTTCCCACCCGAGCCGACCCGGGCGCTTATGGAACTGTAACGGCGTGTTCGCAGCGACTCTGGCTGGTTTGTAACAATTACCACGGCGTGACGAGCTACGGGCTGGCAGCGTTGTTTCATAGCCGGGGAGAGTGTGGGTAGGGACGAAGGGGGGAACTACCCCCACCCCCCTCCACCCACGATCTCTCTTTCCTCGATTGCCGAGTTGTGAGTGAGTTTCGGTGTAGCGTTTCAGCATACCTACCTCTCTCGCTCCTGACAAAGCCAACAATTTCTAAACCACCCCCCCCCCTTTCCCCTTACTCACCAACAACACAGCGCAAGTCCCCCCCAAGCTCAACTCTTTCATAACTTAACCGTTTTATGTTCAAAACCCGGAGCAGTCACTAGCGGTTACATCGCCCCGCCATTTAAGATTCAACGGGTTTATCCGAACGTAAAAAAAAATAAAATAAAAAATAAAACGGGGGTCATGGACGAGGAACTAAACCGCCACCGGCATTGCTGCTGTTGTTTTCACAAAAAAAAATTATCTCTTCTAAAAATTTTACCGTATCTGAAATTCACTTTTTAAAAAAATATATCAACTAGCTAAAGTGTTTTTTGATTTCGAGTAAAAGGACGATTTACCTTGCTGCAGAGAACAGAATTTGAAGTTTCATTCTCGTTAAACTAAACCTGACGCCGAATTTGTGAAATTCTTGAAATAGTTATTTATTATAATATAATAAATAAATAAGATTATGTAGTAGTATTGGTGATAAGTGGATGTTGTTTTTTTAAATGGAAGCTCACATTATATTGGTTGCACTTGGTTGTGAAAACAAATTGTGGTTATATTGTTATATCTCCGACTCCCATCATCGTTGCGAGATAAAATATGTCAACATTTTAAGTCTAATCATAAGCTTTTTAACACAAAAAGTTTCATCAAACTCGATTTAGTAGTATTTGTGCGAAACTCGAACAAAAAACCCAACAAATATTTAAAAATATATTTATAAATTTAGTTAAAATATAATTCAATTAAAAACTATATTAATTTAAACTATTTTTAAACTCAGTAAAAATATTTTCTTTATTATGATAGCAAATTTATATGGATTAAATGCGTGTTTCATGCTGAAAAATGTTTCAATAAATTTGAGTTCTTATTGTATTAATATATACATTATGATACTTATTTACCCTTATCAAGCATGGTGGAGTGACACTTCCAAAACAATTTGACGACGGTGAGGTAAAAAATTACTCCAACTACGTCACAGTATGCCACATTAAGACAATTTCCAACGCCTGGTACACCTAGAAAGTAAAAACATCTGCCACTTGACCTAAAATTCCTTTAAAGTCTGTGTCAAGAAACTTATCTCAAACTTCCCAGTGCCTAAAAGCGGTACCGGTAGTACCTATTTTCCAAATGTCACTTACAAAGCAACACACACGTTGAAAATCAAACGAATTTGCTTGCAAACACTGCTGATAGAGCAACAGTGGCAGAAGGGTCATTAGTATTACTCAGAGTACGAGACAACTTACATGACACAGGATACAACCTACTGACCGACAAGACACCAAACCTGAAGCAGTTTTTCGGTAGTAAAATCTAACTTCAGCGGGAGTCTTTTCCCCCTTCAATTCGTTTGACCGACGGCAGTTTTTTTTTAAAGTGAGCTTGAACGACTGAAATCAGTCTGTAAATACTTCTTAGAAACTAAAACCTTTTAACATTTATTTAGCCGATCAAACATGGCGTCGGATATATGTAGGCTGACATTTCAATGCTAACTAATGATTGTAAAATTTTTTTTTCCATGAAGATGAATTATAACGTAAAGTATTAAAGGATATAATAATGTTCGCAGGCTTTCGCGGCCATTGTCTGAAGTAGCTTGGCTTCTGGGTTGTAGCCGCGTCCTTGGCGAAAATTCACCAACGTTTCGGTCAACATTGCAGTGGCCATCATCAGGGAGCAGTTACCTACAGTAGGTAGCTGCTCCCTGATGATGGCGACTGCAATGTTGACTGAAACGTCGTGTGAATTATTCGGCGAGGACACGGCTGAAACCCAGAAGCCAAGCTATACTATTAAAGGATAGTTGTACTATTATGAGGTTTTACTTCTTAGTGTGTTCTCGAGGTTTCCGAGGCTTCCGCAGGTGGCAGCACCGCTGTTCGTGTTCGTGCCGTCCACAAAGTCACGCCTGCCGAACGCCGCGTGTGCCGAGAGCCGGGGGTCTGAGGTGCACACAAGCAGAGAAGCCTTAAGATGCACATCAAAATCTGTCCCTGCCCGAACACGCCCGAATATTCACCTTCGGCCAACCTCGGGATTTGTTTTTTTTTATTTTTGCGCAGGAAAAAAATGAATTCAAATATGGTCGGTTAGGTTAGCTACATGGGCGGTTAGATAGGTTAGTATAGCTACATTAAAACAGACAGAGAAATGTAAATATATTTATGAATAAACCCGAGGTTGGCCGAAGGTGAACATTCGGGCGTGTTCGGGCAGGGACAGAACTTGATGTACCTACATCTTAGGTCTTCCCCACACTAGCAACTGGCCTACAGGGATGGCGCGAGGGGGTGGTCTTCTCGCCGGCAGAGGTGACCCTCCCTGGGGGGGGGGGTGGTCCCGGGAGGGAGGGGGGGGGACTCCAGAGGCGAACCAGGAGGTGGGGGGCCGCCACACACCGTGAGAACACGGCAGCAGTGTAATAACACCCGGGCTAATCCCCACAGGAATTAGCGTGGGGGGGAAGTGGGTTGCGTGTGTGGGGAAGGCCTTTGTGGGACGCGCAGTTTCCACGGAGAATCGCGGGGCGGAGAGAGAGAGAGAGAGAGAGAGAGAGAGAGAGAGAAGGGGGGTTGGAGAACGCCAGGCGTCATCACGACGAGAGAGAGATAGAGACCGAGAGCAGCCTCCATTGTTGCAGGTCCGGGAGACAAGCCCTACACAGTTTGCCGCCAGGGGACTCGTATACGGAGCACACGACCTGCCCGTCTGCGAGTTACGCCCTGGAGACAGAATGAAAGACAAGCTATAACGAACACAGCTACTCCTAATGTCGTTCAGTCCTAAATTCGTCTGTACTAAAACTTTAGTGTAAAAAAAATGTGTCGAGCCTACACAGTTGTTCGTCCCAAAGTCGTTGGTCTTAGCGTCAATTTAACCACATATATTACAATTCAAAAACGTATTCTACGAATCATATTTAAAAAAAATACTTATTAACCCAAGGAACTTACTTAATTTTTAATAAGAATGTTTGATATTAAAATATTGTATATTAGAGCTGCAATAAATTAAATTATGTTGCTCATAACTGTCATACACGGCATAGACAGAACATAAATTTACCCATTTCTTATTTTGACAAAACAGTTTTACAGAAATATTTATAATATTTGCTTCTAAATTATTCATACTGAAAAATAAAACGAAAAATTAATTTCGTTTAAAAATATGTCAATCTTTGACTTAATTATTTAACCGATGAAGAGATTTATTTAATATTTAAGTAAGATTTGGTATACTGTTGTAACTTATGTACTTGTTCTTTTCCCTTTAAATAATAGTTTTTTTCTCGTCAATATATAGATTTTTTTTGAAACAATGTACTTTTTCGTGTATTTTAATTAATTGTAATTTTGGAATTTAAACTTAATTAAAACTTATGTAAGGTTTTTAAATTTAAATTTAATTATATTTCAATTGTTAATTTTTTTAAGTGTTTACTTTAGTCAAAATACCGCAAGTAGATTAAAGTGACTAGCTGCACTCATGCACAAGCTTGCTTTTGTGAGTGCTAAAATTTCCTGTTTGATTTAGTGAATTGTAGTTAAAGAGTAAAAAAAAAATTATCATATTTTTAAATGGAGGTCAAAGGCTTTTAGGATAAACGACGCAGCCCTCTTTCAACGCCATTGAACCGCCGAACCTCTGTAACACTATTACTGGCCATAAAATAATTATAATTATCCGGAAGCTCGTGCAGATAGGGTCTTGTGTTCTGGAAATAATGTTTTTTTTTCTTCTCTTATTTTGTCAAATTATTATTATTATATAGACGCCTGGTGTTTCCTTTGAAATTTTTCCTCCAATTATTTGTGTTAAACCGGTTTAAATGAAATTTCTTGCGTGTATGCCTTTTAGAAAGTTAGTTGTTCACTGTCGATACTATCTGTTTCATTGAAACGTCAAGATTTATGAGGGAAAAACTTAAATGAAATAAAATATCTGTCAAGTCATTTTCTTAAAAAAAATTGTTTTTTGTTACGAATTTCGAAAGTACTTTGGGGTAGAATCACTATCGGTATTTTATCTATTTTTTTAATTATTTAAATTATTACGAATCATGTACACGTTAAACAGTGTTCAACGTAAATACAGACATAATAATTACTTAGAACGGAAAAAACTCCCTTGCTTACATTGCATGCTAGGGAACGTTAGTATTATTATGAGTAACAAATTAGCTCTCGGTAAACGGCAATTCAGGAGTAATTTATTGAATGCGACGGAATTCAAGGAACGGGAACATGTAACAACCACGGTGATACCACCTGGGATGAATGGCACGATACAAAGTTCACAAAGCCAAAGGGAATCTTTATAGTATCATCTGTTTAGTAAATGTCAAAAAAAATTAGGCTGTGTTTTTAATAAGATTCCTTGTCGAAATCAGACTCAAAGCCGGGGTTTAGTTTTTTTTTTTTTTTTTTTTTTTTTTTTTTTTTTTTTTTTTTTTTTTTTTTTTTTGCATTTTCCACGTATTCTAGCGGCGGGTGCGGAAACTACGCGTGATTCGCATCCTTAAATGTAGTTGAAAAAAACACTACTTGCGTGTATTCAACGCGCTCGGCATTATTTTTTGAAGTATTCAACGTTAAATTTCGTGTCCGAGTTTCGTATTGCAGGTGTGTTTGCAACCACGAGGTCCTGTGAATTGGCTCCTTAACCGAGGTTAGATGTCACACATCTCTGGTGAGTGCTGCCGGAATCTCCCGCCTATCTATTTTTTTTTCCGACCGAGCGGAAGAAGAAAACAAGACGCCGCCTCCGGTGGAGGTCGACCGGAGGACCACCGGTGGCACGGGGGAGGGGGGGGGGGGTGCTGCGAGGACCCTCAGCCCCTCAGGAGGACGAAGGACGAAGGACGAAGGAAGACACATCCTGCCCGGGACCCCCACGAGCAAGGAAGTCGCTTCCGCGATGATTCCCCGCTCACACTTAACTTTAAAGTAGGAAATATAACTTCCAAAAGGGAAGGGGGAGGTGGGTTGGTAAGGACACCCCCCCCCCCACTTCACCCTTTTTCCTTTTCCCGTTCCTCCACAGTCCATATAACACGTCCTGCAGTTTTCCCAGCCCAAAGGGAGAAAGAGGAGAAAGTGCAAGGGCAAATGAGGAGGAGGAAGGAAGGACCCTCCATTATTAAAAAGGCTTTTTCCTCCCATCACCGCCTCGTGTACTTCAACTTTTCTTTCTTCTGTCCTGAGTGTGTTCTTATGTCAGCTATGTTCCCCTCCCCCCCCCTTCCATGATTCATTTTTTTTCCTTACCCTCCCCTCAGAAGTGATCTATTTCCGAATAAAGCAGCGTAATGTCCTGGTGAAAGTTCGGAGTCATATCTTTTAATACAACTGTCAAGTTATTTGATGGGATTCTGTGTTCCTCGCATTTAAATTAAAATTAACGCAAGAAAAAAAGTTTGCGACCTTTTTTTTTCTCTCCTGGGCCAACGTTTGGCCTTTAATTCTACACGCAGTTTTAATTGTTCACGTGAACATGCTTAAAATGTTTTCTATCAAATTTGGGTTGTGTACAAAATGTCTTAATATAATTTCAAAATGACGTGTACACACAGGGACCAGATATGAACAGACCATGAAATGAAATTGAGCTAAGTCGCCAAGAATCCATATTAAATACGAAGGGCTGTTAAAACGGTAAAAAATAAGGGTTGTAGAAAAGTGTAATTTATAGTATTTCATTAATTGTATGTAAAGTGAAAACACAATTTCGTATGCACATTATTTTAAACAGGGCTTCTATAAAATAAAATTTTACCATATCATGCAAAACCGGGGCTAGAAATACAATATGTTCGACATATAAGTATAGAGTAAACGAAAGCAAAAAAAAAAAAATGTTTTCAAAAATAACCGCCGGTGTTTTTGGTAGATTACGAAATATGAAGAATACTCAACATTTATAAATATATATATATATATATATATATATACACACACACACACACACACACACACACACACACACACTGAATTGTAACACCCATACGTGTCAAATTAATTTTACGCAGTGTTTTTCTTAGAATTTAGGTTAAATTTATTTTAAATTTCGTTTAAAATAGTTGTAAAATGAAGGCAGGTGTTTAAATATTTCATTGTATTAAAATTATGTTAAAGAAGTTAAATTTTGGTTTGAATCTTTAGCCATTTTATCAGAAGGTCTTCCACTTGAAATTTAACTTCAACGTCATTAAAGGCCACTTAGTTAAATGATATACTTAAGTCAAGTTTCCCTTTCATTTAATTATGAGGCTGATAGTACAACCTTTGAAATTTGTGTCTAGCAGAATTTATCGCATTTATATTTGTACATAATTAAAAAAAACTGTTATTGTTTATTTTTAAAAGATATAACGATAATGAAATATTAAATGCAATTTTTTGCTCGATGCATACTAACCTAAGCCTCACCCGTAAACATAAGTTGATGATTAGAGTATTAAATAGTTATTACCAAAAATACTGATTAGGACATATAATAAACTAACAGATTACGGATTATAAAATTACTAGCTGCCCGACCCGACTTCGCACGGCTATACAAATGGAAAAAAATTAAGCCACATCTCCCATTTACAGTAATGGTAAATAATAAAAAATCAGTGAAAATTTATTACAATGCTGTATATAATGTACTGGAGAGAAAATGAATAGCACCGATGGTTTCCCTACTCGTGCACGCAACGTACAACTGATGTACCCGTACTTCGGTACGGCAGTCTACAGGCAGATCACTCTTGCGCCGCTCATTATACATGCCCCTCCTTGTGGGTACGCCACTGCCGCGCGATGCCCGTTGCCATGGAGACGCAGAAGGCATGAACAATGCAAAATCCTGTTCTCATGCAGACAAAGTACCCACTGTTGCCTGGTTTTAACTACCCATGGGATCTAATTTTCGGAAAATGTCATCCTGCGTAACATAAGGAACATTACTGTGAAGTTTCAAGTCTGTAAAATATATATACTTAAAAATAAGGGCAATTTTTGATATTTAAATTACCCGCAAAATTTAAACGGTGATGACTGTACTAACAATGAAATAGTCGTTGCCATAGAGACGAATGAAGTATCAACAAAGCAACAGCCATTGCCATGGTGATTTCCTACCCTAAAACTGAAATTTGGATATATTACGCCCCCGAAACTCCCCTTGGGATCGGATTTCCGCAGAATCCGTTCTTAGTGAGCATCTACATCACAAAATGAGTAACTATGCTAAATTTCAAGTCAATCGGGTGTATAGTTTTAGAGATCTCGTGATGAGTGAGTCAGTGAGTGGTATTTCGCTTATATATATATATATATATATATATATATATATATACATATACACACACATACATACACACACACACACAAGTCGTTGTCAGAATTGTAACGGGAGAGGAAAATTATTGATGGTCCGAAAAATGAAAATTAATTAAAAATAATAAAAATATTTCTAGTAAAAGAAAAAAAACAAATTAAACATAAAGAGAGGAAAAAAACAATAGTTTTGGTTTGCGATTTAAAGTGATAAAAAGTATTAAAATACTAATTGAACACTTATGAGGGTACTGATTGCTTCGTTGTTAAAATAACACGGGTGTTTTTTACTTGTATGGGAAAATTAAGAATGATAAGGCATCTTGTGCGTGGCAACAATGTTAATAGGCAATAGGAAATAAACTTCTAGCGCCTGCGGCATTGTCAACACACACTTCGTACGTGTACTGCATGTTTTATCTAACCCCCTCAAACGGATTTGATTCCAAATTGGACTTTTAGTAAGGATCCCCAATGTTATTGATAATATAATATAGCCTATAGCCTTCCTCGATAAATGTACTATCCAAAACCGAAATAATTTTTCAAATCGGACCAGTGGTTCCTGAGATTAGCGCGATAAAACAAACAAACAAACAAACAAACAAACAAACTCTTCAGCTTTATAATATTAGTATAGATATGTGCCAAGGTGGCTTTATATACATATATTATTTCATCGAAAAAGTTTTGTAAAGGCAGAACAACTTCCGAAATATTTCACTAAATAATGTAAAATTTCTTACGACGATAATAGAATCAATGCATTTTAATGCTTAGGCTGTAGTTCATTCTCCCTACAAAAAAAATTAAACAATGTTGGACTACCTGAAGCACGAAACAGATATAAATCGACGTTCCATAAATCCGAAACAGTCACCTCTACAACGCATGCTGCGCGTAACAAAGTAAAGTATAAAAAATTTTTTTTAACAGTTAGTTATGATCAGGTTTTTACGTCCTTTCAGCTTTAAGTGGGCCTATTAGCTCAGGTCATATCGTGTATGTGCAGGTATTTTTTTTTCCCCCCTTCAGTTTTACGCGCGGTTTAAGGGCGCGTTAAAAAAAAAACAAAAAAAAAACAACAAAGATGTACACGGGAGAAAGATTATTACAGGAGAGTGAGAAGGAGGGGGGAGGGGGCGTGGCTGCCGAGGGTGATGGCCGTATACGAAGACGGGGTCGTAGAAAAAACCCCGGTGGTGTTGGGGGGGGGGGGGGGGTCGTATGATCGCAGGAGGTTTCCATCCGCGCCCCATAACACCGCCGGTTAACAGCCGTCGTTACGAGCAGCACCGCCCGGTCTGGCGGGCCTGCTCTCTGTCCGCTGCGCCCTTCTTACACGACAACCTCCAAGCCCTGCCGAACCACGAACCACGTGGAGACGGACAACTCAAATATCAACCTTTTAAAAAAAAATTTTTAAAAGTGAAAACTCTGTATAGTCACTTTCTTGGACATCAGGGGACGTACCAAACGTGTTGGTGTGCCAATTGAAACTTAATGATTGAGAAACTATCCTAGAATATATTTTGTACGCTTTAATGGGCACAACAAGAAATAATCGCACCTTAATAACTATTTGAAAATATTAGTTAAACGGTTCTTTTTTTTTTTTGCGATGGTGTTACCTTTGAATATATATACTGTATAGAAGTCGCCAGCCCAGGTTAAAACTTCTAATACGGTTTTGAGGTAGTTGGTTAATTCACCGCCGCAATCGCCACCATCTCTAGGGCATCAACTTGTGGTGGTCCCTAGCGGACAAGTGTCGAACTCTTCAAACACCCCTTCCCCCTCCCCCTGAACGAACTTGAGCTGCAGTGAATGATAGGTGGGGGGTGCGGGGAATGACAGCGGGCGACAGGGCTGCGCTCTAACGTGTAAATAACAACTAAGACGATACAGGGCGTTACGGCAGCGCACTGCAGCGGTGAAGTTCCCAAGCTGCTCATCTTACGCTTTTGAAAAACGTAGAGTAAATCCTATCCACTCGCGACTTCTATACAGTATATATATTCAAAGGTGCTACTATCTCTGGTATTTTTTTTTTTTTTGCGTAACGATTGTATCGACGGTTGTGGAACGTCTGCTAGAATGTTTGCGCACTAGTTTCTAGCCTCGCGGAGGGCACCTTTTATTAAAAACGCTCAACCGATTGTGATTTCCTTCACTGGATATTCGGTTTTTGGAAACGCTCTGGAATACGGGCCCGCTGGTTAGGATACGGTTGTGCTCATTCGCTACCACCTTACCCGAACGTCTTGCAACACCGGACCTTAGTTTTAGCAAGGTGAGGAGAAAAAAAAAAGACAGTTTCCCTGATGTCACTGTAAAACCCATCACTTTCCCCCGAGACGCATGAGGGGTCTTTCTTCTCTTAGCTCCGTCTTGCGCTCTTGTCTTCAAGCCGGTGGAGGGTCTTAGGGGTGAATTTTGGCGGTGAGGAGGGGGGATGAAAACGCGCCTCGAGAGTTTTATATTTAATTCACGGACCGCTCACCCCGGCCTTGAGGAGAACTTCGACGGCGCTCCTAAAAGGCGCCTAGGGGTTGTCTACAAGGGTGGGAGGGGGGGAGAGGGCATGCATGGGAGTGGGGAAAGGGGGTGGGGTGGGGGGTTGAAAGTGGAGTCGTCCCTGCCCGAGTCAAATCCTTAATCCCCGCGGCAGAACCAGCCGCACGAGGATTAACGCGTCGCTTCCGAGAAGGGCCACTTTGCCATCTGGCTCAGTTTAAGTTGTGGGAGAAAAGCAGGAGGAAAAAAAATAGGTAGGGGGTGGAAGGGAGACGAAGCTTACGGCATTTTAATTATTTATTTGCTTCCCGCTGCCCCTCACTCTATTTCTTTTTTTTTTTTTGTTCCTTTCCTTTCTTTACAGCCCCTCGCCCGTTTGGCTTTTTCAACTTCGCTTCCTGGTAAGCTCGCTTTACCCACTTTACGTGGTTCCCTCGAGATTTCTTTTTTTTTTTTTTTTTTTCAGAGCAGCCTTACAGCTGGTGGTCTCGTACTCAGAGGCTGGAAGAGGATAAATGGGAATATAAAACAACAAAAAAATATATATACAAACAAAATTTACGTTATTTTACCTGGACATTCCTCAAGGAAAGCATTCATTTAATTTTCAAAAGATTGGGCTTCTACGTTGAGATAAAAAATAATAATTACTAAGAAATTACAGCTACCTAACCAAACACTAAACTTTTCACACACACAAAAAAAATTTTTTCTAGATGTTTCTAGCACTTAAATGGAAATAATCAGTTTATCAATCGAAACATTAATTGTATTTCATAAACCTTGGCTTCGCATGTCATGATGAATTATTTTTTTCGTTTTTTTTCTATTTCTCATTAAATTAAAGGGCAATTAATATAAGTATATTTTTTAACATTAAGAAGTGGTTTCGGATGAACACCATTGCTTGTCACAGTGTAGGTTGTAAAAAAACCTGAAAACAAGCAAAAAAAAATCTGAGAGCAAAAAATTAAGAAGTCCCCCGAGTGCTTACAAGAATCTGCACCGGATGTTTCGCGCCTAACTTTTATCCAGAAAACACGCGTTTATATCATTTCCCCTCTTACAAAAAAAAAAAAAGAAAAAAGAAAACACAAATTGGAAACAACAAACGGAAACGAAACCTCTCATTCACCCTCAATATATCCTTAAATTATTTTCAAAAATTAGACATTATTCGGATTACTTGAGCAGTTTGAAAAACGCATGGTTTTTCATGAAGATCTGCGCTCAGTGTGTGTGCCCAGGCAGGCGAGGGCATTAAACTTCCTCATACTCACATGAATGCGAGATTCCGTTTACTCCAGCAAGCATGATCTGTCGACTGAAATGCTAAAACTTCTCGCTGGCGTTCAAAAACCAGATACAGTGATTGTCCTTTTACCTTCATACTGACGAAGGCAATAGCGGAAAACCACAGAATAATCTTTCCCGCGTGGTCTCAGCCGTATCCCTCAACTAAGGTATTTATTAAAAGTGCATCGTAGTGGAAGCGGCCATCTTTGCGTTCCTTCCGAATCCTCAAAAGTGAGAATTGTCCACTAAAGTCGAGATTTCAAGGGATGCGACATTCGCATCCAATGATGCGTCCCTGCGTTCATTGTCTTCGGTTTGTATATAATATTACTTAGCATTTACTGCATAAGATTTTGTTTGAAAACGTCATAAGGATAAGTGATATCTAAAATAGAGACAAATACAGACGTTGGTAAAATTTGTCGAAAGGCGAACTTAAAATTGTACACTTTTGGAAGATACAGTAAGTTTACGGACTTTTCAACGAGGAAATTATTTGAAATTAAAAAAAAAAAACGAAGTTATCTTTGTAATTTCAGGTAACTGATTTTTCGTAAAAAAAAAAAAAAAAAACTATGCCATATCCTGAATTTTGAGTTCCGTACTTCGCTGCAAACAAGGCTAACAGGTAAGTGTACGGAAGAAGGGCGTTCTTGGTGTTAGCTTGACAAGTATTTGAATATTTTTTGTTGTACACCGAGATTTACTGACCGAGGCTTCAAATAAAACGAATTGCAGATTTCCTGGCTAAGTAAAATCGAATATTAAAAAAAAAATAAAGAGCTTCGATTTGGTCTCTTAATCGAAGCTTCACACGGGCCTACGCGTGTCTGTGCAGCTGCCAGTGAAGAGGGCAGCGGGCGGGAGAGGAACCCACTCGAGGTCGACGCGCAAAACCTTGTCTCGATTGTGTGCCGCCCTTCTCTCGATTGCGCCCGCCCTTCTCTCGATTGCGCTCGGCAGCACTCGAGAGGACAGCCGAGCGAGCGGGCCAAGTAATTCCGCGAGAAGTGTTGCAGACGCCGGGGAGATGTGAAGGGAAGGGTGATGGGGGGCGGGGGTTGGGGGAGAAGCCAATAATCTTCAGAGGTTCCGAACCAGGCACTCGAGAGCAGATTGATGCGCTCCAGCGGACCATGACGCTAGGGGATGACTGCTTCGACTATTGGCAGCGCCCCGCGCGCGCCGGCGGGGAACTTCCGAACTGCGAGGAACTACGCGCTCTGGCTCTGAAGGCGTGTTATGCAATGACTAGAGATCCTGTAAAATTCTCGGATTCATTTCCCGATAGGATAGAGTCCAAATACTTTTGACAAAATTTTTCTTCAGTGATTGGGCCACAGTTTATCTGAAAGACTCTGTGCCAATGAAAAAAAATCTTTACCAGAAGAATTAGCGAATCACGATCATTCCAGTCAACAGGTGTTACGAGTCGGTAACCAATCAGCAGATGTAATTTGCACGAGTGCGTAGAGGATCATGGAGTCTATCCTTTAGGGATTTGAGATCGCGAATTTTACAGGTCTCTAGCAATGACACGTAAAACGGTTTACGGTCCTACAAGATATTTAATTTTCATCACCCGTCTGACGCTTCTAAAATGCACTAAAGCGAAACAAACGGCAGTCAATCAGGTTGATATTACGAAAAAAATTTAATTAAATTGAAAGAAACTCAGTCAGGATTTGAATTGTGCTAAAAAAAGAAACCCGTCAAATTATGATAGAACACCAGATGCCCATGTAGTTCAAACAATTATTCACATACGTACCACCGTAAACCGACATGGTTACCACCGCGGCCAAATATACTCGGCTTCTTATTGGTCGTCGCACGTAGTCACGTAGACGGAAGAGGAGCTCATCCGTACGGGTTTTGCGTCTGCATGCGTGCCATTGCAGACACTCTTTTCCGTGAGATCCGTATCCGTTAACGTGATTCGTTTTTTGGTTCCCGTGTCGTTTCAGAACGGAGCCTTATCCGCGCCGTGCGTTCGGTTCGACCACGCCAAGGTTGACGACAGCGTTTCTCTCGCATTGAAAAGCTGCACGCGTGCTCAATACATGCACCTTAAAGAATCCTGGTTTAAAATTAACCAGGGAGCTAGCTCATCCGTCAACTTACGGCTATATTCGTAGATTTGCAGATACTGTGTTCATTCTCCTTGTGCATGATCCAACGGGAATAAATTTGGAATAGTAACGAAACATTCCCCCTTCAGCTTTGCGTATTTCTTCCGCGAGTGTGTTTTACCTTGTTTACAACGAAACACGTAGTTTACTCCAGTCCATTCTTCGATTGAAAGGCAGTACAATTCACGCCGAAGGTATGCGTTCTGCCTCACTCTCCTGGTCATGTAAATACCTCCATACGAGCCCGAATAAGTATGCAATTACTGGCGTGCATTTGCGTATTCTTAATGGAACATATGAACAGCAATCCTATTACTATTCGAATATTTAATTCAAATTTTTTTGCGAATACGGTGATTGTGCACAAGCGTCTGTAGCTACTCCATGCTAATGAAGATATCATATAATTTTTTTTTCTCGGCGTCATGAAGCTGCGACAGGGATTTTTTTTTTGGCGCACCCCTGCGTCAAAGCGAGGCAACGTGAGTGATGAATCCGTATCCTTTCCTCCTTCTCCCCTCCCCCCCTTGCCAGCTACCCGCACCCTTCCCCCCTTGCCGAGATGAAGTCAAATTTCCATTTTGTTACCTCCGCGGCTTTAACGATGCGCCCTTGTGTCGGCCCCGGTTCTTAAGTCACAAACCCCCCACCCCTCTACCACCCCTTCTCTTCACCTCCTCGTCCTTAACCCCCCCCCTCCCTTTCCCTTCACTTCCACAGACCCCTCCAGTGCCTCCTCTTTTCTGCGCCTCCAGGGATCTACTTAGCTCCCCCCCTGTACCCCCTAACCCCTGCGGAGCCACTTGGGAGGGGGAGGGGGGGAGAGACGCGCCGGCCTTATTCAATTTACATGTAAATGCCGACATGTACTGAGTGCAGGCGCACTCGTGTGTGCGTGCGTGTGTGTGTGTGTACAGCACAATCTTCTCCGACCGGCTTCCAGACTTACTGGCCGTTATGAAAACATTGCCCTCCCCCCTTCACAACCCCCGCCACATACGAGGATGCCAATCCACTTCCACCTGGTCGCCACGGGGATTTCTTTCTTTCTTTTTTATCGGGGTCTGGATGAACACCGCGGAAGAATGATCATCATAGTTATATTTTTATACATGAAAGTTCAATTCTACCCACGATTTGGTTGGTATAAGTCCTGAGTTATGAAAGAAAACAGCCTCTTAAATTCTATGCCTATAAACTCTGGCAAAATCATTTTGATGGCGGTGGAACGTAGGAATAAAATCACGTGTCGTTATGCCAGTTGAACGCGGAGGCCAGCGAAAAAAAACAAGAGCTCTGTCGTTACGATTAATCCAACGGTCATGGGACTTAAGAACGTTCAACCACTCTCGTACAAAGAGTTTCCGATGGGGAGGTTGAAATCGCGTTCAGGAGTCACCAATTTGCGATGGGTGGCGCTGCGAGCGAGAAAACAGCAAAGCAGTAGTCGCGCATGCGATTATCTAATAAAACTGTTTGATTTACTCTTTAGTTGGGTCCTTGAACAAGAACTCTGCAACGCTTACAAGTTGATGCTATTAAAGTTTATAACTGGGTCATTCTATTGTGTACAGAACTTTTTTTTTATCTGTGTATATATAGTTTTTCTCCGGGTATTCTCGCAGTATCACAGAAATATTTACGTGCAAGCACAGCGTTGTTCGAGTATCCAGTCTAGTTCGACTGCTGATCCCCTGAAACAGCGGCCACGAGCGGCACATCAAAAGGTTTCACGCAGGCCAGGCACGTAGAATACTGGAGTGGGATGCAGCATTGAAAATATTTACGCGCACTTCATTAAGTCCACCCCCCCCCCCCCACCCCTATTTCCCTCCTCCAACAACATGCTTGCTCGATTCTACAACTGCTCGCTTTTGTTGAAAGTGGAACGTCAATCATTCAATCGCCTAATGGAATGTTTACCTTCGAAGTCGTTTATGCATGCCCGTTCGTAGCAGCGAAATGTCTGAAGTGATTCAATCGAAAAAAAAAAAAAACTTTCCTCGTTCAAATAAGCACACTAATAAATATACAAAAACTTCCATAATATACCTATAGTTGGAGCTTTCAAACAAGCATCGTCTACGATATGGATACGTTTCATGGAAAACGTGATCGGCAATAGAGGTGAAGTAAATATACACGAATGTTTTTTTATATTTTTTTTCTTTCTCCAAAAGATCTTATTCCAGATCGGGCCATCCTTGGAGGAATTTACTTCTTTCATTCGATAATGGAACGTATTTTTTTTATTTTTTTTTTTTGGTGTGCACAACATTTTTTTTTTGCATAATGGAGCTTGTCCTTCCAAAAACACTTTGGGCAGGAAAATACGAGCCACAATGTAGGATATGGAAAGCAAATACGCGCGTGTTTGTATGCACTGATGAAGAGGAAAATATGTGTGTGTGTGTGTTAGGGGGGGGGGGGGTTGGCATAAACCATCGGGGGATCTGTATGGAGCCCAGAGCCCGGGGCAAGGACGAAGAGGGAGTAGGGGGGGGGGGAGGAGGACGAGATATTGAAGTGGGGAGAAAAGGGCTCTTGAATAATATGAAGTGGGTAGGGGCCGTGCGCGTTTTGGTGATCATCCCACTCTGAAAATAAACACAAAATACGCCACTCAAAAGTTCCCCATGGCAGCTACAAAACAATTTGAAAACACGAAAACAACACGATATTATAGAATATTTGGAAATACCACTCACGTATCAAAACAATTTCAAGTGAACCCTTTTTTTTTTTTAGTACAGGAGAAGGCTTATAACAACAAAGGAAAATTAGTTAGTAAGCATGCACGCTTATATAAATAAAACGTGATTGTTTACTCTCTTCATTGATGTTCATTATTTTTTTTACCCAATAAACCAAAAATTTATTGAAGATGTAGATATTATAAAACAGAAAAAAAAGGTTGGTTGTTTAAACTAAGTAGGTAGGTAGTATTCGTATTTAGTGTGTGGTTTAAGAATCCTTTTTTTATGAATTTTATTTTCCGAAAGTACTTTTTTTTTATAAAATCAAGTTATGGCAGATTTAAACTCAAGGAATGTATGATTATATAAAAGGTTAATTAAACTTACCCAATCTTGCTTTCTGAGTTTTCGCTTATGAACAGGAATAAGTCGTAGGACCGGCGACCTAATGGCTAATACTTGCCAATTATTCACAGGTTCTAAGTAATGTAGTCAGTTAATTATTAATTTCCGTTGTATGGAGTCTCAAGTGGGTTGCTTAAAGTCCTCCAGAGTTTATCGGGTGAAATCAGGGCCAATATTGAAAAATAGTACATTCGTTTGGTTTTTGAAAGTTTATCCTGAAGCCGAAGAAATTTTTTTCTAGTCTCTCATTGTAATTGTCATACGTTATCTATTAACAGTAAAAAAAAAAAGCTTGAAGCGCCTAGTAAGCGTCTTGGAGGTTAAGGTTGGTAGACCTGGAGTGGTTGCCAGTTTATACACGGTGATTTCTTCTAGACAACTTGTTTACATTTTCGATTCTAATAAATTTTCTTAGAGCATTCTTAAAATACCGGAATTATGCACTGTAAGAGAGGTTACAAATTATATTTAGATTAAAAAATATTTATATAGCACGATGGACCTACTGAGCTTTATACTGTTTCACGGCCTCGACACCGGAGTGCGAAGAGAGATAATTGTTATTTTTATTTATTAAAATAATTAAAAATTCTATCTGATAAAGTATAAAAAAATTGTGGCGTGATCACTGGCCACAAGTGAACATGTAAAATAATAGCTTGAGACAAGTTATTCCGTGTCCTGTCTTTTACATGACGCATTTGGTGTATCGCCTGCTTCAGAAAAGCGGCGTAAAAAATATTCAGCTAAAAAAAGAGTAATACTTATAAAATTAACTGCAAAAATCAATAACTCTTTTCCAACACAAATAAATAAATTATAGACAAATAAAATAAAATAAATATGGAAGAGTCAATTGTTACGAAAACTGAGGAGTAGACAAACACAAGCAGCGTTAATAGAATTTCGTAGCATCACTGCTGTGTCATTTCTACATCTCCCCTGGCGTCTACACTTCCGGCCCTTTACAACTAACATATAGCATACTCCGCTACGTACCTATACCCCCTTTTGTCACCTTCCGATCTGACCGCTAGCTAATGCGTTGGAGTGGCGTCGCCGCTGACGCACTCTCATGCTCTTACCGGTTCCCCCACCCCGTAACTAACTATTTACCACGTGCGTTTGGAATTTTCATAACGCTCGAAAATTATAGCCCCCGTCAGAAAATAAGTTTCACTTAAGTAATTTTAAAACAAATTTAAAGCCCTGCGTAAGTTTTAGCTGCAGCAACAGAGAAAGGCGTAGCGTGTGTGTGCGAGACACCTGTCCGAGCTGTTTCAAGCAATCCGCCGCGCGCACTAAAGCGGCCGGTGACCCGCCTGACTCGCAGACTCGAAGACTCGAAGACCCGAAGACTCGAAGACTCGCAAACTCGAAGACTCTTTGAAAGATTTGTGCAATGGGAGTGCATGATTTGATGTTATCATTTGGTCATACGCAATTGCTAAGCACATTTTCTGTAGAAGAAAACTAAAAAAATACCCAAAAGAAAAAAAAACACAAATAAAGAAAAAAAACACAAATAAAGAAAAAAAACAGCAATTTTTTGCTTTATTTGTGTTTTATTCTTTTGGGTATTTTTCAGTTTTCTTCTACAGAAAAAGTGCTTAGCAATGGCGTATGTCCTAAAAATTACATCAAATCACTCGAAGACTCGTAGACTCGCAGACTCGACGACTCGCAGGCTCGAAGACTCGACGACTCGCAGGCTCGAAGACTCGACGACTCGCAGGCTCGAAGACTCGACGACTCGCAGGCTCGAAGACTCGACGACTCGCAGGCTCGAAGACTCGACGACTCGCAGGCTCGAAGACTTGACGACTCGCAGGCTCGAAGACTCGACGACTCGCAGGCTCGAAGACTCACGGACTCGGAGGCGAGGATGTCCGTAGCTGCTGCTCCCTGGATCCGTGCTCGGAGGGTAGCTGCTGTGAGCCCGGGGCTGTCACCGTGAAGGGGTGGGGGTGGGGGGGTGCAGCTCGCAAATCCACCCCGGGAGCCCGCCCCGGTCCGGACAAGTGTCACCTCCCCTCGCCGGAGACGCAACCGCGGAACCAATCAGGTCCGAGGATCTTCCTTCGTGTCCGCCACCCTCGGGCAGCCTGAGTTTTTTTTTTATATTTTTCCGTTCGTCCTGTGGCACAACCACACATCCCCCACCGCGTTCGTACTTTCCAGGTGTTATCATCTTCCAATCGTCATTTCCCCACATGCCCACGAATTGTTTTGAAACCTTGGCAGCAGGAATACAACAGAGAAAACGATAATAATGAAAACAAAACAAAATATGGGTGCGCGTTTGAAATCACACTCACTTGGCGTAACTAAAAACTAACTTTAATTTTGCATGCAAATAATGGATAGCAATAAAATGCTACGACTAGGATGAAATTATAAATACGGTTGGTAAAGTATTAACTAAAATTAAATATTTAAAAAATAATTAAATACTCAGAACTTAGTATTATTATAAGCAAAAGTTTAAAATTAAGTCAATTTAGTAAAATAATTGAGATAAATTTTAATTAATAATTAAAATCAATAAAAATGCTTAATGTGTATTATATTAATTAATTAGAATAATTTGATAAATAATAACGTAATAATTTATGACGCAAATAAATTATACAAACGGGAAAATAACTTCCATTATATAAATAAACACTTAAATAATTTATAAACACAAATACTATAGCTAATATTCTATATAAATAAATCATGTTATATACCAGTATTCAATATCATTCAGTAAAATATAAGATTTAAAAGCACATCTTTTTTTATATTTATGCAGCCTTTTGTTTTGTATATAGCCTTATTTTGTGTATAATTTCGTATGTATCCTTTTTTATGTTTTTTTGTAAGTATTTTTTTTCATCCTGTGTAAATATCGTTGCATGGTGTGCACGCATCGTTAAAATTTACTTTCATCATTTTTTCATAACGTGTCTAAAGTATAAATTAAATAACTACAACACATAATGAACAAGTAGCCTACTAATAACAAATTAGCGCGAAATAAACGCTGACAAATCAGAAAAATAAGACTGGCACTGCAAAGCACGTAACACTAACGAGCCGATGAACTAAACATTACAAACATGGTTAACACTTATTAGACAAAATACAAACGACATTTCTATGAAACAAATTCAGGGGCTGAAGATATTATTACAAATTCTAACACAAAAGAAATATGGAAAATTTAAGCTAAAATTAAAGTTATGTATGAACAGAAAATTAATTTTTTTTTCAAGATTTATCTTATTACTATTTTTGCGGTACGGAACTCTCATTTTTATTTAAATAAATACTAAGACTGAATACAATATCATTATTCTTTTTTAAGGTGCATAGAAAATTTTGATTAAAAAATAGTACAGTATTTGATTTTCGTGCGATATTTATACCAATGCCAGTATGCACTAGCAATCTTTCAATTGTTAACATATTTACGTCACCGAAAACTGAGATTTTTTCTGCATCTTCAATTTTTCCAATATTGTTCTGATTTGTTTTATACCGACAGTCCATTTGTTGCGTTTAAAATACGGGTCCCAACAATACGATTTTTAGTAACATAAAATATAGTATATGCTCAGAAGTAACACCTAACCGGAGACATAAGGTATATTATCAGTGGAAGAAAAAGTTGTTCACTTATTCCTGTAGTATGAACAACACTAACTCCCTGTACTTGAAATGTGTGCGTGCACAGATAATTGATTTAAGTCTGATACAGCTAAAACATAAAGTTTAAATCTATATTTAATAAAATAAATTGACAGGAGTATTAAGATAATTAAAAAATTAAAATTCAATGAAATTGACCTTTATCCTGGAATGTTTCAGATATATTTGTAACATTAATTTATCATTTGATATCGGCCACCAAATTTTTTTTTTAAATTGGGACACAGAAAATATTTATTTTTAAAAATGTAGAAAATATTTTAAAAAAACGTATTTTATGTTTATAAATAGGTACACGACACCTAATTTAGTTTCTAAAAATGTTTACCATTTAAATTATGAGATAGGCGCATAAAACTTACAAGGGAACTGGAAATATGTTCACGTCTCCCCTACCCCTATTTTTTTGCAATACTTGGACAACGACAAAATTTTGTGTGGTGCCTTTCTAATATAATATTTCTTTAGTATACGCTACTCCTCATATTAAATGAAACCACGTTACATGAACCAAAATTTTGTACCTACGATCCTTCGAAACTCAACATACATGAACAGTAATTATTAGGGATGTATAAATAGTCTGTGTCATGTGACACTTATCTCGAATTTGACATTTCTCAAACTGTCACTGGCAATCACACGAACAATGGCAGAAGGATACGCAGAGCAGTCGTGCCATTTTTGGTAACTGTCAAATTTCAGACCAGTTAACATGACACACAGGTAATCATATCACATAATCGGCAACTTCAACGCACAAAAACTATTACAAGTTAAGCCTTTATCACGGAATTGTTCCTCGGTCCATTCTCATTTATTTTTTATCAGTGCAAGCAGTCGTAATCAAACAATGTTAAATGAAGGTAAAGACAATTAAAGCATCTCCATAATGTACCGTGTTTTTTTTGTAAATGAAAAAGAAATATGAATATCAAATTACAGATATGTGTAAATTAGTAAATTTACATGAAATCAACTGTATCACTTCAAAATAGCGTTCACAGTTATACTGGGTTTGGATCTTTAACCGGGAAATATTGCTGTGTGTTGTCCTAGTACCTCCAATAGTTAAAGCTATTTTATTTCCCAGAATAGGTTCCCAATATTAACTGCGCACATAATAAGCACCACACAACAAAAAATTGTTAAATTGTTGAATAATCGTTTATCTTTTCCACGGTTGAAAAAAAATATTTTGCTTGAATGAAACAACCAGTATGCGGCAATTTTTCGTAAGAAATACTCAATGTTATCTCGGGGAAAACGTGTTTCATGAATGCGAAACCAACAACAGCAATGCGTAGTACAAATGTTAACAATTATTTTTTCTCGTAGCAATTCAAACTGTTCCTTTGGCAGCTGGTTCCCCAAAGGAATCTTCGGTAAGAGCACAGAAAATGTTTGACATGACAACGTCTAATAAAACAATGAACGCTGGCTGCACGCACTAAAGTGTCCCGTTATGCACATTGTCCCGTTACGCTGTGAACCGTTACGCTCAATGTACGCTTGCGCCGCATCTATCTCGCTTCCACTCGATTGGAACAACCATCGATTTGACGTTTTCGAGGCACATTTAACTTGAAACACTCCCATTCGTTTCCCACTTTTCCGTCCTATCCTTAACAGAATAACACAGATTGTAAGAAGTTAAATAGCAAACATGTATAAAAGTTATAGTTATAGTAATCTCTTCGTTAAAGTAATAAACATATTTGAATTAATGAGTGCAAATAAAAGTAGGCCTAAATTTATCAATTAAATTGTAGATTTCATTTCACTCCTTCTTTGTATCCATACAAAATAGTGATAATTCTATAAAAATTATTCTCAAATTTATACATAAAAGTATGCAATCATTTCATCAATGTTTTATCATGACTTTTTCACGTTAAACTATCGTCCGTAAACCGACTTTACACACAACCAATTTTTTTTTCTGCGTGACGAACTGGAGGTGGTGCGGTAAAGTCCCGGTTCACACGCTGAATGCAGTTGGCGATCGTCCGGCAACAGCGCGCAGACTATACAACCCCCCCCTCCCCCCCGCACCTTGATCAACCTTACTTCAGTCCAACTGCCCCCCTCCCCTTATCCGTCCTCGTCTCCCGACAAAGCCCCTGATTGGCTCCTCAATATTGCACCTGGCGCTGATGGCGACGGGCACACCTGAAGTTCCCCGGCGTCGATTAACCAAACTCGGAGGGTCTAGCCCCTCCCGAAGGGGGGGGGAGGGGGTTGAGGGCGAAGGACCACGTGGTCGTGACGTGACATGCCTTTGAGGCGGGCCAATAGTTCCGCGAACCTCCTCCGCAACCCTGAAGAAGAGGGGGGAGGGGACGGTGGACGGAATTAATTGGTGCCCGACAGCGAATCGCCACAGGAACAATTTTCTCCCCCCCTTCCTTACCCCACCTACATCTCCTTTTGAATCACTGGCGCGCTTGCCCCTCGGATTTGCTGCCGGACACTTTTTTTTTGCAAAATGAGCCTGAGTTGGAAACTATGTATTTCGAGGCAATATCGTCATTTCAACGCATTCCTTTGGAATTTCTGACGTGGTTTTCTCACCTCGGCGTATTTCCATTCGGTCATTCCGAAACTAGTTTTGTGTCGCGAAGAAACAATTTTTATGCACAGTCCTGCACACTTAAAATTCTAACCAAATAACCTCGAATACGAGATAAGTAATAACTGGTGTCACAACAGCAAGACAAGCGAGATGTGACCAACGCGACGAAAACACAAATCGCATTCGACACATCTGTAACGCCAAAGTGACAACAACTGATGGAAGTGAGAGGTTTTCTGATAAGAAATATTTATATAATTTTTTATCACTTTGCGGGGACAATGTTAAAACAGTAGTGTCAAAATTATATTTCCGATTATTGAATAATAAGCATATTGGTGATACTTGCGATTTTTGTTTGATACCTTGGTAATAATTTCTTTTATTAATCACTTTTTTAAAGGCTTGTTTCTTATAAATATGATTGAAATTTTTGACATGCATTAGTTCACACTCAACAATTTTTTCCTTCAAATAAATGTTAAATTTGTTTCCAACATGGTTATCTTAAAAAACGCACATTAAATTAAAAAAAAAAAAAATATTGATTTAGACATACTGGTTTATTAATTATCCTTGCATATGCTCATGATATTTTGCTATATCATCACGTCGTTGATTAATTTGGTCAAGAGTAGGCAGGTCAACTTGAAATTCGTTTTATGTGATGATCGCGTACGCAATAACCTTGACAGCCGATGCGCCTGGTAGATCGGATCACCGCAACCCGCACTACGGGACTGTTTTGCGGCACGGCGGCATAGCATCCAGAAGGCGAAGTCTGTCGACTTGGCGCTTACAGTAAATTAAATGTGGAGTGCGAATAAGTATTCTTCATAAACATCACAGATTTATATCCCTTGTATTTTAAGGACCTAATGTTACGCGATAAGCTATGCTGTGTAATTCATAGCAAAAATAATTATAGTACGTGAATATAATTTGAAAATTAAAGTAAATTGTGCAATGTAGTGCAGTGTCTAAGGGGCTCGCCTAGTCAGGGGTGTATCTGTTTTCTAACACGGTATCGCCTCTAAACTGCAGTCTTATCGTCGTGCACTGGGCAATTATCTGGGCGGCCAACGTAACTTTTTTTATGGCGGAGAAATTGAGATAAATGTGTAATGAAAGCTGTATCAAGAATCTGTACCGGGCGTTTCATATCTAAAAAAAAAATATGACAACAAGCGTTTTAGCCCTCTGCACTCTCATTAAGATACAGTCTAAAAACTAAAACACGACAACAGTCTTGAATGATATTTGTAAACAGACACCACTCGGATATCCTGAGCAGTTTCTAAATCGAGTGATTGTTTCTGAAGCTCTGCACGTCGTATATGTGTCCGTGTAGGCAGGGGCCTTAACACTCTCATTCCAGGGGACTCGGGTTCAAATCATTGTCCATCCGTTCCTGTTTTTTGTTTCCTATTGTTTCCTTGAATCACTCCGGACCTAGCTGGGATTATTCCCAACAATAAGCCATGTCCGATTATCCTCCAATTTTCCTAGCAGTGTATAATGACCTATATTTCGACTAAACGATAAACCAAAGTTAAATAAAAGAGAGAGAAAGGCGCCGTTCGGTTTTACGACATGGATTTTTCGTGAAAACTTCTTTCTGACTTGCATTCTCAACAATTCCGAGCATATTTTAGTGTTAACTGAAAAAAAAAAAAATATTTTTTTAATATTTCGTAATTTTTTAATCAAATACCAATTTTCACTTATGTCATGGCGAATATTTTTATTGTCTCACTTCGGCTTGCTCTGTAAGCTCTTCACGAGGACACCCGAATCCATGTTCTTTATAAACGCGTTTCCACGCTTCACGCATTCACAACTTCACAAAAACTTAATTCGTAACAATCACACTGGTACGATGACGTAACAGGCATAACAAACACTGCGAGACTTACGCGTACAGACATGCTATCCGTTGTGATCTCAAACATTGTTGAAGCATTATTAGCGATTAAAATCTGACGGTATTCTGTCACACAAGAAAGTTCGACCGACTATCACTGTAACAAGCGAATAGACGTTTTCACGTCAAAATTATAGCAGGACCATGAAACGAAATTAATCAAACGTTATTGTAAGACACAGGAATATCCCACTGTTATGTTTAACTTCCTTCTATTTTCCCTCAAACACAATTAAATTCTTCTTGAAAAATATAGTTGTGAAAAAGATTTGTACAACCGGCAGTCGAAAGCAATTACACACACGTGACCACCGTTTGACTTTCTTTCTAGTGACATACCACACTAAGCTCTAAGAGATATTAAGAACGCACATATTTCGGGTTTAAAATATTTGAGTACATATAGAGGTGAGGCACTATTTAAAACTTTTAAACTGCTCACTTGAAAAATTTTGCTTTTTGTGACATGGTGATTTTCGCCTCCAAAGTACAGATATAGTATATAAAACGGCTTGCCACAAGAATTAAAGCCCGACGACTCGTCAACAGATAGACGTTGCGGAGCGATGAGATGAGATGAGATGAGAAGTTAGGGGTCGTTACCACAACGCCGAAATACCACAACGCCGAACGTACAATAACGCCGAATACCATAACTACGAATGCCAAATTGACCACAACGCCGACAACTAGAAAACTGCTGTGTACCACAACGCCGAAATACATTAATGCCACAGGAGCAAAATGAAAAACAACGGAATGAATTTGTGTGCTAACCTTACCTAACCTAACCTTTGTGGCATCCTACAATGACATTTTTCGGGGTTAATGTATTTCGGCGTTGTGGTAATTCGGCGTTGTGGTACACAATAGTTTTCTAGCTGTCGGCGTTGTGGTCAATTTGGCATTTCGGCGTTATGGTATTCGGCGTTATTGTACGTTCAGCGTTGTGGTGCGTCCACAGAAGTTAGTCTTAACGGAATGAAAGGGCGGAGGAAAGCAGTATTGCGCTGATAAAACTTTGCAGCTTGTGGCACGTACGCCTCGTAACGAACTTGCTGAAAAATTCTGATTTTTGAAGTAGCAATTCTTTAAGCGCGTTATAAAAAAAATTATGAGAGTGAATTTTTACGATGCGCCCACACCATGCAACGAAATTTTCCACAGGATGAAAAAAAGGTTACATACAAAAATAGGTGACATAAAAAAAATTATGTATGTCATTTAAATCTTACATTTTATTTATATTGAATACTAGTGCATTTAATTAAGAACATTTATTTACTGTTAAAATATTAGTGGTATAAATTGTGTTTATAATATTTTCAAGCATACTTTAAAATGTATTTACATATGAAAGGTTATGTTTCACTTAATAAAGTTATTTTGCATTATAAATTATTACACTTATACTTAATAAATAATACAAATTAATAAATTTAACATATTTATTGATTTTCATCTTCGATTAAAATTTATCTATATAATTTTAATAAATTAAATTTATTTTATAGACGTACATATTTATATCGAATACTGAGTATTTATTTAATTTTTTTTAATTTAAATGATTTCACACTTTCACAACCTTATTTATAATATAACTCCAGGACTTACTTTTTAAACTTTATTCTATTAATTATTTTCCATGCAAAATTAAAGTAATATAACTTCTAACGCACGTACATACGTACACGCAACCCATTATTTTGTCATCCCGCCGGAAATAACTCCGTATCCCTCCGCGCGATGTATGTAACACCAATACTGGAATCATGGCGCATTGATATGTAATTAACAACAAGGCAATTCTATTCTATGTACAGTACCAAACCCTCAAAAAAAATTCCGGTATGTCTTTATGAGCGATCAACAGATATTACGGTAAAAAAAATAAAGTGCAGCAAAAGATAAATTACCCACCACCCTAGCCACCGAGTCAACTAATTTGCAGGATCATTATACAGTCGTTGCGAAAATTTTTTTCCCCCTGAACTGATTGGTTGTGGGCTCTTTCCGCCATCAAAGTGTGCAGGGAGACCAGATGTGAAGTTAATGAAAACGCAAGGACGAAATGTTTTACTCGAAAACGAGGGCTCTAAATCAAAGCGGCCGTAAATTGAATCCCCCCTAATTATGTGTGCGTGTGTGAAACGTTTCCCCATCCAGCATAATGTCATAATAAGTGTCGAATGTTAGTGTTTGTGTGCCAGCTAACAACGTCAAATAATTGCGAACTGCAAATTAACGAACTGAACTTACTTAACTTCCGAACATAATTAAGTATCTTTCACCTAGAACATCAAAAGGAAGTTTCAGTGTTTCGTTTTTTTTCTGTTAGACCGATGTTAATTACAAAACGATGAGAGAGAAAATCACATGGCCATTAGTTATAATTATATATGTTTATTTATACATAATATTTTTGCGAAGTAAACGAATGTTAAGAAACATAATTGCATTTAATTATGCTTTATTGCTTTTTTAATGAGGACAGTCGGAAAATTTATTAACACTTAGTCACACACAAAAAAAGTTCAGTATTATTTTTACTTTCTTAAAGAGTAACAAATTTTATATGGAAAATTACATTCAAGCAGGAGATTCTGTACTAATTTTTTTCGTTGGAAAATATCCAACACGTAATATTCTCATATTAAGAAGAAAAAGTTAAGTTTTATTACTGTGGTAGGCCTACGTAACGGAAGCGATAAAATGTATTGTGTGTTTTACAAATGAAATGTTTTTTTTTTAGAAATGCTGAACTTTTTTTTGCATAATTGTAAAGTAATAATGATAATTAATATTTGACTTAACTAAATTTAAAATAATTAAAAAATGCATGTTTAAAAAGAGATAAGTATAAAATATTTTAAAAAATTGAATTGTTTTATATTGTCGTTTTTGAACATAAAATATTTTAAGTAGTCTTTGCTTACCTTAATCACCAAAAATGTTCATAAGGTTTATATTTTCAAAGATAAGGCGTGCCCAGAACAAATCAATTTGAAATTGATATTGGGCTTTTACATAGGTTTTATTTACGAAATACATGAATCATCATCTTTAAATATCTTAAAGGAATGACACCTAAACTAAGGCTTAGTCTCACATACAATGTTGTTTATTTTTTTTTTGTTTCTTCTTCGTTACTTTTTTTAAGGGTTATTATATATTAAAATTTTAACTTCATGCTTCCATGTTGTACTGTCACAAATATAAGTCAATTGTAACATAACCTATTATTACTGCACTCGCCGACAGCGTAACGGAACAATGAGCGTAACGGGACACAGCGTAACAAAACAATGAGCGTAACGGAACTATGTGCGTAACGGGACACTTTTTCTTGCGTGCGCCGATTTATTAGACGTTGTCACGTCAAAAAAATTGTAGTTTTCCATTACGGCACTTTTCCTCCTGTTTTGACAGAGGCGACGGAAAATGTGCCATAACTTAAACGGACAAAGGGGGATTCTGCCATACATTCTATGGAATGAGGAAAACGGCATTACTCGTAAAATCGTAATGGAACTAGCTTCATAGAATTTACATTTTTTCACACTGGAATAATTAAAATAATTGTAGATCATTATGTAATGAGTGCAAATCCAATGCAAATATTCAAGGGTTTTCTTATGTAATGTTTTCATTATTACTAAGGTTTTAATATCCATATTAATTTATTTAAAGTCTATAAGATGATTTTTAAATGTTGAAATGTGAGGAAAATATTTATGTGTAGTGTAGAAGGTACAGGCGCTCTAGGGGAGACACAGGCTCGTACATCGAATGTCGGTGGGCTTTGCACAGACTTGCAGTCTTTTAAAAATAAACTCTGCTGAAATTTCAGTATTAGGAAATAAAAAATATTAATATGCATAATATATATTATTCTGTTTCATTAAAACTGTCGGATCAAATTGAAATTCAGTTTTTTGTGCCTTACAGCACCTTTAAATGAATTATGACACATAAAATAACAACATTAACACAAGACATACACTATACATATCAATAACTTTGCGACAAAACACGAAGCAGCACAACACACAGATAGATAAAGATTGATAAAGTTCATGTTAACTAATTGGTTGCTTTGGTTTACACAAAAATCTTAAACAGAAACTAAAATGGTGTATACAAAATATATATGTAGATTACAAAAGTTTAAAAAAACACTTTTAGCAATGAATTTTTCTAGATTATTCAAAAAGAGTTATAATTTTTTACACATTTTATAGTTACTAATGGTTTTAAAGGTGTCACTAATTCTTTAATTGCAATTTGGAATCCTTAATCCAACAGCGTCTAATAAATATAAATAGTCTATATAGGAATGTAGCATATTTAAAATAATTTAAAAGCCTGAAATTTTAGAACATATTTCTGCATACTTTCAACGCTTTTCTAATTAAAATTAAATGTAATAAGCCCTAAAGATTTTCATGTGTTGCTAGATGTTGGTGGAAAAGAAGCTTGGCATCCAATATAACTCGAAGGTCTTTAAAGAGGACACCACGTTTAATGGCATTACTTACTATAAGATAATTCTGATTAATTGAATTTTTTTACTACATGTTATTCAATTAATGCTATCGTAATTTAGGGACTTTGTTAACTTGGAACAGCTGAAATATCTTCACAAAAATATTTCCTTTTTTTTCCATCAGCATCTTTTCTTGGTCAATTCTGATTACAGGTGTAATATCACATATTAAATATTAAAAAGTAGTTGAGATTAACTACTACTTTGCGGAACACCTAATACCATGACATTGCATTTGCAAATTTGACTGCAAAGCGTCTATTTGTAAGATGATTAAAACAAATGGAATATTATATTTATATCTGGATGTTATACTGGCGCGCGCGCACACACACACACACATATATATATATATATAATATTGTGTGTGTGAAAGACGATCTTCCTGATTGAAAACTATTTGGTTTATCAGAAATAATATTTTTTTTTGTCAAAAACGTCTAAAATACTACATAACAGAGTCAATAGTTTGTGACTAAAAAATAAAAAAAAAATGTTTGTTTGAGCTTTATTTATAACATTTTGGAATGATAATGCTACAGTTAATAAAAACTAAAACGCTACAATACTAAAAAAAAAAAAAAATTGCAAAACTCCGTTCCCCCGGAGAAACCCCCGGAATGGCCACCGCATGGGGAGCCCGAGAAAAGAAACGGGCTCCCCATTTGGAAGCCACCTGGAAGGTTTTTTTCTGTTCCACCCACCGTTTCTTTGGTAGCCTGACTTGTTACAAGGGATTGTATTCCTACCAGAGAAAATGCCACCATTTTATCTGGGCAATCCGCCTTGGAGGAGCCGGGGCGCGAACCCGGGTCCTACAAGTCACAAGGCAGGCGCTCTACCCCCAGAACCAGAGTGGTAGAGCGGATATTAGCAGTCTTCTTAACACTTACGTGATGTTATTCCACGAGTTTACTGTAGTTTCGTGTGTCAACAACACGTGCAGTAACATCTAACCTCGGTAACGAAAAAATTTATGTGTTCTTACGTTGTTCTTTCAGCATGAATTATGCAATTTCATAAGAGTGAAATATAATTTGTATAAATATTCTGGCAATTTTTTAGTTCATTTTCTGCAAACAAACTTACAGTTCCGCTGTACAATAATTATATAGAAATATAGACTAGTAAAAAAATATGTAAGAGCTTGCACTGTCGATGGTAAAGTTATTTGTTGTATAAGTGCGCACGCATGACACAATTTATTTAAATATAAAATAGAGACATATATATATATTGGATAGAGAGAGAAGTTGAGACAGAGTGAGGTATAGAGAATGAAATGGGTTAGATAAAGAGATATATAGATGTATAGAGCTATATAGAGATTTATATTGTATAGAAGAGATTTAGATAGTGGGAGGTATATATGTACATATAAATAGAGATACATAGATACATAAATAGATGTCGGTAGAGATAAATATATATTTAGAGAGATGGATAGATTATTTGTATATGTGTAACTACTTCAAACATATTGCAAAACAAAACTGAATGAGGCATTGCAATTCAAGCTGAGCATTAGATAGATAATGGACTCTTTTCAATATTAGTAATCTGTTATTTTTCAGTTTTTTTCTATAGTGCTTTATAGAGTCTAGAGTACATACGGACCATCAATTTTTAGATGTATATAGGTAAATAACTATACACTGGCAGAACAACTACTATCGGGATCTGAAAGTGATATAAATTATTTTGCACACTTGACATTCAATTTAAGAAGACAATTACTAACTACATCTGATTTCGAAAAAGGTCCCCTTCACTTTGTTTTCAGCCCGGGCAACGCCGGGTACTGCAGCTAGTCTAACATAAAAGTAAGAGTGCTAAATATTAAGAATTAACATAATAGTGTTTTATTGCCTGTTTTTAATCAACGAACATTCACGATACACGGAGTGTTGATTTTTTTTTGTTTTTAGTCTAAACAAAGCTTCTTAAAATGTGTCGTTGATATTTGAAGTCTACAACCCAAATATAAAAGAAATCGAACATTTATTTGTATCAGCGATGTTTGATTGCAAACCGGTGAGAAATATTTTTTTTTTTTTTACAATTTGTTAAGTGAAAGTGCTGATTTTATTTTACTGACGGGGTGTACTTATTTTTAAGGCAACGAGGAGGTACTTATTCAAAATATATACCTGATGGTTGATGCAGTATGTCAGAACAAATACTGCAAGATGAAGTTATCAATAATTAATATTATAAAACGCAACAAATGTCCTCTATACTATAGTTGAACACGTTGAGTCAGTTACAGGCAGAAATTAGGTAGCCATGATTAATGTGAAAATATGTGGTCTTTTACGTATTTCTTTCAAGTAAGGTAGTGGTGAACCAATTTATTATATATATATATATATATATATATATATATATATATATACGCGACTGATCTTGAACTGTGGGCAACTAATCTAATTGAATATTACTCTAACCTCTTCTCACATATTCTCTCCCTCGTGCTGGGGCGAATACACACACCGACTTAAGTTATCCCCTTAGGCACGAGGCATCAATAAACAGTATTAATTAGTTCCGGAACCATGCGCTAACAACCCCTGAGCTGGCAGTGGGTCGGAGGATGAGACACGTCAAAGAGGTACAGTCCGCGCGCCTGAAGCGTGCTACCGAGTCGTGAAATATCACCGCGCTTCAATCAATCTGTTTGTTGTATCAATCACGTCACTGGAGCCCCGAACCTGATTTCTTCACATCGGGAAGATATACTTACAACTAGCGTTTAGGATTGTCTAAAAGTTGAAGTTCGCTAGGTAATAAGGGTATGGTTAGAAAATTGGCAAAGTAATCCACGTGTATTAAGATAATTTTCTTAAAATGAATTTTTTCAACAATTTAATGGTAACTTTCTTCGCTGTTTTGAATTTTTTGTGAATATACTTTACTTTTTATGAAATAGTTTTTTTTTTGCCTCTCCGTAGATACATGATCCTGAGCTTTCTGAACTTGGTTTTTTTTTCCTTCTGTTAAGTTTGTTTTCATAGCTAACCTCATGTTTAAGCATCCTTTTCTTTTAATTATTTGATATATTTTTTCTTCATTAAATTTGTTTTGAAATGAGTGTTATTTTTCTAATCAACAATATTTTATACCCATATGAATACTTTATCTTATTCTATATTAATTTTGTTTATAATAGATTGATTTTGTTCAAATTTGAATCACTTTTTTCAAATTTTTTATTCTACGCCACTTTATTTATTTTGATATCCCTACACTCATTTTGTATAAATTATATAGATTTTGTTAGAACCTTATTCATTTTGTGTTTTATTAATTATTTTCATATAATGGATTTAGTTTTACTGTAGATCGGTTTATTTTTTACTAAACTGATTATGTTTACGTTTGATTTATATATTTTTTTTTGTTTAATAATTTTGGTTTCTACATAATTTTTCTTTGTTTTCGTTTGACTGCTAAGTAGGAACTTTATTGTTTAAGAAGTTTTTTGGTCATAGGCCATTGCTGTTTACACTGTATGTCATAAAAAAATTGAATAACGTTTGAAAATATGAAAATGCAACACACAGAAAAACAGGCTAAAATCAGCAGATGTTAAAAATTACAAACATTAAGAGCACAGAAAAAAATTACGGGGAAGGAAATAGTAAAAAACATTATTACGGCACGGAAGGACACAGGGGGCTAAAAAATGACGGGACAGGAGCAACAATGACGGTAAAATGAGACAGCAAAACTACTTTTTACAACACAACGATAAACAGATAACGTGAACAACACGACGACAAAAACACACAGACGCACAGGCAAACCCTGTGATGTGACACTGTCTCGTCGTTTTTACCCCACTGTGTCAGTCTGTCCTGTGATATTTGAAAAGAATTATTCTTACCACGGAATTTTCTGTGCTAAAGTTGTTATTTTAGCTGGGTTTAGCTCGTTTTCCGTGTGTTGTCCGTTATGGAGTTTCCTAATGACAGTCAGTGCTCCTTCCTCCATCGCAAGAATTACGCAAAGAACCTTCGTTGGTTTTGACTGGTGGCCTGCGCAGGGGACGCACCACAACGCCGAAATACCACAACGCCGAACGTACAATAGCGCCGAAAACCATAACGCCGAATACCATATTGACTACTACGCTTACAGCTAGAAAACTGCTGTGTACCACAACGCCGAAATACATTAACGCCGAAAAATGTCATTGCAGGACTGCCACAAAGGTTAGGTTAGGTAAGGTAAGGTTAGGTTAGGTTAGGCTAGGTTAAGCTAGCCTAGGTTGGGTTGTGGTACATTTCTCGGCGTTACTGTATTTCGACGTTGTGGCACACAGCAGTTTTCTAGCTGTCGGGCGATGCGGTCGATTTGGCATTCGGCGTTATGGTATTCGGCGTTGTTGTACGTTCGGCGTTGTGGTAACGACCCGCCTGTGCACTGCAGGGACCCGGAGACAAAGGGAAGGCAGAAGAAGACCAGGCAGGAGTCGATCCCGCGGGACGGCTGGTGGTGTCAGCGGGGAGTGTGATGAAGGAGGGTGGGTGGAAGGGGGATGCGAGGGCGTCGGTCGACGTAACGTCGTGTCGCGCATCGCGGGGTCTGTCTGCGGCGCCAGGCGTCGCCTCCCTATCCCCTCCCCTAAAGGGTCCGCCCTCACACAGACCGCAGGTCGCTCCGAGAAACAAACGTAATGAAATAAAACAGCGCTCCGCGGCACTTGTCGGCAGCTTTCTGCCCTCACTCCCCTCTCTTCCCCGCCGCCTTCCCCCCCCCCCCCAAACTCCCAGGAGAGAATTTTCCCGACCACTGGAGGAGGAGGAGGGGGGTAGGAACTTGTCGCCGTCCAGAGACGCGTAAGCTTTCCGGAACTCGGTTAGAGGGCGGCGGACTCGCGTACACACACGTCATGGGCTTTTTTTAAATTTTTTTTTTTGGTTCGATCTGCGCCAGGGAGGGGGTGGGGGGTGAGGATAATAGAAAAAAATACCTCGTTTTATCTTTCTTGTGTTTGTTTAATCAGTATTAATTTATTGAATTTTATTTCAGGTCCAGGTGCAGCTAATAATTAAGTGGATGATGAATTACAATATTATTTGAATGTATGGATTTGAACAAGAATATGTCTAATGAAGGTGGATTTAATAGTAAATTTAATAATAGTAGTGTTAGTTTGATTTTAGCTCTAGAAAAAATAAAGAAAAAAAAATATCAAAACCAATATTACAGCTTCTGAAGTCATGCTTCTTTAGGCGCGGCGTTATGAAAAATAAATGAATAGAGTGAATTTTTTCGATGCGCGTGCACCACGCAAAGAAATTTTCCTGGGATGAAAAAAAAGCTGCATACAAATAAACATTGTGTATATGCTTTTAAATCATGCACTTTAGTAATTGTGTGTATAAACTTTTTAAAGTGTGTATATATATAAAAGTGGGTTTAGGTTCTTGTATGTATAATTTATTTTATTGTAAGTTAGTAAATTATTATTTAATAAATAATTTAAATTAATAATTTATAACACACATTAAGTATGATTAATTTATTATTATTTATTAAAATTTATCTCGATTGTGTTATTAAATTCAAGAATTAATTTTATACATGTGTTCTTATTAATATTGAAGACTAAGTTTTTTTTAAATTTTTTTTAAATAGATTGAATATATACTTTTCCTGCCGTTTTAATGACATCACTCCAAAAATTGTTTTTAATTTTTTTTTAAATTTAAACTATTTTTATGAAATACACACACTGAAATAAATAACTATAAGAATCATACACCTGTAACTTATAAGCAAATTAATTACTGTTCTGTTACTGCATCAGTGTGTATAATATTGGACGATGTTCTGTTACAGAATATTTTCAATAAATAAAACTTTGTCAAATGTATATGAATTTGGTCATAACAATATAAATTTAAATTGTGTGTAAGTATTGCTACCGCATTAGTTGACGCTTCTCGTTTCCAAGGCCTTACAGTAAATCATTCTTTAAAAATCGTAAGTATGTATTTGTTGGCAGTATTGTCTTCAATAGTTTTAAGTAAATTGCAATGAATATGATATATACTTGTTTGAATTCCATTATTTTATAAATTAGTAAACATTGAAGGGTTATTTGTAGATTTTTAAGTCCCGAATTAAACCCGTTATTTGGATGACAGTGAAAGTGTATTTTACTGTCATGAATCGATCTAATCGATCCGGTATACCGCAGTTTGCAAGTAAATGTAGGTTTGGTTGAGCTCAGCGTAAGCACATAATAAAAATACGCCTTTAATAAGGAAAATATAGTTTTACAGCTGTTTATTACGTGTTTGATTAATTTTGACTTTTAGTGTTTACGAGCTAGTATTCTCACACAATTAAACGGCAACTTGGTTGGAAACGATTCCCCGTAGCTATTAATAATTTAATGCCACATTCACTATTCTACCATTCGGAGCTGTTTATGTGTGTGCCTGGAGCAGTCTTAACGAATCGCTCGAACTAAATCTGAGAACTGCTGTGCTGGTAGGAATCCTAACATAGAATTCTACTTCGCTGATGATGAAAACACAGCATTTTTAGTCATCGTTGGTATTGATAGTTTGGTTCGTTTTAGGTTGTGACTGCACAAGGATACTAAATTATGAAAATAACTTTATTTAACAATGCCAGAAAATGTCAAATATAGTTCTGCAACGCTCACTTTAATTTGGCCAATCATTTGTAAACCAATATTAAGAATATTAAAGAAAAGTTCGTTCTGCCAACCTTTTATTTAAATAAAAATATGTAGATAAAAAATCAAACCAAAAGAAAAGAAAATTTAAACAAATCAACTAACAGTTTAAATTATATCAGAAACAAAACAGACACTTAATACGAATTAAATAGAACGTTTTAGCCTTTTTCTTTAAAAAAAAATGAAGAAAAACTTTCTGACTGCACATTAAGCACTCCTTTCTTAATGTTAATGCGTTACTCTAAAACAGGCTGGACAGGGTTACAAAACTTAAATTTTATCTTGCCTGTAATTTTGGAATCGATGTACCTTTCATGTCTGAAGTCAAAATTATGCTGTAAACATGGAACATGATGTATTATTTTGAGACAAAGTGCAAGACATAAATATATATAAAAAAACTGCCCACTTTGTTGTAAAATGACTCGATATTGCCCCGAACTCGCCTGTAGAAATAGGTGGTACCTACAAACGTGATGTTCACGCAGCACTAACTTTCACCGTGTATCGCGTATCATGCGCTACATTTATCACTATCCGCGAATTTCATTTTTTCAACATAACGCGTAGCCTGCTAGGACGGCATTGCGTCTTTAATCCCCTCGCGCGGCTCGTAAGAAAACTTTCCATTAACGGAACCCTTAACAGCCGAACTCACGCGCCGTCTGGTGCGGCCATTCTGTAGTGAACTCAGAAGGGCGCCCATGAGTAGGACAAGGTGGGGGGGAGGGGAGGGAGGAGAGGCGCGAGGCTAGCGCGAAAACAGCTCGGATATGACGTCACTAAACCAGGAACTGGCGTCGTAAAGGAAAGCAGCTCGTTTATAAGGACGGTCGAGCCGATATCAGCGACACTAGCGGAGGGGTTTTCAAAGATAAACTTGCCCGGGGTCGTTTCGTAATGTTGGCGGGGTATGGTTGGGAGAGAAGAAAAGTGAGGGGAGGGGTGTATATTACTTCCACTCAATAGATTTTCAGTCCGGGTGATGTGCGAACTCCTTGTAAGCTCACGATGCTTTCAGGATATAACAGGAGCATATTACTTCCCCTCCCCTCTCTCTCACCACTCTCTCTCTCTCTCTCGCTCTCTCTCACTCTATCAGAGGCACCATGAAAAGACTTTGAAAAGGACACTGCTGTTTTATCCATGCTAGAACGTGTGGATGCCAGTTGGTTCCATCCTTATCAGCGTGCTTCTTACGTCACTGAACTTCCGGCCCAGTCTCGTGGACAGACTGCTTTGTGGGATTGGAAGAATTGCTCGGAAACGGAAGATTTCGCGGACTCGTTTACACGACAGGACGAAATTTAATCACCCAGCACTTCCGCTCTGAATTTTTTTTTTGAACCACAGTTATTCTAGAAGACTCTAAGCCAGTGAGAAATCATACAGTTGAGGTGTCACCGAATCACGGCAGACAATTTGCGACATCTCCAAAGTTACCTGTCAATGAGGTGGTGACGTATTTCGGAGTCAAGAACGTAGCCGCAGTATTTTGTTTCGGGGAAAAAATATTGTTTGTCACTGCTCGCCAAATACTTGTAGAATAACTTAATTATGTTTAGGTCATGCATGTTAACATAACAGCTTGAAAGTTAGTACTTTATTAATAACATAGGATGAAGAACTATTATTATAAAAATAATTTTGATGCACGACTGCAAAATCTAAATGTAACCCATATCCAATATCTATGGTTCCCCCCCACTCAAAACTATATAATTGGCCTGAGTATGAGTATAATATTAATGCGTTGTACAAAACAATGAATACGCACATATTTCGGGTCCCAAGGCATTGGTGTGCAAATGCTGCACAAGCTGATGTTTTATTAGCGCGTGATGCACATAGCTAAAGGAATAACGGTAAAAAATGTAAAAATGATGTGTCACGCAAGTCCTAACTTCTTGTAAATAGATTGGCCTCTGATTTTAAGGTGGACCAGGTTGAAAAAAAAAGTTCTGTACCTGAGGCATAGGACACTATGTCAAATAAATCATATTTTTCATGAGAGCAGTTCAAGAATTTTCAAAAGTACCTCTCGTTTTTACTCAACTATTTTCAATGTAAAACTGTGAAAAGTAATACACAGGATTAAAACAAAAAATATTTTTAATGGAAAAAAAATTTTATTTTCGTGTGAAACGTTTATTTTAACTCGGTTATTTTAACTCGGTTATTTTAACTCGGTTGAACACTATTTTACAATTTTAAAAACCTTTTTCCGTTATCAAAAATATTTTTTTTTCCAATCCAAATTAAAACTTTACCTCCGAATATGTTAAGCACATTTTAATATCCAAGAAGTTTTAAAGTTGAAATGAAATTAAAATTAAAATAAAATAAAAACATTTAGAGATGAATAGTTGATTTTCTAGGAAAAGAAGACATTGAACTATTCAACTCCAAAGACAGAAATTCGAAAAGAGAAATATATAACAAGAACGCCAAAAGAGAGAGAGAGAAAAAAAAGTTTTGTGTAGGAAGAAGTTGACGATTTCTCTCGCCCACGGCAGTACACACTCAAGAAATTGGGAACATTTTCAGAATATTCCTCGTCTTATACTTCCAACCGCAGCCCCTCCTTAAAGCGAGCCAATACCCTTGTCTCATCCCTATTGCCGAGGGGATTTCGCGATCGCCTGTAGCGGTTACGTCGACGAGCATTTCCGATATTGTTCCGCCTTCGCCCCCTCCCCTTTCCAATCTCCTCGCGCACACACGCTTATTTCCACACCCTCTTCGCCATCTTTCCACGCCGCAGTATTTTCTCAAGCTATGGCTGTTATTTTCCCTTCATCTCCCTCTCTCTTTCTCTCCCTTCTTCTTCCACGAACCCCGGGCATCTTTCCTCTCTCCCGCCCTGTCACTTCAATTATTCGACCAAAATGATGAGAGGAGATTCGATGGTATCGATTACTACCACAGGGGTGTATAGATTGAAACCCCCACATACTCACTCTAACTTGTAAGACATGCCTGTGGGTCATGCGTCGTTCTGCCACCCCCCACCAATCTCTTCCCTGTTCCCAACCCCTTGCTGTGCAGCCGCACATTAATATTGGATGACTCTCCCACCCCTCTTCAACCCTCAAGAAACTTACCACCCCCTCACCACCTCTTACACCCCTACGTACCGCCCGCCCCTGCAGTCACAATGGCAATAAATCTGCGCGACAGAATAAAAAAAATGTTTGCTCCCAAAAAATTAAATTTACGACCGAGAATTTTTTTTTTATTTCGACAGTTCCGGGATAAATATGGTCTCGGTACCGAGAAACATGCTTCCGCCCTCTTGGAAATAACATTCCGATAGTCGCAGGAAAAGAGAATAAAAAAATACAACTGCGCCATGTGCTAACCAATCACGGGGAGAACTTTCTGAATTTCAATAAGTCTGAAGCAGCGTGTATTTGCATTTAGTTCGAGTCGTCTGTCTCTCCGCCGTTGCCGTCGAGTTATTGGGAAAATGTCGTCTCCCGAAGTTATGAAAAACACATTCCCACGACTACTTGATCGTATCAGACGTAAGGTGTCCTAAAAAAAAATTCTTCGCTTACAATGAATTATGTGTTAATATCTTTCAAAAAAACTCGCGTATGTACATAATCTTTCATTCTCGGACCACAGCAACCAGATTTTTTTTTAAAGTCAAGGCGTATGCGTCTCGTTTACATCGAAAATTGTATTATGATTTCATCATGAAAAACAAAAGGGGAAAACATTTTTTCAATAAAATTTCCAATTGTGTGTTTTTATGTATATATCAGTAATAAAAGTTATATTTTAAAATGATTATATACAAACTTTAGCTTACCTTTAAAAATGTGAAAAAAATTACTTCATAAAGCCACGGCAGAAAGCTAAATAATTATGTGAAATTAGATAAAAAGTATCAACTTCATAAAACTCTAACACTGAACGAAACGCACACCCTAAAACGGTTGACCTAGAGACTTTAAATTTGGAGACAATATTCCTCGAGTATTCTAGAGGTGTCTTATAAATGATTTTTTTTGGAATTATATACCTAAAGGGGTGGTAAGTTTTTATGGAGAAACCTTTTTTTTAGACAATATGATGAAAATTTGTAAATATACTCTTCAAAAGAAATAAAATAACGTGTTTCATTATTTTTAAAATTAAAAATCGGAATTGGGGGTTTCGGGGACGTTAGAGATCAAAAATCTCGTTTTTGGTCGTTGCATTGTTGACGCATACTTCGTCTCCGTGGCAACGACTATTGCGTTGTTGAAGCTTTCTTCGTCTCTGTTAAAACCAAGTGGGGGAGCGTTAAAGATCTAATTTCCTTTATTCTCTTGTAAGTGTCTTGCAGACTTGAAACTCGGCTGTGATGTTGCATTACAAAGCCATCAAGTGAGGACTAGGTTTTTCTAAAATTTGCTTCCAGTTGTGGGGTTCAGCCCGGGCAACGCAGGGTAGTTTGCAATAAATTTCTACTGTAGGATTGAAAGTTAATTCTTTTTTTAAAATCGGTTTGTTGATGATGATACTGGTAATGATTATGGTCAAAACCAGCTACTTAGCGGATTTGTTGCTCATGGTCGAGCAATGACCAAGCTCGACTAGATGAAAGTGGTGATTACTGTTAGCTGTTAACTGCTCATTTCGGCAAGGATCGCCGATTCGATCACACCCCTTGGAGCTTCGAGTATTCATTAAGCACAGAATCGGCACCCAAGTAGTTTGCAGCCCACTAATAACCTTAGTCTCCTTGCGACAAGTAACATTGCCATTCATTATCAAACTAGACTGCACAGTTCTGCAGGAGTTTGCAATCAAATTTTCTCAGCGTTGTTCCCCCTTCTCTTACACACATACATTGAAGGGCACGCGGGAGAAAACTTATCGTCACGAAGGGGAATCAAAGCCGGGACATTGGTAACCTATTTAGAATTCTGGACACTGGACCAAACGATTACACATTTGCAGGGTCATCGAGGGAAACCAAAGGCCCGTGGGAAAATAATTTCGTCAAGTCCCCCTACCTAATTACTTAAAAGTACAATTTTCAAAACATCTATTTACTGTAAACGTTACTGAGGCCACAACTGCAACCGTGATCTTTTATTTCGCATTACTTGCAAGGTTTCCAATGAGTTAAATTATCAATAGACTTGTAAGTTTCGCCCTATCGGGGAGAAACTACGAATCTAAAATTTTAAAAAATCTGAGTAAATATGTCAATACTCGCCACAGATTTGTAACATATAACCTCGGTAACAGGCCAATTAATGTGTTCTCATGTTGCAAATACACTTATAATACGAAACTCGAACACGAATTAACGTAGAGTTATTTAAAATAAAGCTGATCGTGATAAATATACCCAAACTGTTTTTTTTTTTCACGTACATTTCTGGAAGAAAATCACACGTAGTTTTCAAACCCGCCGCTAGAATTCGTTGCTGAAGCAGCTACGTCGACTACCGAATCATTCCATTTGCAGAACGAAATGTTAAACTATACTATGGAAACAACTGCGATAAAATCGAAAAGACTTGAGAAAAAATAATACACCCCGGCTTTAGACCTGATTTTCGACAAGAAATTATATTAAAATACTGTCCATTTCGTTAAAATTATTTAAAAATTTGATACTTCAAAGTTTCCTTTTTGTATTTGTAAGCTTTGGTTCGCGCCATCCGCCACAGATGGCAGCAAAGTTTGGTCATACATTTTCGTTCCATTCACGAAATTGCTCCCACAAAAATGCCGTTACTCCGAGAGCTGCTGAAGATGTTACACGTAAAATAAAAAAAAAAATAAAAAAAATCTCAACAGAAGTTCCTTCCCTGTTTCAAAATTGTGTTCTGTAGCGCGGACAGCCGGCACCGCAATCCCTGGCGACCGCAGGTACGTGAGTTGACCGCCAGGGCGCTTCCAAGGGCGAGCTCAGGCGACGGGGCGCCTGTAGTCCCGACGCACTCCCTTCCACACCCCTTCCACAGCACCCACGTGGTAATGGAGGGGAAGGGGGGATGCGGGTCAAGCACGGGGATCGCGACGCCGAGCACGTCTGCGCATGACGGCTAACACAAACTCGGCACGCGCCCACTCCGGCTGGAATCCGCAATGAACCCCGCCCCGCCCCGCCCCGCCCTAGCCTTTCCGTCGCCGCCCGCACGCCTGGTGCAAGGACCAGGGACCCACGCGGGGTTCGGCGGCTGCCCGGCGCGGCGCCTTGGTGCAAGGACCAGAACGGAGGCCGTCGTAACTGTGGACGGCACTGCGATTCCACTGTGGTAGGTGGAGTAGGGGGCCGGAGGTGGTGCATAAGCTGTGATGGGTAGCCTCAGCCTCTTTGCATAGCCAAAAGCTCTAACGCTCTTCCTGGTTGCGTATGCGGCGTAACCGCATCCATGCCCATGGGAGCCCCAGCCTGGACATCCTTATAGGATATGAAGGCTGGGTTATCAAAAATGGAGGAGAGATCCTCAAAACTTGTGGTAAACCCGATGTTTCATACAGCAACAGCGAAAATTAACGTAGTTTTTAAACAGGCGTATCTGTATTTTAAATATAATGATATTTGATTGGCCAATCCAATCCTCGAATCCTGAAATACCATCGAGACCTTAGTATTCGAAGGATTCGATATTCGAAAAAAATGGTTTAAAAAAAAATTAGACGAAATAAAGTTTAAAAAAAAACACTGAATACCTCTGAAGTTTACTAGGTCAATTTTTTTTCCTTCATACGCATTCTGTTATCATTTCCCAAGATGTACTTTTAGCATGCACTATATAAATACAATTACAATATTTATTGATTTTGGAAATTTTGTTTGACAAACATTTAAAAGGTTGAATGTCTCAACACTTTAGTTAATATTATGAATTTCTTCGGAGTTATTTTATTTTTGACTCTTGAGACCATGATTCGTATTCAAGGGGTACCTTCGAGGTACTCTTTGGGATTCGAATTCGAGATTCGGATTCGAGAAAATTTTGGGTTCAACCCATCACTTATATTAATTATTATTTTTTAAGAAAGTAAATAAATAATGTATTATATATACTCTAGAGCTTTATCATAAAATTCGTGCAAAAAACAATAAAAAGAAACATTACAATAGTTAACAGTAATTCTGTGTGGACAGCAATGACTTCATTGGTTTGTTTGTAAAACTGGACAAGTCTTACTTTGTAGACATATCGCTCTGTTAATGACTCCTCTTCCACTTTTAAGGGAGACACACAGATTTAAGTCACAACCATAATGGATCTTTAAGATATTACTAATAAATTCTAACTTTACAATACACAGCACTAGACTTAATGACGTAACTGAACACAATGAATGGACTGCTGTAATTATTTCAACTCTAACACAAACAAGAACTTAAAAACCAATTCCGCTTTTAGAATAGTTGTAACTGGAATAATAGTAACAGCGGAAACGCTCTAAGCATTTCTAAAAAAAAATTATATATAGCACCAAATGTTATACGTCTTAATTAACAGAAGAGTTTGAAAATTTGTAATGCCGTCCTCTAAGATCTTTTTAATTGCTAAATTGTCAACAGTATTTTATTTTTGTATTTTAGGAAACTAGGAATTTGCTCACGATATGGCAAAAACCAAGAAAAGATTAAGGACTGTTGTTGGAATGTGACTGTTTACAATATTGTTGAATTAAAGTCATTTTTAAAAAAATGCATTCTCAAACCGAGATTTCAATAGGGAAAAATTGTTATTACAGCCAACACTGAAAACTACTAGACACTTCACTAAATAAATATAGTTTAAAAAACTAAAGAAACATGCTTTTAAAGATTATCAAACTAAAAAGGAAAAAATAATTTTAAAATTTAATTTATGACAATAGTATATAAGCAATACTAGTATAAATGAGAAAAAAGCTTGAGGCGCTTTGTGCCATATTTTTTGTATATTAAGCGCCCCATGCTTTTTTCTCATTTATACTAGTATTGCTTATATACTATTGTCATAAATTAAATTTTAAAATTATTTTTTCCTTTTTAGTTTGATAATCTTTAAAAGCATGTTTCTTTAGTTTTTTAAACTATATTTATTTTTAACTTTTTAGTTTGATATTCTTTAAAAGCATGTTTTTTTAGTTTTTTAAACTATATTTATTTTTAACTTTTTAGTTTGATATTCTTTAAAAGCATGTTTTTTTTTAGTTTTTTAAACTATATTTATGTATAATTATCATAGGGAAGTGAGTTACCGACACTACCTATTACCATCTGAGATAACTATTTGGAGTTGCAACGTCACAAAGAAATAGTAAAGTCTCTCCGAAACATTTACAGTTAGATGTATGGATATAATCTTAGAATTTACCGAAAAAAAAAATTTTTTTTTTTCGACGTGGCCGGGAGTAGAGCCCACGATCACTGAATCCGAAAGCTGACTCCACAGAAATCGCGCGCCTTAGACCACTCGGCTAACGAACGTAATGAAATTGGTGGGACACTTTACAGTGATGGGCCACTCACTCTTAGTCGAAAGAGTTACAGACGGACAGACAAACAACATACAGGTGAAGCTAATATAAAGCATGTAACATGTAACATGTAAAAATAGTTAAGCAAGCTGAAAGGCTAGCACAGAGGAAGGAACAATTGAAACTGGTAAAAGTATGTGCTTTGCAAGAAAAGAAAACTTAGTCGAAAGAGTTACAGACGGACAGACAAACATACAGGTGAAGCTAATATAAAGCATGTAAAAATTGTGTGATTGTTTGAACAGAGTTAAATTAAAAACAACTACCTATGTAAGATGGCGTCAATTTACATCAGTTTACAAAGCCCAAGGGAAATCCTATAGTATTATTAAATGTTTAATGAATTTTAACAAGATCAAGATGAGCAGTATTTTAATAAAATTCATCTTCGCGAAAATGGTCCAAGCCAGGGTTGAACATTTTTTCAAGTCTTTTTCGCTCTTATCGGAACCGTTTCATTACGTAGTTTAAAATTTTTGTCTGCAAAGGGAATGATTCTATAGTCGACGTAGCTTCTCCGGGCAGCGAATTCTAGCGGCTGAAGTGGAAACTAAATGTGATTCGCGTCCATAATATGTATTCAAAAACACAATTTTCGTACATTTATCATGCTTGGAATTATTTTAAAAGAATTATAATTTTTTTTCTTCGTTAAATTTCGTGTCGAAGTATCGTATAATACGTGTGTTTGAAACATGGGAACGCATGAAGTCGCTCTCGTTTCCGAGGTTTGGATGTTACACATCTCTGGTGAGAATCGAAAGACCCGCTCGTTTTTTTTTTCCGTGACCTGCATGCAACACGGATGTCTGCGATGGCCACACTGTGGTACGTCACGGAACGGGAGCCCTGGAAAACCCGAACCACCTGGGACGGGAAATGCGCCTGCTAATGAACAAACGCAACGGGTTGTAAATCCAGGTTTTGCCGCGCCACAGAGTCTCTCTCTCTGTCTTCCGCCACTGTTCGACACGTTCCGAAACGCGCCCCGGAGCTAATGATGACGTACGCGTGATTCTTCCACCCCGCGTCCGGATCCGACACCGGAGCTGCGTGATTCGCCGGCAGAACCACCCCCGAAGTCGAGTCACGCAAAAACCACGATCACGCGTGCCTTCCTTCACGTGTTCTTCTCCGACGCACACTCGCCCTTTTCCTCGAGTCAACCAAATGTTAAGGCGCAAGTTTTATGCCTTCCACGTTGTAACGCATTACCACGCATTCAATGTAAGTAAAACATGTCCATAAAAAACATGGTCCCTGTTATAAATTTTTAACAGTTTCAACTGTAAGCGTTGTGGAGTTTTGGTTTAAGGCCACAATTAAAGAGTAAATATTTTTTTTTTTTGATAAGCGCATGCGCGAGAACTGCTTTGTCGTTTTTTTTTTCTCCTGTGCGTAAAGTGGTTTGTGTTCTGCAATTTTCTAAGAGTGAATCTGTGATTTCAGACCTCCCTACTCGAATTTCTTTGTAAAGAGAGTGGTTGAAAGTTGGATTGGTCGTAGTGGTCGAGACGAGACAGATATGTTTTTTTTTCGCTGGCCTCCACGTTAACCTAATATAACGACAAGCTATATTTTTTTTTTTTGGCTTTATAAAAGATCGTGTCTACGTTCCGCCGCTACCTAATAATGATTTGCCAGAGTTGAGAAACAGGATTGAAGAGGTTATTTCTTCCATTATTCCGGACGTGTTGCCCAAGGTTTGGGAAGAATCGGACTTAAGGTTGGATGAGTGCCTTATAACTAAATGTGTACAAATTGGACATTTGTAAGAAATAAAATTAAGTTTAGTTTTTCTCCAATCTGATGTATGATTTGTGGTAATTAGTCTAGATAAAACTGTTACAACATTCAATTTAAACTATGACATTCTTTTATGAACATTCTGTATTTGTACTCAGTCGTATAAATTTCCAGGAAATTGTTAATATCTAACAAAATTCCACCTGCATCCGCAATAGTACATTGTTCATGATAGTTCCACCGGTACAGTAGTTCAATATTGGGGACAGATATATTTTACAGTGGAGAGTTCGTTACTTAAAATTCAGACATAGTGCCGGTGTAAATAATGTTTGAATAACTTCAATATATTTTCAATTTTGCTATAGGATGAAGCTTCCTACTATTGCTGATGCCCGGAGATATTCGGATTTATTATGTACATAAACAGCACTGGATGAAACACAACTGCTATAAAATAATACAACTTACATAAATAAGTTTGAAATTGTTTGTTAAAATATACCTAAATCTGACGAATCCACTAAATTTACCAAGCTTGAATTCAGTCATCAAAATCCGCTTAACATAGATGGAATGTCAGACAGGAGAGACGATTTTAAGCTAGGCTTATTCTGAGGCGAGCCTTCTTTACAGTTGTTATTACATAGGCCAGCTAAATAATATGTTCTTTAAAGGCTGTAAAAAAAAAGTCTAGAAATGGCTCTGTAAGTGTAACAACTAGTTTTGGGCTATCTGTGCCTTGTTATTTAAATGGGAAGGTGTAACGAAACGCCGGTTAACTATAACAACATGACTTCAATTCTACCTAAAAAAAAATGGAGCAAGACATCGCGCTGATGGTAATCCCTGTTTGGCTTTCCTGATTTCGGTATTAATAGCTTTCTTTAATCACTCCAGGAATTTCTTGGAATTTTTCCTTATTAAACTCTTAACTGTCATAAATTCCACGGCAGATCTATGTATTGCAATTTTTTTTTTTGATGTATGTATATCAAGAATGAAGGTTTTTTTTTTTTTAATTTTAAGAATTCCAAATCATGACAGCCAAAATTGCATAGAACGAATGAGTGAAGCTAAGAGTCTCATGGAAATCGAGCTCATTCAAGACGGATCAAGGTTAAAAACAGCGAGGAAACAAACATTTGAAAAATCTCTTCGTCCGAAGCCAGGACTAGTGCGCAAGTTCAGAGAACCGTTCGCGGGTCGCAAAACTTGGATGCTTCTTCCATGACCACCGTTCCATCTTCGGGTGTCACTGTTCCTAAGTGGCCGAGCTGTAAAACAAGAATTTTCAAGTTAAAATTTAAAAAAAAAAAAAATTAAAAAGTTTAAAAGTTAGACCCGAAAAAAAACAAAAAAACAAGATTACTGTGGGAAAGCTTGGGGGTAAAGTTCAGGTAATTTAAAGTGTTTATTCCCGTGCGTGATTTGTACCGTGTATATTTCCCCCCCCCCCCCTCCACACTGGTTCTTCTTCACCCAGAAGGCGAAGCCTTCAGCGGTCTGGCCTTTCGCGCTTCGGCGCGGGATAAGCTCGTCCGCTTTCCTACAACCATCCCTCTCCCACATATTTTCCTCTCGCTTCTCCCCCACACTCGCTGTTTCTCCTCCGTACGTGGCCGGAATGCCCGCGAGGGCCAGGGTCGCTGGGTTGTGACACCTTGGCGGCCGCCGAGGCGTGGCCTACCCCCCCCCCCCCCCCCCCTCGCTGTGACCCCCGGGGGACCGAATACCCTGGCCGATATTAACCGCTGCTCTCCCGCGGGGAACTGGGTTATTAACTCCGAGCGACATCCAACCCCCACCCTTCCCTCTTCCTTTACCACCTCCTCCCCCTTCCTTTTCCCTGCTGCAACGCGCACTCGCCGCCATCTTTGCCTTTCCTTCTTCAGGCGGCGTTCGTTCCAGTGGGTGACCACGTCCGCAGGACTACATGATTCGTTCCCCCCCCCCCCCCCCCACCATTCAGTTACATAATTGCTACGCCATATTATAAACCAAAATCATTGCGCAAAGTGCAGATCTTTAAATGATTCATTTAATGATTTCATACTTTTTTTTTTAAAGTTTTGCACTGTTTGTCTTGGAGATAAAAAATTTTCAAGGCTACAAAATAAAATAAAAATTAAAACATAAAATCATATAGAACAAGCCTTAATCAGCTGATGCCGAACAGTTAGACCCAACGATGAAACTGAATAGTTAGGTATAAAGTATGGGTAATACAATCACGATAGCATAGACGAACACAGTGTTTTTTTTTTTTTTTTTCATTCTTGAATGTTTTACCGTGACAAATAGTGCAAAACTGTAATGGCGCATGTCCAAACAAAAAAAATATTATAAAATCGGTTTTCATTGTGGAACAAGTTTTAATTGACTTTTTTGTTTTATGAAGGGACTATTTTTTAACGGTGGAAAATCTAATCCGTTATAACAAATAATAACACGACGTTATCAAGCAAAATTTCTGCAATGTTTTTTTTTTTTTTTTTTTGGGCGGAACAATATGGTGATGACGAGGTTAAAAATAATTGACTTCAACTACGTCACAGCATGCCGTCTCCCTTACAGTCCCTACCTTCATGTATAATTCCGCGGAGGAGCAACGACGAGACAGCGAAAGGCTCACACACTAGTCTATGTAATCAAAACAAAAACAAGCGCACTCTCTCACGTTGTCAAGGTTAGGAAATCTTCAAGCACAATATCGTGTGGTCTAGTTGAGATTCGGCCAGTGCTTGGTGTTTCGTTTCCATTTCAATTAACATCAATACCGCACAAAATGCAATCAATGCATTTAAAGATTGCATTATGAATACTTGAGTCACTTTTTAACATTATTAGATAACACTATGTAAATTTATGGTAATTAAATTTGGAACGAAAAATGGGCGTAGATCCCGGGGGCCGGGGAGGCGAATGCGTGACTGTGACACAGATTTTATGTCCAAACTATGTCTTATTTTAAAGTTTTGTGCTTATTTCATGCATGCAGGTCAAAATATGGGCAGTATACAACACACAAGCACCGTATACAGAGATGAATTTTGTCGGTTATATGTCGTTGATCCTATCTATCTGAGATATTGTACCTGTGTCAGAGAATTTCAGTCACCATCGATTTTAAGACCATGAAATATTAACCGGTTGATCTTTTTTTTTTTTTCAATCGGTAAAATATTATAAGTAATTTTGCCGGGAACATTATCTATCTTGCGCTTTCTTTTTTTTTTTTTACAAGGTACTAATTACACTCTCAACACTCATCGGCCAATCAGAGGCTCGTGCAGAAGATATGTCGTTCCGAAATACTTTTGCCGTCCTGTCCAGGCCGAGCGAGGAATGGAAGTGAATGGGAGTGAATTCGCATGGGACGGAAATGCGCAACCACGGTACTGCCATCTGTGGCAAAGATCACAAAGCCAACGAATAACTTCATATTATCAACAACTTAATTAGTTACAACAAGATGGGCAGCATTTTCTATATTCCTTGTAGAAAATCAAGTCCAAAGCTGGGGTTTATTTGTATTTTTTTCGCTTTTATCGCAGCCGTTTCATTATATAGTTCCAAAATTTCGTTCTCTTCTGACACAATTGTTCGATATTTCGCGAAACACGTGTAGCCGCTCGCATAAGTTGGACATGCTTGCCTGAAGTAGTTCAGAGTCCCGTCACCCTGGTGATGTACTTATGTAAAGTGGAAGGGAGACCTAAGATGCACATTAAGTTCCGCCTTTCCCGATTACACCCGAACAATTCACCTTCGGCCATCTTCGGGATATGTTTTATTTTTGCGCAGGAAAAATGAATTCAAATATTAAAAGTGGTCGGTTAGGTTAGCTACATTAAAACACTATGGATGGTTAGTTAGGTTAGTATAGCTACATTAAAATAAACAGAGAAATATAAATATATATAAACAAACCCGAGGTTGGCCGAAGGTGAATTGTTCGGGTGTAATCGGGAATGGCAGAAATTTATGTGCATCTTAGGCTTCCCAAAGTGGAAGAGGGGGGAGGGGTGTAAATGACAGCGATGGGATGGGAAGGGAAGGGGAGACGTCCCGCGCTGACAGCATGCTGTCGGCGGCCGACTCGAGTGATTGTCCCCGCTGGAACCGAACCCAGGACCCTCGGGGCACGAGACCTCGACAAGACCCGCGCATTACTGGACATCCAGGGCTGTCAACCGACGGGAACTTGACATGAACGTGACGTCGACACGCTGAAACGCGGTTCGTCACTGCGAATCACTTAACCTTCTCCCGGCTTACCTTAAAGCAATTCCATGTGCGCATGTCTCTTAGTACATACACCAGAGATGTGTTCTCATGTTGAAAATACACTTATAATACGGAAACTCGGACACAAAATTTAACGTAGAATTTTTTTTAAAAATTAATGCTAAAGGTGAAATATATACATATATACAACCAAATTATGTTTTCAGCTACATTTCTTGACGCAAATCACACGTAAGTTTCCGCAACCACCACTGTAATTCTTTGCCGGAACAGCTACGTTGAACAAAATTTCGTCCACGGAATTCTTGCCTGTCTGATAAGTATTTAAAGTTGAATGTGTTATTCGTCGTTGTGTTGTGTATTTGCAACATGAGGACACTTGAATTAGCTCGTTACCCAAGTTAAGTTTTACACATCTCTGTACTGAAAGACACGCTCACGTATTTTTTCTCGTTATTATCTTAGTTACGGGATATTTCTTAAAAAAAACAAAAAAAAAAAAAAAACATTTTAACACAATACCTCCATTGCATTTGGTTTTTGTTTTTGTCACTAGCATTTTCAACAGATATTTCAAAAATATAATAAAATGGGCGTAAAATGTCACGAAAGTAATTATAATTACGATAATTTTCGTGTCTTTTTACAACCATTGTATTACACTTAGTGAATATCTGTTGAATATATTTGTGAGAGAACATTAAATACAATTGAGGTACTGTGTTTCATGTGTCAGTTTTAGCCCTTGAATAATAGTTATGGCAAAAAAAGGAAAAAAATTTCCAACATGGCGTGTGAAAGTGAGCTTTTAGGCGGCCACCTTTACCTACATCCTTTTGAAATGAATACACGAAATGCAATCACGGGGCGAAAGATTTTCCGTCAGAAAGTTTATTTCTGAAATGTTTAATTAACCGTGAACCATTTATGGAACCTCAAAACTTGGAAGTTTTCCTTCCAAAGAATTCTTTGCCCTATTGGAATTGCCGGGAGGGTTTGTAAAGGGGAATACGTGAAGGCAGGGGGGGGGGGGGGTTAGGAGTTGGTGGTTGGGGGTTGGGGAGGGGGTTTGCTTGCGCTAGTCCCTTCAACCGGCGGTCCCAGTATCTGCCGGCGACAGCCTGCAGTCTCGCAAGAGCCTTGCCAACAGAGCATTGCCTCCCTACCCCTACCAGTCTTTACAACACCCCCCCCCCTCCCTCCTTTACCCCTCTCTCGCATCGTCCCCTCCTCAGCTTCCCTCGTCCCGCCACCTCATTCCAAGTTTGCGCAAACTTTGGTTTCGTTCATTACCATAGCTGCAATTAAATATCGCGCAGGGGTTTCGCTGGGTTGTTTGCTGACACGGGACGTGGAGGGGGAATCGACAGAGTCCTGTCTGTGATTGGACGCAAGGGTGCGGCGAGTGATTTTTTTTTTATTTTGACAAAGAAAAAAAAAATATTTTTTTTTATAAGATCACGTTGAGTATTCTGGACGTAACTATGTGTGTATTTTCTCGACGCGCAGAAAAGTTTCTAATGATTTTCACTTTTGAAAAGTCAAATTTGGGGTCAAGATCAAAGTCACCCAATATGGTGGCCTCGATGGTTCAAATCCAAGATGGCGGATCAAAGATGGCGGATGGCCCCATCACTCCGATTCCTGATCCCTGGCGCAGGAAGCCCGTAATATCACTACTAATGGGGTATAACACCCTTATTTTCCATTTTTTTCCTTACGCGCATTGTTACCCCCAATTATTTCAAGGAAATTATTTTACGCAAGAGCCAAATTTTGCAGTGGTTATATAAATTATTTCTATTAAACATAAACCAGACGTTTTGTCTTCCTTCTTAAATACTTTACTATTTGCAATAAAAATTTTGTCCAGCTCCAACGTGAAAGGTCTATATCAGTCTTGAGGTATGTTTTATATTATTAATTCGTCTTATGTTTCCAACTTATTTTTTCTCAATGAATTTGTAGCGGAAGTTTGTTGGTCTAATTGTGACTCATTCTGTACACAGAGCAGTGACGATAATGTTTATTTGGCGTTTGCTATTTTGTTTTTGTCAAAGAACTTTCACAATGCAAGCCATTCATACAAAAAGTTTAATCAAGCTGTCAGTAAAATATCCATTTTCAAGTATGATACGTGAAATTAAAATTTTTTGACAACGTTCACGGCAAAACACTTTGGTGCCCTGTTTAGATACTTTCATTTCATTTGGTCGATAATGCCTTACACCAAAAACAAACATTTCTTTGAGACGGGTAACAAACATTAATTTAGATTTTTATTTAATATTTCCAATTATTTGTGATAACGTTACGTATATAGAGAAAATGTGACATTATTTACAAAATGAGGTTTCGTTGTATTTAATTAATTTTTCCTACCTGAAGATAACAAATAAAGGTGTTGGCCTACTTCGATATCGTATTCTGTAAAGACAAATTAACAAATTTCGGTATCTTCGTGTGAACGCATGTCCCGACATGCGTAGATGTTGAGCCGTGTATTTCTACTTTAGCTTAGTTCATTTTACCAGTGCCAAGAACTATTAGTGAAACTAACTAGCCGATTCTTACATGCTAAAGAAAAATTATAGTGACATCATGAATATGCGATGTAGCTTAAAACCACTTAAAATTCTCTCACTGTTTACAACACTTAATGGCCAAGTAAAAGTATATATATATTAATAAAAACTTTGATAAGTACAAATTTGAATATTAACAGAAATGAATGTTTTTAAGAATCAAAAATATATTAATTTCAAATTAAAAGCACTTCAAACCCACATAGAATATTTGTAACTGTTTTTAAGGTCAGTTATCTGTAATATTATTTACGTATTTGGAATTATTTTTGTGTTCGCATATTTTTATAAACTAAAGCACGCTCTTCAAAGTTTATTACAACGCACATTTTCTGGTCCTTATGTCTTTTCTCTCTTTTTAAGTCAAAAAAATAGTTACAAAATTATAAAACTTATTAAAATATTAAAAAATTAGATTATTAAATATTTTCTAATTGATTTATAATTTATAATTTTAAAGTACCAACAATTTATGATAATGTGACACAATAAACCGTAACAGCCCCTAGAAGTTCTTCACTAAAAGATGCAGTTATTAGTTTTCCGATGAACGGTAGCGTAGTTTCGGTTATTGGAACGATGACTAAAAATTCGTTTTGTCGACAGAATATTTCAACGCAAATAGATATAAATTCAATTTTCATTATTGAGGACGATCAACCGACGTTTGGGAAAGGTTGCGGGGGAGGGGGGGAGGTGGTTGGTCGATGGAGGGGGAGAGGGGGGGTGGTTTGGAAGGGATGTATTTGATGAAACCATGACGGCGGCCCACAAAACTGAATTGCACGAGGAATTTTGCGCCATTATTTCTGGTCCCCTTCATTTAAGTGGCAAATAATATATGAAACACAATTTGTAACGGAACATTACGTTCGCCCAACCCAATAATGGCGACAGTAAAATTTCTGCTCGGATGATTAAAAACGAATAAATCAACATTTGACCGCGATGCAAATCATCGCGAGGCGTGGGAGGGGGGAAAGGGGGGGGGGCGCTTGGCACGGCACAAAGGGCGCCGCAATTACGACTTTCGCTTGATATAATCAGCGACGCGAAATTGCGAATATGCAGCGGGCAACAGTTTTGATGTCCGGATTTTATGGTCAGGAGAACCTGGCCAGGGATGCTTAAAAAAAAAAAAAAAAAAAAAAATATTAGGAGCGGAGAGCTGGGTGAGTGGAGGAGCATAAATTAAACTCTCTTCACGGTCCCAATTTAAAACACGAACGCAGCAAAAAGAAATAATCATATCAGCAGTAGCGGAAAAAAACCTACAGTCAGAATAACCAGAATAACAGAATAAAAACATGTTTAATTTACTTTTTTTTTATGTTCAAACAATCCCTATCGTGTCCACAACAATTTTTTTTTCTGCCACCATGATATGATGAATGTGACATTTTATTTACGCGTGCTCGTGATATGTTCAAAATTTCTATAAAAAAAATTTTTCGTATGTATGTATGTATACACACTTACACGTTCAAAGAATAACGGGAATTTTGAAATTTGCGGGTTGTATAAGTACGGCTCTCGCAGAATTTTCGTTGTTGTGTTGGTAAATATGTTTCTTCCCGTCGCACTCAGGCATTCCGCAGAAAGGCGTATTTGAAGCTGAGTGTTTCTGTTACAAAAAAAAATTATCTAACATTTTTTTCAACCTTTTCACACTATGAACCATTCTTATAACAATATTTAATCCAAAATTCTCTGATCTTAAAAAAAATTAAAATAACAAATGATCGATGGTACCAAAACACATAAACCTTTTTTTGAAAGTCAATTGTAACTCCGTACAAATGTACTACGGACCAAAAATCGAATCATTTAAATAACTGAGGTCGTTAACTTTAAAAAATATGAACATATTCGACACTTTCTTTGAAAGTTTGACGAGGACTCTTTAAATGCTTGATGACTTCACAGAGCCGAAATGTCTTCTTTGCAGAACGCTAGTAATTTATTTTTCTGGAACAATTGCGTGTGATATCCACCTAGATGATGAATGTCAAGCCATCACTATCAGCTGTGAATAAAGGTAAGCACGCTAACTTGTGTGAAACTCGTTTGGTAGACGTAATGAAATGATGATCTTAGACCTGCCGTTATACAGCATGGTGGTGAAAGTTGATGCTATCTGCTTCTGTGTCGAGGCTACTTCATGTAAATGATAATGTGTGCGACGTTTGTTTCAGCATGTATTGTTGCAGACATCTGCGAGGGTGACTAACAACTCGAGGTGCCCGCCCAGTCAGTGTGAGATACGACGATAAGTACGACGCTTGCTGGTGCTTCTAGCGCGGTGTCGCCTCTAAGTGCAAGGCTCCGAACTGTCGCGACAATCATCTTCTCGTCGTGCATAGGACAACCGTGAAATTTGCGTGGTTCATTGAGTAGTACTTTAAAAATCTGAACACACGTGAATTTATCAATTTTCACTTCTTTTAAAAAAAAATACTTTTTTTTTAAAAAAATACGGAAACATACCACTCATAAACCTTTTGTTAAATATTTTTCCCCTTAAATTTCCGAAGAACACTAGTTTATAAATTATCCAGGGATCTTAAATTTACGGTTTACCCTAGAAAATTTACGGTACCGAGCTAACGTATTTTTAACATTAATCAGCATTAATAATATTATTGTATTAACAAAACATAGGGATTATTGTTGAATATACAGTAAAAAAAAAATTCTCTTCTTCCTTCCACGCTTGTGTTTATCCTGTTTACAACGAAACACTCAACTTGAAGTTAGAATCAGGCGTTGTTTATACAAAGACCTGTTTATCTGAGACTACGAAGAACTCTTCATTTAAGGTTCATTCTTCTTTGACAAAATCCGTAAATATACTGTAACTTCTAACAGAATATTCTAAAGTGGTGTTCGTAAACAGAGACCTTTACTGATGTCTCAAGCAGTTTTCAAATCACGTAGTTTTTTCCCCTGAAGCTGTGCACACCATATGTTGAGTGTCCGGGTGTGTGGGGAGCTTAAGGGTGGTAAACTATCACAGTACTTAACATATCGCCACTCAGCCGAGCTTTGATTCTTCCCCGTGGGCAGCTTTTGTTGGAGGAGGGTCTGACCAGTCAGGATGAATTTGCCAAGTTGGTGCAGCAGCTTTCGGTTGTGGCTAATTCTTGGTTGGCGGCCGTCCATAATAATTATTGCGAAACAACAAACACCTTCATTTATACGGACTTTGCTTCAACTCAGAATAAAATACTCTGGTCTCGAAATCCTACGATCTAAACAGTAAATGTTGGTTTGTAAGACACGTTTTTTTTTTTTTTTTTTTTTTTTAAGCTAAAATAACTATTGGTGAGCTGTATTCAGGTTTTTCTTGGGCTACAGGGGTGATATTATCTAAGACCATGGAAAAAAAAAAAGATTGCTGTGATTTCAAAGAAATGGTTTACAATGTCGAAAAGGGTGTGGCTCATAAGGCTCAAAGTCACGCGGTTATACAGACAGGTGACGGGACCTATTAGACAATAGTGGACTACTTACCACATGGAAGGAAAATCTTTGAATTAAAAAACTGAAGTCATGCTGAGCGATGGTAGGCTATGTGGACAACACTTCATTTTATATTTTTGGGCTCGTGTTGTTTGTACAGTTTTAAAATTCATATTTGCCTTTGAAAGTTGCAAAAAAGATGGGTTCTCCCGCAGCTAATATTTATATCGCCTATATATAACTTTTTTTTGCTCGTGTCAGATTTCGCGCTCTGTATCTGACGGGTGAGTTTCCGGAGAATGATATGTTGGCGGGAGAAGGAAAAAAAAAAGGGGGGGGTGGGGGAAGGAGGGGAGGAGTTTTATAAAGCACTTCTCGCTGAAAGAGAGAAGCAGATGAGGCGACGGCACTTTTCGAACGTTTTCGCATTAGCTCATTTTCCTCTCGGCGTGACGGACTAGAAAATGGCTTTGGATTCTCGACGCCCCAGGAAAACGGGCGGGCGTGGTGGAAGCGAGCAGGAAAACAGAATGGAAAATGTACATGTTGTGGGGCGGTGCGGAAGAATGGAAAAGGGGTGAAGAGGGGCAGGGGAAGTTGGGGGGAGTGAAGTACTAATAAAAAGAGGAATCTCACTCGGTTTTTTGAGGAAGGAGGAAAGGGGGTGGGGGGGTGGGATAGGATTTAGATTGGATGCGCTTCAGCGCGAGTGGCAAGCAGGCAGTTTTAAATATTTAGCAGTTCCGTTAATGCTACATAACTTCTTCGCGTTGCCGCGCCGAACTCCATTAATCTCGCAGTTTAAGCACGAACCTTTTAATCTCTCTCTCTCCCGCCATTCCCCCCCCCCCTCCCCCATCCTCACCTTACTGGGCAAACTTTGCTCGTCGACCGATGGCGATGTTGGCGAAATAGCAAACTTTCTCATTACCGTTTGTGAAATTATTTTTACCTCCGAATCCAGCGTGCCTGTTGCCCTTAAGTTATTCGCACTTGAATAGTCATGCAACTGCCTACAACCACTACACACTGTGTGAAATTTGGCTTCGCCTGGTTGCTACGGAATCACGGGCGTGACTCTTCACGCTAGAATAAACATTTACAGGTAAAAGATGCAGCCAAACTAATTACACTCACTTCAGCAAAAATACATTGTTTTCAAAGACAGATTTAATTTTTTTACTGACTAATAGTTAAAGTGAATTCAGCTTAATATTAAGTGGCCGGTCATGTTTTTAAAAGTCAAAAATGCATCTCTTTATATATGTAATATCTTATAGCAATTTTTGAATTTATACTTCTGTACAAATAATGCGAGTGAATTTTTACGATGCGCACGCACCATGCAACAAAATTTTCACAGGAAAAAAAAACTTCGTAAAAAAAGCAACATAAAATAAAAATTATATATGGACTTTTAAAATTTTGTACTTAAGTTACTGATATTAAATATTGGTCCATATAATTAAAAACATTTATTTATTGTGAATGTTAGTGATAAAAATAATGTGTTTATAAACTTTTTCAAGTGTATGTATTTACAAAATAAAGGTTTTGTTCCCATATGTATAAATATTTTGCATTAAAAAGTATAAATATTACATTATTATTTAATAAGTAATTATATTTAATAAATTTCAGAACACATTCATCGTATTTATATATTTTCATTGTTAATTAAATTTTATCTCAATTATTTTACTAAATTAAATAATAAATTTTAGATACTGTTTATATTAATTATTGATTCCTAAGTATTTGCTTTAATTTTTAATTTAATAGAATTTATGCATTACAACCGTATAAATAAATTAATAATATTAATTCAGTCATTTTATTATTTTATTGCTATTAATTATTTGCATGCAAAATTAGTTACGTTCTTACTACTCCAAGTAAGTAAAGCTTCTAACGAGCGTAGGTACATAAGTACACGCACACATTTAAAAAAAAATATATAGCTAACATTTAGGTACAGAATAATTTTTTTTTAGTAAACTACATAATTTTAGCTATTTCCCTTTAGTGTTTTATGCAGACCAGTCTCTCGTCAGACATCGACATTTTGGCAAGATAGAAAAACTGAAATTTCAGGGACTATGCCGTCCTAGATAGTAAGGAAGTTTCTGCTTGATTGGCTGAAGTTTTTTTCCAGTGGTTTGTAACTTCCATCTTGACCGACTGGGCGTGATGGCTGACAGTGTGGAAATCTGGTGATTAAATGAATCTCAAGAAATGAAAGCCCAATTCAAAATGTCTGTGCCAATCAGGAACTGTATATTCTCTTTCGCCAGCTTGGTTTGGGTTTGAAGCTCAGACTATAGGGTCCTACGCATCTACCATGTTAGTTCTGTATTAAGGTTTTGATTTTTCTTTAATTTTTTGGGTGAATGTTTTAAAAACACTGGGAATAAAATTCTACATGTTTTATAATTTCAATAACAAATAGTCAAAACGAATTTTCTGCTTATATTTGATTTAGATTTAAATGGTCAAAGACGTATTTTGGTGATTATATGCCAGCCCATATTACCATACTGTAATTGTTATTCACCATCTGAAATTTTAATACAACACAACATGGGTTTTCTAACAAAGATTATATAGCTTAATAGTTACAAAATGTCTTTAGTTTTAACTACTTGTCAAATCTTACATAAAATGTAGGCTTATGTTATTTAAAAAAAAAACAGCATGTGTGGTGTGTTAAATGGTCTAACTTATATTTGGTACAATTTAAGTGATTTTGTTTTGTATCAAGTAACAATGAGCATTAGACAGTGGTCAGGTCAAAGCTTTACAGGAATATGCTATAGTTTCAATTACGTGCATAGTGTTTTTTCGATACAAATAAAATGAACAGAAATAAAAAAAAATTGTTTAGTATGTAGTGTTATTTCAAAATTCATGAAGTATATATCGCTAAGGGACTTTGAAAATACTTAAACAAAAAAAAATCCGTTTAACATTCCACGTGAAAGATGGGCGTGCTCTGCCAGCGATCACTTTTTCCCCTCCCTTTCTAGCGACAAAATCCGTCGGCCAGCAGTTAATCATTCTCTAATAAAGACACGTATGGATTAGCCCATTCGGCCGCTTTCCACCCACCGCTTGCAAAATGAGAAGGAACCGGCGGATGAAAAAAAAAAAGAGGAGGAGGAGGGGAGTAATGGAAGGTGAAACAGGGGGGTTGTTAAGGGTAGGTGGGGGGGGGGGGGTTGAGGACTAAGCGCTAGGTGCGTGCACAAAAACCAAATTTCCTGTTGGAAGCCGTGTTATGTATGTCGCGCCATTAAGCTAGAGTAGCTCACTTTATCATAACCGTCTGGCTGGATGGTGGGAGAAGGTAGGGAGGGGGAGGGGAGAAAGGGATGAAAGGGAGAAGGAGGGGGGGGGGTGGTTTAGGCCAGGGTCAGGAAAAAATATATATATATATTGTCGGTGCGAGCGGGAATTCTAGGGTCGTGTGCGCTTTGGCGGGAAACGACGTCCATAGATGCATGTGTGGGTGAACTTTAAGGTGGCAGAGGAGTAGACGCAGAGCGATATAGTTTTCTTCCGGTGGGGGGGAGGGGAAGATGGAAGGGGGTAGGATCCCGTGACCAGTTAAAATTGAAGGGCGAAGGCCAAGGGCGAGATTATAGACAGCAGGCACCCTCTTGGTAAGGGGCGAAAGTTTAAACACCTTAACGAGAAATGCTTGTGTCGTTAGTTCCGTCGTTTAGGGGCATCGGCACGGCTGCGTACAAGGACTTATAACAAGAGAGATAGAGAGAGAGAGAGGGAGAGAGGAAAATAAAGGATATCAGGGCAGGATGCACTTTGAAGAATGTCGACAGGATTCTCCTTTTCAGGTAGATTTTGATGATAGGCTACTCTTTCCCGTCGTTGCCAGAAAATTACTACCTAATATTTCGTTGCGTGGTCTTTAACACCTGACAACAAAACAACCATTAACTTAAAAAATTGTGTTTTTCTGTGTATATATAAATCATTAACAAGGAAACCACTAAATAAATTCAGCATGGCGTGTGAAGCTCAGCCTTAACTTTATGGTATTTTCCCAGCTAAGTATACATTTTGTACGGTCTCGCTTTGAAACTATTTCTTAACAAAAAAATCTTTAGTTTATTTTTAAGTGAAGAAAAATTTGAAGCCAGTGAAAAGCCGCCAGGGGAATTTTTTTATATCCCTGGATCCTCCCGAAGTCGAGACATGACCTCGGAATCGTAGGATCTAGGACCCGCATCCTCTTCACCCATGTGGCACGCGTAAATCTAAACCTTTTACCGCGCGGTTTACGACGGCGGTCGCGGGTATTGATAAAACGCGTCCTCTCTCTCTCTCTCTCTCTCTCTCTCCCCCCCCCCCCCCCCGACATACACCGGATGGAAACATGGGCGAGCATAACCCACGTCGATTTTCCCCGAGCGACGCTCCAAGCGTCGTCTGGCACCAGGGTTTGGAGGGGGGGAGGGCGCTTTAGTTTTATTCCCAGATGCTGGAAGCAGGGAGACGCCTTTTTTCTCGAGAACCGCCCGTAACCTATCTCAGCGCCGGAGTGCATAAGTGTTCGCTCGTAGTTTTCTGGCGGGGGGGGGGGGGGGGGGAGGGGGTTGGTCGTGACGGGCAGGCTCTGTACTAGAGTGACTGCAGCGAGGCATGGCTTCAAGGGGGATATAAGGTTGGGGTTTGTATTTCACGATCAATACCCTGGGAGCAGGTATTTCAGTAGCAGGTCCCCGCGAATGCAGGTTTGGTGAGAAAGGAAAATAAAATCTGCAGCACCTGATGACCCCTTCACTGCCTACCCTCCTCTCTCCAATCAGTGAACCCACCACCCCTCAGAAAAATTAAAAAAAAAAAAATACGACTCGATTGATAACAGAAAATAATCCACTCCAAATACTCACCTGACATTCGAATCCTGTTCATTTATCTACACAAACGTACTACTTTAAATTTTTAGTCCAACTGTTGTATTGTGTGCAAATTTTCAGAAAAATTTACAACTCTTAAAAATCATATAAAACCATAGCATTGATTAATAACTTTTGAATACGTCAATAAGTAAAAAAATCCCATTTTTCGAAATTTCGGACTCCACGTTTTATCACATCATCCAAAGCAAAACACTCCTAACATTCGCCCTCCTTAAATTTATAAACGGCGTGTCCCCAACCACACCAACTCTTTGTCTAAAATTTTCCCCTACCAAAGCGCCTCGTAGACAGGACAGACAGGCTCGTGTTCCAATTGGCTGAAGCACCGAGTGCACTCGTAATGAGGGCACGCGCAGCAATAGCTCGTCACCGGGGTTTCCTACGGCAACCAAGTTTGGAAAGTTTACTGGCACCCGAACGGATAACCCCAGGCAGTGCTACATTATCTTTTCGTTATTTTCTAACCACCTACTATGAATGCTTTTTTTTTTTTGACGTGACAACGTCTAATAAATCGATGAACGCCGGCTGCACGCACGAAAAAGTGTCCCGTGACGCACATTGTCCCGTTACGCTCATTGTACGCTTGCGCCGCATCTATCTCTCTTCCACTCGATTGGAAAAAAAACATCGATTTGACTTTTTCGAGGCGCATTAAACTTGAAACACTCCCATTCGTTTCCTACTTTTCCTATCATCGTCATATCCTTAACAGAATAACACCGCTTGGAAGAAGTTAAATAGTAAACATGTATAAAAGTTATAGTTAAAATAATCTCTTCGTTTAAGTAATAAACATATTTGAATTAATGAGTGCAAATAAAAGTAAATTTATCAAATAAATTGTAGATTTTATTTCACTCCTTCCTTTTATCCATACAAAATTGTGATAATTCAATAAAAATGATTCAATTTTATTCTTGAAAGTATGCAATCATTTCATCAATGTTTTGTTATGATGTTGTCACGTTAAACTATCGTCCGTAAACCGACTTTACAGACACCCATTTTTTTATATTTTAATATAACAAATATAGTTTTACACTTGATAATAACTTTTAAACTAAACCCTAATTAAAAATGATTAATAGTGCTTCCTTTTTTTCATTTCTTTCATAGATGAGGTTTTCTTGTTTCGACTAAAGAGTTTATTGTTATATCAGGTACTGATTCTGAAATTCTACGATGTAACCAGCCTATCTTTTTTTTTAAACCTATTTTTATCTGCTCTAGTGCCCAACTAAACACCAAAAAAATATTTTTTTTTTGACTTTGGCATAACCGAACTGATTTTCTGTGAGGGGGTGCGTGTGACTTGCTCACTGATGGTCGTGGGTTCCGAACTTCGAGGTTGCATTACTTCATTTCATCAGACAGAGTTGCTCAGTCGCCACTCCAGGCGAATTCTTACTTGTGAAAGTCTTCTGTTTTCTCCTTCGTTAGTTTCTATTATTCGTTGTTTTTTTCTCTGTGGACACGGTTAGTGTCTTTTTTTTTGTGTTACTGTAGCTGATTCGTTCTTCGCTTTTTTTATTGTTTTTGTCAAAGTTTCTGTTATCACGGTCATTATTTATTGAATCTAGTGCTGTTCTTTCCTCGTTTCCATTTTATTTAAAAAACAATAATATTTTATAATTTACCTTTAACTACCATAAAAATTATTCGTCTATTGTGTATTTATTTTCATCTTTTTGTTTCCTACGACGCGACGGATGTTTGACTGGTATAGTCTTTCTTAAATCCAATTGTATCGTTTCGTTTTTCCTTGTGAGAGTTGTCATTTGCAATGCCCTGTGTTGTCCGTTAGTTTTTTTGAAAAATCATATCAGGCAATGGAAATGGTTCATTGAAATATACGTGAACTTTTCAGACATTCATCAGCGTCGGCTGGAGTATGATTTCACGACAAAAAATATTATTATAAATTTGTTTGCCACCTCGACTATGTAGCAAATTGTATTGTTAAATGTATGCTTAGCGATACGATTCTGGGTGTTCTTTTTTATGTGTAACATGTGAGCTCTCGGTTTACGGCATTTGGTACGTGTAATATCGTGAATGTAACGTATGTCGCATGAAACGGAATTGTGTAACCACGGTGCTGCCATCTGTGGCGGATGTTGCGAACCAAAGTTCAGTAACCAAAAGGAAACTATATAGTATTAATTGTTTAATGATTTTAACAAGACGGACAGTGTTCCAATAATATTTATTTTCTAAAATCAGGTCCAAGGCCGGGGTTTAGTATCTTTTCAATCACTTTCGCTTTTATCGCAGCCGTTTCATTGTATAGTTTGACATAGTGGTCTACAAATGGAATGGATTCTATAGTCTGCGTAGCTGCTCCGGCAGCGAAATCTAACGACGGGTGCGGAAACTACGTGTGATTCGCGTTCATAAATTTACTTGAAAACACAATTTTAATGTATTTATCACATTCGGCATTATTTTTGACGTGACAACGTCTAATAAATCTTTGAACACCGGCTGCACGCACGAAAAAGTGTCCCGTTACGCACATTGTCTCGTTACGCTGTGTCCCGTTACGCTCATTGTACGCTTGCGCTGCATCTATCTCTCTTCCACTCGATTGGAACAACCATCGATTTGACTTTTTCGAGGCACATTTAACTTGAAACACCCCCATTCGTTTCCTACTTTTCCTATCATCGTCCTATCCTTAATAGAATAACACAGATTGGAAGAAGTTAAATAGCAAAATTGTATAAAAGTTATAGTTAAAATATTCTGTTCGTTAAAGTAATAAACATATTTGAATTAATGAGTGGAATTGTAGATTTTATTTCACTCCTTTGTATCCATACAAAATAGTGATAATTCAATAAAAATGATTCAATTTTATTCATAAAAGTATGCAATCATTTCATCAATGTTTTGTAATGACGTTGTCACGTTAAACCATCGTCCGTAAACCGACTTTACAGACAACCAATTTTTTTTATAAAGAATATCAGGTTAAATTGCGTGTCCGGGTTTCGTATTGCGAGTGTGCTTGCCACTTGGGAACACGTGAATTCGCTCGTTTGCCGAGGTTAGATGTTACGCATCTCCGGCGCTCACACTCCAGCTACCATCTCCCTGCATTGCGCCAGAGCTACTGCCGTCACGTGAGTCGAAAGAACAGCCCGTGCGGAAACCGAGGACGTCATCAGAAATTCCTCCCCCCTGGATGGCCGACCCCCGGCTTAATTATATGGCAACGGCCTTTCGTCCGCGGATGGAAGGCGTCGATTGCACGGCAGAAACGTTGAAAAAAAAAAACACTGGCAGGCTATGATGCTCTATGCGTTTGCCAGTCGGCGTGAGAGGTTGATGGCGCGAAGATTATGTCGCAGACAGAGAGAGAGAGAGAGAGACAGAGAGAAGGGGGGGGGGGGGAACAACGGCTGGACGCAATAAGTCCCTGTCAGGGTCGGTGGCAGAGAGAATTGGTCGCGTGTTATTTTGACGGGTTACTTTTACTGTTTTCGGAAACGCTCGAATGGCTTTGGTTTGTTGCTGGTGCACGATTAAGGTCTCCATCCCTCTCATCCATCTACTACTCCCCCCCCCCCCCCCCCTTCTTCAACACGCTGGATCCGGACCGAACGGTTATTTCGAAAATACCTTTTTTTTCCTCCCCCGGCTAATCCCTGTTTGACTGACGGATTGACGTGCTTTTAGGGGACAGGGACGGCACAGCTAGGAAATTGTTAATCCCTCTAATTGAAACTGATACGCGGCGGGGACCATCTTCGCATTGCGTTCAGGGTAGGGGGAAGAGAACGAGTGGGGATTTTGGGATTTTTATCCGTCGGAACGCAAATCGGGACACAACCAAGCACCCCTTTCTACCTTCTCTCTCTATCTCTCATTTTTCCCCCTCTCCCTTTCCGCAAACATTTTTTTTCTCCCTCTCTTCGCCCGAGAACTCCGTGCGCGAGGGGTCGTTACGTTTTACAACTGATTATATTTGCCGATCCATCGACGTGTGTCGGTGTTACTGCTGATTGATAGCTCAACCATTCGGCGCGAGCGCCATTTTACGATTAATATCCAGCGCAGGACGAGAGCCGCCCAAGTCGCTCTCCCTCGGGCGAGCGACAGAGAGAGATAGAGCAAGGCGAGTGGGACATCTAGTATATCGTCCCATCTATTTGAAACGACTTTACAAATTTACACGGCTATGGATCTGACGCTAGATTTCAAAATCTTCTACAGTCGTGAGAATGGTCTGCTTGTGATTATTGGCTTTTTACTTTGAGACACGAATGTGTTCTCAACATTACTTTTGTGACAGAGATTTTATAAGTATAATTTTTCGTGGCGTTTTTCAACTATCCGAATCTTGTGACCGAAAAACATTTAAAAAATAATATTTCTGTAATGAAAAATAAAAGTATAAATGAGATTTTACCCGCGATAAAATTCTGTCCTGCAGTTTGTTTCATTATTTTAGACAGGTCGCCAAAGATAACAATCGTTATTTAGCCGTCGTTTTTCGACTCCAGTACGGAGATTAGTAAATAGGTTTTCCGGAGATGTTTACTGAGCGCCTGTACTCAGTCTACACGCATTGCGTCTTCGAAGTCCATGATGCCTATGGCCAAGGCATCCGTTTCACACTCAGGCGGTGAACTTCTACGCAGAGGGGGTTAAAAAAAATTAATGCAGCGTTACGGAAAAAAAAAGAATTGAATGGCGATTATTTGAAAATGTGACGCAGATATGTAGTAAAATAAAACTGTGAATTAAAAACTTTTCTCATGAGTTATTATTCTTTTTAAATAACAAACGGATCTTGGTTTACGAATATCCCTCGTATATCTGTTTTTTTTTAATGTAAATGTTCGGACGTTCAAATTCTGAAATCTCCGAAAGTTCTTCACCGATCGTTTTTAATTTTTGACACAACGTTGTATTTAAATACGTGTGTTTTTTTATTATATATCTGTGTCACACCTGCAATACATAAAAAATATAAAAAAAATTCATAGATTTTTAATATTTTCACTGCTATAGAGTGACATATATACATATGAGAGAGGCAGAGAAATATACGGAGATATATACAGAGATTTTATAAAGAGATTAATATGTATAAAGAGAAATTTAATAGAGAAAGAGAATTAGAGAATTAGAGATAGAGAGATGATTTGTGTATGCGTAACCACTCCAAAAAATTTGAAAAAAAAAAAAAAATCGACCGAGGCATTGCAACACTATCCGGCCATTAACTAGTTGTTAATGGAATTAATTGAAAACATTACAATTAATCACGTTTAGAGTTCCGGCCACAATAACGGATTGAAAAGTTGTATCTATTAAGTAGTAGGGAGGAGGGGGATCAGGGCAAAAAAAAAAATGATTTTCCCCCAGCTCTTGGCTTCTATCGACAGCCCTGACGTTACTGGCCGGACATCAGAGTGCTCTGCCGCTGATTGCTCACCCGTTGCACGAGGTGGCAATGGACAAGGCGGAGGGGGGAGGGAGGGGCGGTTGACCCCTGACCCCCTTGGGCGCGTGTTCCCACCTGAAGCTGGTCACGCGCAGATAACACCCCCCCCCCCTTAACCTTCCACCCTCGACCGCTGTCAATCAATCTCTCGAAACCGCCAGCGCGCGAACGGCTCGAGCACATATAACACTCTCTCCTCTCCTCAGCGGCTGCCAATCATGCTCGTGTTTCGAACCCCCCGCACACTCCCCCTTTTACCCCCCACCCTGGATGATCCCTTCGGAGACCGGGCTTCATCGCGCGTTATCGGCCGCCGGCACACCTCCCGTCGACAGAACTGTCCGCGCCACTGGATGCGAGCGACGCCTCGCGCGTTGCAAGCGAAACTTCGCAGATATCGTCTGTAGAGCCAACCGTCAGCTCGCTAACGGCACTTCGCGCAGCTGGTCTTAAAGCACAACTGGTGTAATGTCACTTTGTGTTGTTTGTTTTTAGTTAGAGATTGTATCTTGTTCAGAAGGAAAAAAAAATGGTTCTGTTAACTGCACAAACGGTGTAAGTTGTAGTTCACCTACAAACTGCAAATGTAGCAACAAATTTTTTCGCAGTCAATGGCTCAATCTACAACAATAATAATAATAAACATTAAATATCTCCAAACAAATATAATGTGAGTTGCACCACTTGAGATTTAAGGGGTGTGTGTATATGTATGTATATATATATATACATGCACACACGTGAGAGATTTTTTTTCCAAACGCTGATAGGTTATAAAGAACGACAAATTTACATACCATAAGGATAATAATTTTACTACCAAAAGTACAACAGGGTCTTGGTAGTTTTTTTCTTTCACATAGTCGCCAAAACGGTCGAGGCATTTGTCGTACCGAAATACAAGCTTCTCGATGCTTTTTTTACATGCTTTATATTAGCTTCACCTGTATGTTTGTCTGTCCGTCTGTAACTCTTTCGACTAAGAGTGAGTGGCTCATCACAATTTCATTACGTTCGTTAGCCGAGCGGTCTAAGGAGCGCGACTTCTGTGATGTCAGCTTTCGGATTCAGCGATCGTGGGTTCTACTCCCAGCCACGCCGAAAAAAAAAATATTTTTTTTTTCTCGGTAAATTCTAAGATTATATCCATACATTAACTGTAAATAATTCGGAGAGACTTTACCATTTCTTTGTGACGTTGCAACTCCAAATAGTTATCTCAGATGGTAATAGGTAGTGTCGGTAACTCATTTCCCTATGATAATTATACATAAATATAGTTTAAAAAACTAAAAAAAACATGCTTTTAAAGAATATCAAACTAAAAAGTTAAAAATAAATATAGTTTAAAAAACTAAAGAAACATGCTTTTAAAGATTATCAAACTAAAAAGTTAAAAATAATTTTAAAATTTAATTTATGACAATAGTATATAAGCAATACTAGTATAAATGAGAAATGAGCATGGGGCGCTTAATATACAAAAAATATGGCACAAAGCGCCTCAAGCTTTTTTCTCATTTATACTATTGTCATAAATTAAATTTTAAAATTATTTTTAACTTTTAGTTTGATAATCTTTAAAAGCATGTTTCTTTAGTTTTTTAAACTATATTTTTTTCGTAAGAAGTTAGCTGTCCGTGAATAGAGATACAGGGCCAGCGATTGGATCTATCTCTCTCCTACGACGCCGCTGTGAGGCGGGTGGACTAATAGTGCGGCGTATTCCGACCCACTGTTCGCAAATATTGCTATAATTCTTTACGCGGAAGTATATATACGATATTGTAAGGTGCCTAGGTGCTCGTTGAAAAATTATGAACAAAAAAATACACTTTTTTTAATATACATAAATTTTTTTGTTAAAAATTCAATTTCTTTTAATATTGTGAAAATGAAAATTATTTCTGATATTTTTTTACATAAATAAATAATTTAAAAAATGTCATTTGCACAGTATTAAAAAAATGAAATTTTTAATAAATATTTCGAGTATATTAAATGAAAATGTCAAAATCATCATTTCGCAACGGGCGCCTTTCAAATAGTCGGAAAATAATAAGTCATGCTCAAACATAGTTGAACCTGCAGGCGGTTTTAATTCACATACCCAGCTGTTCCCGAATCCCTCGTTTGGCTGAGGTCAGCTTACAAAATTATAGCCACAAAAATGCTCTTCAAACATGAAATAAAAAATATACCTGCAATTTTTTTACTGTATAAAACTTACTTAAATGACATATTAAAATACAAACCTATGCACTTAGTGAAGAATGTAATGTGCATTTTTACAATATATTCCGATACCAATAACTGTATTTAATATGTGTAAGCTAGATCGGAATCACTGAAGTGAGTGCCTCAAAAAAAAAACATTGAACTTGCATTCTAAAAAAAAAGTATTCAAATGTATTTATACTTTTTTTGCTCACTTCTCTTTTTTCACACAAAGGAACAATTAATTTTAGTCTGAATGCTTTCTCGCGAGCTCAGCAAAGTAGCTTTAATTTAAATTCGGGGAAGGGATTTTTTTTACTTCTCTCTCTCTCTCTCTCTCTCTCTCTCTCTCTCTTGGTTTCTGATTTATGGCCACACCGCAGCCACAGGCATCAGCTGCCGCGAAACAGAACGGACGGCTAAACTTCCTCGTTTCTCTTTTTCGCCCGAAACCCCTCCTCCAACCCCTCTCACTCCTCCATATTTCCAGTTCTTAATATCGCATTTAAGGTAGAAAAGGGCCACTGTGTATCTCTCTCTCTTGCACACACAGCTCCAACGAGGTGCGCGCTGAAATTTGTGGGCGCTGTTGCAGATCAGATTTGTGAAACATTTTCCACTAGAACTTTCACACTACCAAACGGAGAAGGATATTTGTACTTAAAGTTACCACAAACTTAATAAAAGATTATATTTTGTGGTATATGAAGGATTCATTTAAAAAAAAATGATGTTCAGTTTATCTAACTATTAGTTATTGTTTAATAGGTTCTACTTACTTCAAACAAAGCACCCAAAGAAATCAGCAGTCACGGGAACTTACCTGAAACAAAAGAGAATTATTTAAGTACAAAATGTGTTAAAAATAAGGTAATATAAATAATATATGAAAAAAATTATTCCATATAAATATATAATTTTACTGCTAAGTAAACAAAATCTTTGACAATGAATTAGTTGGTTGCATTCGTAACGAAATGATAAAATAAGCATTCACGTCGCACGCAAACAAAGGAAAGATCTTTGAAGAGAAACTTCTTTGGGCTCGATGAGAATAAAATTTGAAGGCCGAATTCTGATTGAACGTTTTCGTGAAACTCTGTTGTGAAAATTCGGGCGTGAAAAGGAGAGAAAATAGGTACTTGGCCTAGACATATAAAGAAAGCACTATGCTATATACGTTGTTGGGCTCGTTTTAGTTCTCCTCTTTGTGTGTTGATTCGTCTCCCGCCAAAAAAAAAAAAAACCAAAGAGATAGATGAACGAAACAATAAGATAGTGTGCGCATGCAATTGTTTGAAAAATAGATACAGGTATCCTATACAATCAGCTGTTAAGGCCTTGCATTTTATATTTGATACCAGCGCGCTCACGTTCCTCCTTGTTCAACCAGCAGCGTAGAGAGCGCTGTTGAGACAGTCCCTGTATTTCCCGCATAGATAGCGCTACCTGTTATGAATTTCATATTTTGTTCTGAGATTTGGCGTGTTCCAAATGGCAGAATTTTGTGGAGAAATAGTAACAAGCACAGTTTATTTTATGGTTTGAGTATTTCAACAATTTCAATCAAATTTCTAATCAATACAAAAAAGGAAAAATATTAGGATTCTTAAATACATGAAAAATAAATGGAAACAAAAAAAAACGCACAGTGTATTTTTAGAAAAAAGTCTTCTTTCTCTCTCAATTTCTACCTTTCTCTCTTTGCCATTTTACACCTTACGATGTACTAACGAGTTGAGGTTTGAATTGCCGAAGAAGTTTTAATTCTAATACGTATACTGAATTACACGCGTTATTTAATATTATTATTATTATTATAAACATTCGTGTACTATATTCAACAAGTTATACTCCTTTTTGAAGTAAATCTTATTTTTAAAAACGTCATTGCAGTAAGTGTGCCACGAGGCTGCGCACAAAGGCTTCGTCGAATCTTTCAGTCGGCGGATTCTAAGCTGTTACCGCTGCCTGTGATGTAAAGGGCCCCCCGGATGCGGTGTGTTATCCGAGAATAGACTATTATCTCCATTCAAGGATCCGGCGGGGCTCTGCGCATCTCGGATGGCAATAAGCTACACACGGAACAGGTACAGTCTGCGGAAGTAATACAGAAGGGAGGGAGGGATAGGCGCAGTGAAACATTGTAAAGGGGAGCCGCGCAATGCGTTTAGTGTACATCTCCAGGGGGCAAGACGCAAACCACATCTTCCCATTAAACAACACGTGTTCCAGCTAAACTGCCGAGCTTAGCAGCGAGTGGTTTGTTCGCATTGCGCACACGAACACGCGCGCACACACACACGCACGCACGTTACGGATTTGCGGTAAGCGATGAGGATGAGGGAGTGAGGGGGGAGGGAGTGCGAAAAGGGGGGTTGAAAGGGGGTTTTCGGGAGGGGGGAGAGAGGGTAGAGGGAAAGCGCCCGTCGCTCGAAAGGGCTAAGGGCATGTCTCTCATTTGCATTAATACGGCATTACGCTCCAGACTCAAACACTCCGGAATTAAACGGTTTCGCCTCCGTGACGTCGAAAAGGCTAGTGACGTCATGACGCAGGAACGTGTTTCCACGCAATTTGACCTTGAGAGTTTACGAAATTATTTACACGCAAAGCTACTCCTTGTAAGCTCTCTCTCATGCTGATTCGTCATCATTTAAGTTGTTTCTTTTTGTTTAAATTAAATTTTACAATTTGGCTAACGCACTAATTTAAACTATCTATGTATCCTTCCGCTACGTATGTCTTCTTATATTAATTTGTTGTTACAATTGATAAATACAAATACAAAATATTTAATTTTCCTTCATATAACTCCCGTGGCAATAAAGATAAGACAAACTATTTATTTTACAACTTTTCACATCTCACAACCAATATGATATTAATATATGTAATATACTAATATTATTTATATATTAATATATTATATATAAAAATATGTAATTTACTAATGTTATTCTAAATTTTAGATAGCATGCACTGATATTTTACAAAGGTTGATTCAGTATATTTTCACTACCGTAAATGCATTGCACTTGTTTAGCACGACACAAACGCGAAAACTTTAGGACTTATGCTCGATTTCAAATTATGATATCACAAATCCTTTTTTTACTCAATTGATTTGCTTGGCAAAAAAATCAATCAAATATAACAAGTCTTCTCAATAGTCTAACGAAGTGAAAACCAGTTATTAAAAAAAATGAAAATTTTAGACACACATTTTGCTTGCGTAAAAAGTAGATTGAATTTGCTATGTTCCATATATAAGTCAAATGACGAACATATATATTATTTTACAGCGATATTTGTTACAATAATTAGGTGAATATATTTTCCTAAAGAAAACTATTTTTTTTCATTGCACCTTAAATACGCCAAACGTATAAATACTCGAAATATATAGTCATTTATTTAATATGTCTGCAACAAACATTGTCAAAAGCCAACCAGTTTAAAGTACACGTCCTTTTAAGATAGGTAGATATTACATGGTTCTTCAGCATTTTTTAAGCTAAGACAGTGTATTGTGGTCATGTTTGAAGAGACTCTTTAATCGAAATAATTACTTGTTTTAGAAAATAATATAAAGCTAGATATTTTAAATGAATTTATTTACAAGTTTTAAATGCTAAAAGAGTATAAAGTGCAAAAAAATTATTGTGGTATTCATGTGGAAATCTTAATTCCTTCCTTTAAAGTGCCTGCAAGCATACAACCTAGTTCTTCAATCTGAAAATATTTTTACAAACCAGTCGCATTGTAAAAATAAGTGTCGGAAAAGGGAGAGTGGGTGAAAGAGATTGGGTAAAGGGGTTGAGGTGGAAGTAGAACATTTTTTTTTTAACTTTTTTTTTTGTTTCATCACGTGCAACGACGCTAAAAACCCGGAACAAAATAGGTTTTCATTCGCATTTATCAACGGGGCCCCTTTTTACGCTCGCAGCTGTTTTTACGACGTTTCCGAGCATGCGCGGACTCGGGGAAAAAAGGGCGAGCGAAGAGAGAGGGGTGAAATTCACGATACGGTTCGTCGCCAAAAAAAAAAAGCGCATTTTCGAATAACATTTTAATCTGGGAGCTAGTTTTTACCGGATGCTCGGCGAATGCTTGCCAGAGTGGATACCGGCGGCAGAGTTGCCGCTGCGTGTAGTTTTGGCAGCGTGTAGGCCAGGCGGGAAAGGGATGAGGAGGAGGGGGAGAGGGGAATGAATTCCCGGCGCGAGCGAACCAAAAGAGGGACTCGTTCAGCTTCAGAGCTTCAGAAACCGGGTGGGGGGGGGGGGAGAAGGTTGTTTCGGATGTGACGTGTTACGGCCGCGCGCAGCGAACATGGTCCACTCTTCGACACAGGAGTGGGGGCGACTCTTGTAGTGGCAAGCAGTGTGAGAACAGCGAGTAGGTATTTTTTTTATTTGGTACGATGTCCCCCCTTTCGAACGGTTAAGTATCCTTTCCATTATTTCGTGTGTTTTGTTTTTTGCCTCAATACCTATTAAAAAGAAAAAAAATCATAAAATAACCATCGTTAAAATTGTTTATAAAGTATTGTACAAATTTCATTCGCAATTAATTAAAGTGTTTTTTTTTCTTCAGAAATTAAAAAAAAAAGAATCTTTACGTAGACCCTAGCATGACCTAAGAGCATGTATCGTGTTTTAAATCAACAGTTTGTGTGTAGCCTTTGACACGTTTGTACGTAATGTTTTGTAAATCATTGATTGATCATTAAAAAGTTGGCTCGGGGTTTCTATGATTGTGGGAAAACAAAAAAAAAATTATTTATTTATTATTGCTATACAAAAATTAATTAACATATGTAAAAGGTAACCGAGAAACTGTATCTAACACACTTAAAAGCTCTTACTTCATGCTACGGTTGACATTAAAATTGGCTTTCAAGTTTTCCGAAAAAAAAAAAAAAACATTAAATAATTTTTATAAACTTTCAACGATAGCTACGCTTTGAATTTATTTAAGGTAACAACAACGTAGTTATGGAAGCGACATAATTTGGGATACCGAACCCCATTACCTCCCCCCACACACACTCCCCAATCCACCCCTGCGACCTGTGTGGGACAGTCTCTCTGGGGTAAGTGGAGCTTCAACGGGGCGAAAATTGCGTTCTTTCTGCCCGGCGCTTTTGATCCCTCCTCCTTCCACACACACACTACTTCGCGCGCACCCACTTTAATCAATCTTGCTTTAGCGCGCTCTCTCAGGTTCTCACCCTCTTCTTTATCTTTATCCGTCTCCCTTGTCCACTCCTCGGTCCTTTGTGTTGCGCTCGTCCCGTCGAAGACGCCAGCGCCGTCCGAGACGCAGGGGCGTAAGTAGAGACCGGAAAAATTCGGGGATTCAGTTCGCGATATGCTAGAATGCAAATAATTATGTTTTTATGCAACTTCTGCCATTGGTTCGCTGTTTACCTGGAGGACTGTGGTCCAATTATAGACCCTCAGTCAAAGCAGTATCGAATCACGAGTCTCCCAATTGAGACGCCTCACAATTCAGCAGCCGATGAACAGGGGACGTTTGCTCGAGTGTGCACAGGATCGTGGAGTCTAGCCTGGAGGTCATTGAACCCGCGAATTTTTCCAGTCCTTAGGCATAAGTAGTCCCGCGCCTCAGACCTTTCGTGGTTGCGTCGACGAGCGAAGATACGTACGTCCCCCGGAGCGCGTTGCTCGAGCTCTCCGCTGCGAGATGGAAACAGCCGAGACTTATCCAAACAAGGAGGGGGGGGGGGTAAATTCACTCACTGGAAGCAATTATGAACCGCTTTGACTTGAATAACAAATCTCCAGCAGGCGAGACGTCTTGGTAACGCAATGCAAACCTTGGATATCGTGACGCATTGGAAATTCACGTGTGTGCGACGTTTCGAAACCTCGGTATTCGCGTGTTCTCACGCTGCAAATACACTTATAAGTAATACGAATTTAAGGAATGCCCAGCTTGATAAGCTTACGGGAATAGTGTTTGAAACTACATTTACAGACGCTAATCACCTGCAGTTTCCGCACCCGTCGCTAGAATTCACTGCCGGAGCAGCTACGTCAAAAAAACGAATCATTCGATTTGCAGACCGAAATTTTAAACTACATAATAAAACGGCTCCGATAAAAGCGAAGAATAATGGACAAAACAATAAAACCACGAATTTCGACAAGGATATACATATATAATATATTTAATAAGGCCCAAATTGTAAAAATTTCTAAGCTGTTAATAATGCAAAGTTTCCCCGTTGACTTTGTGAACTTTGATTCGTGCCATCCGCCACAGCTGACAGCGCCATTTTTTTTTTACACATTTCCGTTTATTGACTTCCGTCGCTTTCACGAAATTAGCCTACTCCCACCAAATAACGTATACCGAAAGCTAAGATGTTTCACATTTAAAAAATAATTAAAAAATAACCAGAATGAAGTTTAAAAAGGTTAAACCTGTATAGTTAATTTACAAATTTATAAAAAAAAAATTATCTTCATTGTTTCGTAATGAAAAAAAAAACATGATCTGTTTCTCGTCGACACCACGGATATTCCGCGGTGATTACTCCGAGTACAAACGCAATTCTCGCGTCTCGGTCGGATTGCGGACGCGGACAGAATTGCTGTGTACATGATTCATGACGTGTTGTCAGCAGGGAAGGTATGTCTAAAAAAAAAAAAAAAAAAAGACCAGACCAGGGTTTGGGTGTGTCATGTCCACGCTGGGAGACGGGAATAAAAAAACATCATACAGCATAGACTCCCAACCACTATGCCGTGAAACATCTGAAGTGTGGTGCAAAACACTGGTCAGTACAAATAACTATCATGCATGGATATATTATGCATTCCACACACAATTTTTAGTAACACTCATTCAAACCTGCAGTACTTCATGTTTATTGCTAACGTTATAGATTTTTAAAATCCATAAAAATAATTTTTAAACAATCAATGTGCTAAATCAATCGCATAAAAATATATATGAAGTGTGTTCCATATTTCAGAAATCTATTTCCGATATCCTAAATAGGTTTGGTAACTCTGGCCTATATATTTTCCGTAAGCCAACCTGCTGTTGTGTAAAGGCTGCTACGAAGCATTCTCATAACATTCCCGTATATTATGCAGAATCTTTATTATTAATATTTTTGTAATAATTATTTTAGGATAAATAATTTTCACAAAATTGTTAAAGTTATTTTACTTCGTTTTCATCAAAATTTAACCAACTTGTTAGTTTTTTCCCCCTCGGGTCATTTTGTTGATCAATATCGATGAAATTAAATTCTAACATTGTGTGATTTCACAATACCAAGGAGAAAAACACTTACTTTGGAGCTATTTTCAAGTTAAGATTATAAGGCATAGTTAATTTAAAACTTGCAGGGTATGTGTCGTAATAATTAAAAACTGTGGTTGAAATGTCTCTGTTTTTGAACGACACTTATATATTTTATTTATTTTTTTATGGCACACGAAACGCTACGATTCAGTCAAACGACCGGTCGAAAAAAACATTTGTCCGGAAAAATAGGACAAAAAATAATGAACCACTGTAGCAACAAGATTAAAATTTCATTAGAGATGAATTTTGCGAGAGTATTTTTTTTTTGGCATCAGAGAGGAATCAAGTTTCTCTTTTACATGAAAATAAAATATCACAATGAAAAGTTAAATAAATGGCAGCAAATGGCGACTACAGTGTTAAAATTGATAGTCCTTCATACGAGACGCGTTCCCGGTACAAATTGGGCCCTCCTTTTTTTTTATAATACAAATGGCTAGCAGGACGATACATCAACGTATTTCTTTTTTTTTTTTTTTAACTCCCCCTGGTTAACCCACGGCTACAAATTTTCGTTAAATGTGCAAAAATGTCTCGCAGGATCAGCATCGAGCAAGGATTTATTGGGCACCCCTGCGCTGCCTCAAGAGGAGGGATAGAGGGAGGGGATGAGAAGGCAAGGGGGGTGGTACACTTTTAATACCGCCGCACGCGCGCTGGGCCGTATATCAGTGTCGGGGGACGAGGGCACCTCGGAGAGAGACCTATTTCGGTTTGTTTAGAGAACATCCAGCCAAAGATTAATGTTGCCCGCGTGGAACTTCCGCCCCTAGGTGCAAGGGAACATGGATCCGTGGGGGGGGGGGGGGGGGGGGTTTGGATCGCAGCTAGTGCGCCCTGGATTATGTCTGCTCCCCCACCCCTTCCCACCCACTTTCCCCCCCCCACCCCCAACACACACACACACACACACTCAACCACCTTCTCCAATTCCCTTGCGCAAACAAGGTGAGTCTCTTCTGCAATCAACAGTGCCGCGGTGCTCAAAAAAAAATGGTCTTTACCTTACAGATTGGAATTTCATATTTCCTTGATACATTATTTTTTTTAAAACTTTTTTTTCAACCTGGAGAGACACTAGTTTGTTGTTGTCGTTTTAATTACTGGCAAAAATATTTGAATAATTTATTTTGGTTGCATTTCCATCGTTAACACTTTCGGGACTATCTTTGTACGTAATACCTTCATTTTCCTACTATTCTGAGGTTGGCTGTGGAATGTATGACTAAAAAACTATTAAAAATATTCTAATATGTAGTATATTAATATGTTGGAATGATGATAAATTGATTAACATTGAAATTTAAAAAAAAAAGTGAAAAATATCAGACAAGCATATTAGACACTTCATATTTCGCTAGTGTTGGAAAGGGATAATAGATGCACGAAGATTTCACGAATTAACATTTTAGCAAAGAATTATTTAAGCAAATATACTTCTGCTTGCTTTTATTTATTGGCTAGCTGGAGAACCCGGCGTTGTCAGGCCTTACCCCGTCGTGAAGACACTTCTCTTAATAAAATTAAGATTTTTCAAATACAATAGTGCAATAGCCGCTGCCGCGGTGACAAAGAAAGGGTCAAAATTAAATTTTGTAGTAACTAATTACTGTTAAAAACTGAAATTTTTTAATTTTTTTACGCCCCGTAAATACCTTTGGAAGCTGATTTTCATAAAATCCGTTCTTAGCCTAAGACGGTCTTATAGTTCCAGTAAATATTTTCTAAGAGTGTGTCAGTGAGTAGTATTAACTTATATATATATATAATATTATATATATAGTCATCTTCGCACAGTTCAACATTGGTTTACGATTTTAAATTAGAAGTATCAAATTTAGCTAATGCAAACAATGAATGTACGTTTGAGTACAAACAATACCCCGCAAATGCTCGTTTTTGGTCAATAAATATAAAATGGTAATTTTTCGATGAACTGTACTAATCTTAGAAGACTCTTAAAACTTTAAATTTAATATATTTAAACCGATATTGATGAAATATAGCATATACGTTGCCCCAAGCTACGCTCAAGTTACTGATGAAACCCCATGAAAATTCATTCTATTAGTTTTAAAGATTAGCGTGTTTAAACATACAGACAGACAAAAGTTTTCAAAATTGTTCATATTACATACTGTAACACACCCTACATCACACGTAATGAGTTTTTTTTTTCAAATATTTTTAATGTACAGAGACGACGGTTCTATAGTTTTATTATAGTACAGATGGAATTACAGGTCCCTTCATTTGCATAAAAGACGCCTATCAACACTGTAAGGAATTGTTCGAAATTTACCTTTCCTCTGTGTCAACGTGATTACAAATTATAATGGGTAAAGTTATTTCTCGTAAAACGTAACTCATTCATTTAATTTCCCTATACAGTCTACGTGCTGGATCGTTGCTAGTATGACAAGCCTTTTTACCCTCTGACCTTGTTATGGGCCAAATAGAATCCTACAGGGACTCTTAAGGGAGCGAGAAAAAATTAATACGTGAAATGACAGTGACTTTAACAATTCGCTGACAAAGAATTTTTTTTTTTAATTTGGGAGAGATACTTACAAGAAATAAAACTTTCCGGACTAAACGAAAATGTCAATTGTTACTCAATAAAATAATTTCAATTATATTTTTTAGAAATCAACCCAAATGTTTTCATAAAAAATTGTATAACATAAATCTATTAAATATTTACTGATATATTTAAAACCAATAATTCCATACAAGAAAAAATATTGTGCCTGAACATATGAATGCCACAAAATATGACAGAAAATTCGAGATTCATTTGAAGTTATGTTGATCATAAAGTTACCTTTACGTTTCCATTTGTTGATTTCTTTGGAATGAGTTTCAGGGACCCTTGCGGTGTCTTTTTCTATAAGTGGTTCTAAGCAAGCACGCCGACAGACTTGGGGCCAAATCACTTAAGGAACAGAAAGTCTTTTAAAGTTACAATGAATTTATAATTGTTTCACCTAAACAATTACAAAATAAACATTACGAGTTCCAGGAAAATAAATATTTACCATTCTTAAATTCCTATTAAGCCCACGTGTACGTATAGTCAGTTGCGATACAAATTTATTTAAAGGTAGAACTGAAACCTTTCATTTTTTTATTTAATAGAGCTGCGATTTTAGGGTAAGAAAATAATTTTTTTAACATAATTTAATTTAGCCGTGTGTATGCGTGAAACATGTTAAAGGGGTGCCTCCCATTTCAGGTCATGATTTTATATTTATGACTTTTTCAATTGTTTAACATTCACGAAATGAAAAATATATACAGCGTATACTTTTTGCATAATTAGCTGCCAAAGTTACATTTTTAACGTTATTGGTTTGTACAAATAAGGAGAATTTAATTAATTACAGAACTGAAACTTTTTAGTTTTAACTGCAATGCCACTGGCTATTTCAAGAAATGGTTTGAATTTCTTTCAGAAAATATTAATTAATTTTAAATGGCATTTCAAAATTCTCAAATTTGTTACGATTTTGACAGCCAAGGAACATGAAATAAGTTTTTGTGATAGAAATGCAAACCATATCATGAAGTAGTCAGTGGCATTGCAGTTAAACCTAAAAAAAAAAAAAAAAATAAATAAAAAAAAATCAGTTCTGCAATAAATTAAATTCTCCTTATTTGTACAACCCAAAAACGTTAAGAATGTAACTTTGGCAGCTACTTATGCAAAAAAAGTATGCGCTGTACATATTTTCCATTTCGTGAAAGTTAAACAATTGAAAAAGTCTATGGGTTAATCTGTAATTACTGTAAATATATAATCTTGACCTGGAATGGGAGGCACCCCCTTAATATTCGTGAGCTCGGGTGTGTTCGGTCGAAGGCTTGGGTGATGAGGGAGGAGCAGGGGTAGGGGGAAAAGGGCGGAACTTGCCGAAGACAAATGGGGGAGTTTTCAGGGGTCGCCCGAGCGTTGGGGGCGCAGGTGTAGCTACGCCCTGCAAACTGAACCACCCACCCCTCCTTCACCCCTTTACGGAACTTGGCAAGTAAAGACGGAAGGTCGGTTTGTTTTGAAGGCCACTAGAGAGGGAAGCTTGGATGCGAATGGGCGGAGGAAACAGACAATAGTGGCTGTTTGTGGAGGGGGGAAGCGGCGGGGCAGAAGAGAGGAGAAGCATCGGGAAAGGGAAAAAGGGGGGGGGGGGGGGTGAGATGGGGCATGGCACATAACGGAAGACTAAGAAGGGGCCAGGACCCCTGGCAGGGTAGGCTTTGTCGTAATTAAAATGTCTTCTGCGTTTCGCAACAAAGCGTGGGTGCTTAACTATAAGGGGGAGGGTGGGGTAGAGCGGGATGGGACCCAACTATGACAAATTGATCAGCTCTTCCTTTTCACCTGATTCCTGTAAATCCCCCCCTCCCTTCTCCAGTTTTCACCCTTTGTTCCTGGCCGTCTTCTTCCCGTCTTCCCACTCCACTTCCATTATCGCCCACCTTTCTCTCTCTCTATCTCTCTCGCTGGCGTAATTACGAAATTGCTTCCAATTGCTCCTCCAGGATCAGCGAATGTTTACATGCGACGGCAGCTTAAAAACAAATAACGCAATGCTGCAACTACTGCTTCCAACAGTTGCCTGGTTCTTCGAGTGCAAGATTCGTGTCATCTTGCACATTTCTTTCCTTTTTTGAACTGTTGGTATTTAAATTGCCACTGTTCAAATTTAAGTAACAAAGCTTGTGATCAGTTATTAGATGTAAGAGAGCTGGCGAAACTAATTTACAGGAATACCCGTTAAAACAAAGTAATTTCATAAAATAAAATAATCAACGTGTGGGATTGAGTCTTACATTTTTCTATAAGGTTTATTTTTTCTATCGAAACTCGTGCACAGTGGTTGTGTAACCCTACCATAAAGTATCAATTATAAAGTACGAGATTTAAGGTTACTCACAGGTGATTTAAATTCTGTGTGAGTGAGCGAATCTCAGCAATTATTGATTATACATGACGAGTACAAAATCTTTACCACATTCACATGTTTCACGCCAAAATTAAGTCAAAATAATGTTTTTTTACAAAAATGTTATTTTCATACCTGAAATTTTATTCCTGATGAGTTAGGTTTTTTTTTATTATTTAATGGCCTCGTTTACTTAAATTTTTTGTATGCCATAATAGTTTTCAATTGTAGAAAAAAAAATTAAATCTTTGAAGCAATCTTTTACAAGCGTTTTTTTTAGACCCGTTGGTCAGCATGAAGAGTGTGTGAGGTGAGATGATATGGGGTGTGGAGCAGAGACGGAATGAATTGATGGGGGGGGGGGGAGTACCCGAGGAAACAAACATGCAACGGCAACGTATCCAACTTGCGATAATCCGTGTTCAATTCCGCCGGGAATCGATCTCCGATCCTCTTTTGGATCCTCGGGCGAAATATGCCTGATCAGCTCTGTTATGAGTAGAGACCTGCAAAAATCGCGGTTTCGATGGCCTTCAGGATAGACTGCACATACCCCTGTACACTCGGGCAAATAACGCAAGTTCATTGGCTTCCGACTTGTTAGTCGTCTCAGCTGGTTTGTCGGTTATTCGATCCTTCTTTGGTTGAGGGTTTATAACTGGTTGAGATTCGTCCAGATGAACAGTAAGCCAATAGCAAAATTATCTAAGAGGTATCTGTGTTTGAATTCTAGCCTATCACCGAATGAATCCGCGAATTTTGCAGGTCTCTAGTTATGAGTAACATAGTGCCATTGAACAACCTTGGTGCATTCAGGTCACCCATCAGTAGAGACCGGAAAAATTCGCGGATTCATTTCGTGATATATTAACATTCAAACAATTATACCTTTGTGATGCTTCTGCCATTGGTTCACTTTTAATCTGGAGGACTGTGGGCCAATTAGAGACGCTCAACCATGGAAGTATCGAATCACAGGCCACCCAGTCGAGACGACTCACAAATAATCATCCAATTAGCAGGTGACATTTGCCTGAATGTACAGAGGATTTTGTAGGCTATCCTAGAGGTCATTGAACCCGCGAGTTTTCCTGTCTCTACCCATCACTAGGGCCATGAAAATTTCGCGAAAAGATCCCGAGAGTAGCTGGAAGTTAAAACACTGTAGCATCGTCTGTGTTTCGTGATTGGGTGAGTTACTTTGAGGTGCATGTCGATTGTTACAACAACCAATCACACTAATTCAGTGTGGAAGCAAACTCGTCCTTAGTGGCTCGTGCAAACTAGGCAACGACTAAACTCGCAGACGGCCGCCAATCACAAGGAAGAAACCGCTGGTGTGGGTATACCTTGTTGCAGTCTAGTAGGCGTTCAGAATTTTTCGCGAAAATTTCCTGCCCCTACCCATCAGTACGACAGGCGCACCGTCCTTCCGCTCCAACTTATGGAACGGAACTCCCGATAACTATAACGAGTTTAAAAATTAAACAGGCCATGTAGTTGCGTCATCATTTGTCATCACTGAGTCAAGTAGATGAGTAGATGGTATACTTTGCCAGGTAAAGAAGTACACAGCTTGACTTCTGGGTTGTGAAGCCGCGTCCTTGGCGAAAAATTCACCGAGACGTTTCGGTCGACATTGCAGTCGCCATCATCAGGGAGCAGTTGCCTACACTTGACCTAATGTAGGTAACTGCTTCCCTGATGATTGGCGACTGCAATGTCAACCGAAACGTCGGTTAACTATTCGCCAAGGACGCGGCTGCGACCCAGGAGCCAAGCTACTTAAAATCGCATCACAGTCTGACGTCATAAAACGAGGTGAGATATCCCAAGTGTAGAAAAATGGGCCCTGCAGTGCCGGCGTCAGTTAACGAGGGGGGGGGGGGGGCGGCGCAGAGCCCACAGCGGGCATCGCCGACCGCTACGGCCTGCGGTGGGGTCACGAACAAACCTTGCTTTTGGAATGGTGGTGTACTGCGGGAGGGGCGGGGATGGGTGGAGTGGAGTGGGGGGAGTGGTCGGCGGGATCGCATTACAACCACCGCAGCGACGAGGGATCGTCGACACGTCCTCCGTGATGGAGGGAGGGAGGGAGGGAGGGTGTTGTCGGACCCGAGCGAGCGTGCCTGGTTGCACAGTTCACCTCTGCATGCACGCCTAGAGAGGAGGGGGGGGGGGGGGGGTGGGACTCCCTCACACTTTGCTGAGATCCTTTCCTTGAAAAAAGAAATACAACAAAAAATAGCCAGTGATGGGGACTGTCAACAGAAGTGAAAACTTAAAACTTTTTATTTTCAAATGTGTAATATGACATCATTTCTACGTCAAATGTACGTAAGAAAATGATACTAGTATTATATCAGTACGATGTCAGCATGATATCATTTATCCTTACATCATTTTTGAGTCACAACAGATGTCAGTGGTATGTGCCTAGGGCCTACTACCTCGAGATTTGGACCACAAACCTATTCGTGGCGGCTTATATTCCGAAGAGATTCAGCTTACATTGTATCCCGATACGTACGTGGTGGAGAAAATTATAAAATGTAGAAATGGACGATCCTACATCAAGTGGTGGGGCTTTCCAACACGATTTAATTCGTAGGTAGCGGATGCAGAAATCGAGAAACCCTTAAGACTTTAGTAATTCGTCTGTGTTTTTTTTTAACTTGTAGTAGTGTAGAATTTATGTATGTAATAAAATTATTGTTTTTTAAAAGAACTTGTGGTGTTTTCTTTCTCGAAACCTGTCGCTTTTGTGGTATTTTAAATTAAATTACTTATTTTTGTGCATCTCCCAACCATCGATTCAATCTGTTATTTAATGAGTGATTTTTTCGATGAATATTAGAATTCTTTCCAAATTTATGGGTCCACAAATACAAATTTCCAAGATGGCGGTCATAACAGCTTACTGAAGGCTGGTAGTAGAGGATTTTAAGTCTCTTTTAGGATTTTGAACATGATTTATTGAAATTATTATTTTTTACATAAAATTTAACATTATTGCATTGATCAAGTATCAAACCAAGGACAGGAACCGATCGAATCAATTTGTAAATGGATTGTTATTTTTTTGTGTTTTTTGGAATTTTTCCCGAATTTCTAGCTAAATAATTACAAAATTCCAAGATGGCGTCTAAATGACAAGATTGCGGGTGTCACATTAATATTAAATGATTACTGCACTCTAGCGGGTAAGAATTAAACTGACATGGCATCAGCGCTCTGTAGCAGACGAAAACAACATGGTGGCCTCCACCGGACAAAGACAAGATGGCGGATGTGACGTCATAACAGCTGACGATATATACCTTGGTATTAGTGGTGTGAGGTTAGTCTGCCAACAGCTACCGTGGAGGAAGGATCGGTTGATGATTTTTTTTTCTTTTTGACCTCGCCGGGTTTAAACCGAGGACTCGGAGCTCCATTGCGTAAAAGTACATTTAATTTTGTGAAATATTTTTAATTTAATTTTTATTATATAGTTCGATTATTTTTTTTTTTTATAAATTTTAAAAATATTCCCGATTTTCTAACATAACAATTACGGTTTTTCAAGATGGCGGTCGTAACGGAAATTGCAACGGTGACGTCATCATTAAATATGGCGGTCATAACCCTAGATGACGTCAGAGGCTTTAGACATGGATGCTTAAGCCTCTTTTAGGAATTTGGGTTCTTTCTAAGACAAAAAGTATTTTGAGGTTTTCTAAATCCTAATTTTTGAATTGTGGATTATTTTGTAAATTTTTGGCGGAATCTTTTTCCAAAAAAAAAAAAAAATGCAATTTTGGCGACTTTTGAGGAATTTTGGGCAAATTGTAAAATTTTGAGGGTCAAGGTCAAAGTTCAAGGTCATCCAATATGGCCGCCGTGACGTCATCGGAGATGTAAACTCCAAGCCAGCAGAAGCCGCCTCACACCACACCCAGAACCCAGTGCCAGCATGCTCTATTCTATACTACTATTAATAATCTGCAAGTTTTTACAATTACAAAAATTATAATTCTTAAAATGTAGAAGGGCTTGGGGAATGTTAAAAAAAAACACTTAAATGAAATAAAATATTCTTAAATAATCCTAGTGATTTATTGTAATGACATGAAAAAGTTAATACCTAATATCATTATTTTGCCCAAAATAATTTATAATGTTATTCATGTTTTATGATATTATTTAAAAACAATTTTTACGTCAGAATCATGGTGGGAGACTAATCATTAATTACTGAAACCTTAATGCAATTTTTCTAGGGATGTGACACTCATACACTATCCAGTGTTCAAACTCAGGTATGCTGTACACTACAGAAGCTGGTAGGATCTATTCTAATGGAGCTTTGTTGTGCACATAGAACAATGCGTAATTATTGCTTCAAAAAATCGCTAATTGTTTCCCATGACGGGCAAGATGAGAAACATCCTATTTACTATAGATTTTTGCGATATTATTTGAAAAAATATTGTCGTTTACTTAAATTTATATTGTTTAGTATCATCTCTTTAAATATATTGAACAACTCAAACAGTCTGCTTTTAAATTTCTTGACTTCACCAGCAAGTTTGTGTTTCCTGCCACTGAACACAGATGATATGCCTATTTTTTTAACCGTGTGTTTCCAGACAGCCTGGAAGGGGAAAAAAATATGTTTAAGGAAATACAAAAATTGTGAGAAAACTTGCCGAGAATTTTCAAAACTTGGTACTCTGCACATGAAACATTTAGGTATGATATTTTGGAAATTTAACCTGGATCACCGCAGTACTGCAATTTATTCTATAACTGAGAGATTCAATTCCTCTCTGTCCTCCTGGATAGTATAATTTGTTCCCCTTTCTCCCGAGATAAGTCGTGGTGAGCTACACAAAACCAAAAACTTAGTTTAAAGTATAATGGTATCTCTAGCTGATTCTCACCAACACCTGGCTCATTTCAGCTGGGCTTTTGTCTTTGGCTTCCACGAAGACCTTATTTCCATCGCCAAGTTCAACTTCGGAGTCCCAGACAGATTCAGATTCCGCAAAACCAAAACATGCTGCAACTTGACACAAAGTTGGTCTGCTATCACCGCCCTTCCCTTTCCTCCCTTCTCTCCTGCCATGCGACAAGTTGCCGGCTTAAGATATATTCTGTTAGAATTGAAAATTAAGTTGAAGACCAGTCTTGACGATAACAAAAACTTCAATAGCTTAGACTTCCAAAAACAAGGGTCGAACATCTTACTTTCTCAGTCATGAAACATTATAGTGACACAACAATACAAACTAGACCCACATATTAAGCAGAACACACCAATTACTTCATTGGAAAGATTAAATACAGATTTCAGTTGTTTACTGCTCACTGAATAATATAAGTACGTGTAATCTTGTTAAAAAAGAACATTAAAAATTTTAATAGCCTAAAGGAACTTTGCATTTCAATTAACATCGTTACCACTTAGGTAAATAACTAAAATCTAAGGTTTATGGCACTCACTCAAATGAATCCATGTTTATTATAAGAATTTCTGCGAGTTATTTAAGTTTAGTTTATTCAATTATCAATAATTATTCTGCATACTATTACTCTTTATTCTCTAAGCGCTGGCTTCAAAATTTATTATTACCAATTTTTACTACACTGATAATATATTTATTGTTTTTAAAACTGCCCTTCAAAGAAAAGTTTTACTCCTGAAACTAAATTTTCACACTAAATCAATAAGTGAACGTAATTAGCGAAACTTGTGCTATTGAATTTTTTAATTACATTTTTGTTCTTTGATTTCTGGTTTACAAGTGCGTGTTAATCTTATAAATAAGTTATTTACACACACGCTCTTTAATCTAAATTGTTATTGTTGGATTGAAAAGCGGTAGCATAAGTGTTTAAGTTAAATCATCAATTGAATCGTCACGTACTTTTCCGACCCGTTTGATCTCCTACGTGACCTGCGTTTTAAGAGTTTCCAAGGAGAGTTCGTGAGCAATTTCTGGAGCCGCTTACTGTCAAAGCAGAGTGCCAGTATTGTCGCAGCCATATCAATGCGCTAGAATACCGGCTGTTTGAAACCTGGGTGGCTTTTCGGTGATGGTGCCAGGAATAAAAAAAAAAACCTTTACGAGCGCCGGTGACCATCTTGGAGGGCTGTCCTAGCGCCGGTGCTCAGAACAGCCGTCCTGATGGGCGGGCAATAAGGAAGTGATGGCTGGCGTGTGACGTCAATACCTGGAGGGACCCCCCCCCCCCTCCCCCTTGAGCTGAGTGGGGTGAGGGGGTTGGTGAAACCTCCCTGGGAGAACACTCCGACACGGCTCTTGGTATTTATGAAGCGCCCCCCCCCCCCTCCCCCCCCACACACACACACCACGGTCGAGGATAAACAGACCTCAACTGCAAGCACCGCAAGGGTCAACGGATGGACAGGAACCACGAAGTGTCTCTCTCTCTATCTCTTTCTTCCTTTTTGCGGGATTACGTCATCGGGATCCCAACAACTCTCATGCTCTTTCATGGATCTCTTGCAAAAAAAAAAAAGCCAAGGACCATTTCCTAGGGTCATAGTTCTCCCAGAGTGAAATAGCCGACGGGTCCATTGCATGACGAGAGGACATTGATGCCTCGTGGAAGGATTTCGTGTCTAAGTACAGTCCCGGAGCAGTCGTGTCCTTGCATTGCCTTCATGAGAAAAATAAAAACTTGTATCGTTTAATGAACTAAGAATTAAAAAAAAAATAATGTTTTTGTCCAACGGCCGAATAATGCACCACAACTCTGCATAACTGAAAGCATGGGGTGCTAGATATCATTTGTTTTAAACTTTCTCACAATCTTTTTAGAATGTAGTCCTTACGAAAATTAATATATGAAATTAATAAAAATATGAACTTTAACTTTAAAAATAGTAATGTGGTGTTTGTTTAAGTTTGTCTGAAATTTTTTTTATGTGTAATTACAAAATGATTCGTAATAGATTTTCTTTCACTAATTTTAGGATACGATAATTTTTAGGATATATTCATTTCGAAAATTTTTGAATAATAGTCATTAAGAAAATTACTATATAAACCTAATAACAATAATAAACTTAAAATTAGTAATGGGATGCTGAAGATCATTTGTCTTAAATTTTCTATTTATAATCTTAGTAGGCTATATATAGTCATTACGTAAATGAAAGAAGAATGCACCCCTAGCTTTTAGTTATACATAGTTGTGGTGCCTTATTCAGCTGTTTGACAAAAAATAAATTTAATTTTTTTATATTTTTATCACATTCGACGATAAAAGTTTTTTTAAATTTTTTAAACTATAAGATTTTTTATTATTATTACTTATGTAACTGCATGTTTATTGTTTGTTTAATCTATTGTTAACAGTTAAAAATATTTATCCAGTGCATGTATAAATAATTTTGATATTTCTGGACAGTGTATCAATAACAGGAAATTTTATACGGTACCTTTTTTACCTCATCAGAAACAATTTGTGTGGTTCTGGCCTTGAAAAGACTATGTACCTACCGCTCAGTTTATTTCAATTAAAGCATAGTCGTTTTTAAGAATACATACCTATTTGAAAGAGTTGGCAGTCAATTTGAAAATTATTTGTTCTAATCGAATGTAAACCGAATTCACTAACACTTTGGCTCTAAACAAAATTATCACCAGCTAACTTCTTATATTTCCCAAACTAAGGAACTCCGTTATTTAATTTACAAAATGGGAACATCTACAATTCAGCTAGCCTATGAAAAAAAAAAATTATATCTGATATAAACAAGATATATGTAATATTCTTGGTCACTGATATTTTACTATAGTCTCAGCCTCTTCCAGGAAGTCTAATGCACACATTACATGTTGGCGTTAGGTCTTACTTCGGCAGTGAGCTTTAGACGTGACAACGTCTAATAAATCGATGAACGCCGGCTGCACACGCGAAAAAGTATCCCGTTACGTACATTGTTCCGTTACGCTGTGTCCCGTTACGCTCATTGTTCCGTTACGCTGTGTTCCGTTACGCTGTCGGTGAGTGCAGTAATAATAGGTTATGTTATAATTGACTAAACAATTATTATGGTGATTCTTATTATTGATGATAGATATTTGATTACAGTTTATTTATATGAAAACTTGTTCATAATAACATTTAAACTTTATAGCTAAACGCCAGTTTTTAAAATTAATTACAAGTCATCTAGACGTGAATTGTTTCGTCGACTGTTTATAAAGTGAAATGAAAAGTTAATGTGGTTTTCATTCCTTATTACAGCAACAATTTCAGCAATAAAGGTTAATTATTTTTGCATTTTAAAAATCTGATTACTAGTATAATTTCAAGTATGTATTATTTTATTATTAAAATAAAAATGATTCAATTTTATTCATAAACGTATGCAATCATTTCATCAATGTTTTGTTATGATGTTGTCACTTTAAACTATCGTCGGTAAACCGACTTTACAGACAACCAATTTTGTCGACGTGCTTTTTGTCTGTAGCATAGCGTGTCGCTGTTCACACGCACGAACTGCCTGTCCGTCAACCCACTCGGCGAGGCACCCAGGCCACTACATCACGCGCTCACACTCATATGGCCACAACTAGGTAGTTAAAAATTTAACACGGAAACAGTTTTCACAACAACCAAAAAAAAAAAATAAATTCAGACAAACAGCTTTAGGAAGGAAACTGGATTAAAGAACTCTTCCAATCATTGTATTGATTATAAATTTTTCTATTTTGGAATTAGTTTTAACAAGGGCACACTGAACACACACTCTTCGAGTTTTTTTTTGTGTGTGTGTGTGTGTGGGGGGGGGGGGGGGGGGTTGTCTATGTGTATTTACTACATCGCCAGTAACAATGCTGTTCGAGAGACTAATCTTTTTTTTTATTTTTTTTTTTTTTTTCAAATTTTCTCGTTGATTCAGGAAGGGGTTATGTCGTCACTGGTAGTGCAAACACGACACATGTGTTAGTGCTGTTTGTGGGGGGGGGGGGAAAGGATTTGAGTTTCAGGGAATAGGAGGTGGTTTTTGACGATGGGGAGGGCGTGTAAAGGGGAGGGGGGGGGGGTGTTTCTACGCCAGAGGCGCAGTTAAACCCTCCCGTGGAGCGCCCATGAAAAAAAAAAACAACACATCCCGGGTTGCAAGCCATTGTGTGTCGCTGACCCACATTTGCGATAACAATATCCGACACGACAACACCTTTCACACACGCGCGACTATAGCACCGGGACGAGTCCCCCCCACACCCCGCCCCCTTACCATCGTGAACCAATTCCAGCAACCCCCCCCCCCCCCCATCTCCTTCCTCTTTTCTTCTTCCACCGCCCGGCCCCCATCGGGCTCGACGGAAACTACTGCGTTCATTCCCCTCCCCCCCCGGCCCCCCCTTCCCCGCGAATATCTCCTGTTCCCTTCCGCTGAAGCAATCCTCTCGCCAACGTGCATGCACGCAAAAAGCGTATTTTTTTTTTTTGGGCGCGCGAACAGGGGTTTGGAGCGGGGGGGGGGGGGGGGGGGGGAGGGAAGAGACCTGCATTACAGACGAGCGATAAAAATGATGTTTACATATTCCCGCGCGCTACGAGCGAGAGACTTTACGGCCGTCCCGCTGCGTGGTGCGTTGCCGCTACAGTGGAAATAGGGACGAGTTTGCTGTGGTTGTATCGTCACCGAATTTCGAGGACGAGGGCTGCGGAAAAGCACGAGCATCGTATTTTTTTTTTTATGTCGTTTCGAAACATTCGCCGTTGTTTGCACCGCCTGCGGCAAAACGCCAGGGGGAAAAAAAAAAAACCTTACCTTCCCAAAGGCGTAGGGTATAAGCAATTGTTTGGACTTGTAGCGGCGATGTGGGCGCGTTAGCTCCCGTGGAAGCGTTGTCTCTGGCCAGGGTGGTCCCGAACGCCGTGTATCGCACTACTAACATCAACGAACGTGTTCGTCGACCCCGAGCCTATACGGGCATATCGGAACACTTTTATTTTTTGTAACCGAACCTATTGAAAAGTTTTAACTAGCGGCAACAGAATATAAGTATTTTGACTCAAATATTGGCCTCTTTCATCACATAGTTTTTTTTAAATTTTAATATTTATTATTTGAATTTTAAAAAAAAGTTGTTCCATAATTAAAAACATAGCGAGTGACCATGCAGATGGTAAAACAACAAATTTACATTTTAATTCTTTTCTTATTCTAACATGTATGGCAGCAAAATTTGCGAAAAGATATAATTCAATTTTCATACGAGTTAAAAATCAGTTTTTCTAGTTCTTAGATACAAAAAAAAATATAGTTCCTTAAATGCAGTAGCCAAACATGGCAAGTAAGAACGATTAATTAATATATGAAAGGCAATACATTTATATTATCATTGGTATACAATTGTGCTGCTGTGTATTTGAACTACGATTATTTTTAAACATAATTTTTTAAAAGACCGTTTTCCTCAAAATAAATATTTTTAACGCTATATTATTAATTTTAAAAACATTTTATTAAAGCCCTTCATCAGTGAAAATGAAATATTTACTACAAATGAAACATAGAATCCAGACTAATTTATTGCATATTAGATTTTGGATTTATTATTTGAATATTTTTATAAGATTTAGGATAGCTTTGTGAGGACCAATGAAATGAGATGATTTTTGAATTGATACTTCTTTAGGCGCGTTATGAAAAAATTACGAGAGTGAATATTTGAGACAATGCAATGCGCCATGCAACGAAATTATCACAGGATGAAACAAAAAAGCTACATTAAAAAATCTACATACAAATAAAATTGATATAGGCCTACGTGCTTTTAAATCTTATACTTCAGTAAATGATATTGATTACGGGTCCATACATAAAAAATATTTATTGTGAATATTAGTTTTAGAAATATATTTATAAAGTTTTTCAAGTGTTTTTATACTAACGAGATTATGTTCTCCTGTGTATAATTTACTTGGATTATAAATATACATCATTATTTAATTAATAATAAAAATTAATAGATTAGAATAAACATTTATCATATTTAATGATTTTCATTTTTAATTTAATTTATCTAGATTATCTTACAAAACTAAATAATTAATTATATATACGTGTTTATATTAATATTCAATAAATAGTTCTAAGTTAATTTTGCAATTTGTTTAAAGGCATACTTTACCAATCGTATTTATATCACTTCTGTTTCTAATAATTTTACTTCTATTAATTATCTGAATGCACAATAAAAGTTATTATTTTTTTTTACTGCGCCGAGTAAGTATATCTTCTAACGCACCCATTATTTTTTTTTTTTCGAGGCCGATGTTTTTGCTACCGGCAGTAGAATCGACCCCCTGGCGGGCGGCCATTTTGTGCTCGAGCGACAACGAGCCACGAGGCATCGCGGGAAATTGACGTCGCCGCCGTCATCATCCTCATAACAGTAACCAAATCAGCCTCCCTGGGCGAGGCTGTCCTCCCTCTTCTCTTCCCCCCTCCCTCTTCCCCCTTCACTCGTCGACGAGCCGACAAGGGTCGCGGGTTGCTGGCATTACGGGGTAAGGTCACGGGGTCGTCTCCGGAAGGTCGCCCGGGAGGGAGGATGGGGGGGGGGGGTCCCCCCTGGAGTCGCCCCCTCCCCCTTTCCCATCCCAGGGAAGAAGCGACGGGCGCCATGTTCCCGAGGGAAAGTTCACGAGATTGCTGTCGGCCACTTCTACAGTAGTCCGTCCGCGGCGGACCAGACCGCGGCCGACTTGGAAATTTTATCAAAGTCCGGGAGAAAATTTCCCGATCGGAAAATGTGTTCACCAAAAATCACATACATAATCGTAATACGAATATTTTAAATTCGTATTTTTATATTTTAGAAAAGAAAAGAAAAATTGTTTGACAGTTAAAAAGTTTTAATAATGGCCATTTTTATAATTAGTAGTTGTTTGTATTAGCTTATATATATATATATATATACACACACACACATATATAAATAATTCTTCGGGTCTGAAATGCGCGTTAACGGGATATTCACGTTTCAATAATATTAATATCACGGCAATTTTCGCAACACAGAGATGTGCATTTGCAATTTCGAGATGGACAGAGTAATAGTAAATCCAGGCGGTGATGATTAGTTCACCAGGGAAAAGTTCAAAAAAGCGTATGGAACTTCCACAATCCGTCCGAAACACAACTTGAAACCAGTGATGGTTAGAATCCCAATTTTCTCGAATCCGCATCTCGAATTCGAATCCTCAAAGAGTAGGTACGTCGAATATGACCCTTTAATCTGAATTTACACTGTTAGAAATTTCAGTAAATTTACTCTTCACTAGAAATAAAATAACACTTGTTTCACTATGTTTGAAAAATTCTTCTCCTAATATGGAAAAAAAAGGCGAGGGGGGGGGGGGGGGGGGGAGAAATAGTTCAAAGACATTAAAAAGCAAAATTTCCGTTTTAGTCTAAAATCCCCATTGCAACTGCTGTTGCATTGATGATGCTTCCTTCGTCTCCATGGCAATGGCTATTGCATTGTTGATGCATTCTTCGTCTCAGTTATTATTTCGCTCCGTTATACCTATACACGTGAGAATTTCACTTTTCAACGAAGAGTGCGCGTGCAATTAACAGAGGACTCTTCGTACTTTCAGATAACCAATTATCTTCGCATAAACTACGCTGGATTCCCACTTCCGAGTTTAGTGTTCCGTTGTATAAACAAGGTAAAAAAAATTGCACGTAAAAAAATGTGTTTCCGATTTGACAAGAATTTGAACGTTTGATAACAACTTCGAAAATATCCGCGAATTCACAAAAGATCCTCTGGATAATTTGTGACCAGTTTTCTTCGTAAATTCCATTTTGAAAATTGTTGAAAAGGAAGTTCACGAGTGCATAGCTATGCAGCTCAGTTCCGTCGGGTCATTTTGGATCCAGATCCTCAAAAGTCATGGTAACGTAGAATGATTCGCGTTTTACAAAAAATAAATTCACGGCAAAAAAAAAAAAGATTTTGACGTGACAACGTCTAATATATCGATGAACGCCGGCTGCACGGACGAAAAAGTGACCCGTTACGCACATTGTTCCGTTACGCTGTGTACCGTTACGCTCATTGTACGCTTGCGCCGCATCTATCTCTTTTCCACTCGACTGTTTATAAAGTGAAGTGAAAAGATAATGTGGTTTTCATTGCTTATTACAACAACAATTTCGGCATTAAAGGTTAATTATTCTTGCATTTTAAAAATCTGATTACTAGTATAATTTCAAGTATTTATTCTTTTATCATTAAAATAAAAATGATTCAATTTTATTCATAAAAGTATGCAATCATTTCATCAATGTTGTGTTATGACGTTGTCACGTTAAACTATCGTCCGCAAACCGACTTTACAGACACCCAATTTTTTTTATTATTTAAATAAATTGTCTCGTAGCGAATGCTGCATCACTTTCAACGTGTATACATTACGACAGTGGAAAGGAAACTTTGCCCGACATCTGATGAATGTGCAAAACCCACGGCCTTGAGCCAGAGGGAATAACTCAAGAACGCCCGAGAACTTGGAGAGCAGTTCGCGAAATTTTACATGTGTACAAATGTACAGCAGAGTAACGAGCATACGGAGTTCACGCAGCATAAAGCATCATTTGCAAACCAAATGCCTGACAAAAAAAAATTACCCGAGTTTTTCTTTTCTTTTTTTTTTTGGAACGGAGAACGTTTGGGAAGGTAAGGGGGATGGGGGGAGGTGGAGAAAAAAAATACATTTAAATTTCGTATCCCAGAACAGATTTTTCTTCCGTCTTCCTCTTTTTCTCTTTCTCTCAGTATATATATATATATATATATATATATGTCTTTGCCTTGTTTCCGTCTCTATCTCTCTCTCTCTCTCTCTCTCTCTCTCTCTCGCGTTCGCGCTCCGTCTTAAAGGCGACGGACGAGGGAGCGAACGAAGGAAGGAAAGCGCGCCACGGGGAATCAGGGAAATATGGCGGAGCGAGAGAGGAGAGGCGGAAATATGCGACGAGAGACGAGTAATTGCTACGCAACCTCTTCTCCCCTTCCCCAACGCTCAGCTTTTCGATTCACGCTTTCCACCCCCTTTCTCCCTCTCCCCTTCCCCCCCCCCCCCCCCTCAGTCAATCTATTTCCCTTCCTTGCTTCGCTCGCTTCGCTAGCAGTGGGGCTGGTATTTTGAATGTGAAATTCGCGACAAAGAAGTAGCCTGGTTGGTAAGGGGGGGGGGGGGGGGGAGGTAGGATCCCGGGGACGCCCAGGGAAGAAACTGTAACCAGGGGAAGAGTTGTCATCGCGGCCAATTATGCTTGCTCCACCTACCCCCACCCCCGCCTCTCCCGGGTCCATCCCCCTCTCAAAACCCCCCTTCCTCAACAGACCTCGTCTCGTCACATCAAAGACAACAAGGGCTAATGATGCCGTCACGGTACCTGTGAATGTTCTCGTTATCAGCAAAAGCCCAGCAACATTCCCCTCCCCTCCCCCTTTCCAGACAAGCTCAACTCCTCTTGCTTTCTGTAACCCCAGAGCTTACGCCACAACCCCCCGCCCCATTTTACCCAATCCACCCCCTTCCATAACTACAAAAAAAATAAAACTTTGTCCACGCCCCCGGTCAGAGGAACACGTCATCCTTACCAGGGTGTGTGTGTGTGTGTGTGTGTGTGTGTGTGCGCGTGAAAGTGCCACGAAAACCCTTCATCACGGAGGGGGATGTTACAAGTCGCTTTCTAACGTGTGCTCCCGCCTTTTTTTTTCTCTCTCTCTCTCTCTCTCTTCGGAATATTCGCATGCCTGCATGCTCGTTACCAATAAACACCCCGGCGCTCTCTTTGAGCACCTAAGGGCGCAGACACGGCATTTCCTCGACCTGCCGTCTATCTACTTAAAAAAAAAAAGGGTTGTCTGTAAAGTCGGTTCACGGACGATAGTTTAACGTGACAACATCATAACAAAACATTGATGAAATGATTGCATACTTTTATGAATAAAATTTAATAATTTTTATTGAATTGTTGTCACTATTTTGTATGGATACAAAGGAGTGAAATAAAATCTACAATTTAATTGATGAATTTACTTTTATTTGCTCTCATTACTTTAAATTGTTTATTACTTTAACGAAGAGATTATTATAACTATAACTTTTATACATGTTTGCTATTTAACCTCTTCCAATCTGTGTTATTCTGTTAAGGATAGGACGATGCTAGGAAAAGTAGGAAACGAATGGGAGTGTTTCAAGTTTAATGTGCCTCGAAAAAGTCAAATCGATGGTGTTTCCAATCGAGTGGAAGAGAGATAGATGCGGCGCAAGCGTACAATGAGCGTAACGGGACACAGCTTAACGGGACAATGTGCGTAACGGGACACTTTTTTGTGCGTGCAGCCGGCGTTCATAGATTTATTAGACGTTGTCACGTCAAAAACAGCACCGTCATAACTGACAGACTGACCGACAACGCACACCTGCGGGTGTACAAGCATGACATTTTGCATATGAGTTCCTCATATGATGTACGTGAGCACTATGAAAAATATTATTTTTTGAAAATTCATCCCCTAAGGGGGTTAAATCGGGGATGAACATTTGTATGGAAGTTGGTCATTTTTTAAAATTAGAAATATGTTAATCTGTGATCGGGCTTCTATTTATAAATGCAAGTCAGTTGTACCAGCGTTTTTCTAGTAATTCAACAAATTGAGGATCAAATACTTTCCCGTTGGACACACGGTCAGCCTATACATATAAAACAGTACTCTTACTGACTGTCTAAGAGACAAACAACGCTGTACCTAGAGATTTAAAATTCGGAGAAAACATTTTTTGAATACCCTAGAGTGTATTTGAGAAGGCTATTTTGAAACTTCATCCCTAAAGAAGTGTAAAGGGGTGGTAGGTTTGTATGAAGAAATTTTTTTTTTAAGTTACGATGATGAAATTTTACAAATATACTTTTAAAAAGAAATAAAATAGTATTTTTTTTAATGTCAACTGTTATATGCGTGCAGCCAAAAGTTGGTTGCCAGATTATGTGGTCCTATACTTTACTTCTCCGTGTAAACACATTAATTTGATTATAGTGTGTGGGCATCAAATAATGTATGAATACAAATACAATGTGTATGTCAATCTGTGCCAACTTTTGTGGTACTGTAATACCTATACAGACCTTGTGCATGTACATTTGCATAAACATACGCACATTTGTTAATTCACTACGCGTCAGTAACAGACTTAGTAACTGAGTGAAATAAGTAATGACTGAGGATTTCAAAAGAATGATAGCAACAGTGTGTTGTAACAAATTTTAATCCAACGTTATGTCTGGTTTGTAACAGGAAAGACTGCAAGATTCACAAATTATCTCGAGCTAGAGAACATACAAAACACTAGTATTCAATAGGCAGTCACAAATGAAAACTTTATTACAGTATTCATTAAATTTGCAAAAATACTTGAACACGGTTAATCTGGACTGTACCAGACTGTATCTTGCTAATTTTCTGGATGTATGTAGAGCACGTTTCATTTACAATAGTCTTTAAAATATACTTTAAAAACACAGGTTTTATATTTTTCACTCAGTATCAAATAGTTACGTGATTAAGCACGCAATTAATTTTATTTTAAGGGTAAATTTTGTCCGTCTAGTTAGTTAATCAGAGAACATTAGGGCTTAATCAACAGGACCTCTGAGATCGAGAGTGATTTGACTTGTATTCAGTTTTATAAAATAGTTCACTTCTAACATCACTACCGACTGTTTGAAAACGTAGACAAACTTACGTTCAGAAGTATTCAACTAAAGTTTAAGTCACTGTTATAATGTCATTTACGCCCTCGAAGTCATAAAGTTCTCGACCATAGGATGTGTAACGCAGGAGTTCGTCAGAAGTTACTACGTACTCATTATTCCTTAAGAAAACTACCACGCTCAATTCCGTAGGGAATTGCCCTGTTGTTTTGTTTATCATAATTATCAGTTTCTGTTAACCATCATTAATGCAATGGATGCTTAAGGGCTCCGCCTACCCGGACACACATACGGTGTGCAGAGCTTTAGTAAAAAACAACGCGATTTCAAAACTACTCAAGATATCCGAGTGGGGTACCTGTTTACGAAAAACATTTTAGAGTTCGCTGAGGGCTGAAAAGTACTTTTGATTTCGGATTAAGTTTTTAAACTGTAGTTTTAGAAGAGTTAAAATGGTTAAAACGCATGTTTTCAGAGTAATTTTTAGGCGTTAAACAACCAGTACAGATTTTTAAAGCACTTAAGGGACTTGCATTACGCCTTTATCATCATTTCTCCATAATATAATGTTTCGCTCACCGCTCAAATTTCACAGTTATCCTGTGACTACGAGAAGACTGCGCGTCAGTTCAGAGTCTTGCGCTTAGAGGCGATACCGCGCTAGAAGCACCAACGATCGTCGCGCTTATCATCCCGCCTCACCAACACATTTACACCCCTGACGAGGCGGGCCCCTTAACATGGCCAGCTAAGACCACTGGTTTATCTTCAGATGGCGTAGTTACATATTTTTAATACGGCCTCTAATCACATAAAAACATCTTAAGTAAAAACGTTTAAATTTGCCATAAGATGTGAAGTTGCTTTCTGATTGGCTGGATGCTACGCTAACTGTCACCAGACGTAGCAGACCAGAAATCTTGTATAGCCTATAGCTCATTGTTGGAGTCATAATACATATTATTGACTTGTAGAGGGGTATAGACAATTGGGTTGCAACAGAAGATGTGTAACCATAGAGTCTTCAGGTCCATAGATGTGTTTACTCTCTTGTGCAAAACAATACTGTTAAATGTCAATATTAAAAAAAAAGGTTTGAATGCTACAACTGTGTCCGTTTCGGCAAAACGTGTTTCATTTTTGTTGAACATTAATTTCCTTAAAAAGGGGGGAGGGGGTTAGGGAGGCTTAAATATCAAAATTCGCGTTTTTGGTTCAAAATCCCCATGACAACGAATTTTGCACTGTTGATGTTTCCTTCATCTCCTATTGATACAGTCTTCGTGACCGTTGGAAGAAAAAAAAATTGTGTGGCGTTAAAGATGAAAAATTCGCTTTTTGACGTGACAACGTCTAATAAATCGATGAACGCCAGCTGCACGCACAAAAAAGTGCCCCGTTACGCACATTGTCCCGTTACGCTGTGTCCCGTTTCGCTCATTGTATGCTTGCGCTGCATCTATCTCTCTTCCACTCGATTAAAACATCCATCGATTTGACGTTTTCGAGGCACATTAAACTTGAAACACTCCCATTCGTTTCCTTCATTTCCTATCATCGTCCTATCCTTAACAGAATAACTCAGATTGGAAGAAGTTAAATAGCAAACATGCATAAAAGTTATAGTTAAAATAATCTCTTCGTTAAAGTAATAAACATATTTGAATTAATGAGTGCAAATAAAAGTAAATTTATCAATTAAATTGTAGATTTCATTTCACTCCTTTGTATCCATACAAAAAGGTGATAATTCAATAAAAATTATTCAATTTTATTCATAAAAGTATGCAATGATTTCATAAATGTTTTGTTATGACGTTGTCACGTTAAACTATCGTCCGTAAACCAACTTTACATACAACCAATTTTTTCAAGTTAATTTACTACAGACTTTAAACTCGGCAGAGGTGTTTTTACATTACATGGCCATCACTAAGGACGAAGTTTTTTCGAAAAATCATCTCCCAAGGGTGGTTTAGCCAGGGCAACGCCGGCAGTGTCTGTGCGACATTATTATTTGGTTATAATGGTAACTTATTAATCAGAATAGACCATTAAATCAGTCAACTTGGATATAATGGTAACTAATTAATCCAAATAGGCTATGAAAGCAGTCAACTTGGTTATAATGGTAACTAATTAATCAGAATGGACCATGAACGCAGTCAACTACTTGTTTGTATGGCATTATCGATTAAAAAACTTTCAAACGAGATGATTAAAGGCATATATCTTCAAATAATTGTTGCGAGCGAGGCACTAATGGATAACACAAAGTAAACAACCATGATCGACTGGTCTTAAAGGTGAAGAATCATTTATTACTGTCCTATAATTTCATGATTTTGCATTTTGCTCACCATTTTAAGTAAATCCATAATACTACCGTAGTTATTTATTTCTTAAAGGTTTTTCTCAGTTAGAACAGCCCTTATTTAATCGATATTTTTTTCTCAAACTACTTAAATGCAAATATTATACTTCAATTCTACATACTTAAGATATCATTCCAGACCGGCGCACGATACGCCCAAACTGTAATTTTTTTCTTCTTCTTTGTAAATGGAACAGAAACATTAATGCAAGATCACAGATATTCACTTGTGTGGAAACAACTTTATCACTACAAAACAGTGTTCACAGTAACACTGGGTTCGGATTCTTACCAGGGCGTTTGTGCTTGGTGTTGGCCCAGTACCTCCAATAGTTGAAATAGCTTAAAATAATAAAGTAAAATCATTGAATATTCGATAATCTTTCCCGTGCTTGAATGAAACGTCGGTTAAAATATAAAATTATGCGTCAATTTTCGTAAGATATAAGCAGTATTATCACGGGAAAAAAAAGTGGTTCTCTATAAAGTAGGTTTACGGACGATAGTTTAAAGTAACGTCATAACAAAACATTGATGAAATGATTGCATACTTTTATGGATAAAATTGAATCATTTTTATTGAATTATCACTATTTTGTATGGATACAAAGAAGGAGTGAAATGAAATATACAATTTAATTGATAAATTTACTTTTATTTGCTCTCATTAATTCAAATATGTTTATTAATTTAATGAACAGATTATTTTAACTATAACTTTTATACATGTTTGCTATTTTACTTCTTCCAATCTGTGTTATTCTGTTGATAGGACGATGATAGAAAAAGTAGGGAACGAATGGGAGTGTTTCAACTTTAATGTGCCTCGAAAAAGTCAAATCGATGGTTGTTGCAATCGAGTGGAAGAGAGATAGATGCGGCGCAAGTGTACAATGAGCGTAACGGGACACAGCATAACGGGACAATGTGCGTAACGGGACACTTTTTCGTGAGTGCAGCCGGCGTTTATCGATTTAATAGACGTCACGTCAAAAAATATATGTTTTTTTCTTGTAGTGTTACAAACTATCTCTTGGCAACTGGTTTCCGAAGGACTCCTTTACGGGAGGAAAAGTACTTTACCGCCCGTGCAGGCTAGCAAACGGGACGAGGAGGTGACGAAGCCCGTGTCTCGGAAGACACCCGCGCAGTGGCGTGTGACGACACTCGCCGCGGGGAGGGGGGGTTCGCTACGCTCGCCAGATTTACGGTCGCAATATTCCCCGCGGGCCCGCCATATATCGCCAGCAGCCGACCGCGCCGGTTTGTAAGTTAGGAGAAGGGGGGAGGAGGGGTGGCAGAGGGGCGTGTGAGGGGGTGTGGGGGTAGTGGATATGGCTGCAAGGGTCGGGAGGTGTTTGTCAACTGCATCTGACAGCCCATCCAGCTTCAAAACAACTGCCTTTCCCTTCCCCTCACCAACACCCCGCGCATTAACAACGGCCGACCCAACCACACCTCCCCGGGAGAGTCACCCTCCGATCCCCGTCTCCAGCAGAGAGGTCCCTCAGACAGACACTCGTGGCGACAGGCGGCAGTTTGTTATCGCACCCTCGCGTTGCGCGCCGTCGACCTGCTTAGCGTGGGAGAGAAGGGTCTTAAGGGGGTGGTACCTACCCTTACAACTTTTCTCGAATGATTTTACATTAATTTTCTTTTGTATAGCCATCTGTTTGGACTTGTGTGTGACTGGACTTGTGATGTTTTTTCAATTTGTGTAAATATGTTAGGACTTTGAGACATTCCTTATATCAAGACTGTGTTTGAACTCCCGCGCGACTAGTTGCCGGCACTGCCAGCTAGTGGCAGGACCAAATGTTTTGACTGTGGACTGATAACACCATCTTCCTGACGGAACGACTTACCGCGGCGGCGCGATAACAAAGACTGACTAGTTGCCGGCACCGCCAGCTAGTGGCGCTACCGCAGCCAGTAGCGCGGGAGTTCAAACACAGTCTTGATATAAGAAATGTCTCAAAGTCCTAACATATTTACACAAATTGAAAAACATCACAAGTCCAATCATACACAAGTCCAAACACCATCGTTAGTTGTTTATAAAAAAAGTATTTTATCAGATTAGTTTATACCATTTTATGATTAAAGATAATGTAATATGCAGTTTGGAAAACAGTTTTTTTTTGTATTATACAGTCATTCCAAAAACGCAACGTCAAGCCGCGAACAATTTATAGGCCAGTAAATTACGGTTATCAAACAAACAAACAAAAATATCCAAAATTAAAAAAAGGAGCGTATTTTTCGAGTTATTGCCATTATACAATTTTTTTTAAGTCCACGCCCTACACCAAATTATTAGATACTATAAATAAGAATTTTCGCTGCGTAATCATATTTGACAGTACTATTAATAACAATTCAAAATAATAGCTCACATGCTATACTTTTAGGAGGAAAAAAATATTTGAAAGACTTACGTGGCAAAAAATTTCATCGGGTAAATATTAATAGCGATTCTGTAAAAAAAAAAAAAAAAAAAAAATTACTTTGCTAACGGGAAATTTAATTTGAAAAGTTAGCAAAGTAATTTTTTTAAGATTTAATAATTAAAATTACACCATTAAAAATTATTGTTGCATGAGAGGTGCAAAGTTATTTTTAACACGCTTTTATTAGCTTTATACGTATGTATGTTAGTATGTAACGGAAAATTTTAACATGATTTTGACCCCCTTCAAAACGTCGGATTAACTCGAAAATTGGCATACCTATCAAGGACCGAGGCAAATTCAATATTTTAAACAGTTAGGCCCGTTATCCTTACTAGGATAATCAGGATTAGTGATTTTTTTTGTTTTCCTAAAACTGGTACCTAGTGTCTTTGCGCTAAGACCAAGAAGGGAAACTACCAGGCGCGCCGATCACCTATTTCTCAGATAAGTTACCGACTTAGAATAAGATGAAATTTTCGGAGAGGGAATCTGAGAACCGGCTATCTCATCCAAGGTAGGCATTAGGCGCCCAAATTGCTCATTTCTCGGATAAGTTACTGACTTAGAATAAACATCAATGACTTCCCAATTTTATTGAAAATCATTGATTTTCATAGTAGGATATTGAAAATATTGTGTACTATAGTTCTTCAACACGCTATATGGAATATATATTTTAAAAGCAGCCAATATCTACTCAAACTCGCTTTAATAGTAAATTGATGTAATAAAGAAAACCCAACTAAAAAATTAAAAATAAATAATGGTTTTAATAATTAAGAAAACACGCTTTTATAGAAAATCCGACTAAAAATGAAAAATAAATAACAGTTTAAAAAACTAAAAAAAACATGCTTTTATTGAAAATCCAAATAAAAAATAGAAAATAATTTTTTATAAATTTGAATTAAGAATAGTGTAAAAAAATGTATTTTATTGTAAAAAAGCATAGGGTGCATAGTGTCAATAGTTATTAATATTTTATTTTACAGATATGAGTAGAAGGATTATTATTTTTATAATATCTTAAAAGGGGTAAGTAGGTATTCCAAATTATTTTGCTTCTATTATTTCGAGTTTCTGCGCATAATTAAAAAAAATTCGTAATATAACCATATTTCATTGTTTATAAAAATAATTTTATACTAAACATGCATTTATTAAATTGTTGCTGTTAAATTAATGGAAAATTTTTATGTCAGACCTGGTCTGTAATAAAGGCATGGAATCATGTGGTTTACAGTTTTGGATTATTCTTTCGTATACTTACCCTTCATCTTGTATTTATTTATTTTCAGTAAGTCTATCATTAATCTATAAAAATCCGTGTTTCCTAAGAACCTAGAAACCTGAGTTTTTCAGGGTTTTAGAAAAAACTAATTTTTATTGATTTAATGAATCATAGCACATTCTAAATATAAACCAATAGAAGACGAAGATCACATACTAACGGTTAATCTAAAACTGTCCACCACATGATTTCATTATTTAATTACTTGCTAGAACTACATCAAATGTTGCTATTAAAAACCACGAAATAATAATTTTTTAGTATAAAACACATTGTGTAAACAATTAAATATGGTTATATTAAGAAATTTTCTAAACTTTTTGGCAGAACCAAAATATTTTACGATACTAACCCTTAAAGTAGGTAGAATGCAATGCCTTTATGGCAGTATTATTAGTTAATAAACTTCGTAATCTTTCGCAGCCATTACCTTGGAAGACAGATTTCAACAGATCCTGCCTATCAGTAAGCATGACCTACCCAGGAATTAACATCCAATTAATTTATTGTTACATGCAGGACTTTGCAGTCCGCAGTCCACAGCTCCGCTGACAAGGTTGTGACGTCATAAAGTAATACATACCTCTTCCAATGTTTCTCCTCTAAATGGACTATATTTGTGTTGAATTTTTAGTTTTTTCAACAGAACGTAAATTTCGAAGTTTCGGAGATAATGCGCCGCGCTCTTGATTTCAAGCAAAATATTATTTTATGAATTGCAATTCTTTGAAACTTTTTAATAATGTTTTTAGGTTCCAATTGCGTGAAGATTACATTTTTCTCAGTTAAGAACTCCGACTTAGTACAATCTTGGAGCAATCGTTTATTTTTTTAAACTAAATCCAAACTTTATTTCTGTTACATTTATATTCATCGCTTTAAACTGTCTAAACTTAAAAAACAAAAATATTCTGCAGTTTACAGATTGCTTCTTTTTGTAGAAATTTTTTTGTTTGTAATTTTTCATACTGATGTTCTTAGGTATATCTCATTAAATATTTTTGGTTCATTGTGGATTTTTAAAATGGTTATAAACACAGAGAAATTTTCGAGATAGGCTGTTTTTGCTTTCCAGCAATCTTCAGATACTTCCATCTTTACACTGTGCCTGAAAAGAAGGAGTCTTGTGCCATACTGAATAGCTTCTCTGCTTCAACCATGAATACAAACCCTCCCTCCCTGGGTAAAACTCACACTGGGGTGGGAAGTGGCAAAGCATTTTCCCTTTTCACGTCGCAAGTGCCGACAGGCAGGCATCACACTCTTAAGTTTGACTTCAACACTTGACGAGCATTGCTAATAAAGTGCCAAAGGTTTTTGCACTTTGCAAAGCAGAGTTTACTGTAAGATATTTCTGGTCTCACAAATTAACAAAAAAAAAAATTATATGAGACAAGGCTGATTGCTCGCTATATTTTTTTTTTTCGTTGATGTTGCTTAAGAAATTATTGTCAAAGAACATGCAAGAAAGCTTTATATTGTTCTGGATCGTGGTGATAACATGAATAATAGCAAAGGGTAGCAACAATTTTTTTTTTTCAAATCACAACTATTTTAAGAAAAACTCAAGTATGGCTTGTTCTGGAATTATAATTTCAGCTGAGGCCGTGCCTGAGAGAAAATCAAAGATGGGAGTGATTCACCGCCGTTCAGTAATATTTAAATTCAAGGAAACACATACTATGTCATACAAAAATCTTATGATAAGCATCTATATACATTAAACTGATATTATTAATTCACTTAAACCTGTGTTAAAAATGTTACTTAACTATGTTTCTTGAACCTACACGCATAGGATTCTTCATATTAGCTTAAATTCTGAAACTAAATACAGAAATTAATTAACAATATAAAAAAAAATTATAATAATAATCCCTTATAAAGGAAGATAAATGAGACAAATACATTATATATTGTTAAATTCACACATTAATACATCATTTGTTTACTACGGGAATAGCTGTATCACGGATTACAATATACGCAAGGGATTATTTCTCTAATTATTTTAATTTTTTTAAAAAACATCAACTAACGTTCGTTTTTTTTTTTTTTTTTTTTTTTTTTAGCCCTAGCCGAACGCCAATTTAGGGGTGTGAATTCTTTGTGAAGTCATGCATACAAAGAAACACATCTGATCCAATGCAATGACACATCATTGCAGTACAATTTTCATCACGAGTGATCGAAACAGAGTTTTAAAATGTAATACTCTCATAACACATACGGAACTCTACCGCTTCTCTGTTATTTCCTTCGACGTCACACTTGTTCTGAGCTAATTGAATGATGTCACGAGAGTAACATTCGCTATGTATTTATCAATGCAGATTAATTTTGTAAATTGAAATATAGCAAAAATATACTTGCTAAAGACTATGATAAAAAAATTTTTTAATTCAAGCAGTTTCAGATACCGTTAGATTTTTTATTTTTTTTAATTTTGAAGATAATAATTTGACATTTGACAGTTTATTTTAAGGACTCTGGGCCAATGAAAAATCTTCAACAGAAGAATTACGAGTCGGTAACCAATCAGCAGATGTAATTTGCACGAGTGCATAGAGGATCATGGAGTCTATCCTTTAGGGATTTGAAATCGCGAATTTTAAGAGATTAACCGGCGTCAAAGGTTTTTAGTATTAGGCAGGGGCGAAAATACGTACGATTTCCAGGGATAAGGGGGAGGAAAAACGTTTATCATTCCCGTTTCACAATCACAAATTTACAAGCAGAATTGGGCACCATAGATGGGCTTTTTAATTCCAGGGTGGCCGGCACCCCTTGCACCCCTTGGGATTTACGATTATTGTATTTGGACGTGGCTAATCAAAACTGAAGTAAAGAGGAAACTAAATAAGGAATACAAAATAAAAATATATATATATGATTTCAACTTGGGTAAATTAAAAAACAAAGAGTTTTGTTATTAAATATGGCTAAGTGTTGGATAGTGCATACTTCCTTTGCCTGAGCGATTGCAGTTTTTTTTGTACTAGTTAAAAGCCTGCTAGAGTGCCCGATTTGAGCTTTTGAATTGCCTTGACTGCCTAGTTTCTACAACACATTATCCGTAAAACATTTTTGCATGTTTAATATCCTGCTTTTACACCCATTCACAGATTTCGACTTTAAATATTAGCAGCTTTTAACCAACGAAAACATTTTGCTATTACGGTTAAATTTTGTAAATAAGTACGACCATACAATTCAATAAAGCTTAACAAACTATACAGTTATAGAATTTTTTAAAAACCTTGTTATAAAGAAAAATGACTATACATAGATAGTCATTTAATTATGTTTTAAGATTTATACATTCTGAAAAAAAAAGTGGAATAATGTCACGACATGTTCACTTTATTTTTATGCTATACAAATATTTTCTTCCCCTTTACGCTAACTTAATTTTATTGTTCCATAAATGATGTGAGAATGAACGGTTCATTCTTCAATTGCACCATTTCTTCTACGGCAATGAACCATGCTTTAATCGAAATAAATTTGAAATACTGTAATTTGCAACTGCGAATTTGAAACAGATATTTCAAAATATGGATGTTAAAAGAATATATGAATTTGTAAGAACGGTATAAAAAATAATTGAACGCCGATTATTATATATGAACAGCAGATACCTAATAAAGTTTGTTTGGGATACTTAAATTTATTATATAAGTCCAGGAAATACGCGTTGCCTAAATGAAAGATTACAATCGAAATTAATGTTTTACGCAATTTTTATACTCCGCGAAAACGTTTCTCAAATAACTGTAGGCTACATACTAATACGATAATAATGTAATTGTACTGAGATTTCCATTTTACTTACGAAGTATTTAATATAATCAAAAACATGAATGTTTAAGTTATTTGGTTGAATTTTTGCTTGATGGCAATGTTAAACGTGATTTATCTTAACTTTAAAGTAAGTATGTTAACGTGAGCGATAATCTGCCATTTTTTAATGAACACTATTTTTCGTGAAACAAATAGTTATAAAAGTGCAGTTGTGACGGACAAACAATATTTTACGAAGTTTATGAAAATTTATTAACTATGTGAAAATTAATATACGGAGACCACATATTTCACGTAACGTTATTTAAAATCTATTAAATAGTTTGTGCTTAGCCGAAATTTCTGATACTAAGATTCAACTGACAGGTAAGTCTGCATAAACATATACTAATTAAGCATTTTGCTACATTTAAGTGTATTTTTTATGTGACGAAAGTTGAAATTTTTTTTTATAAATTTCAATTATAAAAGCGATATTTCAAACATACACTGAAAAAATTTATTCAACCTAATCCCAGTTTTTTGAGAAAATAGTTCGTTTTTATTCGAGAGAGCGCGTGTGCAGTATTTAAATAATGGCATTTTTGTTATTTAACTGCAACTTATATTTTTCCATTCATAAATAGCAGTGATAAATATGTGCTTTATAAAGATACTAGCTTAAGTTGCAGACTTAAAACGATTTGAAGAGGCTTCTTTCAGTGCGATATTTATATAGTGAAAGAAATATACCTATAGAGATTTAAATTTATAGAACTTATTGTAGAAAAACTGTGACATTTTGATTTTTAACGCTTTCGGAACCCCCTTTAGGAGCTGATGTTCGGAAAACCTCGGTATCAGGTGGTGTCTATGTAATATAAGGAACACTGGTGCTGAATTTCGAGTCATTAGAACATATATTTGAAAGACGGGAAATTTTTAATCTTTAGTGCCCACCAACCCGCCTTGGTAGCTGATTAAGTGAGTAAAAAATCAAAATGTTAAAAACGTCGCCCGGAGACGCAGAAGGCATCAACAATGCAATGGAATTGAAAAGTAGGGAAATTTTGATCTTTACCGCCCACGCAACCCTCCACTGGGAACTGATTTTCGTAACCTTTTTTTTTTTTGCAGCAAAAGGAATATGTGAGCAAGCCCGTGGGTCTTGTAGCTCCTGAGAATTCGCGATGATTGAGTCAGTGAGTTGTATTTTGCTTCATAGAAAATTTACAACCTCTTTTCACTCCTTTAGGGATGGAATTTCCACAAATCCCTCCTTAGTGCACCACCAGGGTACTCAGGGGCAGTTTTCTCAAAATTTCAAATCTCTAGGTCCATCGGTTTAAGCTGTGTGTTGTATGTCAGTCAGTAATTCATTCAGTCACGGTACTGTTTTATAGGTATATATGATTTTATTTAAGTTTAAAAAATATTCAAGGAAATATTAAAAATAGGTATAAAAACTTTCAGTAGATATTATTACAGAATATTAACCATCAAATTCGAGCTTCACTATGCAGCAATAGAGCTTGAATTATTGGGCATGTTGATCTTTATAGTCTTAAGATTATCTTAAATTAGGTAAATTTTTCCCTGAAGATTGTGGATAAAATTGTCAAAGGTTTTTTTTTAAATTCTTAAAAAAAAACATTTCTCTCGTGTTTTGTTTCATTAAACACCGATGTAAAAAAATGTTCCGCTTTCGGAAGAGATAAGCGCGTGGCTAATTTTTAAGTAAATTTGTTTGCGCTCACGGACATTGCTCACATGTTCGTCAGATCCTGTGGGACGGCGTGTGATATGCAGACCTGCGTGACCTCTTGAATTACAGCGACGCGTTTAGCCGAGCCGCTGATTGCTCAAATCTCCTCGCCGCATCAGCTCGGCGTATAGCGCTTATGCGCAAATGGCTACACCCACACACGCACACACGCACACGCATGCCTGGATTTGCAAACGGGGCAACCGGGCATTTGCCCAGAGCAACAAGTTTTGAGGGTTTGGAAAATTTGAGGAGGATTTGAATTTTATATACTTGTTATATTTTTATTTTCATCTATAGCCTAAAACTTGTTACATTTTCAAGGGTGTTTAAAATAAAAATAAATAAATAACGCCTGGGTATTTGTTTTTGAAAACCTTCACATAAAACAGATTATTTTTTGACAATTTTTTAAAAATTAAATCAGTTTCCATAGAATACTGTCATTGGTAGAGACAAGGGGAAATGTTAATTTAAACCAATTATTGCAATGCGCTGAAAAATACTAGTCCATAAACCAAATACTTTTGAAATATATTGTTTAACGAATTTTAAATCTGACTCATGTTTTACTATGGTAGTTACTACAACTGCAACAACAATTTATTAAATTTAAATAAGAAAAAAGACACATAGCCTATTTCTTTAAGAAAGCCTTAGTATTTAGTTGCATAACGTGCTGTTTTAAAAGTAATAATATATAAGATTGATTATTTAAAAAAATTTTTTTTGGGAAACTGATAAGGGAAGGGCGTGGCAAAAGAATATCTGCCTGACATAGCATCGCTGTCTACATGGGTCGCTTTAGCTCAGTTGCTTCAAACCTTCGTGATCATACCTTCTTTGTGTTTCATGTATTAATGGTTTGCAAGTCTCGGCAGAAAGGTAAACCAAACACACACAACACGTGCATTGTAAATAAACTGATTGTTATATTTCTGCGAGACATGCCTTAAATGCACACCTACATAGTAAAGCCTGTTTGTAAAGTTTCCAAAATGAAATCAATGAAATGAATATGATTTTGTAGTAACTAGGTACATAAAATTTTCGTGTTCACCTTATGATTTTGCGTAGATAAAACGGCGGGTTTACATGGACGGCTCATTCCTCTTCGTAACTGAGACAGAAAATTTTTATTTCGCCGTTACTTTCGACCACATCCTATTGGGTTTATTATGAAGCCAGAAGTGAGATTATGCGCGTTATAATTTATTTTCATACTGGCTGAAGTACCCGTGATTCGCTACAGCAGTCCACAGGCAGACACATTCGCGCTGCTCGTTACAAATGCCCCTTCTATTTGCCATGGATACGCAGAAGGAATAAACGACGCAAAAGCTCATTGCCATGGAGACTAAGAAAGCATCAAAAATGCAAAAGCTTGTTACCATGGATAAAACAATGCAATAGCAAAATATAGAATTTCAGAAGTAATTTCAGAAGTAATAGTTATAATTGCTCTCTAGCTATATCCCACAGTAACCGTGCATTTTTCCCGGGATAAAAAGTAGCATTCTACGGCCCATAAACTACTTATCTCTATAGGAAAAAAAATTGTCCATCCATTGGTGCGTGAAAGAAGCACAAACAAACAAATTCAACAAACATACTTTCGTATTTATAATATTAGTAATGATAATATATTTTTTTTCTCAAATCCTTTTGAAGTGAATTTACATTAGTAAAATTAAGTTGGTGTGTAGTTAAAATCAGCCCAGACCATCGCCTTTATTTGCGCCGATCGAGAAAGCCACCCTAGCGATAACGGAAACAAAGACATCAGAACATCAGACGTAACGGAAAAAAAAATTAAATTTCGTGAGCAGTAATTTCATGTCCCGTCACAATACGCGATACCACTATTATTCGTTGGCTTATCATCTCAAATTTCCCTCATTCATTTTCGATTGCTTTATATTTTTTTTCCCTCGGTAGTTATTTGTTGGCTAACGCACAGGGGGTAGCGGGGAAAAAAAGTTTTTTTTTTTTGGTTCCTGGCGAAGTGAGAATCACCGCCATATTTCCCGCTGAAATTTTAATGCCCAGATATTTACCGCTCGTCGGGCCTCTAAACAAGGGCCGGCGGGAAGAAAATGCGATAACGGCCGCCAGGAAGTTGTCGACTATTTCGTCGACGGGTTTGGGTGGGGGTGGAGGTGTGAGGAAGGGTTGTGTGAGCTCCAGGGGCGATTATTTGGTGAATATTTAACGAGACGGTGCTAGCCACCGGGACTGGTGATTGCGTTAGCGATGTGTGAGGGGGTGGGTGTTGTGTAGGAGGGGGTTGGGAGGGGATGCAGGAGGTGCCACACGCGCGACCATAAAGCAGGCACACGCAACGTAACGCACGCGTCGCACGCGGGAAACAACGTCGGAAGGGTCGTAAATCTTCCCCGGCGCGCGACCCCGCCTCGCCGACCAGGTTGACGTCACCGCCGACACAAACGCGTTGTGGGACAGCGGGGAAGGGAAGAGGTGGGGTGGATACAGATGTGGCTATTAGGCCGCCCGCCCGCGCGAGGTATGCGAGATGTTTCGTCGCGGTGGTCAACGAGGGTGGGGTGAAAACAAAAAAAAAATGTGCGAGCGAGTGTTTCAGAATGCCCGCCAGTGATGTGTGAAACATCTAACCCTCTTAAACGAGCGAATCCACGAGCAAAACACACTAATAATACACGAAATTCGTACACGAAATTTTAACGTAAGGAATAATTTAAAACAGTGCCGAGCGTGACAAATGAATTACTATAACGTAAAGTGAGAAAATAACAATTATTTAGTATCCCACAGTCCAAACCATTAATGTTTTTTTTTTCATACGTAAGTATTAGTCACAACTTATTAATTTGTGTTTAACACGTCAATTGAAATGATTAGAACAACTCCAACTATATTATGTAAGTATCCTATATTTTTTTCCAACACACAGAAAGTTCCACTTTAATACTTAATTGTGTTAAGGAGATCTAATATTTACCTATCAAAAATAGTTTTCCACCACCTTGACGTCTGTACAAGCATGTGAAAAAATAGTTTACTGCGAACAGTAAGTAGAAATACAAAATTATTTTACCTTTTGATAAAGATTTTTCACTCATTAAATACCTATATAACAAAAAATAAAATAAACAGATAGTTTGTGTCTCAATTTTCTTACTACGCACTTAAGCTAAAAATATGTATACTTAGGTATGGCTATTGAAATTTGCTGTAGCTAATTTTTACGGTCTGAAATACATTTTGTAAATAGGGTAATTACGTTATTATTTCATGATTGATAGGAGTTTTTGTTTAAGATATTTAGGATCACAATATGTTATAACTTTTTATTTCTTATTTTTAATTTTTTTTAAAAAACGAAAACCATTAGTTTGAAGGAATTTAATGCAACGTAAATTAATTTCAGTTCCGTAAGAAATTAAATCTGTAGTTAGGAATAACAAACCAGAGAAAAGGGGACGATACACTTAATTTGATAGCTAGGTATTGTAGCCTACCTACTGTCTCCATGAACACGACAACCATAGAGAAGAGAGATGAAGAAAGCTCTTCCTATCACCGGGACTAGGAAAAAATATTATTTTGTTTTTGTATGAGATAAATTTTTTTGGGGCCCAACAACCAGGCACTATTCGTCGCTCTTTAGTCAGAAACTCAAGGAAGCTCATAAGGGTGAAGCCAGCGCACGCATCTAGGGCCACCGAAGTCTTTACGCCCAATACAGAATTTCTGTCACATTTTTGTCACATTTGTGTCATTTCTGTGACATTTGTGACACATTAAGAGTTATCCCACAATTAAACTTTTCGCAAAATTAGACATAGGCTTGACGCATAAGCCAGAAATACTGCACTTAAAAAAATTTAGTCATTCTGATGTTAGAAGAACACAGTTTAGTGAATAGTAGAGGAATATTATAAGTATAATGATTTATGAACGTTCACAGTTTCTTAAATCCTTTTGAAAGCTAGATATCACAGCAAAAAATTAGATAGGAACACATATATTCGTGGTAAAAAAAATATTTTGTTCTACCAACTTCACCAGATCTTCAATTGTTCTGAGTAATGAAACGAATTATTATTTTACAAAATTGACGCACTTATGATTAAACTTATGGTCCAAATGGATAGCCAAACGTTTCCGCCAAAATTTGGTATTTAGAACAAAAACTTTACCTGGAATATTGAGTAATATTTATTTTTTATTTTACTTCGGTCAATAACCAAGGTCGTCAAAGACATTGTTACAAAAAAATATACACATTTTAAAGGATTTGTGGAATGAGTAAGTGGAAATATGTATTTGCCTTCTGCAGGGGTTGGCAACCCGCGGCTACTTCCACGGGATGTTGCGGCTCTACGACTCACTTACTGCCACAGCACAAAAAAAAAAAAAAGACGAACGAAACCAAACGGCCCAATCACAAGGCATGTCCTCAACTTGGGTGCTGCATTTACCATCGCACGCCCGCCCCCGCATTCCCCCAGGGGCTATTTAATTTTAATTATTAATTAATTAAAATAATTTAGAGGTTCCTGTTGTATCAGTAGAGCTCTACTAATGACTACCATATTTTTTTTTACATTTACGTGTTTTTTATCCTTAAATAACCATATAAATTTTTAAGACTGTGTTGAATTCGCGAATAAAATATTTCGATTTTATATACTTTTATCACCTTAAAATTCCACGTAGATGCAGAGAAAACACAAGCAGCGGCTCTCTAAAAAAAATGGTAGAATCTGTTTACTTAACATTTGGCTAATTTCACCCGTAAGTCCGCCGACCCCTGGCCTCAGTGATTAAGAGGAAACCTTGTGAGCATAATTCTGTACGGTTGCAATGAAATCGCAATGTAATAAAGTTTGTATGTATGCTGCTCGTTAAATTCTTTTTTTTTTACTGTACATAAGCTTCTTGTACCTAAAATAATTATAAAAACTTAAATTTAAGACACCGTTACTTCCACAAAAATAATTTAGCAATTTAGATATCAAATTTAACATGAACAAGTGCTTTTTAAAATTCTAACTACACTCGGGAAAGTCAAGCAGTTAAAAAATTTATAAAGCCCATTTTAGGATGTAGGGCTAAGATAGAAACTGAAAGAAGCAATACTTACTGCTAAAACCTTTTTAAGGTCATAACAATATTCAAACTTAAAGCAAATAAATCCTGCTTTAGTGCTTTATAAAATAACACAGGTTATTAGATTTTCCGATATTTTAAATGAGTATTTCATAAATCGTTTTTACAGATATTTAGTAATTCTTTAAGATGTACAGGATAAACTATTTGATGCTATTAATCATTGTGATTTTAATGTTAATCATTAACGTATAAGACTATTCCTGAACGAGGTTAAGCTATGCAATGATAAACTAAAAATAACTTATTATCACATAATATTCATACCTAACATCGCATATTTCAGTTTCTATCGCACCCTCTTAACGAAATATCTGCACACTGTTTGGCAGCTTTGGTAAGTGGGCAGACACCTTAATTCACATAAGCGAATTTAGTAGGTACAATTATTTTGCGTTTAGTGACCTTTTTAATGAGCCATTATTGAGTTTTATGTTCATAAACCTTCAGCACTATATCTAAACAACATTTCTTTGGGCACAGCTTTCATTATGCTTGTGTCGAAAAAAATATTCTATAGAATGTAATTTGATTATAATAGCCAGTAAAGAAAATCATTGGACATTTTGTATAACATAAAGTCTTGGAACTAGAACATATTTTTAAAATGTTCTGCTATACTAGGTAGGGGCATGCACATTTCGCGAAAAGATTCTAAGAGTAGCTGAAAGTTAAAATACTGTAGCATCGTCTGTGTTTCGTGATTGGGTGAGTTTCTTTCAGGTGCATGTTCAGTGTTACAACACCAATGACAGTAATTCAGAGCGGAAGCAAACGCGTGCTGAGTGGCTCGGTCAAACAAGGCAACGACTTCTCTCGCAGACGGCAGCCAATCACAAGGAATTAACCACTGCTGCGGGTATACCTTGTTGCAGTCTAATAGACGTTCAGATTTTTTCGTGAAAAATGCCAGCCCCTACTTATAGGATGTGTAACAGGCAATGAACTCTTTCATTTATCTACAATAAACCGGAAGTGACTGTAAAAAAAAAATATATTTCAAAACTTTTGAACTTAATTTAAAATGAGTAGACTATTGGTTAGCTTTAGACACAAAATTTGAAATCGTATAAACCAAAGTATATGCGTTTAATTTATCAGTAAACGAGTTAAAACCAATCATTGATGGTAATTTATGAAGCAGTTTTAAAAGTAGAGTAGTTGATTGCCACTGACTTGATTTAATTTTAATTATTTTCTTTCAACGGGCCCGCCTGTCTGTTGAGAAGTTTCGCTTTTAAAAGTTGCAAAATACATGTTTATTATGGAAACTACTAAAAGTATGGGAACCTGTTATAGAAATAAATAATAAGACAAGCTTTGGAGTACATACTTTAAAAGCCCTTCTATATAGCCAGACGGAAATTTTCATCTTAGCGGTGTTACCTAAAAACTTTAAAGTGTACATAATTTAAGATGTTTGCACTGCACTTTAATAAAAAAAATTTAAACGATAAACTGATGGAGCCACTGCTTATGGGTCAAATTTAACTGGCCTATTGGTTTGAATTTTGGGCATCTTTGCTGTTTCTAAAGAAGTATATAGCAGTAAAATTTATGGAAACACAGGAAACGATAATGAAATTGGTTAACATAAGGCAAATAGCCGGGATTTTTTAAATTTAAATACTTTGCCTAGCTGGATCAGTATTTAACAGATAACGTGTTGGATGAATCCAGTACAGAAATCAACAACTAAACGTAACATGCAAAGCTTGTGTTATGAACCTTTCAAAGAAATTACAATAGCACAAAACATAACGAGGTCCGAATTAAAAACAAATGTAAGCGGGTGAAGTAGAAACTTATGGTCCCATAGTTGCACGTAGCGCCGCGATAAGATCAATAGCTCATTTCTCGTTCAAGCGATTGGGCCATTTAAGCCCGTGCGGATATCGCTATTAGCGCACCAATACTTCTACAAATAATTACCTGCAGAAACGTGATATAGTTCTCTGAATGATTCTTGCAATTTAAAATATGGATCTTAAATAATTTCCTGGACATACGCAATGACCAGTGTTACCGTGGTTGTCACGGAAAAACCTGGAGAATGGACAATAAAGAAGAATACAGAAACACGCGGAGAACAAAACTAATAGTCTGTTGTAAGATATTTAAGGCCTTCACAGCACAGACAAATCCGTGGAAGGAATTTATTAGGAAGAAATTACAGCACAGATGGACACAGTATAGGCTGATAATGACGAGATAGTTGCAACAAGAAACGATAATACGCACAAGCGCTATGTTATCCAACATTTTTATTTTGTCTGTACCTATAAACTGTTCATGTTACAACTGTCTGTTCGTTGTCAGTTCACAACAGCCATCCGTGCAGTTGATTTTTTTTTTTCCAGTCTAAAACCCCATGCATAGGATTCTCTGTTCCGTCAAGGAATTCAACATTTGACATCAGCTGATAGGTATTAGTTTTTTCTCCGTGTGTTGCGCTCATGTATCTATCTCTGTTGTCTACCTTGGAGTATTTCTATGGTAACCAGTGTAGACCGACACTTGCGTTGGCCACAAGAGGGACCCATACGCCTTAACCGAATACATGTTCGCCTCTTGTGTTTGGGAAGGCAACAACACAGCTCTTTAGCGATAAGTTTTGAAAAAGATGTGCATTGGTCATGATTCAAGCAAGCAATCAAGAAAGATTTGGTCGTTTCGAATGGGGAATGTAGATTCATCTTTAAATATTATTTTTAGGAATAAACACAATATTTAATTAGTTCATTATTTATTGTAGCAGCAATATTTAGGAGTGCATAATTTCCTTGTTTTCCGTATTTTCTTTAGTTCATTCATCAACTATTGTCAATGTGTAGTTAATGTTAAAAAAAAAATTTAAGAATTAAAAAAAGTTTGAATACCAACTATCTTTCTCTCTCTAAATATATTATATATATGTATATAAATCTCACACAACTTCAGTGGAATACATGTTAACCTGGTTTAAGATGCGAAAATTCAGAAGGTATTCGACGGGTAATTTCTTGGTACTCCACTATCTCTTTAAGGGTATTGCCTACGTGAACACCCAGCCATGCGACGGGATAAGGCTCTTCATGCCGGACATTATCAGACGCGATACTGTCACAATATCACTTTCAACCACAATTCGCACCGTACATCGCAATTGTAAGAACATGACAATAGCAGAATAAAAGTATAAAAACTTTATGATTCTAGGTTTTTAAACAGCAAACAACATGGCCTACGAACAAATTTAAAACGCGTAGCCTAACTGCAATAAAATTTTCATGCGTTTTTCTTTCAAATTCTTATTATTCCAATTGCAATAACCTGTGCAGATTATGTGAAAATGATATTGTAAATAATTAATCGCACTCTGAAACCATTTGACATGTAAAACCTTAATTCGGCGGACGACTAGGTCTTCGGGCAGACAACACCCTTAAAGTTAGCTCTCACATGCTATGACTTTAGTTAATTTTCTTCCTAATTCTACTGGGTATTGAATGGTTCTCCTAAATTTTATGTTTCGTTCAAAAGTTTATCTCCAGAAATTTACTGTTTTTTTTTGCAGCGGTAAAATATCACTCACGCATTAATAGAGTGACATTTTACAACGTGCAAGTAATGCTAAGTAAGTAGGTATCAGACGATGAAAACTGGTGAACAAACAACAAATTCAGAATTCAGGTTTCCTATGTTCGTGATCAATCTGTAGGAATAGCCATTAAATTATCTTAATGAAAAAGTGACTTTATATCGGCTTTAATATTAGTTTAACTACTATTTATGTAAAATTAAACCGATACTTCTCTTGCATTGGTTGTTCTGTCGTTAATATATTCATCAAGTGTAATATAATGGGTGGTAAAGTCCGCGTAAGTGTTCATAATTATTACTATTATTACCTGCGTGACTTTTTACTCCCATTAGGTATAGGTATTACTTTTAATGAATATCTGTTGAAAACGTGTGTGACAAAACAACGATTGCAAGAGAGGTACCGCGTTAAAGTTTACTGGAAAATCCTGTAATTAATAGTAATGACTATAAAGTGAATGTCAATTACATTCCTGACAAGTGAGACCGAGATTTATGGGGACTTACACCTATCCTAAATTATTTTGCTTCTAATATTTTGTGTTTTTGCACATTATTTTTAATAAATTATTGATATGAACATATTTAATTATTTATAAAAAGACTTTAACTACTAAACAAGTCCTTATTTAATGGTTTTGTGAGCTTAAAAGCAAATTTGTATCAGTCCTAGCATGTAGGTGTGGTATACAATTTTTGATTAACACTTTAATTTTAGTATAGCTATCATTCATAAATAAATAGAAACTAGGTTTTCCCAAAACTATATTAACCAATGTTTTTCAGGGTTTTATGAAAACCAACTTTTTATTGATTTATGAATGACAGATTAAAATAAAGTGTTTGAATACGAGGCTACGTAAGAACGGTAAATCAAGAGCTGTTAGTACAGTACATGATTACGTGCTACAACTGACCTAAAAATATTGCCTTTAACTTCACAATAACTATTAAAAATGACTCTTTTTTGGACAAACATCATATTTATGACAAGTTGATAATGTTTTTTTTAATGATTTTATTTTAAAATCATGTACAGAGACGCGAAATATTCGAAAGAAAAATAATTTGGGATATCACCACCTCAAAGAGTGTTCGACCAAATACTCTTGAGACCAACACAGGACAGCTCCAATGTTTTTGTTTGAAAACCTGGCGTCGTTCTCACGTCAGCCCGTCAGATGGCAGACGGTATTCTCGCTATGAACACTGTAGCTGTTTAATATATACACATGGCACCAACATTACAATGAAAATAACTCAGAAAATTTTATTTAAAAATTACACAGATTTATGTGGGGGAATGAAACCTTCAAAACTTAAAATTTCTAAAAAAATAAGTGAATCGTTTGATACCAGAAAATTTTTAAACGGTTAATCTATAAAATATTTCTGCAGTCTCACCTCTTGCCGCTAGGTTATTTTTTTTCACGCTGTCGCTTGTGTTGTTAGTAGTCTATAAAGTCGTCCGGTGTTGGTCTCTCAGCGTGTTTGGTTCGACTCCCCTGAGCGGGCGACGGGAGATTTTACCTGATTCCCAGGAAGTGCATAGAAGAGCCCACGCAGCTGCAGCTGGCGTCGCTTCTTCCCCTCCGCCCCGCGAGACTGTCCCGCGAGCTGGTGCGTGCGCGGCCCGCTAGAGGCGCTGCTGTCGCGTGACGTAACGGACTACACGGCAGCGGGGCTACCCCCCTTTTCGGGAGCTACTTGCGCGACTGTACCAGACGGAAAATAACTACTATAGTCTGCAACTACTCTCCTACTGAATTTTTAACAAATCCTCTAACTTACAACGCTGGACTACAAATTTACGTGTTTCATAAGAGGATTGTATAATATGATAACCCTTATATCATGACGCTAATATATATTTTTTTTCTTTCGCGAATTTACCAGATATGTGGACACAATAACTGGGAGATAAAATACACGCGCTAAAATAAATAAAACAATTTGTTAACAACTTGATCAAACAGGCAGACGGCAACTTAGGAAAGTTGGTCCTCCCTCCCCAAAGAAAGGTCAGTGGTTTCCGATCGGAAGCCGCAGGTTTTGTGCTCCCGGAAACTTGTTTGTTCCGTCGCCCTTTAAGACCCCCGGTCCGCGAGAGTTGGCGCGCGTTGCCTGACTGCTAGGCGCAGCTAGCAACAGGCTGGCGTGCATCCTCCGGCGAGGGAGGGGAAGCTGTTCGCCCGAGGGGAGGGAGAGGAAGGGGAGGCTCGGTGGGCGTGGCCTGCGCGACCCCCCCCAGCAGTCCGACTTAGGCGAGGGGTGGGGAGGGGTCGCGCGGGGCGCGGGTGACGTCACGCCACGTGACGTAGGCGGGGACACGCATGCGCCTGCGCCGCGGCTGGCGCGCCAGATTGGTTGTCATGGCGACTCCCGCCCACCGTATTGCCCGAGTGGGTGGGCTCCCAGCTTAAAAACACAACGCCGTCAAGAGGAGGGAGGGGAGGAGATGGAGTGGGTAGGAGGGGGGGGGGGGGGGGGCGAGCTCCGAGCAGGGGCGGGGTGGATCCTTTTTTGAAAATCCGCGTTGCCCCTGGCAACAGTTGTGTATACACGCGCCTGCACCGGAGGCGGAAAATAATAACAATAATATTAACCTGGCTGCGGAGGCTTATTGTGGCAGAAGACTCGCTAAACACGTTGCTGCGCGTATCGTGTTGCTTGCGAGGCGCTCTGGAATATAAATCATTAACCAACACTCTTGCCAAACGGTAAACAATATTCTGTTTTATCTACATAATAAGTTTTTGGCAATTTTTTATTTTTTGCCGTCTTAGCCATTTCATCATGCGTGCGTATAAACTATTGTAGCTCAACGATAGTTTTTTCATTAAACCATAAAAATAGCCAGCACCTGAGTTTGTTTAAGAAATTCGATCTGTCGCTACCTCTTGGGAGGTTGATTTTGTTGACTAACTCTCCGATGTTGCATGGATAGAATAACAGAGTTAATTATACCGCGTATATAGCAGTCCGTGTGTATCTCGTCTGTATAAAGCTTCACGGTTCTCATTTCCCACAAATTTGTATAAATAGCCAAATAATATTTTTGACATGCAAAATATGAAGTCCAGAAAATATTTTTATAAGTTAAAAATAATCAATACTTTACACTTAGTCTACGCCAAAATAAAACGTTTAAATTACCAAATCTGTAATAAATAATAACTAAATTTTGCATTTTCACACAGTTAAGCTTTTACTGCATACAAAAACGTTAGGCAGAGGCATTATTCAAAAGGCACTGTAAAATGAAGTATTGTGACTTCAAATAAAATAATTATTTTAAAATCCACTATAACATACTATATTTAGGTAACGAAAAAAAAAACAACTTTTGGTACACCAGAATAAAAGGTTATAAGCGATCACCAATAATTTGAATATACTACCTAATTTTTCTTTGTAGGTCAAAAAATAGATCTTCATAAAACCTATGTATTGCTTGGTAATAATAATTGGTGTCAAAAACAAAACTGATATTTTGTTTCCTTAGTGGCTTTTTACAATTAATATGGTAAGTTGCTTGGGATAAACAAAAGGTGTCCATAATAGTAGACTAGGCATTTCACATCTTTACTAATAAATTTAACAAGCTAAGTTCTACTAACTACATTATAGACTACTTATAGGCTCCACATAAAACCCTATTATTTGTCGGTCCCCAAGCATTTATCTCGAGCTAGGAAAAAGATTAGGCCTATGACGAAAGGGAGCTATGGCTTATAAATTCCCTATTATCGATTTAATAAGAAGAGGGCTACAAATCCCCCTTTAAAACTACATACTGATAAAAATGTTACGGACTAGTACTTGAAAGTTCTTGCATATTTATTCAAGACATTTGTAAACATTTTTATATACTTACAGCTGCCAACCAAAACGAATCAACATTAACTGCATCAAGATAATATTTTTATAGTTTTCTAATGTGAAATACCTTTACTTACATATTTTACATTCCTTCATTACTCGTTTGACTTGTGGTTTGCGAATCAAACAGCTTCAAATCTCAATCTTAAGTTAGTGTACACACGTAAAGAATTAAGGAGTATAGTCAGATTGAACGTAAAGTTATCACCAGCTTTAAGATGATAAATCTTAGCATTTATAATATATATAATATATAATATAATATATCTCCTAACCTATTAAAAGTAAATGAATTCGGGTAGGGTTTAAAAAATATATTTATTGCAGGCCTACCAAACCATACCTATGCATATTGATAATATTTAATAAAAAAAACAGCAGTTTTACTCAGTAAAAAGTAAAGTCAAGACAATCTGGTATTTAGTAAAAGCATTAGAGCCAAGTGCCAAGTGTCCCTACTCTATTAGAACATTTAGGCATCATTAAGCTATTTCTGAAATTGAAAAACCACTTATAATTAATTGTGCTTGCAAGCACTGGAAATTAAATTTAGATTAATTGATTTTATTTCTTCGGGTATGTTTACGTATATCATTTTTTAATATTTACATAACCAAACATCTATTGAAACCGTATACTTAAAGCATGATTTTTATTACATTTGGCATTAATATACAGGTGGTAGTATCATTTCTCAAAGTCAAGCCGAGATTATTTGATAGTCCAAAAAACTACGATTATGAATTTAAAAAAAAGGATAGTTTTCGAGTTATAGCCATTCATTCAAAATATATAAATATATTTAAATGTAAATATTTATAAAAATAATGCACCAAGTAATTAGATTCGGTGTTTTCAAATGTTTGCTACGCAAACATAAACAGCTGTACTGTTGATACAGTACGGATGATTGATTTGTTTGAAAAATAAAATCAAAATTCTATACTTTCAGGGAGAAAATATTTATTTGGAAAATTTCAATGGCCAACAATTTTAATCTTGTAAGTATGACTCATCATGCTGTAAAAAAATACTACTTAGCAAGTTATTTTAAAAGATGACTAATTAAAGCAAATAACATTTTAAGTTATCAAAGTAATTTTTATTTTTCAGGGTGAATAATCAAAGTTAACCGATTCAAAATTGTGGCTGCATAAGTAGTGCAAAGAATATTTTTGTTCCCCAAAAGTACACTTCTAAAAAAATGTTGTAAAAATTACAAGGAATTGGTTTGTATTTCACCATCCCTTGTAAAAGTAAATCAGTAGCGTGTCTTGTAATATAATCTGCTTGTAAAATTACAGGAACGTAGCTTGTAACGCAACAAAATAAACCCTTGTATAAACACGTAGTCACCGACAGTTTCAGCAGGTCGTGTAGCTGTGGCATCTCGTAAAAGCTGATTTTTGCACGATACTAATAATAAAGCTCCCCAGAATCTATGAGCATGCTTTGACACCATATATTTCTTAATGTTATCCTTACTTCTCAACTGATGGTTTTGCTTTGTGGCTAAGGTCTCTGATTTGCAAACTTTGCATACGAAACAGCTTCCCTCGATTTGTAAAGACCCACTGCGATAATGATTATTTATTGTCATATTTAAAAACTTAACATGTAATATACATACAACAATATGGCAACGTAAATCCACCTGAATAACATCAAAATACAAAATATAATTTGCAATTTGGTATAAAGCTCTGCCTTGTAGTTTTACAAGTGATATCGCTGGCAACTGAGTTTCCAAGGATTTTCCTTGTAAAAAGTTGAAACAATTATGTTTTTCTGTGTATAGCATGTTTTATTTTATTTTGAATTGTTGACAATAGTAGGGTTAGATATGATTGCCAAGCAAACATTTTTAGTCACAATATTATATAATGTTTGAAAAAATTCCTATAGCCTAACTCTAAAACTATGACACTTATAAATTTTGGTTTTCTGATTCAGAACCGTTATTATTTAACGTATCAACTGGTCTCGGGTTTTCGCTAAGTTATTGTACATCATGTTAATACGAAAACATAAATTTCTCTAAAAAAAAAATCTACCCAATAAAAATTTGTTCAGTCATCGGAGATCTACAGAACAGCTAGTTAAACATACCGTGAAAGAGTGCATTCTCAAGTTATAATGTAACAGCATATCACATGTACAAGTTTTATCCCTATATCTTACGTGATTTTAAGTTCGTAAGTGAATCCAAAACTTGCATTATTTAACTATTAGGTAGATTCCATATAAAAATACTACCTATTGTTGGCCGTTACCATGGTGCGACTTTCGGAAAAAATTTATGTAGGCCTATACTTATAGTTTTTCATTTCATGGTCCATAGACACCAAAACCGTCAACTAAAAAAAAAAAAACAGATATCACAATTTTGTGATAACTGTCGCAATTTTCCACAAATTACTTCCAACATGATACATAAAAACTAGTAGTGGAAAATCTCGGTCGAGCTCGTAAATTGGCAATATCAGACCAAATGGGTAGAGAGGGGATGGTTGGTTGAAAAACAGATAAATCGCTGTTACTCCCATAATGTGGAAAATATCAAATCCGTTTGAACGTATAATATATTATATTCTGTCTGAATAAGTTTTTGATAACTTCAACCACAACTGAAAGGGGTTGAAAAAAAAAAACAAGAGTTGGAGGACAAAAAAAATCATAACTTCCTTCATAGAAACATCTAATTCGTGCAAAAGTTGTATTAATTTTATCATTTTTATCTAGAACTTTTGTGTGAAACAACTTTGGACTAGACTAGACGAACCATTGCTAAGGGGTTTAAAAAATAAGGAGTAAATTTTAAATATCATAACGCCCTTAGTAGGTACACTATCGAATCCATTCTGATTTTTGTTTAACTGTCTAAATATTGACTAAAACATTTTTTTGTTTACCCAACCACTATAAAAGGGGTGTAAATAACAATGTTTCAAAGTAAAATATAAACATTAACTTTTTTTAATAGGTATACTACCATATCTATTATAAATAAGTGTATGAATCCTTAAATTTATCTAAAACTTTGGCTGAAACATTTTTTGATGAAATGAATTAATACCGTAAAGTCAAGGGTTGAAATTAAAAAAAAAAATCGAAACTTTCTATGTACCTATTAAAATCTATTGAATTTATTTATACCACCTTAATATTATCTTAAATCTTGGTGCAAAGTAAATTTTTATACGACCACGTAATTGGTGTAAGGGATATAAATTGAGTTTGAAGGTAAAAAAAAATTGAGTAGGGCCTAATTACCTTAAAAGGCATATAATATGAAATTCGTTCTAAGCTATTCAATTATGCGTTCTAAACTATTCAATGCTGGATACATTGAGTTAATAATATTTGTAAATTTCATAAATTGAGCAAATATTTAATCGATAATTTTGTAATATTTGAGATACTAAATATATTATGTACATTAAGTTCTTAAAATTTTCCAGAAGCTTAAAGAAGTTTCCAAAATATTGCCAGAATAAATAGGTAATTCATAATCCATTTACGCCTTTTTTAAATTTACAATTATACATACTAACAGAGGCAAAAAAGTTTATACATTTTTGTGCTTAAGACTTTGTTAACATGTAGAGAAGCCTATAAATGAAAAATTATTAGTTTAACTAATGCAAGTTTTTCAAATTTATTCCCAAACCGTCAATCATGTTTAACATAAAATAATATACGGATTACATGCTATTACATTTTATAACAAGAGATATTGTAATTTCATGGTGCATTTGTTTAACTAGCGCTATAGCGTCCACAGTTAAATATGTAGATTTTGACACCTGGCAACTGTTAATTCGCTGGCTGCCTTATCTGTTGGAATTCACTCATTCATAAAATTGACTACGCTTGATTCAGTAGCTGAGTAACTGAAGGTAATCAATTCTCGCCGAGTAGAATAAATTTCATGCGAAGTTACAGACAGCTAGGTTACACAAAGAACATTTAAAAATTTAAAATTCCTGCTAGCTATATTCAAATGCATTTTAAGTCTGAATCCCACTGACAAATTTCAGCACCAGTTTATAAGTTAAAAATATGTCTACTTACAAATTAAGATCTAAAGTTCTTCACAAGGTTTCTGTACGTATTTGAAGTTGGAGCTGAACTTGTTTATTACAAAAAATATATTCCTATATATATATTGTATGTAACTAAGAGAGTATAAATAAATTTTAGTTGATTTATCTTCTAAAACCACAACAAAACAATTTGCTGTCGTAAAATTATTTCATTGAAACGATTCATTTATCAGTGATAAGTTTATTTAGTTTTTTCTTTGGTCTTGAAAGCTTAGTTTCAGCGGTAAAAGATAAGGAAACTTTTATTTTTGGTGTTGAATAAATGTATTCGGGTTGAATCATGTTATTAGGGCCCTGCATTCTTCATTAAATATTCATAACGCTCATTCGACTTCAATAAGGCATACCCGCACAAATTGTTATCTTCCTTGTAACTGACCGTATACAAGAGAATTAATGGCCTTATTTGACCAGGCCATTTAGGACGCGTTTTCTTCCTGATTGGAGGGCTATGATTTGTGTAGCATAAGTAACCATGTACCTACCTGAAAGGAACTCAACAAATCACGAAACCTAGACGATGTTTTATTTTTTTTTTTAACTTTCAGCTAGACTCTAAATATTTTCACAAATAATACATGCCACTAAATATTATTTGTAGGTATGTAGTATCCGTCGGTATTAACTTAGTTGCTTGTTTTTAGATGATATTGTTCACGGTATTCCAATTTGTAAACTGTATATATTTCTTTCTTCTTTCGTGGCATTTGCAAGCAAAATTTATTCTGAAAAATTCTGTGAATGTTTACGTAACACATAGTCTACTTAAGTTAATTACTTTATTAGACCACAATTTTTTAAATTATCTATTGTTTATATTTAAAAACCTGTAATTAGAGGACAACCATTACCTAATGAAAAAAGCTTTTAACTATGATACTAACCATTAAAAACAGTGATTGTGCCCTTCCACAGAAACAATGATTAAGCATTAGTAACAACATAAAATATTCCAGCTTCAGAATCATAACGAAAAATAATTAATTTATTTTTTTCACTTATGGTCTAAAATGTTTCACAAAGCTGTAATTCTTTTTTGAATTTAGTGTTTAACATTTAATTTATTGAGAAACAAAGTTTTTAAGACGAGACACAAAGCACTTAGTAAATATTTAAATGAACAAATTTCTTCAACCACAGCAATTCTCGTTGCTCTCATAAAACACGCATTGCTGTGGTTTTTCATTAAAAACAATATCCAAACGCGTATTTTAGTCTTCAATAACTCTTAAAACGATAAGTTTTATAATTGTTTTATTGGTTTTGAACTTACAGAGAAGTTAGCTGACTGAATTTAGACTTATTCTCTATGATCTTTAACTAAGACATGTCACTGAATAAGAATTTGATATTTTTCTTGGTGATGAGCAAAATTTTTAATTATATAATTTATTATAGCTTATAATATTTTAAGAGATGTGCGATACATTTTGTATGTTTTTTCATTTTTGTGAGTGACAATAATAATTAAGTATAACGAATGAAGTTTTTTTACAAATGCCATTAATTTAACGTACCACGTTTACATTTAATGAGACTTTTATGTGGATTATAGGGTTTAAAACTGAAAAAAAAAACTATAAAGCACCTTGCTACATAATTGATTACCGAAACGACCAGCTCATATTTGAGCCAGTGTGTTATAATACTCCAAACTTGATTAATTATCTTATCCCGTGTATTACCTGGGATGGCGATTGAAACGCGGGATACTGTTCCATCTCATTGTCCTCAATACTCCCAGTGACACGTGGAGTCCACGTGGGATTAGCAGCAGTAGCGAACACGGTATGACGCGTGTGCTGTTAACACGTGACACATTTCTCGCATGGGTTCATTTACGCTTGGTGAAAATATCATTCTATCAACTCCAACTGAATTTTTTTTGAAGCTTCAGCTTATTCGTAAGCTTTCTGCAAGCGCCAACTATCATACGTATGTTTTCATAATAACATAATTTGGTGAATACATTAGACATGATTGTTGTAAAACAGCGTTAAATTCTAATTTTTTTTTGTTACGTTCCTAAATATTAACGTAAGTTTTTGACCAATAATTTGGGGTACTGGTATTTTATATGACTCGATTTCATCATTGTGCATCTGTTTAACAAAAAGTTAAAAGGGAAAAAATGTTCGTTGATTTTCCATTCAGGTTTATGGGATTATTTTCAGCACATGTTTAGGAACAATACAAAATATTTTTCACAGTGCAGGTACAGGTGATATATTTTATGAACTTTTTTACGTTATGTATAAAACTTACGTTCTTATTTTAATTCTGGTGGCTAATTACTTCAGTGAGTGGTTCTTGCGTATTAATAACATTTATTTTCAATTAACTATGACACAAGCAAAGGCGCAATTTGCGGCGAAAGGGTTTCGAAAGTAGGTGGTAACCTACATTCGTCATTTTACTAGGCTGTCTAGGCCTGTATGCATCTAATAAGTGGAAAAATTCAGTAATATTCTAAACATCTTTCTTAAAACATACCTATGTTTGGTGTTATTATCAGGTTTATTATCCCTGTTTCACAGATACGTTTGCCTCAGCTGTAAAGGGCTTTTTAATACCAGGGGGGGAGGTAATTTGCTTCCCCCTTTTTTTCCTCTTCGCCAATGGTCACATCACTTACACTTACCATCGGTTCTAACTGAAAACCTATTGAACTATTTATGCTCTGAACACTGGCACCTCCTAGCCGAATTAAATGGCAAGATAAAATTGTAACAATTGATTAACAAAGCGTCAGTAGTTCCTGCGAAATGGTAAACAGCTACCAATGTGACATAAACCTTACGAACTTTATCAGTAAGTGGCTTTTACGGGGGGAGGCTGAATTGTATCCCCTTGGAAAGGGTACCTTTCATACTTTTGGTGGCGGTAGTGTAGCTTGGTAGAAACTGGAAAGTTAACCTTTCCTATTTCTTATAATGTTTCGGTTTTATGCAAATATGGTCTGGAAAGGTATCCCCTCGGAAAGGGTACCTTTTCAGGATTTTCTGTACAATGACACAGCAGAAAATAAACTGGAAAGGTACCCTTTCAAAATTTTGCTCTTTCATAGCCCAATCAAAGTCATAACTTAAGAATTAAGAAAGTATTTTTTTACATTTCATTTGAAGTAGTTTTCAATCATGCCGTAAGTAACGATTCGTAGGTTAATATCATAAAAATATAAAAAAATACTTAAAAATATTGTGGACGGTTGATTGGGTTAGTATAGCTACATTAAAATACTATGAAATCATGTGATACCTTTCCAGTGCATATTTGCATTAAAACCGAAAAAATTTAAGAAATCGGAAAGGGTACCTTTCCAGTTTCTACCCAGCTACACTACCGCCACCAAAAGTATGAAAGGTACTCTTTCCGAGGGGATACAATTCTCTCGTCCTGTTTTCACAGGCTGGGTCTTTATTTAGTTGTAAGGGACTATATCTCCAGTCTAAAACTATTCATCTACGATGTCCATTGGGGATACGTTTATAATACTTGAAATTGTTAGTCACGAGTAGAAGGTCATGCGTTTTACTATATTGTAATTATTTATCTTTAAATTCTGTTACGAAGCTACCTTAAAACTCAACACACACTAGCAATATCCGTAACAAGTGCAACACTTCTAGGCCACACGATTCTGCACAAAGGCTTGAGGTAACTAACTGATATCCTGGGATTCATTACAGTGGGCTCTGAACCATTTTGTTACCCAAACCGTTGCTCGTGAATTCAGTAATGGCCCTCTCGCCATTTAAGTACAGTTCTTCAAAGATCGTGGTTTAGAAATAGGTACTATTTGAGAGTATTATTTTCGTCGACCGAATAGTCGGTTCGACCAGAACCTACAAACGAAGCCACGACAGAAAATGGCCGCAACATCTTTGCGATCCTTAAAAGACTATTATTTCACATAAATCAAGGATAAGTATAAAAAAAATTCAAAATTGGTCAAATTGAACTATAAAATGTTGTGGTAATTATTTTTTCATGCCAAAGTCGATGTCATTTGAGTTAATAAGTTTACCGTTAAAGTTTCAAGTAAGCTAGAGTGCGCAGTTATGTGAAACACATGCGGTGCAGATGTGCGATAGTCCCCCCCCCTCCCCATAGGACGATAGCCCTTCTCGCCGGAGCACCGCGCTACCTCGCTCGCTCTAGTGCTGCAGGTTGAGAACGCGCGGGGGGTTGCTACAAGTATCGCGGTAACCATGGCGACCGGACGTCGACAAGAGGCCCTTCTCGCCGGAGCACCGCGCTACCTCGCTCGCTCTAGCGCTGCAGGTAGACGGCGCGCGGGGGTTGCTGCAAGTATCGCGGTAACCATGGCGACCGGACGTCGACAAGAGGCCCTTCTCGCCGGAGCACCGCGCTATCTCGCTCACTCTAGCGCTGCAGGTTGACGGCGCGCGCGGGTTGCTGCAAGTATCGCGGTAACCATGGCGACCGGACGTCGACAAGAGGCCCTTCTCGCCGGAGCACCACGCTACCTCGCTCGCTCTAGCGCTGCAGGTTGACGGCGCGCGGGGGTTGCTGCAAGTATCGCGGTAACCATCGCGACCGGACGTCGACAAGAGGCCCTTCTCGCCGGAGCACCGCGCTACCTCACTCGCTCTAGCACTGCAGATTGACGGCGCGCGGGGGTTGCTGCAAGTATCGCGGTAACCATGGCGACCGGACGTCGACAAGAGGCCCTTCTCGCCGGAGCACCGCGCTACCTCACTCGCTCTAGCGCTGCAGGTTGACGGCGCGCGGGGGTTGCTGCAAGTATCGCGGTAACCATGGCGACCGGACGTCGACAAGAGGCCCTTCTCGCCGGAGCACCGCGCTACCTCACTCGCTCTAGCACTGCAGATTGACGGCGCGCGGGGGTTGCTGCAAGTATCGCGGTAACCATGGCGACCGGACGTCGACAAGAGGCCCTTCTCGCCGGAGCACCGCGCTACCTCACTCGCTCTAGCACTGCAGATTGACGGCGCGCGGGGGTTGCTGCAAGTATCGCGGTAACCATGGCGACCGGACGTCGACAAGAGGCCCTTCTCGCCGGAGCACCGCGCTACCTCACTCGCTCTAGCGCTGCAGGTTGACGGCGCGCGAGGGTTGCTGCAAGTATCGCGGTAACCATGGCGACCGGACGTCGACAAGAGGCCCTTCTCGCCGGAGCACCGCGCTACCTCACTCGCTCTAGCACTGCAGATTGACGGCGCGCGGGGGTTGCTGCAAGTATCGCGGTAACCATGGCGACCGGACGTCGACAAGAGGCCCTTCTCGCCGGAGCACCGCGCTACCTCACTCGCTCTAGCGCTGCAGGTTGACGGCGCGCGGGGGTTGCTGCAAGTATCGCGGTAACCATGGCGACCGGACGTCGACAAGAGGCCCTTCTCGCCGGAGCACCGCGCTACCTCACTCGCTCTAGCACTGCAGATTGACGGCGCGCGGGGGTTGCTGCAAGTATCGCGGTAACCATGGCGACCGGACGTCGACAAGAGGCCCTTCTCGCCGGAGCACCGCGCTACCTCACTCGCTCTAGCACTGCAGATTGACGGCGCGCGGGGGTTGCTGCAAGTATCGCGGTAACCATGGCGACCGGACGTCGACAAGAGGCCCTTCTCGCCGGAGCACCGCGCTACCTCACTCGCTCTAGCGCTGCAGGTTGACGGCGCGCGAGGGTTGCTGCAAGTATCGCGGTAACCATGGCGACCGGACGTCGACAAGAGGCCCTTCTCGCCGGAGCACCGCGCTACCTCACTCGCTCTAGCACTGCAGATTGACGGCGCGCGGGGGTTGCTGCAAGTATCGCGGTAACCATGGCGACCGGACGTCGACAAGAGGCCCTTCTCGCCGGAGCACCGCGCTACCTCACTCGCTCTAGCGCTGCAGGTTGACGGCGCGCGGGGGTTGCTGCAAGTATCGCGGTAACCATGGCGACCGGACGTCGACAAGAGGCCCTTCTCGCCGGAGCACCGCGCTACCTCACTCGCTCTAGCACTGCAGATTGACGGCGCGCGGGGGTTGCTGCAAGTATCGCGGTAACCATGGCGACCGGACGTCGACAAGAGGCCCTTCTCGCCGGAGCACCGCGCTACCTCGCTCGCTCTAGTGCTGCAGGTTGACGACGCGCGGGGGGTTGCTGCAAGTATCGCGGTAACCATGGCGACCGGACGTCGACAAGAGGCCCTTCTCGCCGGAGCACCGCGCTACCTCGCTCGCTCTAGTGCTGCAGGTTGACGACGCGCGGGGGGTTGCTGCAAGTATCGCGGTAACCATGGCGACCGGACGTCGACAAGAGGCCCTTCTCGCCGGAGCACCGCGCTACCTCGCTCGCTCTAGTGCTGCAGGTTGACGACGCGCGGGGGGTTTCTGCAAGTATCGCGGTAACCATGGCGACCGGACGTCGACAAGAGGCCCTTCTCGCCGGAGCACCGCGCTACCTCGCTCGCTCTAGTGCTGCAGGTTGACGACGCGCGGGGGGTTGCTGCAAGTATCGCGGTAACCATGGCGACCGGACGTCGACAAGAGGCCCTTCTCGCCGGAGCACCGCGCTACCTCGCTCGCTCTAGTTCTGCAGGTTGACGACGCGCGGGGGGTTGCTGCAAGTATCGCGGTAACCATGGCGACCGGACGTCGACAAGAGGCCCTTCTCGCCGGAGCACCGCGCTACCTCGCTCGCTCTAGTGCTGCAGGTTGACGACGCGCGGGGGGTTGCTGCAAGTATCGCGGTAACCATGGCGACCGGACGTCGACAAGAGGCCCTTCTCGTCGGAGCACCGCGCTACCTCGCTCGCTCTAGTGCTGCAGGTTGACGACGCGTGGGGGGTTGCTGCAAGTATCGCGGTAACCATGGCGACCGGACGTCGACAAGAGGCCCTTCTCGCCGGAGCACCGCGCTACCTCGCTCGCTCTAGTGCTGCAGGTTGACGACGCGCGGGGGGTTGCTGCAAGTATTGCGGTAACCATGGCGACCGGACGTCGACAAGAGGCCCTTCTCGCCGGAGCACCGCGCTACCTCGCTCGCTCTAGTGCTGCAGGTTGACGACGCGCGGGGGGTTGCTGCAAGTATCGCGGTAACCATGGCGACCGGACGTCGACAAGAGGCCCTTCTCGCCGGAGCACCGCGCTACCTCGCTCGCTCTAGTGCTGCAGGTTGACGACGCGCGGGGGGTTGCTGCAAGTATCGCGGTAACCATGGCGACCGGACGTCGACAAGAGGCCCTTCTCGCCGGAGCACCGCGCTACCTCGCTCGCTCTAGCGCTGCAGGTTGACGACGCGCGGGGGTTGCTGCAAGTATCGCGGTAACCATGGCGACCGGACGTCAACAAGAGGCCATTCCCGCCGACCCGCTCGCGCGGAATTTTCACCGCATCACGCTAACTGGCAAATATTTGTCACCGAGAACGTGATCGCATGGACAGATTGCAGAGCGTTGCAACTACCGCATTTAGGCTACGATTTAATGCTTCTAAAAAAAATATTAAAATGCATAATTAAAAAAATATGAAATTAACTAATAAGTAAACACTGAAGAACTTCCAGGGCACACGTACGTATCTGCAGAGCTCCAGAAAATGAACCACGCTATTTCCAACTGCTCTAGATATCCGAGTGATGTCCGTTTTTCGAAAGGCATGTAAGAATGCGCTGAGAAAAGTGTAAATGGCTTCAGAGTAATTTTAAGGCATGAAACATCCGGTGCAATTTTTTTAAAGCACTCGTGCAGCTTGTATAACATGTTAATATTCATTTCCAAGCCTAAAAATGTTATGGTCACCTATCAAATCTCATATTTGTCCTATGCACGAAGAGAAGACTGAGCACCAGTTCACGTCCTTGCGTTTAGAGGCGACACCGCGCTAAAAGCACCAGCGAGCGTCGCACTTATCATCCCACCTCACTTAAATAGATATACCTTTGACTAGTTGACAGGGAGGTCATCATAAATGGAAACACGCCTCACCAACTTTGGATACTAAATGATGTGATAGCTACGTCCCCTGTAAATGGAACAGTGATATTCATGTAAAATTACAGATATTTGTACATTTGTACATTTACCTAGCTTTATCACTACAAAATAGTGTTCGAAGTTATACTGGGTTCAGATTTTTACCCAGGCATTTATGCTTTGTGTTGTCCCAGTAACTCCAATAGTTAAAAGTTCTTTGTAAACTGTTTCCTGAATTGGATTCCAGTTATGACTGCGCACATAATAAGCATAATACAACAAAATAAAGTACAACTATGAAATATTGATTAAATTTTCCATGATTTGAAAAATTATGCTTGCATGAAAAATCAATTACAAATACATTTAAGTGCTAATTTTTGTAAGAAATCTTAGTAGATATTATCTCAAAAAATGTATTTGATATATGCAAAAATAACCATAGCCATTTGTGTTAAAAATTTACAATATCTTTCTTGTAGTATAACAAACTATATCTTGGCAACTGGGTTCAAAATAATCTTTTATAAAAGTACAGTTTTTATCTTTGTAACCATTTTTCTCGGAATGATATCGGGAAAGCATGAGAAAAGAGATTTATAATAACCGGACAGGTATTCTTCTTACCCGAGCCAGCCGAAATGCTTGTTGAATCATTGCTTGATCTCTTTCTTTCTCTTTTTTCATTAGTGTTATTCCGAGCGCAAAATAACAAACGGAAAAAGAGGAGAATTGCAATATTTTAAGATCTAAACTGGCACCAGAAAGAAAAGTAGCTTGGTTAAAATGTTCACGCTACTCCTTTTCAAATAGTTCTGAATACGCGAGTGGTTGCTCTACTCTTGGCTAAAATAATAATAATGTTAATTTAAAATTATTACAAAAAAAGTCAGAACCGTTGTAACCATAGTGAACTTACAGAGAATAGTTTCGCCGTAGTCCAGTCGTTTGAGGAAAAAAAAGGAGGGGGGATGTTAGAGATTCAATATTTCAAAATTTCTTATTCTCGAGCATATTGGAATCCTGACTTAATCTCAGGGCGTGTCCTCTCAAGACGTGGCGGTTGGCCGTTACATACTGGGGCAGTCGCTTCCTTGACGATGGCGACTGCAATGCCAACCGCAACGTCGGAGAGTTCAATCTTCCACTTCGACACGGTCTCACACCTCAAGCTCAACAAATTACAGACGTCGCCGTATGATAATATTGCCGATACGTTGACAACAAAAGTAGATTTTTTCGTGTGCACACTCTCTCAACAGAATTGGTTGTTGAACCTGGTGGCCAGAATCGCTAAATGTCACGCTCGTGCATTTTTGAGGTGTCGATGTCCTAAGATGTGCTACAGAATGACTTGGGACTGAGCTCCAAGTTTGGGCACAACTAGATTTGTATCGAATGTCATCGTCTGCTCTTCTTTCTGAAAGATCAAATTTTTAATCACAACCAAAACCAACATGTCAACGTTTCAGGAAGCATTGAGTTTCTTTCTTACACCTTCATTAAAGTCTCTTGACACAACTGCCATTAATAATCTTTCACTTACTTGTGTTCACATTAACTGTCATCAGTTGCGTGAACATGATGATTATTATTTCAGATACAAATAAATACACGCAAGAATGTTATGTTAATTGTGTGCAAATTTGAACTCATTATGTGTACATAAAGAGCAGTTTACAATGAAAAACTAACAATTGTAATAATTTGGTTTTTATAATACACACATTTAAATATAGCATGGTAAAGCATTGAATAAAACATCTAGTGATGAACATGTTTCTAAAAATGTTAATGATTTTTAATGTTATATTTACAAAAAAATTAAAAATTCTTCCTCTACATGTTAATTAGCCTAATACCAACATTTGTAAATATACTTTAAAACCAGTAAATTAATTGAACACGAAGGTTTAAGTAGCATTTCAAGACAAAAATGTATCAATTTTATCTTATAATGATTTCAAATACTTGAGCAAGTACTGCAGCCTCAAAATTTAAGGTATATAACGAGGTAAGGAGAAACATTTGTATATTCCTCCGCATAGTGATTAAATGTACAATATTTTACTAGTATGTTTGCAAGAAAAAGGATTTTGACTACTATTTTTTTTAAGACTTGCCAACATTACGTTAAAAATATATAAGGCTATGCTGTGTTATCAAAGCATATATTAGGGCTAATTGGTGCTTATAAAAAAGTGTGTTGTTAGCATAACGAATAAAGATCGGAAATGACGGACAGCTAGAAAATTAAACATCTACAATATGGAAAAAATTGGTTGTCTGTAAAGTTGGTATACAGACGATAGTTTAACGTGACAACGTCATAACAAAACATTTATGAAATGATTGCATACTTTTATGAATAAAATTGAATAATTTTTATTGAAATATCACTATTTTTTATGAATACAAAGAAGGAGTGAAATGGAATCTACAATTTAATTCAAATTAATTAAACTATGTTTATTACTTCAACGAAGAGATTATTTTAACTATAACTTTTATACATGTTTGCTATTTAACTTCTTCCAATCTGTGTTATTCTGTTAAGGATAGGACGATGATAGGAAAAGTAGGAAACGAATGGGAGTGTTTCAAGTTTAATGTGCCTCGAAAAAGTCAAATCGATGGTTGTTTCAATCGAGTGGAAGAGAGATAGATGCGGCGCAAGCGTACAATGAGCGTAACGGGACACAGCGAAACGGGACAATGTGTGTAACGGGACACGTTTTCGTGCGTGCAACCGGCGTTCATCGTTTTATTAGACGTTGTCACGTCAAAACTTCACATCAAATCAGCTTGAATTTTGTCATCTGTTTGTTCGTCTCGAGGCGCGCGTACCACCTCAGAGATCGAGGGTTGTGTGAATGCATCAGCGAAAGCTCGGAGCCCGAAACGCCGAGAAGTTCATTCCGGGCAAAGTGCCGCTTGCAGACCTGCCGTGAAGAGCGGAACAGGAAATGAATAAATAACCGCGTCTAAGGCGATTACGGGACTTCTCTACCTCGCTATTGACTCATTAATACAAAGAGCAAAGTCTTCGCCCATCGAACTCAGTTTAATTTCTAGCCCGAGCCTGGCTTCCATTAACGTGGGGTTAGTACTTTCTATACTTGGCGAGACGCGACGGCAAACGAACATGAGACATGGAAGAGAGACAGTGATTTGAATGAGTTTAATATTAATTTGATTCTTTTGGGACCGTGTGTAAGGTCACGAAACGTTTCAGATACCTATTTTGTTTTTAGGTGTCTGCACTGCAAAAATAGTTGAGGATATCATAAATGATTAAACTTACCTGAAACTTTAAAACAAAATTAAGGTATATTGATAACAACGTTTTCATTAGTATTAAAAAAATAAACGGTCTTTAGTGGTTGATTTACTACGTACTCTTCTTACTTATATCAATCTACTGAAATGTAGGCGACCACTTGAGCTTATTTTCCCACCTGCTGTGTTCTGTACGCCACTTTTACACGTATTCGCCAGAGCTAATTTGCTTCGGCGGAGAGGGTAGCAACGCGAGAAGCGTGCTTGTTGAGAGGAGTGGGGGGGGGAGAGGGGGTAGTTAAGTGGGGCAAAAGGTAGGGGGAAGGGGTTCGGCGTCATGCGCAGCTATACAGGAAAGAAGAAATAAGCATCTCCGGTGAAGTTTCAGGGGGCGATGGGTTAGGGGAGGAGGGGGAAGTTGGGCTTTATTTATCGGGGAGTTCGCGGACCGCAAGACAACTCTAAATTAGCAATTACCGTCGGCGCGAATTGCCTCCCCCCTCTTCCCCCCCCCCCTACGGCCCCCCCCCCCCCTCTTAAAACCCGAATCCCTCGCCCAGACGCGCCGACCTGGTTGTGCAACTTTCAAACCGCGCGCGAGAGGCGTGGAAACACCTGTTCTTTCTCGGAGATTGATGGCGGCGCCTGCCGTTGAGACGTTGCGAATATCGTTTCGCCATTCAACCACCCCCCCCCCCCAACCACCTTTTCCGAACCACCTCCTCCTTCAACACCCTTCCTTCCTTTCGAACGCAACATTCTTTAGCGCGAACCGCCGAGAGACAAAAGCCAGACAACTGCCGCTTCAACGCCGCTGAGATGTACGACGTTGCACTACCCGCTACACCTGGCGGCTGTATGTAGAGCCGCATACACTTCCCCCTCGGCAACGTTGTTACTCGACGTATAGCGGAGAGCGTGCTTAAAATTTATGCGCCAGTAATTTTCTGAAACAAAGAGCTGCGTTCTCCCTCACTGGTGCAAGATATTGCCATAGCACGTCAGGAAATCTCCCTCAATATGTAAGTAATCGCTAGAGACCTGCAATATTCGCGGTTTCGATGGCCTTCAGGATAGACTGCACATACCCCTGTACACTCGGGCCAATAACGCAAGATCATTGGCTGCCGACTTGTAAGTCGTCTCAGCTGGTTTGTCTGTGATTCGATCCTTCTTTGGTTGAGGGCTTATAACTGGTTGAGATTCGTTCAGATGAACAGTAAGCCAATAGCAAAATTATCTAAGAGGTGTATGTTTTTGAATTCTAGCCTATCACCGAATGAATCCGCGAATTTTGCAGGTCTCTAGTAATCGCATTTTTTTTATGTGTGGCATATTTGGTAGTAGTGATTTCTGGAACGCAACGGAAGTCGTATGGAACGGAAATGCCTAACCACGGTACTGCCATCTGTGGGTGGATGGCGCATACCAAAGTTCACAAAGCCAAAGGGAAACTTTTTGTATTAACGGCTTAATGAATTTTTTAACAAGATAGCGGTAATTTAAAAAGAATCCTTGTCGAAAATTAGGTCCAATGCCGGGGTTTAGTATCTACTTATTGAATTATTATTCTCTTTTATCGGAGCCATTTCTTTATCTAGTTTTAAATATCGGTTTGCTAATAAAATTATTTGATAGTCGACGTGGTTGTTTTGGCAGCGAATTCTAGCAACGGCTGCGAAAACTACGCGTGATTCGCGCCCAGAAATGTAGATAAAAATACAATTTGCGTATATTTCTCACTCTCAGCATAATTTTTTTTAATGCAACTTTAACATAAATGTCCGAGTTGCGTATTATAAGTGTGCTTGCAGCATTAGAGCACATGAATTTGCTCATTACCAAGGTACCTGTATCCGAGTGGCGTCTGAAGAAATGCATTTAAGAATACTGAGGGCGAATGAGTAGTTCTGTTCCCGCATTTAATTTTTTAACTGTATTTTAGAAGGGTTAAAATGCCTAAAACACGTGTTTTAAGAAATATTTTTGGGGCATCAAACTCTTGGCAAAAATTCTTCAAAGCACTCAAGGAATTTACATTACACTTTTATCTTCATTTCTCCACCATATATTGTAATGGTTAAAACTCAAATCTCACTCAAATTTCATAGATGCCCTATGTATGACGAGAAGACTGTGCGATAGTCTACTATAGCTATTTGATAATTTATGTAGAAATTTGGTTCATGTCACAAAATAGCTTCTGTGGCTTTTATTTTAACCAAAAAATGTTCAGGTCTGTAATCAGTAGAAATCTCATTTGCTGGCCGAAGTTAATTAAAGCGTCCCGTCGCAAAGTGATATGTGCCAAAAGACAAGTTGAAATGGAAGAAAACAAAATTAAGGATTTTTTTTGACACTGAAATCGTTCTGCCCAAGAACTATCCGATTATGAAAGATAATTTAAATATGCATTGTCTATTTATATATAAACGTGAAATAGCCTATCACTATTTGCTCTTTCATCAGAGCCGTTAAGTTTTAAAATTTCCCGTTTTCCCAACCGACTTGCATCCGCTTTGAGTATCAAAAAGACGCAGAGGCTATCACTGTGTGCGTCAGGTATTAACTTGGAAACGCCATGTATTTTTTTTTTTCACATAAAAAAACTACTTTGGCTAGCCCAAGAGATTCGGCACGCCGGATAGTTCGCTTGTTTACACTATAGATGGAAAAGCGATAAACATCGTGTACGCTCAAGCTTTGCAATATAACGTTGAGAATATGTATATATTTGTTTGCTTCTTTACTATCTGAATAATATCTAGTGTCTACATGGAATCTATAAAAAAATTTAAAAAAATCCCCATCCTACTAAAGGTGGGACTCCTTTGACGCGACCGACTACCTGCGACCGGCTACCGGCGACATGCGACCGGCTACCGGCGACCGGAGACCTGCGACATGCGACCGGCTACCGGCGACCTGCGACCTGCGACATGCAACCGGCTACCGGCGAACGGCGACCGGCGACCTGCGACCGATGATAGGCGACCAATCGCCAGTCGCCAGTCACTGGGACAGTGTTTCCTCTGAAACGAATTGCAATCGTCATTCGTCTGCGTTTCCAGTGTTTCTTTTTTTCCTTTTGTGATATAATGAACAATGACACTTAATAAAAGATTTAAGTTTGAATGTGTTTGTATGTGCTGTCGTCGTTGTGTCGTCTATTTAGGTAAATCTTTGGGTTTATCTGTTCAACATACTGATTTAGGCTTGTTCTCTGTGGCTTTATGTTTTCATATAGGTATATTTTTTACTTCTTAATTTACGTTCTTGAAATTTTCAATGACAAACAGTACAAAACTGCAATGGCCCATATCAAAGAAATTGTATTAAATCAAAGTATGTAAGCGTATTTAGCTGTGGCATAGACCTAGAAAATTCGAGATGGTGGAGACATGTATATTCAAACGAGAAAGTTTTCATTCTTACTTTCTCACTTCCTACAGCCCACACTTATAAATAAGATGCATTGCAGCTTTAAGATCAGGAGTGTACAGCAAAATAAATCCTACTTGATCATATAGATACTGATAACATGAGTGTATCATTAAATATATGGTTTTAAAAATAAAAATAAAAATAATGGGATTTATTTTTTTGCTCCGCACAAGAGCGTGACAGCCAGGCTCAGCATAGCTAGGTACCGTCAGCGAAAAACACCCTTAAGTTTAAGCAATTTCGTGCGTTTCTTTGTGAGCGCAGCTGAAACACCCCCCCCCCCCCCCAACCCAAAAGAAAAATTCAACCCCCTATCGTCCCACGGAACCTGGGCTGTTTGTTTCGCAGCTTGTCAAGGCAACGTGGACCTCCCCCCCCCCTTCCCCTTTTACGCTTCAACGGGCAGTAGAAGGGTTTTGGAAAATATAAAAAAAGGAGGGGGGTACAGGGAGACAGTTGGGCTTTATGAAAAAAAAAAGAGGTGAAAATGTAATTCGTGTCGACGACGACGTAAAAGCGAGGTTATTTCGCGGATCAACGGTATGGCAATTTTTCCCCCCCTGCCCTACACTCCTGCGGGGATGCATGGGAACGGGGGGGGGGGAAAAAAAGCCGTATTTTGGCCGATGGGGAAAGAGGGGTTGGGGGGGGGGTGGTGTTTGGACTTGCTACCGGTGCGGTGTCGTTTCTGGCGAAAACAACGGCTAATTGTGTTTGCGACCCGAGGCGGGGGCTGACTCGCCGCTGACGGGAGCGACGGCGAGTTGAGAGAGAGAGAGAGAGAGAGAGAGAGAGAGAGAGAGAGGAGTTGAAGAGGAGCGTGTTTCCGTTACGTCATCGGCGTCGACGAGCAAAAAGGCCCGGCGCGAGAGTGATTCAGAGTGAGGACAGTTGCGGCAGAAAACCTCTTTCTGGTGTTCCGTCCACGCACTACGTGTCTCTCTGCTCCTGGGGGGAAAGTGTAACTGCCACCCCATCTTCCTTTTTTCCGGCCCTCCCGGTTTGAAAGCAAGATCGCCCACACATTTCGCCCGCAGACACAAACAAGTTAAAAATATATATATACATATATCTCCTCTGACCGTAAGTTACACGTAAAAAAAAAAAACATAATAAAGGAGCTATCCCGACCAAAGGTGTTTTTTTTTTGCTTACTTTTGGCCCATCGGCGTTGAATTTCCTGGAAATCTCGTTCCCTCTGTGGCTATAGCGAACCGATACTCATGCTCGAAAAATAGAAGCAACAGTTTGCGACTGTATTTCTAGTATAGGGCAGAGTTAACATTGTACGGTGTCCTTTTAAAAACTTAAATATAAACAATCTTGAGAGGATCTGTTAAGATACAACTAGGACTAAAAAAAATCATTTTCGGCAGAGCCTACAGGCGTAGGTAGATAATATAATTATATTTATATATTATAATATAATATAAATATTATAATGATAATATAAATACATTTAATTCTACTTGATATTTAAAAGTTCTCAAATTTGTAAGGATTTTGACAGTCAAGCAACATAAAATGAGCTTTTTTGTGATATAAAATGCAAATCAGCAGCATTGCAGTTAACCCTATACCTAATGTTTCAGTTCTGTAACGTCATTAAATTCTCCTGGTTTATAGGGCCACCAAAAACGCAAAGAATGTAATATTTTGGCAGCTTACAATGCAAAAAAGTATGGAATGTAAGTAAGCTTACATTTTTTTTTATTTCGTGAAAATTGAAACCATTTTAAAAGTGTACAAGTTGATGTGTGATCACTGCAAATGTAAGATCATGACCTGGTGTGGGAGGCACCCTCTTTAGCGGAAAGCACACCACCGCAATGAGGCGTCTCACCCACCTGGAATAGCTCATAAATAAAAGCAGTGAATAATGAGCTCGCGCACACGGGTCCTCGTCCACCAGCAGTTTTACAGGATCACGGGGGGAGGGGGGGGGAAGTCCCTTAAATAACGACTGGGCGGTGAGGGGGGTGGGAAGTGGGGAAATTTTTGTTTTGAAACGTGAGCCCGGTGAGCTGAGGAAACTTTCTGACGCTCCCCCCAAGCGAAAATTTTCAAACCAATTTGTTCAGGTGCGCGAGACTCGGGGAGTTTCGGAACGGAGCGAAGGAATGAATTTCGCCCCCACGGGAGGTGGAGGGGGGGGGGGGAGAGAGAAGGAAGTTGAGAGGATGGAGTCAGTCGGGGTTAAGGCGGGTCGCGAGAGAGAGGAATGGGCGAAACGTTGATTTATAATGTCCTCGGAGTGAGTACGACTGGATCGCAGGGCGATGCATCACACGCACCGAAACACACACACTCTCTCTCGCGCGCGCACGCTCACCAACACACACAAACACAAACATTACTACCCCCTCCCCAAACCAACCACCCTTACCCTTCTAGGCCAAGACAGCTCAGAAGAACGAGTTTAGTTGGTGGGGAGATAAAACAGGAACAGCCAGGGCGTTCACGAAACTTCCTCCCCGTACATAATCACAAGTGGGATATATCATGGGATTCTGCGGAAACTTTTCAGGGCCAGAGGTCATAAAAGGTCTAGCCGGTCGCTACATTTGTCTGCCGCAGGGAAATAATGGTGAAATTCGCCATCTCTAGGATTGCAAGACCTGATTCTCATGAGCCAGCGAAGTTGAAACGCCATACGAATAAAGGAATAAACAGATAGAAGTGATTAAATATTAATATGGCTCGTAAAACTTTACAAGTTATCGAACATCACCTTTATGTAAGTCATTAGTGCATAGGGCATACTACTGATATTATTTGCTCCTAACCTTTTTTGATGCGTGTGTCGATATTAATCTAAACAACTTATATCCTGAAAATGTTTGGGTTGACTGAATGATATTAATACATCTTGTTTTTACTTGTGGCAAAGAGTTTTACTTTTGCATTTTCATAAACGTAAAAGATTATTTTATGTGTGACAGATTATTTTGAGTATAATTTTTAAACATTTATGTTTTTTCATTATCCATATTGTATAATATAATTTCAAGTAACACAATCACTTCGTTTTCTAAAAGGTACATTGGAGGCGAGTTTAACAATAAATTTGGTTCAAGCGAAGAAATATGACTGAAATATAACATTTATGTATAATATTCATTTTAAGTGACGTGCCTGCATCGCAAAACAAATTATATGACGTGTTACAATTAATTTTTTTTTATTTATTATTCCAGAGTATGGAAAATTTTAACTTTTTGATATCGGAGAGATTATTTTATAAATCAAAATACTCATGTGCAATTGTTGAAACTGAACACACTTTAAGACTATGTCTGTTTCTTTAAGGGCCTATAAAGTTTATATTGGCTGATTGTGGCTTGTTTTCTGTTTGTTTTTGTATTTATGTTCCTTTATCCATTCTTCGGGTTTTTTCAATGACAAAGAATTTAAATGAAGCTTGCTACAATTTTGCAGACTTGTTGTGGCAAGATTACTGTGAGTTTTCCTTGGAAGGCTTGCTGAGAACTTCACATGTGGAGGCTATTTAGCTTAAATCAAGCTAGGTGCAATCTATAAAGCCTTACCATAACAAACTTGTTGCAAGCTTGATGACTTGTCGTTGCAAGACTTATATTCAGAGTCAAATACAAGCGTACTGTAGGCTTACTTGCAATGGAAATGGGAGGGGGTGTTTGGGCTGGAACTACAGAGAACAACTTCGCAGCGGCAGTTTTAAGACTGTCTCCAGTAAAAATAAGTTGGTCTCAAGATTATCCTTTTGAACCTCTCATATCTAAAGATTGGCAGAGTAAACAGAGCTGCAATGTTTCATTTTCCAGTTCGTGGTGTTCTGTACAAATTGTAAACACATTACCCAAAGATCGTAACTCTGAAGAAAAAAAAAAGAAAGAAGACTTCTCAAATAACCACCAAGAGATCAAGTTTGTTTACCCTGTGAAATTTAAAACTCTCTTCGGTCGCGAATTTTTCTGGAAGTGCATTTAATGAATAACTGAATACCGTAAACGCAAACTCCTGCATTAAAAAAAAAAACACTTTTCACTGCATCGGCAAACCCGAGGATACATTTTCTTAGAACTTATAAACAAGCTTCCATCCAGCGATGTATAAAATTCCAAAAATTAACATCATATTTCTTCGCGAAGTTAAGAAAACATTTTTTTTTTGCCAAAGCAAATATTATAATGTAACTACACTTTCCTTTTTGATCGAACCTGTTTGGCGGAAAGTTGACTTACCGTCACATCGAATGTCACAATAAGACGCACATTTCAAACTCTCGCTTCTATTGGTCTTGTGCTAACAAGACTCTTATTTACACGTATTCGATATTCATTTTATTTTCCTTAAGATACGTTTCATTTTATCAGATTCTTTCGTTAAGTCATCTTAGTATCAAGTTACATCTTTAAGATTAAAGCAGAATTTCTTAACTTTTTTCTTACTTTCAGACAAAGTTTACATAATTACAGATAAATGAAGTCTTATTACTCAATATTGGATACAAAATTTTACTTGCAACTGTTTAAATGGCAATATATGTGCCATTATCCTCTTGAATTTCTTTTACTTGCATCTTTTTAATTACATGTTTCCTTGTGAAATCGGTAGCCCCCCGAAATAAGAATTAAATTGTAATGGGAAAAATTGTACTGACTAAGATTGTAAAGTCTTTCTTTATTGACACTTTATACAAGAGCTTTTTTAAATTCTGTGAAATTTCATCAAAAAACATTGACGGATTGGCGAAAATCCTTCAAAAACATATATATTTTAGTGAACATGTTTGAAAGAAACTATCCATTATCAATTTATGAAAGTGAATCGTCAGCAATACACAGCTACTTAATAAAACAATTTTATCGAGCAGAATTTCCCTAGTTTTAAACGCTAACGACGTAGTGTAGTTTAAGAAAGATTCTGGGCGATGATTGGTATATAGTAATATAAATTTTGAATATGCACAGTTACAGATCGTTGCTGGTAGGATGTGACCTGAATTTCCTCGAACAAGTGTCAGACCCTTATTTCTTTCGAACAAAGCACTTTTGACGTGACGTCTAATAAATCGATGAACGCCGGCTGCACGCACGAAAAAGTGTCCCGTAACGCTCATTGTTCCGTTACGCTGTTGGCGGGTGCAGTAATAATAGGTTATGTTACAATTGACTAAAAAATTATGGTGATTAAAGTAATTGATAATAGATATTTGATTCCAGTTTATTTATATGAAAACTTGTTCATAATTATATTTAAATTTTATAGCTAAACGCCTGTTTTTAAAATTAATTACAAGTCATCTACACGTGAACTGTTTCGTCGAATGTTTATAAAGTGAAGTGAAAAGTTAATGTGGTTTTCATTGTTTATTACAACAACAATTTTGGCAATAAAGGTTAATTATTCTTGCATTTTAAAAATCTGATTACTAGTTTAATTTCAAGTATTTATTATTTTATTATTAAAATAAAAAGTATTCAATTTTATTCATAAAAGTATGCAATAATTTCATCAATGTTTTGTTATGACGTTGTCACGTTAAACTATCGTCCGTAAGCCGACTTTACAGACAGCCAATTTTTTTTTCTAGTGTTGAAAGTGGAAACTGTTCGTCCACGGTCATGTTCGCCAGCACAGAGTTCAAAAACATATCAGCTGGTCGTCTAGAGTGACCCGGAAAATTCGCGGGTTCATTTCGTGTTATGCTAAAATTCAAATAATTATACCTTAGTGCTGCTTCTGTCATTGGTTCACAGTTAATCTGGAGGACTGAGGGCCAATTAGAGACCCTCACTCATAGAAGTGTCGAATCACAGGCCACCCAGTCGAGACGACTCACAAGTCAGCAGCCAATGAACAGTTGGCATTTGCCCGAGTGTGTAGAGGATATTGGAGTCTATTCTGGAGGTCATTGAACCCGCGAATTTTCCGGGTCTCTAGTCATCACTAGGGCACCGCGCGAATGGCGAGGCAAGAGTCCCAACCTACGGGCGTGACAAAAAGAAATAAATAATTTACTAACCATGCACATCACCTTATATTTCGACAGCCTGTCTCATCTTCAGTATGACGTCTCTGTAAGCCAGAATGTGAATAGAAATGCAACCTCAAACTACATCCCAAACAACCCACATAACTATAATTTGTCAGGAGATTCTTACGGTATTTTTTTTTTAAAAAAAATGACGCGATTTGGGTTCAAGAATTAATCGAACGGCATGGATGTCATTCCTGGAATTTCAAAATGTTTTGAAAGAGAAATAAACGATGGTGTAAGGATTCGAAATGTACACACGAACTGTCTGACGAGGAAAGACTGACAGGGGAGTACTGAGGAAATAGCGAAGGGGTCGTTCAACTGCTGGTGAACGGGGGGGAGGGTGGTTGCTAAGTCTGGAAGCCCCTCGGGGGGAAGGGGGGGAGGGGGATAACTTCAAGCAGGAGCAAAGCCAGGGTTTGAATCGTGCCTGGGAAGAGCGGGCGAGGAGTTCAAGGAGCGAAGGACGGACCTATTAAACGACTTCATCAAATCTTCCCTGCACTAACGCCCCATTCACTGAGATAAGTTGTAAACCGGGGAAGGTGGGGAAGGGGGGGTGGGGTAATGAGCAGTTACCAGGGAGTGATAGCAGACGTGCTTCTCCTCCCTCGTCCCTCCCACTACCCATCCATCTACATGGGGGATAAAGTCTATATAGGGGTTAAACTAGAGAAGTTCGATAACTATAGAGCAAGACTTAGCGAGGTTGCTCCCTGCCACTACTCCGCTTATCTCAAACCGATTGTGGACTCTTGCTTGATCGATCATGAAGGAAAAAAATCAACCAGGAGAAGCACTAAAACTACAGGCAAAAAAAAAATCACCAAAAAAATTTGTTTTTGCAGGCAAATTTTTGGTCAAATGAAAATGATCGTTGAGTTGCTATGCTCAGTGTCTTTTTTTAAAAGCCCTATTTGGTTATAAATGTAATCTTATTTCACAAATAAATAATGATAATATTTTTAAGCCATTAAAAGAAGTGTACCTATGTATTGTCTAATTATATTTCACCTGTTTTTACGGTAATCAATTCCTTTGTACAAACATGTAAACTTTAGTTATTTAAAACTAAAATAATAAATGTGAGTAATCTTAACAAGAATTAACAGCAGCCTTTTAATAGTGCTGATACATAATTATATATGTTCTAGTATTATTTAATTTATTTTGATATACTTTTTTCATAATTTCTGTTTAGTAACACACTATAGTGTAACACAATAAATAGTTATATATTGTAATTCTCTAAATAAAATTATGTATTTCAATATTTAATATTTTTTTACCCAAATGTTTTATAAAACAATAAGATGCATATCTATCCAAAAGTCAACAAAATTTGAGGTAAAACTGAATAACTTTAATGTTCATTTTTTCCACACTTAAGTGAAAAATCTAAATACTGCTGAGTTCATATGTGCATTAAAAAATATGTTTCAAGGGAAATGAATTTAATTACCAAAGAACAGTAAGGACATAATAAAAGCAGATTTAAAATCACTTTGTATTATAACCACGTTTAAAGAATAGTTTTTATGTTAAGTCTGCTAAGTACATGACTAATGGTGTTGATTTTGCTAGAAAATAATTCTTCACGTCATTAGCTTCACACGTAATGGATTTTAATAATTTATACGATTTTAAAATTGATTCTTTATTAATAAAACATTATAGGTAGTCTTCTCTTGACTTGCCATTTAAATTATAGTTACAAAGTAAATTTACGAAATGGTCCAAACACGATCTATAAATGACGAGGTACAGTCCTCTTTGTAATAATGGAGAAATGGCAGTGTAGGATAAGCTACCAAACAAAGAATTTTTTTTAAAAATTAACTGCCCTTCATTAATCTCTGCAGAAGTAAGATTATAAAAATAGTGTTTGTAAAAACAAAAAGAAATATTTTCAATTAAAGGCACTTAAAGAAAATTCTTTCTCCGGGTTTATAATTGTATTGCAGAATTTAACCTGCTGATATGCTAGCATCACTTTTGCATCCTTCCACAGCGCTCTAAAGCTGCCACAATGTAAAACTCCTAACTTTGTTTTCAGTAGCAAACATCTTTGTGGGTTATAATGATATTACCTACTTTTAATGCAACCACGAAACGTTTGCGAAAGGATGGATTTTTACAATCAAATTTTTTTTTTTCGCCGAAGTATCAAAAGAAGTTAATTTTTAGAACGACTGTAACTTTGAAATGGACAATTATTTTAATTCGCAGCATGTTCCGCTGTCACATGCCGGTAATTTGGTTACATTGTACTAATTACCTTTAAAATAATATACTTACGAACGAACACATTTTTCTGAGGGCTAGGGATTATTTTTTTTGAGGATTCACGCAATAAAATGTTTTGTTATAGCAACAAGAAATATGTATTAAATTTGAATTGAGAGAAAAATCATTTATTCGCGTTCATGATTCTGGGTCACTAAAACTTTACTGTTTCTCCACAGAAAAAAAAATTGTTCACGCAAATTGTTCACGCAAATTCTTGTAGAATTTTAAAATTTTAATTGAGTTTTCAAAGAGGAGCACTCTACAAAGTTGATGTTTCATATTTTACCTTGGACCACAATTTTGTATGTTTGTGTGTGTGTGTGTGTATATATATATATATATATATATATATATATATATATATAAATTTCTATTCTAGAAAATACAAGCTGTTGAGACAAGATGCCGAATATAGTTTAAGTCCTCGATTGAGGTGCAATTCGCCATCTTTGCTGACTTGCCTTCCTTTGAAACTCTACAGAAATGTAAGAAGTATTTCCTTTTTTATTTATTTATTTTGGCATTGTAGAGGGGTTGAACAGCCAACAGCTGCGAGGAGAAATTCCCGCCCCCTCCCGCCAAACTTCTTTCCAACCCACTTTCTCTCATTGCTTTTTTCGGAACGATATTCAGCCCACTTCAACCCAACACCACCTCTTTTTCACCCCCTCCTTACTCCTTTTTGAACCTTTTCTCTCCCTGCCACGAACAGCCGTCACATGTTACGAGAACGTTTTGTTTCGTTCCCTACAGTTGCGGCGAGACAAAGAGAAGGGGGGGGGGGGGGGGGGGAATAGAGATATACGTCCGCTCAAAAACCTCGGAACAGCTCGTGTTGAACCAACTGGGCTGAGTTAGCAGAATTTGAAAAAAATATTTTTAACCGGAATGAAAGAGAGGTAACGGGATTTTTTTAATGGTTGAAATCTTGTTTGTAATCGTGTGATGCTATTTTTTAAACTCTAAACACAACGGTAAACAAATTTTAAATTGTAATTGAATTGTTGCGTGAATGGATCGAACGGAAATGGGTAACCACACATGCTGCAATCTGGGGCGTATGGCGCGATACCAATTTCACAAAGACAAAGGGGGAACTTTATAGTAATAACTGTTTAGTGAATTCAAACAAGAAAGGGCAGTTTATAAAAACATCCCGTGTCGAAAAACAGGTCCAAAGCCGAGGTTTAGTATTTTCTCAAGTCTTTTCCTTTTTTTTTAACGGAGCCGTTCCTTATATAATTTTAAAGTATACAAATGGAATGATTCGATATTCGACTTACTCTTCCGGCAGCGAATTCTAGCGGCGGGTGCGGAAACAACGTGAGATTTGCGTCCAGAAATTTAGTTTAAAACATCATTTGCGTGTGTTTATGACGCTCGACATTAATTTATAGAATTCTACGTTAAATTTCGTGTCCGAGTTTCGTATTATAAGTGTATTTACTCATTCGCTCACATTTTGCTGTTTTTTCTTCTTACGTGGTTTCATGTATAAGTAAGAAAAAGTATTGGTTGAGTATTTTAGAAGAGGACAGTGGAACAGGTGTTTGAAGAACGAGTGATTGAGTATATACTGGACAGAGTGACAACATCCTACCTAAAGGGGGTGAGGAAAGTGTCTATCAGTGACGTTGAAGAACCTAATCTAGGTGGGTTTTTTGTCGCATTGCACTCTATTTACCAAGTCTTCTTTTCACACTTGTACCAGGAGGGCCGTCTTTAAATGACTCACCCAGTATTTCGCAGCAGATAAAAATAACTGCTTTAAAATGATTAGACAGTGAAATGAACCAAAAAAATCGACTTCGGTCGTTATTCAAAGACACACAAATAAGGGTTTAGTTTTTGAATATGTCACAGCTGTAACCTAACCGTATTCCTAGGGCACGATAGTACACGGCCACTACCTTATATTTAGGGAATGGATTTTTGTGTCCTATCTGTGGCCGTTCTGTTTTTCAAATTCCGCGCATGCGTAGAGCTCACTTTTTTGATGATTTGGTCCAGATGGTGGACCCGCGTCTGACGCCAATAACTCGAATATAAATACTTTTGAGATCATCGGGAGACGTACCAAGCGTGTTGGTGTGCCAAAATAAACTTTATGATACCGAAACTATCCTGAAATACATTTTTTTTTACATTTTAATGTTCATAAAAATAAATAATCTCAACATTTAAAGTACTTGTGATGATTAGAAAAGCAGTTAATTTTTTTTCGGTGGTGCTGCTATCTCTAGTATTTTTGCCGAAACAATTGTATCGATGGTTGCAAAACGTCCACTAGAATGCGTTGAAATCAGTTTCTAGCCTCGTGCAGAGCACCGTTTATTAAAACGGTTGTCGATATTTTTCCTTACTGGGATACGGTTTGGACACTTTGTGGATGGAATACGGTCTGCGAGTTAGGATACGGTTGTATCCCAACCTGCAGTGCTTATTCGCTGCCTTACCTGAACGTCTTGGAATACCGTCCTTAGTATCTATTAAACACAGTTTTTTTTTGTTTTTTTTGAAGAAAAGGCCAATGATCTCTACTGAGAGGATCATTTCATCTCAAAGATCATTTTTTTGTTAAAGGAAATTCATCCGAGCCGAAAATTATGTACAACTAAAATAATTCTACAGTTGTATTTGAAAATTCATTTTGTTCAGATTGAAAAAAAAAAAAAAAATTACTCTAAAATATTTGTCGAAACGAACGCTGTTTATTATTATTGACAAAATGAAACAATTATTTCGTTAAGGCAAACAAACTTTATTAGATTATATTTAGTAATGATAATTTTATTTAGAAAATTTCAGACTAAACTTAAAATTCAAGAAAGAGATTAGTAAATTTAAAATAACCGTTCTCACATAATAATGAAATTTCAACATGGCATGTGGGATTTAAATCAAAGGTCCTCGCCATCTTGGATTTATCTTTCATTTTGCTATAATTCTAAATTTTTGCTATTTATCCCGATTTTTGGTACGTCAACGCATTCATATCTTCCAAACCTTCTATATATTTTTTTGCAACCACGTATTTACTAAGAGGATCTAAGTACGTAAGCGCTGCGAGAAAATAATTTATTATTTCACTCAGGCACTCACACCAAGAGTTGACTTAAATAAAGCAAACAAAGATGAGTCTTATGCCATGTCAAACAAAAACAAATGGGGTGTGGCTGTGTCATGGACACGGCCGTGTGTTGTACGTGAATACGTGTACGTAACAGGTAATATTTTCTATACAAAATATAAAATACGTTATTTTTTAATTTTAACAACATATATATTCACTGTAACTATTTTATACTAATTTTTTATACATGCAATCGATAGATTTTGACGAGAGCTGACGATTGAAACTCAAACGAACGTCGTAGCTTCTCCGAGTCAAAAGTTATACTAAATGCAAATCTTGAAACGCACCAAAATGAGTTTAAAATGGCGACGCTTCTCCCTCCACCGCACGCTATGCGTCACAGTCCTCACTTAGCGTAAGAAATTCTTTGATCCTGTAGCTATCCAGTGATGTAATTAAATTTTGGATGGAGGTGATAGATATGTAGCTGCAACACCAAACTATATCCTCCGACTTTATATATATATTTTTTTTTAATTGCCTCCCACTGTGGAAGAAGTTTTAAAGACGTATTAACTTCAAAAAAAAAAACCTAGAATGAAAGATTTATTGCAAAGCGGTATCAAAAATGTTTGAAATTGCAAGATGGTGAGGCCTTAACACACTCCCCTTCCCCATCAAGTAGCTGCGCCGAGACACGTGACGTCGCGCGGACGACTCGAGAAACTGTTTTTCCGACGCTTTGGGTTCGGATGGTTCGAAGAGTGTTCTCGGATGACGGGGGCCTCCCTGTCTCTCGAGACCACCAGCTTGTTCGGAGCGCGTCTCGAGGCGTCTCGCCCGAACCCCTTCCCCCCCCCCCCTTCCCCTAATTCCTCCAGGGAGGAGCGGAGGGAACCACACATAACTTAGAAAGTCACAACTTAGAACTGTCATAACTGAGAAAACTTGGAAAAATCCACGTAACTTAGAAACACACAACTTAGAAAGATCATAACTTAGAAACACACAACGCAGAACCACACAACTTAGAAACGTCGTAACGTAGAAAGTCACAACTTAGAACTATCATAACATAGAAACACACAACTTAGAACTGTCATAACTTAGAAACACGTAACGCAGAACCACACAACTTAGAAACGTCGTAACGTAGAAAGTCACAACTTAGAACTATCATAACTTAGAAATACACAACTTAGAACTGTCATAACTTAGAAACACGTAACTTAGAAACACGCAACGCAGAACCACACAACTTAGAAACGTCATAACGTAGAAAGTCACAACTTATAACTATCACAAGTTAGAAACACACAACTTAGAACGATCATAACTTAGAAACACGTAACTTAGAAACACGCAACGCAGAACCACACAACTTAGAAACGTCGTAACGTAGAAAGTCACAACTTAGAACTATCACAAGTTAGAAACACACAACTTAGAACTGTCTTAACTTAGAAACACGCAACTTAGAAACACGCAACGCAGAACCACACAACTTAGAAACGTCATAACGTAGAAAGTCATAACTTAGAACCATCATATCTTAGACAATTCTAAGTTATGTGTTTCTAAGTTGTGTGTTTCTAAGTTATGACAGCACCCCAGGAGTGGAGAGGCCTCGTCGGCGCACTCAGCCCCGCTGCACGGCTACTCGCTGCAAGGGGGGTGGGGGGGTTTGTAAGCTAATAAGGCAAGCTACCCGCCCCGCTGGCTCAAAAACCATACACACACACATTCACGGTGCGCGGCGGGCGGGGAGTGGCTTCGGCGCAAGTTGAGTATCGAGAGCGGGTAAGCGCTCGCCTGACTGGGTGCAAGAGCGGCTCATGGCAAGAGCAACCTGCCGCCAAATTCACGATATCATTTATATATATATATATATATATATAAAAAGGCTCGAACACAGAAAAGTTAGTCTTTCTGTACTCGCCAGTGATGTGTAAGATCTTACCTCGGTAACGAGCGAATTCTCGCAAATACACTTATAATGCAAAATTTCGGATATGAATTTGAAAAAAAAAATGCCAAGCGTGGTGTTTTCAAGTAGCCAACATTTCTGGACGCGAATCACGCATGCTTCTCACGCCCGCCGCTAGAATTCGCTGCAGGAATAGTATAAGTGGCTTTTCCACCATCGCGCGCAGAGAGCAGCACGTTCGTTACATCGACTTTAGAAACGTTCGATTACCTGACTTCCTGTTACACATTTCCGACCCATTTACGAAATTACTCCCACGAAATTACGTATACCGGGAGCTATTAAATTACAAAATGAAAAAAAAAAATTGTAACGTTACCAAAAAAGATTTTTTAGGAACCAATTGTGAAAATACAATATTTTTTTAAAAGTACAAGAAAATTCTGTAAATTCTTCGGCATATTTTGTGGGGGGAAAAAAAGACAATTCTAAATTAATACAAAGAATTTTGTATGGTTGAAGTAACCTGTTATCACTTGGGAACTAGAATAATGGAACATCTTATGTGAAATTAACTGCAGATAATGTTTTATAATGTTCCAGAAGATGGTTCGAACATTTTTTTTTTGTACATTGACGTAAGAGGAATTTTAATAACATTCTATTCATACGTACTAAGTCAAGGGAGCTAACATATTAGTCATATGCTGGGGTTTATAGGCGAAAAGCACACAAATTACAAACAACTGACTGGGTCATGTGTACCATGTAGTGCCATCTATCTGCAGTGGCTTCAACTTCCCGAGGTAATTGACCATGGTATGAGCGCTTACAGAAGTTATCGGTATCAATACAAATACTTATTTTTGAAATATTACAGTTTTTTTTCGATGTGTCACATCTTAACTCTAGGTAAACGGCATTTGGTAGGAGTGGTTTCGTAAATGGAACGGAAGTTTGTAGCATGGAACGGAAATGTGTAACCACGGTGCTGCCATCTGTGGCGGATGGCGCAATCCAAATTTCACAAGGACAAAATATAAACTTTATTGTATTAACGGTTTAATTAATTTTAACAAGATGGGCAATATTTTAATAAAATTCTTTTTAGAAAATCAGGTCTAAAGCCGGGATTTAGTATTTTTTTTAAAGTCTTTTTCGCTTTTTATCGGAGCCGTTTCATTATATAGTTTACCATTTCGGTCTGCCAATAAATTGACTGAATAGTCGACTTAGCTGCTCTGGCAACGAATTATAATGGCGGTTGCGGAAACTGTTAGATGTTACACACTTCCGGCGAATGCTGAAAGAATCGCTCAATTTTTTTTATTTGTATCTGTACAGGAGGCCCGGGTTTACAAAACAATTATTTTTGAATCTTACAAACATTTGTACTTTTACAGAAAATATTTTAATACAACAAATTTTTTTTCTGTGAATGTCAAATAGGAACTTAAAACTAGAGGAATGTGAATCGTACATGCATGGTAATCAATATATCCAAATTTAACCTTCCAAAGAAATCATGGTGAATTACAAAAAAAAAAAAAAAAAAAAAAAACTGGGACTAGAAAACGACTCAGCTTCATATTGTTATTATTATAATTCTGAAATGGAAGTCCATCCTTTCCGCTGATTTGGGCTCCGTTTTTAAATGGCACGGAAGATATTTGCTCAGACGCTCAATTCTGTTTTCGTTGTGTTTTTAAAACACATTAAAAACGGAATAATTCCAGCGCATTTCCCGGCGATGCAATATACAATATGTAATTCACAAATATACGACGTCAAGGTAAAAAAAAAGACTTGGAATTGGGATTGAACGAATTCCTTATCTTTGAACTTAATGAGATTTGAAACGGAGAAAGACAGCGTTGCAGAAACTCAGATCTTGAAAAAGGAACCGCTCGCGGGAGGGGGGGGGGGGAAGACTTGTAGTGCAAAGTTTGAAAGAAAAGCATGCTAAAAATGTGTTCGGTGGCGCTCCGACAAAGTTTCCATAAGCAATAAGGAAGTCATTGAAGTAATATCCGAGCGGCGACCAAGACTCAGAGGAAGGTGTTTTTCAGAAGTTTTTTTTAAACGCGCGTGGGATTACAACCCAGGTTATCGCGTTGCGTAGTTACAAAATTATTTATAAATATGAACGTAATACGGTTCTTCTTCCTCGGGGCTTAATTAAGTTCCCCCCTCCCCTTTTTCCTCCCGTCTTCTCCTCCTTGTGCTGGTCTTCGGGGCAGGCGAGAATCTGGTGTAGGATGAAATGGGGAAGTTTTCGGGCAGGGTCGGGACTGTGGAGGGGTGGAGGGGGTGTATATTTCAGGGTATGAGATGGGGTGTGTGACGGAGGTGGGTGGATAGCATCTAGGAGTAATCTGACCCCGTAAGAATAATAAATGTATGGAGATTACGACTAATGTTTTCTTCTCGGGAGTAACGGCGGAGCCAATAAGGCGATCACGGGAGAGGGGAGCTGGAAAGGTTTGCTCGTTACCTGTTCGCAACCCCTACCTTTCTACCCCACGTATATAACAAACCACCCCCTACCACCCACTTTCTTTGCCCCTTTTTTTCGCGAAGAGAAAGAAGATTCCAGGAAGGGGCAGCAATACCTAATATCCCTAACCCCCCACCCTTCCCCATAAAAACTCCATAATTTTACCCTTTTCCACTCCCTTTACATCCCCTGTGATGGATTGATGAGCTTATCCGGGCGTGGGATTAGTGCAGCCTCGTGCATTTTGCGGAAAGGGAGGGGGTTGGTTGCGGAGCACCCCCAACCCCCCTTCCCCTCCCCCCCCCCTTCTCCCACGGGTTTCAGCGACACGATAAAAATTGATAGACTTTGAAAGTTTCGTGAAAAAAAAAGAGGGGGGGGGGGGGGCAGGTCGCGGGAAATGATGGACGAGCGCGCATCTCGCAATGCTAATAACTGGAGCGTCGCTTGCGCACATGACGCTTTGGCCCTGTGGCCCACCGCTTGTGTGTGCCTGGGCGATCACAAAATCGTTTATATATATTTACTAAATATATATATACATATATATTTTTTTATTCAGTACTTTAATTTTACACGTTTAACCTTCTAGCTATTCGCATATATTATCTATATTTAAAAAAATAGTTTTTGAAGTGAAACTTATTTACTGAGGATTCAACAATTTTCTAGCGTTACGAAAATTCCGATGGCACGAGGGGAATAGTTAGGTACGTGGTGGGGGAACCGGTGACAGCAGGATAGTGCGTCAGCGGCGACGCCACTCCAACGCATGCGCTAGCTGTCGAATGGGAAGGTGAAAAGGGAAGGGAGAGGTACGTAGCGGAGCATGCTATATGCTACTTGTAACGGCTGGAAGTAAAGACGGCAGGGGAGATGTAGAAATGACGTAGAAGTGATGCTACGAAATCGTCGTAAAACTACTTGCGTTTGTCTACTCCTCAGTTTTCGTAACGGCTAACGATTAACGCTACCATACTTCTTATATTTTATTTAAAATATTTACAATTTATTTATTAGTGTGGAAAAGGGTTACTTATTTGTGCAATTAACTTTATAAGCAAAATTAATTTATATGTGGATAGTTTGATCGAAAATGAAAATAATTTATCTCTATATATACCTAAAAAAAAAAAAAAAAAACAAGATGACTCACTTCTGCCGTGCGTTAACTCCACGCACACAATTTTTTTTATGAAGATGACAGAAAAAAATCTCTATTCGGACCACTGCTAGGTTTTTCTGTCAGCAACGTATTTGTTTGAAATATACTTTAACAGCAAAATCAAGCTTAGTGTCATCAAAAATTTTGTAACAATTTATTATTGGTGAAGTAAGTCACTTTTCTCATATAGTGTACAATTTTTTTTAAGGCGTTACTGTCCAAATTTCTACAAACACCAAACATATAAATCTTCAATAAAATATTTATTAACGTGTAACAAAATACGGTATTTTAAGGAATGAAATCTAGGCTGTCGAGGAATAAAGGAGATATTACAATGTTAATTATTAAAATAAATTATATCAGTACAAATACGGTACGGTACAGTTGAAATTGTTCGAATCCGTAACTTAATAAGTAATTCATAATGGCATTTCATTGATATCTACTGACCAAATTTTCCAAACTTTACTTATGTTTCTTTACCCTGAAAACATTTCGTGTTTTAACAATACTATTAATTTAAAATTATATGAAAATGCAGAATATATTTTTTAACTTGGTCGTCAAATCTCAATAGACCAGAACAAGACTAATATTTAAAAAAAAAATGTGAGCTAGCTTTTCAGTAGGCTACTCGGCCAGAGATGTAGTAACATATGACCTCATTCATGTTTCTCATGTTGCAAATATACTTATAATACTAAACTCGGACATGGAATTTAATGTAGAAATCTTTAAATTAATGCCTAGCGTGATAAAAATGCGCAAATTGTGTTTTCAACTACTTTTCTGGGCGCAAATTACACGTGGTTTAGGTACCCACCGCTAGAATTCGCTGCCGAACCAGCTACGTCAACTTTCTAATTATTTGTTTTGCAGACCGAAATTTTAAACTAGATAATGAAACGGTTGCAATTAAATATAAATGACTTGGAAAAAGTACTAAACCCTGGATGTGGAACTGTTTAGACAAGGGATTTTATTAAAATTCATTAAACGGTTATTACTATAAAGTTTCCCTTTGTCTTTGTGAACTTTGGTTCTCATCCGCCACAGATAGCAGCACTGTGTTTGTTGCTGCAGATTTACGTTCCTTGACTCCTGTCGCATTCACGTAATTATTTACACCAAATGCTGTATACCGAGAGCTAAGATATTACAATTATATATATATATATATATATATATATATATATATATATATATATATGTTTGTGTGTATATTCATTATCATTAATTCCTTTTCCACACAACATTCCAGAACAGATTCATCAGACTGTGTGTATGTATTGACCTAGTTCTGTGTGTCCATGTATAATGACCTCGCTCTAGACTAGAAGTTAAATATCTACAATGAAATAACAAATGTAATGATACCTATTTGAAATTTTTAACAACTTCATATGTTTTCGGAATAAAAAATAATTTAAAAAATATTCGCGAGGTATTGAATGAATGGTGAGTAATTACATATAACAATAAAAACCTATTAAAATGGTCTCTGAGTATACGATCTAAGAAAGAAACGTTATATTGGATTCCTTGGTTTTTCAAAAATAGTCAAAATCAAAACATTTTAACGTTTCTTGAATAAGGTATAAATTAATTTAATACTTCAAACGTTTCTTGAATTACAGTATGCGTACTTCATGATTTAATATAATTTATATTCAAGCAAATTTTCAAAATTTTAAATGCACTAAAGTGTATTAAACTGGTTAAGGGCCATCAAATGTGTGTTAGATAATACACGACCAGTCACAAAAGCAGCAACAAAATAATGTGATTTAATTTAAAAAAAAAATTTGGATGTACGCCATTGCAGTTGTGCACAATTTGTCATAGCAAAAATAAATATTGCAAAATTAGAAAAATAAATGAGAACATAAACCCACAAGGAACAAACCTAAATCAGTCTGTGCCTGATGTCGGTAACAGATGCTAGTTCCCGAAACGTCACAAATGTTTTAGGAAATATACTGCTTTCGTCCTTGCGTCATTGTGTTTTCCGTAATACCCGTTTAGGTTCATCATGGGACCTTCTGTCCAACATCAACTGATGTAGGCTTTTTCTCTGTGTGTTTGTTTTTCATTTTATTTATTATTTCGTATTCTTGATTTTTTTTTCCCATTAAAAACAGTGGAAAAAATTAATGGCGGTATGCCAAAAAAGATGTTATTAAAACCGAATTCCCCATTGCACGAATCATTAAAAAAAAAACGTAAATTAACGCTAATTCCGCGTTACGCTAATCCGAGCAGCACCAAGTTGCTTGAAGAAAACACTTTTATATTGGTACGTGCGTACGAACGCTAAGTTCGCAAATAAAAATAATCTCACGTGCGGCCGTTTTTTAACCTCTCAAGTTTTTAATAAATAGACCCCGAGACTTGGTTCGCGCGGACGTGTGGTCACGTCTGCGGGTAAAATTTCCCTTCTTTTTCTCTCCCTGCCCCACCCCCTCCCACCCCCTTCGCCGGCGAAAGAGACGTGCGGAGAAGAAAACAGCGTTCCCTGGCCGTTATCTTGCGACCCTTTTTTGGAATCCCGTGGTTTGTGCTCAGGAAACTGTGTGGACCAGCGTACACGAGAATGTTTGTTGGATTGTTTTACGAAAAAAAGGGGGGGTGAGGTGGAGACACTTCCATTCTTCCAACCCCCACCCTCCCCCGGCTTTTTTTCCACATCAAAAACCCCTCTGGACAGTTAAGACACTACGTGACAGAGAATTTTAATCCACAACGCGTGCACTGACCGCGCCACTTGATTGCCAGTGTCGGAACGTTTCCCCAGTTAAGCGATATGGAGAGCAGACCTGCATCTTGGAATACCGTCCGTGTGTGCGAGCGAGATAACAGTTGTTAAGTTGGCGGTCTTGAAAAAAAAAAGCATATCCCTGGGATTAGTTTTACTCTTTGGAGAATGAAGACGACCAAAAATTGGTTGCATTGTTCTTATGTAGGCGCGTTAGAATTTATACTTACATGGCGTAATAAAAAAAAATAGCTTTAGTTTTGCTTGCAAATAATTAGTATAAATACATTAATAAAAGGACTGGGGTGATATTACAAATACTGTTGGCAAAGTTTAAATTTAATCAAATTAAATAAATGAATACTCTGTATTCAATATTAATATAAGTGTATACATTTATTATTTAATTTTGTAAAATAATCTAGATTAAATTTAAATAGTAATGAAAATCAATATATATAGGTAAATGTTTATTCAAATTTATAAATTTTTATTACCCATTATATTAAAATGTAATTATTTATAATGGAAATAAATTATACATACGGGAACATAACATCACTTATATACTCTTGAAAAAGTTTATAAACACCGTTTCCACCAAAGATGTTGACAATAAATAATTTTATTAAATTATATATATCAGTATTCAATATCAATCACTAAAGTATACGATTTAAAAGCACATTCCTAATTTTTATATGTATTTAGCCTTGTTTTTATTCTGCGTTAATATCGTTGCATAGTGCTCGCGCATAGTAAACATTTTTTTATAAAGTGCCTAAAGAATATAAATTATAAAATTATCCTGGAGTAACGTCCATAGACAAATCGCTCGTGTTAGAGTCGTCAAGCAAATGAAGAGTTCCACCCTTTCCTTTTGAAAACGTTTTTGCTCTTTATAGAATTAAAATCCCTAATGTGATGGGAAATACTGGCATATCGTCATCTCTTATCTCTTTCATAAACAACAAAGTGCTAGAGTTAAGACTGTAATTTGCTAATGAAGCCCAGATTATTTGTGACAATCTACTTAAAACGTGGCAATCGTGTTAAATTGAATTGACTTGCTATAACAATGTATATATAATGAAAAAAATAACAAGACGAAAGAAAATAACGATTTATATAATGAACACAGATGAAGCATTAAATGCCTCCATTACTAGCTCGGCATATTGAGTTTATCTGAGAACTAGGTTGTTCCACTACAGCTAAATAATAAAAAAAGGTTGTAGAGAGCATATTAACTAAGAAAAAATAAAACTTACCCAACATAAAATTAATTTGAACATGTAGAAAAATTGAAAGAAATTAAAGAAAATGTTTTAGAAAAAAATTTCGTTCAGTTACAATTTTCATAGAAGTGAAACACTCCTCATCATCTCCCAGAATTATAGTAAATAGACGCTTTTGAAGTTGGGTGTTACATATGAATGCTGAAAAATCGTGACCAGTCAACGATCAACAAAGTTGGTGGCCAAGTTGAAGTAAATAAATAAACAATTTTCAATTACAATTAGGCATAGTTAAAAGAACATTATAGGTATACAAAACCTGGTGACGTTAGACTTAATTTCATCGTCAAGTGTCTATGTCGAATATGCACCTTTTGGGGAGGTGAAATGAACGATGGAGGATGAAAGAGCATAAAAAAAAATGGTTATAAAAACGATTTGGGGTACGCAAGACTTGAATAATTTAGCCCTGAAATTGAATGAAATGTAGTCACTTTTTGTTACAAATCTTAGTTGGATTTTCCTCACTGTATTGTTTCGTTGTTTCACTGCTTCCTCTTTGCGCTTCTCTTCGCTATTTTGCATGCAAGAAAAACTCCCCTTAGGTTAATCGAGACAACACAAACTTTACTGCGTACCTGTTTACGTTCCCACATTTTACAAAAAAATATTAAATTAAATTCCACTTCGAACGCCCCGACATTTACATACCAGGCGATGGGGAACTCGTTAATAACGAAGTGAAACAGGGTAGTCCGCATTCATTAGAACTGCTTTTATGTTTTAATGTTTCTAACCGTTTTAATGCTTAAGCAAAGGTTGATACGAATTTAATTTGGCTATTATTTTGGCATATTTACTCTCAAACCACATATTTAATTTTTTCTCATTGCATGTTTAGCAATGAACAAAAGATTGGGGCCTTACAAAGTTACACATATTAAAACAAAATAATTTTTAGTTAAATATGTGTTGACACACGTGTATATATAGGCATAGATTTATACTGTAACATATAATTATATTATAAGACCTACAAACTTGAAACACTAGCCAGTTATGCTACATTTAATTTATTAACATTCAATTAAGAACTGATTTTACGGAAATCAACTCCCAAGAGGATGAACGGAATCGGGTTAGGGAATTTTCCAAATTCAATTCAGTTTAATTAAATATATAACGAAAAATGCGAGCGTGTTCTGCCTGCAGAAATACGTAGGGAAGCACCCGAAGGCCTTAATCAGATAATACATGTATAGAAATGCCACAGTCACTATTTCCCGTGAAGCGACGATAGTAGAAAAAAAAACTTAAGTTAAACACGAGGTTTGAAGTAAGAGAACGTAAATAAAGTTAATGTATCCATGGGATTATTTGAGTGCTATTCTACAACGGCATGCTATGTTTCCCAGATAGTAAAATAGGCTTGAATAATGCTTGAATCAAGATTGCCGTGGTTAAGAATGTGTTAGCTTGATTCAAAATAACTATTTACACATGACAAGCTTGAAGCAAAAATAAAGACTTTCTGAAGGAAAAAAAAAGGGGTTCGACATCTTATCATAGTTACGCATACTTTTTTTTTATTTTTTATTTATTTTTTTTAACCAGGAGGGAATTTTTCCCGAGCGTCTTGCTCAAGTTTTTTTTTGTTCCGGTTTGCGCAAACGTTGGCAGCTTTGAAGTAGGGTTTACCTGCCGGGCTGCGCGCGTGCGCCAACACGCGAAGCCGGATCCACCGGGCTTGTTTGTGTTGTGTTGTGAGCGCGTGTGAGCGCGTGTGTGTGTGTCTGTGTCGGAGGCCGCGGCTCACTCCGAGGCGACAGGACCGCGTTGCTGGGCCAGTGGCGTTGTTGATGAACGCCGAAGGGAGGGTTCGCGGCCCGACCAACGGGAGGTAGGGGTTGATGGAGAAAGGGAGTGGTGGGGGGGAGGCGAAGAGGGAGGATTCACTTCGCTCAAAGACGCCTCGGCTGACAGGCCATTTTCCGGCACGGCGCGTCCTTTGGCCGCGTGAAAGACGGCCCAGCTGGGCCGGGTGCTGCGGCGAGTGTGGAGGGGGGGGGGATATCTGCGGGATGGAAATATCTCGTAATTTGGCGCGGTTATCTGTGGCGCGAGGCGAGAGGGAAGGACGGTCCAAAAGGAGTTGGGGGAGGGGGGGGTTGTTTTGAGCTCCCGGGGATGAGGGAAAAGGCCATGGCTGCTAAAACAAGCGGAAGGAGGAAGATCAACCCACCCCTACTGTCTAGGACACCACACGAACCCCCTAAAGACCGAACGTGGAGGAAACCCCCCCCCCTTCCCACCCCCCTTTGTTTGCGTTACCTGCACACGCGTGTTGACGTCATCAGCCCCCCCCCCCCCTGGTCGCTGGGCCGTGCTGGGCGCGAGATCCGCTCTGTCTCAATTACACCCCTCCCCCCCCCCCCCCCCCGCCACTCTCTACTCCCCCCCAATCCCCTCTCTCGGGACACCTACTCCCCAAAATTGCATCGCCGGAACACACAGACAAAAGTCTAACTTACGAGCGCGATAAATCGCAATTATTTGTTCCCATTCGATAAGCGTTGTTCAAGAACCTGCACTTAACCACTACCCATCGACTGTGTATTCTATAAGCGTTGGTATTTAATGGGAGAAACAATTGATATTTGTTTATGTACATAAGTTAAGAGGTTGCACGACAGAAGGGAAATATATTTCAATAATTTCACTCTACTTGAAACTTTGAAATTTTTTTTTTTCGCTTGTATATATTTTTGAAAAGAAGAATACTTTTACTCTGTTCTCCTATTGCAACAAAGTTCAACGATGACTGTAATGAATACAATGAAAATAGGAAATGAATGTTTGTAAAAAAAAAAATGTATAATGGGTACAAAGAAAAATTCTTGGAAAATAAGAAAGTTGTTAAAGTATTAATTGTTCTAGCCTTTGAGAGCGAAAAACTAAAGATTATTTTTAAACTTAACGAAGATTATGGTAACGTACAAAGTACTGAGAATCGTGGAAAACTCGTGTTCGTTGGAAAAATGTTGTCTTACTATATTAAATGAGATCAGCCATTAATTGTTAATTACTATAAATTGCGGCCAAGAAAATAGTGGAGCATTTAGAAATCCAAAACCTGTATTCGTTAATATATTTTCAAATAATATTTAATCACCACATTTATTTACATGTGACGTTAAATTTATTAAAAAAAAAGAAATAGTAGTGTATAAATTGCACCAACTATATTTTCCGGAGTGTAGTTGTTAAAAATGGTTGCAGATACATTAATAACTTTTAAATGAGCATTTAAATATATTTTAAAGTAACTATTATTTTCATGAACAGTGCTGCCAATTGCATTTATGCAAACAATAAATAACAAATAATGCAAAGTTGATAAAGTTGACGCGAAATATTATGCACTACAAGATAATTTCACACCCACTCCTATTCTGCAACGAGAAAATCAATCCCTTAATTAATTTAAAAATTAATAATGATTGCCAGAAAATATAAAATACGTTTCAGAACATGTTACCATGTTAATATAATAGGTTTATACTTATAATATACGAGTAGACATTGGAAATTTTGCGGGTTCATTGACCAATAGGGTGGACTTCACAACCCTTTGCATGCACACTCGGGAAAATGCTGATTTGTGAACTGTCTCCACCGGGCAGCCTGTGATTGGATACTTTTTTTTGGCTCAGGGTTCGTCATTGGCCCAGAGCCCTTCAGATTAGCCGTGAGCCAACAGCAGAAGAAGCACGAATGTATAGTTATTGGAATTTTAGCGTATCACGCAGTTAATCCTCGAATTAATCCGGTCTCGATACTATATGAGCCATATATAAGGTAGATTTAAAGTACTAAAGGCTGATGCACAATTTTATTGCACACACATCATTGAGTTTCTCTGTTTCCGTTAAAAATAAATAAATAATACGTAACTTAGTAACTAGTACGTCAGTAATCATTACGGAAATTCTGCAATACTTGGCAACATTGCATTAAGTAAAAAGAAGAGCGCGTGTATCTCCATGCACGTGATAAAAGTAAAACTTATTTGGTTATTCAAACCTACATTGTAAGTATATCGTTAGGGGTTAACATGCAGAGAGAGAGAGAGAGAGAGAGACAGAGAGAGAGAGAGAGAGAGAAAGAAAGAGAAAGAAGACAATTTTCTAAAAATAACGCAGCTTTTTTTAAATTTCGTTTATTTTCTAAGTACTTAAAAACCCTAAACTTATTTTTTATATTCATTATAAATTTTGTTTAAATAAAACGAATTAATAAATATGAACTAAAAAATTTATTACTCATTTAAAATAACTGATCAGGATATAAATAAATATTGATCATTCAGCAATGATTAACAAACACTGCTGAAATACACGTAAATTAAAAAAAAATAAAAATTGGTTGTCTGTAAAGTCGGTTTACGGACGATAGTTTAACGTGACAACGTCATAACAAAACATTGTTGAAATTATTGATCCAGAAGAAAAGGAAATATCATATTCGGCCTGAGACTGAGCCATATTTTTTTTGCAACCAAACCATTTAGGCATTTAAAATATTAAATTCTTTGAGGAAGAATTTTTTTTTAATTTTTCTAACTTTTGTATGATAAAATCTACCTCTGCATACTTTTATGAATAAAATTGAATCATTTTTATTGAATTATCACTATTTTGTATGGATACAAAGGAGTGAAATGAAATGTACAATTTAATTAATAAATTTACTTTTATTTGCATTCATTAATTCAAATATATTTATTACTTCTGAAATGTTGCGTGCGCCGTATTTATTTTTACAAGTACAAAAAAATGTCGCAGCAGCTGGGATTCGAACGCACAACCTATGATTAAGAAGTAAGTGATTCTGACCGCAAGACCACGAGGCCATAACTAACATAGAATTGTTTCAGACGGTAAATAAGTATTTTTAAAAATTTTGTTCACGGTAGGAGAATAATATTATTTGGTTTTTATAACACGATTTTATAACAAATACGCATCCCAAATACACCAAACTTATTTATAATGTGTTACAATATTTTTTAATCCATTGTGCAAAAAGATCCCGGGTGTAATTTGAATTATTATGTGTAACTGTAAAACACCATTGTTGGTCCAAAACGTATTTGAATATTCAACATTACTTTTAAATAACCGTACCGATTGTGCTGAAAATCGGTAGACGATCGTTAAATTACATAATATTAATAATTCAAACGACGAAAATATGATTGAAAAGTCAAATCGATGGTTATTCCAATAGAGTGTAAGAGAGATTCCACGCATGCGTACAATGAACATGAAGAGAGATGCCACGCATGCGTACATTGAACAAATTGGGCACATCCGTAGTGGGACATCCGTAGTGGGACACTTTTTCGTGCGTGCAGCCGGCGTTCATCGATTTATTAGACGTTATCACGTCAAAAAATGCGTGTTACTGTTTATTAAAACAATTTTACCCTTTGAAACAAACAAGATCTCTGAACGAAAAATGGAATTCATAACAGGTAGCTCTATTTATGTGGGAAATGCAGGGACTATCTCAAAAGCGCTCTCTGCGCTGCTAGTTGAACAAGGAGGATCACGAGCGCGCTGGTAGCAAGGCATTCACAGCTGACTGTAAGATACCTACTTCTATTATTTGATTTTAAAACAAGCGCATGCGCACACTCTCCGTCTTATCCTTTCGTTCATACATCCCTCTCGGTTCAATTTCTTTGGGCGGGAGGACGAATCATTGCACAGAGAGTAGAACGAAAACGAGCCCAGCAACGTATATAGTTCAGAGCTCTCTTCATATATTTTTGGCCAAGTACCTATTCTCTGTCCTTTTTCGGGTCGGAAACGTTTTAACAGCAATGTTCCAACGAAAGCTTCACATTAAATTTCGGCCTTGAAATTTTACTCTCATCGCGCCCAAAAAAATAAAATTCAGTTTAAAAAATAATATGTTCGTGGTCGTTGGCAATCCTTCGTGTGATCAATGAAGGGGGAAATTTTTCTACATTTCGAAACGACCGTTAAATGTCGGCCGGCTCTGGCCTGGCGCATGACCGCGGGAAGCGGAAAGCATCCGCACCGCGCCGAAATGAGCCGCTCATAAATCGCATAACCGCCAGCTAGCAGCCCCCGCGTTCCCTGCCTGCGCGGGATATCTGTTGGCAAAAGGGGTTAAGCTTGTTTACCTTCGTCATCCGCTTCGTTTCCGTGCCCCCCCCCCCCCCCTGCTCACTCTCTTTCTCTCTCTCTCTCTCTCTCTCTCTCTCTCTCGCGGGGCCCGGGCAGAGATATCGCATTGCGGAACGCCTTAGGGGCAACGCGCGCGCGCAACGCATTTCCATATTGGTAACTCCACACTCACTTCGCCTCACCCCCCCCCCCCCTTCCCTTCTTTACCCAATTCCCCCGTACGGGGGCCTGAAACTGAAGGTAGGATCCAAACTTTCGCGGCGAGATGTTCCCCTAGATTTTCCCGAAGTTTCTCCGGCCCACTATATCAGTGATCTCATTTCTCCCCCAAACCCCCCCCCCCCCCCCCTCCACACCGTCCCTCTTTTCCCTCCACGCCGAAAACTATTTCTACTTTGCGTTCGCCCCAGCTCTCCGCTGCCAAAATATCCGTTCCCCTTCTCTCTCTTTCTCTCTCTCTCTCTCTCTCTCTCTCTCTCGTTCTTAGACATCCCCCTTCCCCTTTCACAAACCCAGCCACCAACAAGGTAACAAAACTCGGGAAAACTTAGAAACAGCTATCCTTGGATCGGGTAAACAAAACCATTAAAAGGAAGAAAACAAGGCCACATGAAAAACAAATATTTTTTTTTTTGTACATGTAGCTGAGATACGAATTTCTGGATACATCTGCGATAGCAATTCCGGACTTCAAAAAAAAAGAGACGCTAAAAATGTTTTCGAGTTTTATGAAGACGACCGGTTCATTTTTGTTTTTTTACCCACACATTAATGGCTTTACATACTGGCCATATTATTCTGGCGTGTAATAAAATGTCGTGTTTTCAGAACACTTCGATTTACAATGTTTGCCGATTGTTTTATGAAATGTTTGGCTAGAGTGGTCATTTATAAAGTGCTGTGGCATTGCTTTTTTTTCAGCTCAACCGAACTGTGGCAGTTTTTAATTCCTTAGCAGGAGGTTTTAGAGAAAAAGTTTACTGATTTGTACCACACGCTTTGTTGATTTTATATCGTGGTAAGCAATATTTTGCTAACTCAATTCTGCGTTAAGAAATATATAATATAAGGCATGTTGTTCAATACTATTATCTTTCGCTGAAACAAACATATTTTTTTTGTTGTTTAGCTATAAATATTTTTAAGTAGGTATAACTAAGTTATTTTTGTACCCAAACAATATTTACAAATTATAACATATAAATGTTACAGTAATTTTCGTTAAAAAAGTGTGCTAAGGAAGAATAAATACCACAAAATACATTCATTTCTAACGTTATAAAAATAATTGAATTAACGAATATGAGGCTTTTATTTTTAAAGCAGATCAAGTATTGGTATTATATATTTTATCTCTTTTATCTTTGTTGGCCTCAGCGGGGTGATACATATGCGATCACAATCACAATGGATGTGTTCAATGTGTTCATTAAAATCTATATCTCGTTAATTTTTAATTAGGCTATAGCATCTCCTGTGCGTTATGCGAGTCAGAGAGAAGGTTTCTTGTGTTTGCCAAGAATTCATGCGTGATTCCTATCCGTGTTCATTACGATTACAATTTCCGCCAACAAACGCTAATTGAAGCAGGTGTCTACACACATATCCGCTAGACAACAATAGTTCTGACAGCCCATTCGCCCAAATCAAGGTACCAACACTGCAAAAACGGACGTTGCAAACCTTTTTGATGAAAAAAAAAAATTGGATTGTCATTATATTTAAGTCATGCGATAGAAATTGAGAGAAATAATTATCTTCACTATGATAACTTACTTCTGCTACTTTTAATGTAAATATTATAGATAATCATATATGTTCGATACACTAAGGTTTTGGGATTTGGTCTGCTACAGACCATTTTTTTGAGTACTATGTGTAGTTAAATTTAGAAAATTAGACGAACATACAAATTAATGGTAAAATTCCTCAAATGTATTTCTTTGGAAATTCCGCAAGTCGTTATTCGTGATTTATGATAATGTTTTAACGTTGGAAAATTACAGTTTTTAGTTTAAATATTAAGTTTTTTTTTTCACGTGTTTCCATGTTGGCATAGTTCTTGGGCATTGTAAATTGCACTCAAAATATTTGATTACGTAAAAGAGAGCGCAAATAAAAATTTAATTAACCGTAACTACTGTTAAAGCAATAAGTTCAATCTTTAAGTTGATAACACTCATTTTGTGGTATTTGAAAACTGAAACTCATAGTATTCTATCAGCAAAATTATTTTCAAGAAGTTATTTTGTTAGCGTGTTATAAAATAAAAACCAGAAATTTTTGCGGAGTATTTTAAAAAATTCAATCTTCTGAACTTTCCAAAACAACACTATTATCTTTTAAACGAGATTTTTTTGCGTCAGTTGTATACTCAGAAAATGACTTCATTTTAGACTTCCCTGGAGATTAATTAACCACTAACTATTTAGCGTTTAATTTCAGTACAAATAAATATAATTTCAAAAACACTGTCTTTTTAATAAAGATTATATATATTTTGTCTATTTGCTCAAATACCTTCATTTTAATAAAATTTCACTATTGTAAAACAAAATTATGTCTGTAACTTTTTTTTTTTTAATTATGCTACAAATGTTTCATTCTGACAGTATGTATGACCACGCCCTTCAGATATCTTACATTTTTGAAAGAAAAAAATGTTTCCGGATCAAATCATGCAAATATTTTTGGATATTAAGGGGGATACATTGCTTTTGATCAAAAGGTTGTGAAATTCAATAAGTTTGTAACACCGTTGAAGTCGCTGACAGTTGAGAGATTAATTTTGAACTGGTAATTATACATCATCGCAAAGAAAGTTCTTCCGGGCCTGGAAGCACGCAACCACGGACATGTGATGTGGCTTCGAGGGTAAAAAGATGACGTCACGTTGTTAATCCTTGAAAAAAGGAGGGGGGGAGGGAAAGATGAGGCAGCGTACAAGGTCTGGGCGCTGTACCGCCCGCGGGGCTGCGCTGACCCCTGAGAAGCGAGGCAACCCGCACAGCTCGTACGCGCGGCGGGTCGGTCGGCGCCGACGTTCGCAGGCGCCCGCGAGGCCGGAGGTCCCAGCCAGCGCACTGCTGCAGGGCAGACGGAGCTACTCCGCGATGATGGAGATCCCTCAAGTCATTTCTACCAACTCATCTAGACATTAACCCTAGGGTGCGTTGCTTGGGATTACAGTAAACTTAAAAGTTTTTCAACTGTTAATAATGACAATTAAAAATATTTTTATAGAGTACATCCTTTATGGAATGTAAGCGTTGTAGAATGTTGGTTTAAGGTCACAATTAAAGAGTAACTGAAACCGTTTTAGATAACCGCATGCGAGAATACAGCTTTGTTGTTTACTCGCTTGCAATGCGAAATAATAGCTATTTCCCCAATGACTAGAGGTGAATTCATAGACTATATTTGGCAACAGTATGGAGCTTCTCCCCATTGGAATCTCTTTGCACGAGAGTGGTTGAACGTCCAAGTCCCTGACCGTTGGATTGGCCGTGATGGTCGAGACGACAGAGCTCTTTTTCGCTGGCCTCCAAGTTCACCTGACATAACGCCATGCGATTTATTTTTCCTTTGGGTATTTATAAAAGATCGAGTCTACGTTCAACCACTACCTTAATGATTAGCCAGAGTTGAGACAGAATTGAAGAGGCTGTTGCTTCCATTACTCCGGAAGTGTTAATCAAAGTGTGGGAAGAATTGGAATTTAGGTTGGATGTGTGCCGTATAACTAAAAGTGCACATATTGAACATTAGTATAAAAAAACTATATTACTTTACCTTCAGTTTGATTCATTGATTTGATGTATTCAAAATCGTAATTGTAAAAGAAAAAAAACCAAAATCAAATAGGAAGAACTAAAATAAATTAAGGAATGCTCCTTAATTTCTCAAAATGTTTTTGTAAAGTTACGAAGCTATTAACCTTTACTTCTTCGTAATTTTTGAGAAAAAATTTTAACTGTGAAAAATGTATTTGGATTATACTGTGCCATGATTAAAATTATTCACTTTAGAAAAAACAGCCTTTTAAAATATAAATAAATTCAAGCAAAGCTTACTTTAGTGAACAAAGTATTTAATTTAATGACGACCGTGCTAGCCAACTTACGATGCCATTCTCGGAGCGTCAGCAAATGTTTACTGATCACGGCTTTTTTTTGGGGGGGGGGGGGGGGAGCGCATGGTGTTAAGAAGCCCCTCACTGCAAATTTGTGACTGTGAAATGGGATTGATACAAGTCAAACTTAAAAATTAGGTTTTATTGAAAACTTTATTTTGTGTTTATTAAAGTTTATTGCGTATTGCACGCTTGTAAGCCAAAATATGGGCAGAATACAACATACAAGCTCCCTATTCAGATATGGCGTGTGTAGGTTAAAACCCAAAGATTGTGAATCCAATAGATTTGCGCCCTTAAGTGAGCCAAAATTTCGTTTTGGTTGAATGTTAGGACGCCCGCCAAGAACGCCTAGGAAGTTTTCTCTGTGGTTTCTGTCACAAAAGATGGCCTCTGTACACGGAAACTAAGCCTCTCTTCCAACAAACACTCCCGCACCCCCCCCCCCCCCCCCCCCCCGCAACATCAACAGGCGCCACTCAGAGATGTCATTAGGCGATATGAAAAGGGAATGCTCGTGCGGAAACGACCCTATAAGCGACGAGATCTGCACGCGCGCAGGAATGCAAGGGCCGCCCCCCAGTAATAAGCTTTTCCTCGATCATCGCGCAGATCGCCGTTAAGATTGGGCGAGGTCGTAAGAAGCGCTGCGATGGACTCTGGAGTAGGCGTCTCGTGGATCTGCCGGGACTTTGCCCCTCAGGGAGAGTGGGGGGGGGGGGGGTAGGGGGGAGTGTTCGTCTCATCCGACAGCGGCGAAGAGAACAAGACTGCACGCTGCCATCGACAGCGCGCAGACGTCCGATGGTTTGTACCCTCGCTAGCTCGATGACGCGGCAGAAACGTTAAATGATGAAGCTTTTGATGTGTAAACAACCTGATGGTGTACGTAACCTTTGTTTATTCGCGCCTTTATTTAATAATGGTTTCCTCAACACTAAAATGTTATACAAGTATAAATAACATTATTAAAAATATATATATTTATAACCAAGCTCTGAATATGAATGACATTCTCGTGTTGGTAAATATTTTTTTGAAATGCACGCGATGTTTTGCAAGCGGCAGAAATATTTTTTAACTAAGTACAACTGATAATTTTTCCCGACAGAATAAAATACTGAACTTTAATTTCAAGAAATTTATTTCAACAATTGAAGAAAATGCGTAAAATTTTAGTTAAAACTTTATATTTAGGTAGTCATTTTTTATTTATTTTTAGTTTTGGTGTTCTAAGGCTCAAGAATGTTTCGTCCGAAATCCTTAGGACCATAAGTTTTAGCAATTAATATTTTTTTTTATAAAATTTACTATTTCAGATTCTGAGTTAATTAAGTTATTTTCGTCTTAGTTTGGTTCATGGTCAATTATTATACAAAATGTTTCCAAACTCGAATAAAACTGGAGATTTAAGTCGAAGACAAATAACGAAACATTATTTCTTCTTGGGAGAACACAACATCTAAAGTCTCGGGATACGGTATTTGATAAAAAGTGATTTCGTGAATGGAACGGAAATGTGTAACCACGCGGTTCTGCCATCTGTAGCGGATGGCGCGAATAAATGTACATAGAGACAAAATGAATTTTAACAATATAAGCGGTATGTTATAATAATTACTTTTCGAAAATCAGGTCCAAAGACGGGGTTTAGTATTCTTTCAAGTCTTTTTCTCTTTTATCGGAGCCGTGTCATATTTTGGTCTGCAAATGGAACGATCCGATAAGTCGACGTAGCTGCTCCGGCAGCAAATTCCAGCAGTTGTTGCAGTAACTACGTGTGATCCGTGAAAAGAAATGTAGTTGAAAACGCGATTTTCGTACATGTATTTTATCACGCTTGACATAATTTGAAAGACTTCTTCGTTTGATTTCTTGTCCGAGTTTTTTATTATAAGAATATTTTCAACATGAGATTACATGAATTTGCTTGTTACCGAGGTTATATGTTTACACATCACTGGCGAGTACTAAAATTACTTTATGTACACATCTGCAATGTCTGAAATTACATTAAAATTATGGACATTTCAACTAGGAATGCTCCTGAAATAACGGGATCCTTGCAGAAACCATGCCATGTTCCGAGTTCTCAGTTCTGTCGCGAACAGCTTTCACGGAAACGTGGAAGGGATGAGAATTTTTCAGTCAAATACAAGTTTTTACGTGTATCTTAGTTTGATGTTCCAAAGATTATTCTCGTAAATTCATTTTCAAATATTCGTGAATTTAAGAAGAAAATCCCTGGATGATATGTAACAACTGCCTTTCATAATTCAAGGTGCTTATTTTTATTCGTTCGATTGTTTTTTTTTGCACTGAAGGCATTAAATTTGTATAGATTTTTTTATTGACGTGACAACGTCTAATAAATCGATGAACGCCGGCTGCACTCACGAAAAAGGATAACTCATTGTTCCGTTACGTACATTGTCCCGTTACGCTCATTTTACACTTGCGCTGCATCTATCTCTCTTACACTCGATTGGAACAACCATCGATTTGACTTTTTTGAGTCACATTACACTTGAAACACTCCCATTCGTTTCCTACTTTTCCTATCATCGTCCTTTCCTTAACAGAATAAAACAGATTGAAAGAAGTTAAATAGCAAACATGTATAAAAGTTATAGTTAAAATAATCTGTTCGTTAAAGTAATAAACATATTTGAATTAATGAGTGCAAATAAAAGTAAATTTATCAATTAAATTGTAGATTATATTTCACTCCTTTGTATCCATGCAAAATAGTGATAGTTCAATAAAAATGGTTCAAGTTTATTCATAAAAGTATGAAATAATTTCATCAATGTTTTGTTTTGACGTTGTCACGTTTAACTATCGTCCGTAAACCGACTTTACAGTCAATCATTTTTTATTTATTTATGAAAGTGTTGCAAATAACTAAGACGTAATAACTTACTGGAAAATATGCCTTTTTTTTTTTTTTTTTCTTGCTGTGTGAGTTTATTATAACGAAGTGTGTACGAAAGGACTCGGGGGCCCCTTTCAGACGAGGTGGCTCGGTTGATTCGACCAAGTTGCCCGGTTGACTCCCAAACTGGTTGACCGCCGTGTGAAGACTCTCTTCGGGCTGGTTTCACACCAGGCAACTTCCCAGCGGGAGGTCTATTTATACCATAGAGCACCCGGTGAGCTGGCTTTTTGCAGCGGTAGGCGACGGAAGCATGGCAGGGATTCTCGGCACAAGAAAACAATGGAATCGAGCAAATATAAATCTTGTATCTAAGTGCCACTCGTTACTCGCTACGGCAGACAGCTTACTTCAAGTACTTTACAGAGAAAAGGAAGAAGGGGGGAAAAAAAATAACAGAGGTTTCTCGAAAGCAAAGCAGCTTTAGGTAGCAGGTAGGTAGGTAGGTAGGTAGGTATCGGCAGAAAATCTGTAAGAGTAAAATAATTAGACCAAGGAAGAAGATGCGAGAACATCGATATGACGTCTCTTGAATATAATTCTTTGATGTCTACAGTCCTTCAAAAGGAGCCTGGAATTAACATTATTTCGACTTATTTATGTCGTTTTCTGACTTTGGGTTCGTATAAAAATCTCGGAGTAACATGAAGTGCTTGTTAAATTCAGATGTCTGACAGGAGCTTACGTGATGTTTTGAATTTCCCTCCTCGCTTAATACAGCATAAAAATTATTTTCAAAACAGAAATAACGGCTACCTTCCATGATAATGCATCACTTCAAATAATATTATCGAATACTCGTCACTTTGCAAGACATGGCGGTATAAAAGCTATTCTTTCAAAATAATTTACGTTTTACGATTTAACTATGTTTTATTTCTTTAAATAAAAAAAATTGTGAGAATGTTAATATAAAAAGATACTGTTGGTGTAAGTGAAACAGAGCGAAATGTAGTTAAATAATTAAATTTAAATTCGTTAGAGAAGGCTGAAAATAAAAATAAAAAATAAAAATTAACTAAAATATGATGACCAAATCAGAAGAAATATAAGAAGAGAAGACATACTTGTTGGGGCATGGTTAAAATAGTTTTTGTGTCTTTGACTAAGAATATAAGAGGAAAATAAAGGCTTAGAATTGTAGCGCTAAAAAATACTAGGATAAGTAAAACATTTGATAGTATGTATAGTAAGCAGCTGAAAACCTTAGTATAATTTTGTATTCAAAATTTGTTATAACACAAGCACAGGGGAAGAAGGCATAGAGAGATCCTCAACATTTCCTATAATGTATAATAATTATACGTATATAGGCAGGACTCTTACTATCTTGAGCAGTTTATTCTTTTAATTAAAAAATGAAATTTTTTACAGATATTTATGAAAAATTTTAAATGTGTCTGGTTTCGGATGTTATGATAGAGTAAAAATGTGTTTCTGTTGCCTTGATGACATTGTGGTAAGGTACGAGCTAAGACAATAAGCTTTTACGTCACCTCCTGATAGGATTTTTATTGTTATTTAATAAAACAAAGAAATATATCGTAACTATCCGGGTGCTCGATGGGGTTCAACACAGCATAATCTCAGGAACCATCCCACTTCTCTCAGCGGATTGCTTGAAAATAATGGGGAAAGGTCCAGAAGTCTCGAGAAAGCTTGAAGGTATCAGTCAGGTAATTCCCTGAGGGATATTTATGCCATCATTTTGGTGTTCTGCAACTCTCAAAATCCTGCACCTCTTGAATAATTTGATCGGTATCAGTGTTTTTTCTTCTAGTTTCAAAAAAAAATATATCTCAAAAGTATTTTATCCACATTTTTGATGACTAACCAAAACCGCTGATAACTTACATACTAATATACAAAATCCTAAACACGAATTTCACTTTCTATCCCTATTCAACCCCTTGAGGGTTTAAGTTTCAAAAATCCTTTCTTAGTGCTCGCCTACGTTATATAAGGAACTCCTATGCCAAATATCATGCTTCTAGACCTACCGGTTCAAAGTTGCGCGTTGTGTACTGAGTCATATGTTTATAACCCAGTACTTTCATTTTCGTCTTGCAGGCGTCCGATACGCAGCCGTTGTCCCGACAGAGCGCTTCGCCCAGGCGTCAAGTGTAACTCATCCTGCGACAAGGCCATCGGCAAAGGCATCACCACGTGATGCTAACTGGCCAGGGGTGTGGTGTGGGTTGGGGGGGGGGGGGTCGTGTCAGTGGACCGGCCACACGGGTTGGTCGAGGGAGAAGGGAGGAAGGGTGGGTGTGTGGGCGGGCAATAATCTGATGTGCCCATGTACTTACACTGATGACGGGTCCCTGGATCCGCGCACATCCAATTTAATTATATCGCCTAATTCGGTGTGTGGGAACGAAAACACAGCGAAGCGCGGAGCTGCAGGCAGGGTAAACAGTGGGTCGGAAGGGGTTTTAGGGGTGTTTGGAATTGGGGGTGGGGGGTTGTGGACCGACTGCCCGTTGGTTGACAGAGGGAAGGCCGATCGTTGTTCCTGCGTTGGTACGTCTGCCGTGGCTGCTAGGGGTGGAGGGGGGTGGGGTGAAGGCTGAGGAATTAAGGGGAGGGTTGTGAGGCAACGAACGATAATCACCACACTTTAAAGGGCCCTGCGCGCCATTTCTTGTAATCATGCCATGTTGCAGTAAGTTTTATTGCGGGGAAGAGGAGGACTTCGCACTGCGAATGAACTTTGTGGCTGGGGGAAGGGGGTTAGTTCAGAGAATGGCATACTTAAATCCTCTACTAACTTAAAATAATACATCTGGTTGAACAATTGTAAGTACTTTCCTCTTATCCACGTTAGTATAACCAACTGGGAATCTCCAAATGTTGGCAAACGGGATGAAAACTTGCAAATCGCAATGATACGCAGACTACATCGAAAATGAAACCTTCCAATGTTAAATAGGAATTCCGACCACATGGAAACTAACAAACGCAATCTTGCCCGCATCCTTTCAGTTATGTTTTTGTCCGATATTAATTTTTTTAAATTGTAGATTCACTGGAAAAATAACTTCTTGAGTGGTTCACAGTCCATAATGATAAGTAGCATTTTGTTGTTTCTAAGGGACAAAAAAAAAATTCACATACCTGAATTTTTTTTTCTACAGATTTCCAGAATGCCATAATTTTCCGCCTTGAAAAGAAAACACCAGAGTATTGTAAACGAAGTAAAATATTAGAATACTTTAAAATTGTTTTTGTTTTTAAAGACCTTGGTCACTGGAAACAAATAGTAAAAAACGATCACAAAGAAAGTGCTAATTATATTTATATTTTAAATAAAAATTAAGTGATATACTTGAAATTTTTTTTAAATAAAATTTTCCCATTACGAATATAATACCTTTAATTTTAAGACGTGTAAATTAATATTTCTGTCACAAAGTTGAATAAATAGAAATTTAAAAAAATAACATAATATTCTAGTATAGCTATTCTGTAAAAAAAACAACAATAAATTTTGTTTGATAACCATATATTTAAGATTTAAAAATAATATTTAAAAATGCATATCATACTATCTACCTTCATTTTTAATTATTACTATATATATCTCCATTTTTAAAAGCATGATTCCTGTCTCATATTTACATTTATAAGAAAGCGTATCTTTTTTCTTTAATAGTTACTCAAAAAGGACCGATCCTAAAACTACCCCATGTATGGTCGCTAATAAAATAATTGTATTTATAACAGGCATTGGTTTAAAACATCTGAAATTACTTAAAATAAATAAAATTACGTTTTCCCTATTTTCTTACCTATTCAGATTTTCTACAATTTCGTTACACCTATAAAAAAATTAATTAAATCAAAGTAAAAATGCGTAAATTTATAGATTTTCAGTATTTTAATTTTACTTATTACAAACAAATGCTTATTGAAAGTAAGATCACGCAAAAAAATTAAAATACTGATTGTCTATTTTAGGAAAGAAGCACGTCACAATTAACAAGTAAGCATTAAAACTGTTCGTTTCCACAATAACATATAAAGAGTTTAATAAATTTTGATTAAATTTTGAAAAATACAAAATAAAATCACGTGGTATACCATTTATTACAGCTTTTTGGTTATTTTGTTTTATTATTTTGTAAACATACGGGTTTAAATTGAAGAGAATTATAATTTCTTTTCAACTCTATGTTATGAAAAATGGTGAAAATGGCATACAAAACTTAACTCACATTTATCAATCTATGTAATAATTTTATAGAAAGAAATATTTTTTTTCCCCGTGCCTGGTATTAAGTCTGAAGAAACAAACAATTTTTTTTATACCTACATCTAGGTCTGAAGTTTTTTTAATTTTCTTATATTGGTTGAGTGTTGAAAGTGTTTAATCTCTTATTCATCCTCAAACATTGTCCTTGTGTTAAGATGCAATGGAACGGTCATCTTTATCAAATACCATCGCCATGGTTTTGATCGCCATGGCCTATAATTCCGTCTAGCGGACTTTTACAGCCTTTTTACGCCAAAATCGAATTGTGCCTGCCAAGCAGCGAGTTTTCGAGCTGAACATCGTATTTTGCCTCCCAGTTACGACCTAGTCCTTTTTTTTTTGAAGCAACGCAAATACATAAAACTCTTAGCCCGCGTTGTACGAGAGCATTTCCCGACGCCATAATCGTCTCCCTTCACCCCACGCCCCCTCCCCCCCCCCCAACTCATGTAACCCGTCCCGAAAAAGGAGACTCCATTACACGCCAATAAAGTCCAAAGTGCCATAAAATTGTAATTACAGCCGGATCACAATAAACTCTAATGTCGAGGCAAATGGCTATTAAACTTTTCGTTTCACTCGGGGGGTTGTAATTCAAAGTCCAAGATTGCTAGCTCGTACAACATACAAGTAATGCGTTAAATAAAATATAACATTTTTTTTTTATTGGCGATAATTCCAACATGTTAAAATATGAGAGACGTTATCCGTTAGCGATTACTGCGACTTTGCAAATTTATAGTTTCCTGAACTCAATATCCGCATCTTTCAACGAGCTTATAGTCTAAAAGTGTATTTGTGTACATACAGTTTGTAATTTTCACGAGCTTCAAAACTGTTTGGCGCGTAGCATGCTAAATTAAGCTTGTTAATCTCCAGACACATAAGGTGAAAGCATTTGAGTAATCTAAGCTAGTTCGCTGAAAAAAAATTGCCTTTTTTTTTTAAATATGTTGAAACTTTAAATTTAATACACAGCAATGAGCCATTAAAAAAATATATTTATTTAAGTTTTCAACGGAAAAATACATGCGAGGAAATTCATAAGAGACCTACCACGTCTGCCGTTTGTCAATGAAGGTATTGAGTAAGAGGTGGAACTAAAATTTATTAATATTTCAGTGAATAACTGCAACCTGAAGTGCGTAGACACCAATGACAAGAAGCCTCGCGCTGGGGGTAGAATTACAGCCGCACCCCTTCCTCCAGACAATGTTGGGCTCCGTCAGTTTCGCCAACTTTCAACGAGATGGAAATGGCGCCCACGCGTCAACTCCCCCTTCCCGCGGGAGAATTATAAATGGTTGTTGGGCTTACGTTTAAGCCCTTCTTTCATTCCCAGGTCGGCTCGGCTAGCTGGCAAGGGCAGACGAGGACGAGAATGGCGGTGGGGAAACGGGACGGTGGAGGGGGGGGGGGGGAGGCTTGGAGCAACAGTTAGCAAGCAGGGAGCGTTACAAAACCTAGACGATCCTGTTGCGTTCTTCTATGGAACGGTCGTGTTCCTTCCTTTTCCTTTTTTTTCCGTGCATTCCTCAGACATTTTCCAACTCTCTCTCTCTCTCTCTCTCTTTCTTTCTCGCCACGCTTCAATTCTTCTTGCGTTCCTCCGTTATTTTCCTTTGCTGCGACGTAATGATTTCTGTCTCCCTCCTTCCCCGCCCCCCCTTTTCCAAGCAACACCGTGGCGCGGCCAAATAACGGGTAGAAAGAAGCGTTGGCAGTTTTCCAAAGTGGAGAAACAAAATTGATGAGGGGAGAAACAGCTAAATCCCACGAACTGGTGTTTTTTTTCTCTCTCTCTCTCTCTCACTGTGAAACTTCTTCTGAGGGCTCTTGGAGAGGAAATTATGAGAGCGGGAGCGAGAGGAAAATGAAACATATGCCAACTGTTGATTGGCTCCGCTAACAAAACGCCTGGCATAAGAAAAAAAAAAGAGGTTGGCGGCTGTCTGCTTCTCACATAATGAATATCTTAGCTGCCCAGAAGGAAGTCGGGGGAAACAGTTCGTAGTGAATATTCAACGATGTTATTTCAGACGTGTTTGCGCAACAGGCTCGAAAGATTTAAAGGTTGGTTTAGTTGACAAAAGAAAAAAATATTGTGTCGGGTAGGATTTTTATTTTCAATGAAATTTTCGTGTTCTTTAATAATTATCAATAATTATAAAGGAAGTAATAGATACATATCAGCAGGAGCCACGATTGTTTCGGGCGTACCTGCGAATCGTCTCAAACTAAAAGCCATTTAAGTTCGAAAACGTGATCTTTAGAAGACTTAAATTCCAAACGCAACTCAGCTTTTTTCAGGCCACAAAGAAGTTGCCGGCAGGACTCCGGCATTTCAGTAGACAACAATTTTGAATCCCGTTTGGCCCCTTTTGATTTTTAGGATCTCCGCGGCACTCGATTTTACTCCAAGCAAATTATGGATTTTTTTTACAATATTCTACGGTCGAGTATTTCCCTGACATATTAATAAAATGTGCTTCCGTCTATAAATGACTCCCACATTGACAAGACCACAAGTCCAGTGAAGGAAAAAAAGTAATCAGATATACTGTAGTTTTAAGTTACTTATAGCGATACATTATTTGCTTCATGCTCCATCCCCAATACTAGTAATGCACTTAACTGCTATAAAGTTTTTAATCGCGCTTTAATATAAATTAATAACTCTAAATCAATTAATATATATAAGAGTAAAGGGATTTTTTTGTTAATTCTCTTTCTCTTTTTACACACCTGCAAGTCCGCACTAGACGGCTGCGTTATGTTCACTGCCATTTCATTTATTGTTCCAAAGACACGGGTTCTGTTGTCCACTTTAATAAACACGAACCTAATTGAATTATTTTGCTAGTTTTTGTTGTTAGCGTTACGTTCACACACCATCATGGCCTTAAAAATTAACGTGATTCAACTTCAATAAGGTTCCAGTTTAAAAAGGTCCCCCTTATTTTCTGTTGATTACAGATAAGGGATATGAAAATTTATGAAATAAAAAAGCCATATAAAAGTGCAGTTCGAGTCCACGCCGTAGATTTTTTTATGAAAATGTCTGCTTGCGTTTTCTATAATTCCGAGCATATTTACGAGTCAAATGAGACGGCAGCTTTTAATTATTTTGTAACAATCACGCGCATGCGCGTAAACTGATGCGATGACGTCACAGGCAAAACAAACAGTGCGCGACAAACATGCACAGACATTATGTATCCGTTGTGCGCTCAACCATTGTTAACGGATTATTAGTTTCGTAGTTATTAGCGATCCAAATCAAACGGTATTTTTTTCACACACGAAAGTTCGACCGATTATTACTGTGACGAGCTACTAGACGTTTTCACGTCAAAAAAAAAATCTACTCTATGCCGCTAATGAACCGGTAACATGTTATCTCCACGCAAAGCAAGCAAACATCCAGCGAAGAAAATAAATTAAAAACGTGAGCTGTAGTGGGGAAAAAAATTTAATAGCGTAAAAAAAATAAATATCTCACATGTGAACTGCGCGCATACAGGGACTAGTAACCTTTGTGTGTTGTCAGCGAGAGAATTGTAAATAAGACCACGAGTTGGCAAACATAACCTCGTCCTTGTATTTTTCTTCGCACTGTGATGCTGTGTATTTTATTTTCATGTCCTCTCACTTTTTTTTTGGTTCGTTATTTGATAAAAGTTTTTTTTTTCTGACACGGAGAAACGTATCATGTGTAAATTACAGCAACGCCAGAGTTTGTTTACATCTGACAAACATTCAACGGACCCAGTACTTGGTTTAAAGCTGTATTTGTAAAGTGCAAACTGACAAAAATGTGTTTTTTAAGTAAATATTTTTTTTTCAGCCAGTAGGTTAGGTTCAGGTGATGACGCCATCAGAACGTAAATAAAATGTAACGCTCAGTGGGTGACACTGAATTCTGGTAGGTTTGCGGAGATAAACTCAGGGAATTAAACTAATACAAAAAATGTAACTTTTTCAGACATGTTCTATCAAACTTAACTGTTTCGAAGTGATTCCCCATGTTTCTTTTTGTTTAAATAAGGATTATAAAAACTAAAAATGTAAAGGAGGTCCGTTTAAGAGATTGTACGTTTGTCTCGCATGCAGGATTCTACATCGGGGCGAGTGATGAAATTAATAATAATAATAATAATAATAATAAAAACAAGGTAAGGGAAGAGAACAGCGGACAAAGGGAACTAAAGTTTGGAAGAATGTCGTTCATTTCCAACCGGCGCTAAAGTATCGCCTGCTTTCTCCCACCCCAAACCCCCGCCTCCCCCTCTTCACCCCTCCTCCCAACCACCACAGTATGGTTTTCACCCCCCATGAATCTTTCGTCTGGCTGTCCCCTCCCGCCATAATCCCAATTGACCATTTGAAAATCAGGGTGCGAAAGAGTTATGGCATCGTTTCCCGCACACTCGTCTACAACCTCCGTTCCAGAATTCGCGATTTCACGTATGTACCTATATACGTATATACGAACATGGTTTATATACAGTCAGTGACGTCATAGAAACCTGTGCAGGAGAGTGGACGAGAAAATCCCAGTGATGCTCGTAATTTCGTTTCATGGAAGGAACCTCAAAATAATCTCTTCTCTGATCCACTTAACAGGGCAGAAAATTAAAAAAAAAAATATATGCGCACTGTAAAATAATAAATATTTAACAGTCCTGCCCAAATAGATTTAACAAGCCGTGCGCTGATACAGGTTTTTTTACACGTGCAATTCTTGAAAACCAGATTCCTCAACCTTTCGCGATATTGTTTCCTTAAAAGCCATATTTCGTATTGAGAGTAGAAAAACGTTACTATGTAAGGAAAAAAAAAAAACAAACAAGAAAATTGTTACTTTATGGTCGTGTTTCAAAGTGTGGCCGGCAGAGCCACATTTTTACTTGTAATTTATTTTTGTTGCTGGTCTCTAGTTTTATATGGTTTTTTATTTCACGTATTTTTTACGCCTTTTTTAATTAATGTTAATCTATCTGTAAATTTTTTAAATTATATTTGTTTCCGTTAATTAGTTATACGCCGTTTGGTAGCTATCGATTATGAGTTTAAGAACATCGATTGTGTTTCACGTAAATACCACTTGGCGAGCGCCCGGCGGTTGGCTGATGACGTCAGACATTCGGCTTGCCGGGAAGAAAAAATCAGCTGGGCCGAGAGAGTTTGTGCCGAGCGACCGTCGAGGACAGAGCCATGTGACGGCGCGGACTGGTGTGCCGGACGGCAACGGGCGACGAAGAGTATTGGGATGGAGGCTCCACGCTGGGTGACAGGGCAAATGGATTGCCCTGTGATACAGAAGAAATCAAGGTAAAGAGAGGCCGCAATTTTGATTTTTACCCTCGTGGTGCTGCACTGGTTTTTGGCAAACCTAGTGAACTGTGTATTTTCCCATACTAAATTTTATTTGGACGGAACTTTTATTAGCCAGTTTGGTGAAGAGGCCCATTTGTTTCACACGTTGTTCCAGTGTGGGATTTTTTAAAAAAGGTCGCCCGTTTGCCTGTAGTTGTAATAAAAGTATAAGTTTGGAAGAAACGAACATTTTGCAATTTGTTTTTGAGAGTTTGTCTTCGGAATTGGCATACTTAAAGTTGCATTTAGCTAATATATCAGCTTGTGCAGTATTATTAAAAGTATGTGATCGGTATTGGACTACATGCGCAGCCTGATGTTGGTTGGTGCGGCCATTCTACGTTTTTATGAAATCATTGGCAAGTTAATAAAGAAGTAAGACTTTGTTTGAAGTATATGATAAAAACTTCGGTGGTAACATAGTTATGTTACGTGAAGAGTTTTTGCTACATTTCCCTTAAAAAAAAAATAAGATAATTTTTTTTTTGGTCATCGTTCACGCCTTTGTGAATTCGTACCTATGGCCCGGCGTGGCATTAGACTCTGGAGTTGGTGAGGAAGGTCAGGAAGCCAGCGCACGCCTAGGATATTAACTTTGTTTTTTTTTTTTGGCAAGTCTTTAGCAACGAACATCTGAAGAAAGACTAAACCGTTGATTGAGAGTTTAAGAACTTTATTTAAATAAATTTTTTGTACTTCAGTTTTATTATTGTAGAATTTTTTATATATTTGTATTGATTGTCTTGTTTGATTTTTGGTATTAGGGCAGTCAGTATATTTTGATATTTTATAGTGGCCACGCCTCACGCCCTTATATATTTTTATACTTGTTGTTATCAGTATTTATATTTTTACGATTTTTTAAAGGTTATTGTTAGTATCGCAAATGGGTATAAGATGCTGCCATTATTAACGTCAGCTTTTGTAACTAAGCTTGTATGGTTATGTATAGTAAAAATTATTTTTGCAAATTTCTATTTTTTAATAACATACGTCCAAAGTCTTGCCTCTTGTTTGTTTAATGGTTACTCTGCTATTATATCCTTTGAAATTTTTGGCCTGACCCCTGGGCAGTGGTGTGGGGAATTTATATTGTTTAGCTTTTTATGCCTGGTTTTAATAATTATTTTTTCCCTTCGCGCCCAGAGTGAGTCGGGGACGCAACCCCTCTTCCAATTAAGGAGGAAGAAGGGTTACAAAAGATTTGTTACCTTTCAACATAGAAAAAATACTTATTAGTAACTATAAAACAACACAGTATTTGATTATTTTCCTCTGTAGCATTTTTTTTCTTCTCTTTGTCAATTTATTCCTGTAGCTGATTGGTTAAATGAACATATCACGTGCCTGATGACATGGCAGAGATTGGCTGCAATAGTTCGTTAAAGCGCAGCCTCGACCACGTTCTCTTATATGCACTCTAAGGCCCGTTCTACAATGACACTTAAACGGAGACAGATCTCACACATCAGAGTTTCTACAATGACACGGAGACGGACCCGTACGTATCAGCTCGGCAATGCTGAGCTCTTCCGTTTACGTTGCTCCGTGCGACCAGTAGAAGCCGAGTACTTGGCTGCCGTGGTAGCCATGTTTGTTTATGTTCTAAATACGTTAAAATGGTTTCAAGTACAATAATATCTAGTGATCTATATTATTATTTATTTGTGATTTATTTTTATCATATATGTTAATTGTTCACGTGCGATGATCATAATACATATTTTTAACTGGAATTAATATTTCGCAACCTTGAAATGAAATTTCGGTTGGTTGACCTTTTTTTTTACGTTTCCGTGCGTTGCGGAAGCAGCAGACGTGATGGTGAAATGTTCCGGGAGATCCGTCTCCGTTTACGTAACATTGTGTGTAACGGGCCTGAACCTGGACTACTGCGTAGAGGACTTGGTCAGTGTTGGTGGTCACCAAGACGTTGACCTTACCCCTCCCCACGTGTCGTGCCGCTCTCCTGGGATGCATGGGTCTGTACAGGGGGAGGGAGGGAGGGGGTGGCCAGGCGACCCAGTCGCTCGGACCAGAAACGCATTCGCAATCCGTGTTTACGGCGCAATAAAGTCCAGGCGTGGCGAAAAAACTCTTCTGAGAGCAGCGGTCACGCATTTCTAAAGTCGTAGACGTACGCCGTTTTCGAGTTTCGCACTTTACAGTCCTCAGTGATAACTAGGCTAAGTTAAGTGTCGCTAGATGTAGGGAACATAAAAGTAAAAAAAAAAAAAAAAATTGTTCTTGAAAAGCATGTGAAAGGCAAAAATACCTTAAAGTCAAGTCACCGGCTGCTATTTAAAATAATTGCTATGCAGATAACATTTAAGCTGATTGGCTTAAAATAACTTGAATTTTCGAAACCTTATTCGTAAAGAAGTATCAGCAAATTATTGCGTCAGTTAGCCATTTTGAAATATCATTTCAGCAAAATTATACTTGTCTCAACTTTTACGTGCAATTTTGTGTTATGAACGTTTCGATGGGTATGAAAGTTTGTACATACTACAAATTGTATATACCACTAAAGCACGAAACATTTAAACTTCAAATAAGTCACTATTTGTTCAGCTGGTTTTTTACTTTGACTTATTTTTAGAAATGTTTATACATAGAACTTATCTTCTTTCTTCCCTGGTATGAATGGAAGGAATATTTACCAATAAAATTTTAAGCACGTTCTGTTAGGATTCATTCTCAAAGGCCTGACCATAGAAAAAGGAGGGAAATGTAGAAGTGCAACTCTTACAGTGGAAACTGAAACCAAGTTTAGCTCGACATGCAACGCTATCTGTTACGTTGGCCAATAACTACTACCAAAAAAAACTTAGTTTTATAGTGATAATTTAACTACTTGACGATTCGTTGTTCAGTAGAAGTGATCTAAACTATGCAAAATAAACACTTAATACCGTCGTGTAATTAAAAAAAAAGCATTTATTACACAAATGAGTAGGAAATGCAGGATTTCTGGTATACACATCAGAAAATATTTGGCAACCAAAATAATATTAAAATTAATTAACAAGCGCATGTGCCCAAAACTACTTCAAAAATTGTGTTTCAGTCTCGGCAAAAGAGTTTCTCCCCCATAGGCCTGCTTTCAGAGTTGCTGATGGTCCAATTTGAATGTCATAAGGGATTGCTCCCCCTTTTGGTTTTTTAACCCAGCCCTCCATAGCATAAGCCCTACCGGTCGGGGGCCCCCATTGGCGAGGATAAGGAATACGCCTTATACGCGAATCGGGAAATGTGTTAAGAGCTTCAGCTACGGCCAGAGGCTAGGACAACCCATCCCAGCATAGATGCTGATGGTCAGTTATTACAGTCTATCGCCGGCAACTTATCCCCTCCCATGTGTGCGCCCTCGTAGGGTAGAATGAGAACCAGGGATCACTCTCCCCCCTTTTTGATCAGGAAGGTGTTAAGAGCTACGGCTATGACCAACGGCCAGGGACACCCATTCGAGCATGCTGGTGGTCAGTACACTGTCGCAACTGTGGCTCCGCGCGTGTTGACTGGTTGCAGCGCCAAGTGTCTCGCGCCTGCAGCGAGTTTTTCCCGGGGGAGACGCGATGGTCCACGTTGCGAGTTGGGCGAGAGAAATACTGCCAGCTGCCCGGAACCAATCACTGCGGGGGAACGACACCGTGGGAAAGGGGAGGGGGGTGGAGTGGAGGACGATGATGCGAACGCTTGCGTCGGGAAGTGGGGGAAAAACACCCATCACCCCCTCCCCCAAAAAGAGAGTGCAGAGCGCGAGGGAAGAGACGCGGAAGGTAACAAGTGGCTGGAGCAGGAATATTCTCAGGAGCGGCAGATGGTGCCCGTGGCTGTGAAAAGGGGTTCCCCTGCAGAGAGAGAGCGAGCGAGAGAGAGAGAGAGAGAGAGCCGGGAAGTGAACGTCCCGATGAAATCTGGCCAACTTACAGACGGGGGCAGGTTTTATGGGCCCAGTTTTACAGCCTGCGCAGAAGGGCTTGCGAGGGAGGTAGCGGTAGGTTAGTCAGGGGGAGGGGCGGAGGTATGAAGGGCGAAGGGTCCTGGTAGCTATTCCAGACCTGCTGTCAATAAGACCATCCCTCCTCCCACCCCCTAACCACCCCCGCGTGGTGGAATTTACAGCCTCTTGGCAACAGATGTCATCGGGAGGGGCAGGCACAGGGGGGGAGGGTTGTCACCTTCACTGGAGCGCCACCCGCTGGGTCTTAAGCTGAGGATACTGTGTGCAGGTTTCATCCAGGACTAGATCCTTGCAATCGGGACAAGACATTCAGGAACAGTAAAACCTCGTTTATCCGGTCCGCGTTCATCCGGATCTCTAGATACTCCGGATCAGATTAGTAGATACTTTATTTAACGTTCACATAAAAATTGAAAATTAAATTTCTCATCTTTGCAAAAAAAAAAGACGCTTAGCACACTATAATGTACCTGACCATGCTTCATTCAAACGCCATACATTTTTTTTAAAGAAGACATTTTGACGAATTTTTTGTTTAAAAATGATGTAAATTTATTTTTTATATTTTTAATTATCTGTAAACAAATTAGACCATGTATACGAAGACACTTTGTTACACAACATAGTTTTTTATCGTTGTATCCGGTAAGTCAGCTAATTAAAAACATATATATTTCGCTTATTTCCCATTTAACATTGTTTATCCGGAATTTCGATTGTCCGGATTCCCTTTGATCCCCGTTAGTCCGGATGACAGGTTTAACTGTACTTTATTGCAGTTATGTAAAACAGATTAAGCAAATGTACTTTACTAATTTGCATAGAACCATTAAAAATATTGAACATGCTAAATGCAGCTATCCCTATGTGACCACGACTTTGTCTGGGAATCAGGTGCACTGACCATTACAAACCCCTCCCACCATTCGTACATCAGTTCAGTTTACGAGTTATTTGAAAATGCGTAGTTTTTGAACAAATCATAACGAGTACTTGTAACGTCCTGCAATACATTGGCATATTGGTGTAGACATCCTACAGAGGGTTTCTTTCTTAATGGACCAGCACTGGGATCAATGCTGGTAGGCAAATAGAATATCCACGTTCTTGAAATGATTCATGCAATGAGGTATTATGATTTAATACAATTTATTGGACATACGCGATTGCAGTTTTGCACTGTTGGTCACGAAAAAAAAATTAAGAACGCTAATTAAAAAAAAAAATTGGTTGTCTGTAAAGTCGGTTTACGGACGATAGTTTAACGTGACAACGTCATAACAAAACATTTATGAAATGATTGCATAATTTTATGAATAAAATGAAATCATTTTTATTGAATTATCACTATTTTGTATGGATACAAAGAAGGAGTGAAATGAAATCTACAATTTAATTGATAAATTTACTTTTATTTGCACTCATTAATTCAGATATGTTTATTACTTTAACGAAGAGATTATTTTAAATATAACTTTTATACATGTTTCCTATTTAACTTCTTCCAATCTGTGTTATTCTGTTACGGATAGGACGATGATAGGAAAAGCAGGAAACGAAAGGGAGTGTTTCAAGTTTAATGTGCCTCGAAAAAGTCAAATCGATTGTTGTTCCAATCGAGTGAAAGAGAGATAGATGCGGCGCAAGTGTACAATGAGCGTAACGGGACAATGTGCGTAACGGGACAATGTGCGTAACGGTACAATGAGTTATTCTGTTTCGTGCGCGCAGCCGGCGTTCATCGATTTATTAGACGTTGTTACGTCAAAAAATCAAAATATAAACCCACAGTCTGTTTGTGCCTGATGATGGGAACAGGCACCAGTTCCCGTAAACGTCGCAACTGTTTTGTCATAGGAAACCTACTGTGTTCGTCGTTGTTGCCGCCGTTTTGTTGTCCATAATATCTGTTTATCTTCATCGTTGTGTTCATACAGCTATTTGCTGCATTTTTCCAGGTTTTGTTGTCTTCCTGCATTTACTGTTGTTGAAACTGTCTCGTCGTTTGTTAGCCCAATGTGATCATCTCTGCTGTCGTTTGTTGTGTTGTCCATAATACCTGTTTAGGTACATCGTTTGGTTTATCTGTTTGACTGATTTAGACTAGTTCTCCGTGGGTTTATGTTTCCAATATTTATTTCTTAGTTTTGCGTTCTTGAAATTTTTTTTCCGTGACAGTGCAAAACTGCAATGGCGTATGTCCAATAAATTGTAATTAAATCGAATATCCACGATCGTACACGCGCTTCGGGAACCAGTCAGCGATGGCCAGGCAGCGTACGTCTTGCTTCACGCCTTCCCGGACACAACCACGCTCTGCTCGGCATCCAGGGGAAAGGACTGGAGGCTGGAGGCTGGAGGCAGCGCGCCGAAGCCAGTGAAAAGCCACTTGTTCCCGAGGCCCCGTGGCGCGACGCACAGCTGATTGCGCGGCGGGGTTAGCAATCTAATCATCGTGACCCCCCGGGGGTTGTTTCGGGGGGTGGGATGGATGGGGGTGGAAAAGGGGGGAAAAGTGCTCCTAGCTTCACCCCCTTTTCCGATCCAACACTCCATCCGTCTTCATCCGTGACCTCGCCTTGGCGCACAATGTGAGCTCCTTGAGGGGGGGGGGAGAGGGGTAGAGACGGTCGCGAGAAGAAAATCAAAGTCCCTCCTCCCTTTCTCTAACCCCTTCCTCCTTGGGGGGAAGGGGAGGGGGTAGCTCTTGAAGCAGAGCGCGCGTAACACGACCTTAAACCCAAGCAGCGACAAGATTTCAACCCCTTTCTCCCATCCCTGGTGTCACCTAACCCTAACCCCCCTTCGCTTCCTCCGGGTGCTTTCAACGTTCCTACCTCTCCCCGCCGCTACTTCTCTCCTTCGCACCATTTCCTGCGAGGTGCCTCCAGGGGGTAATTCGACTCTCGGCACGTTTTCCGAAAACAGTCCCGCAGCTGAGCTGGGAATTGATTTGCCGCCGAGGTTGCCTGGCACAGGGGAAAAGGGTGGGGGAGTGAGGGTGTTCATGTGTGTGTGTATGTCGAGGAGGGGGGCGAAGGAGCGTGAGGAATCGAGAAGTAAGAAAAAGGCGGGAAACAGCGCGCGTCGCTCTGCAGATGAGGAGACGCCGAGCAGGTGTTGGGAGACTCGATCCAACCCCCCACGGTTGAGTGTCCACTCCTTCATCCACCTTTCCACCCTTTTTCCCCCTCGCGTCATTCCCCCGTCGTCGCTCGAGTGGCGGGGCGACGCTAATAACGCCCCGGAGACGGATGTTCCTCTCCCCCCCCCCCCCCCCCCCCCCCCCCCGACTGCTGGCCCGACGTGATCTCGCCTCCTGAGGACCGCCCGAAGGTCGAGACGTTGCCCGAAGGAGCTCACTCACGGGCGGCGTGCTCGTCGGAACGAGAGCTGGTGCCTCGGTCCACGTCCCAGCTCGGCGATCCAGAACTGCAACCCCCTCCCGCGGGCGACGGGACGCAAACCCTCGTCCATTTCGTCACTTCCACCCACTCTGCATCTCCCGCACCAAAACGTCTTTTCGTCCGTGCACATCATGAAAACTTAATTCAAGTACATCAGAACCTTTTTTTTTGGAATCAACGACGATTCGGTCGAAATTTGCAGTCGCCATCATAAGGGAGAAGTGGGGACACACCACAATGCCGAAATACTACAACGCCGAACGTACAATAACGCCGAAAACCATAACGCCGAATGCCAAATTGACTACAACGCCGACAGCTAGAAAACTGCTATGTACCACAACGCCGAAATACATTAATGCCGAAAAATGTCATTGCAGGACTGCCACAAAGGTTAGGTTAGGTTAGGCTAGATTAGGCTAGCCTAGGCTAGATTAGGTACACAAATTCATTCAGTTGTTTTTCATTTTGCTCCTGTGGCCCCCCCTCCCCGCAGCAACATTTTTCGGTGTTACTGTATTTCGGCGTTGTGGTACCCAGCAGTTTTCTAGCTGTCGACGTTGCGGTCAATTTGGCATTCGGCGTTATTGTACGTTCGGCGTTGTGGTAACGACCCGGGAGAAGTTACCTACCTTCCTCAGTAGGTAACTGCTCCCTGATGATGGCGACTGCAATGTCGACCAAAATGTAGGTGAATTATTCGCCAAGGACGCAGCTACAACCCAGAAGCCAAGCTACTTCAGACAATGGCCGTGAAAGCCTGACAACATTATTTTGGGATCAACTTTTCTGACCATTATAACTGCCAACAACTTGCATCAATGTGGGATTCGTGCCCCTACCTCATCAGGGTTGAAGAACGCGTCCCTTCGCCTTTTCGCCTACGGTTGTTCGGATTATTTTCAGTCGTTTGACCAGCAGTCGAATCTGCTACGTCACACGAGATAATGCTCATTGGCAAGTTTTTTTTCTCCCCCCCCCCCCCCCCCCCCCGGCACTGGTCAGCATGAGGTCCGCGGAGTGGTGGGAGCGATGGAAGAATTCTCGTGAACGTGTAGGGGCGATCCGCGCAGACTTCGGGGTCATATCTTCTCTTGCAGCTGGTCCAATGGGAGGGAATCATGTCGCTCTGCTCTCATTCAAGTCCGGGCGCTTTCGCCGAAGAGCTCGGGCGGAAATAAACCCCGCGCTGGATCTCTAGAAAGCTCGAGAGAGGTCGGGGGGATCCGAGAGTCGCACTGCTGAGATCGCGTTCGTCTGCTGGGAGGAGGCTTGGGTGCGCGCGCATGCATGCATGCTCGCTCCAGGGGGGGGGGGGGCGGGGTAGAAAGAGGAGTACTACTTGTTGCCAGGCAGCCAGCTCGCGGCAGTTGTCGGCGAGGGGAAACTACAAAGGGGAGGGGATGACGCTTCCCCCGTCGAGCACCTCGGTGGTTGGGTGTTGGGGAGGGGGGAGGGGTTCTCCAAGACTTGAACACACGTCTTCATTTCCTGTCTCGAGACGTCTACTGCTGCTGTCGTCGACGACTCTTGCGCATCTTCCCCACACCATCCCACCACTTTTCAGAAGCATGCGTTCCTCTTAGACATTCGAGTTCCGAAGAGTGGGCCCCACTTGGGCAAGCTTTGGATGTGTGGTGTCGGTAGTATTACATGTGGGAAAACATGGTGCACAGAGAGATATCGTACACAAGAACAAGAGTACAGGGCGATTTGACGTTCCAAAACTTTTTTGCCAAAATTTTTTTATTTACTCGTACTTTAAAACCGTTTAACAATTCCGGAGATTAAAACTGTAAATGAATAAATGTGTAAATTTCTTTGTTAATGTGGAAGCATATAATAAATTTCAGTTTGCCTTTTAACGTGATGGGTTTTGAGCCACTGGCACTTTAATTATTTTTGTATTTTATTTTCTGTGTAGATTATTGATGTGATTTTAATGAAAGCATCAAAATATAACTGCGTTTTAAATTTCATCAACATGTGCATTTGTATCTCTTGACCCACAGCAGTAATATTTAGGTACGTGGCTCAAAGTTACAAGAAGTAGATCATAAGCAGAACTTAAAACAGTCAATTTTTTACATTAACTGAAAATTCCATGTTTTTTCGTGGCTAAAAGCATTTCAATACATGCTGGAAAAAAAATGTTACATTGACAAAATAACTGTTTAATTTGTTACAGTAATAGCAACCAAAATAAAAGAAACTATTTGGTCTGAAGATAATTCCATTAATTATTTTACCTTGGAGAAGGTTTTTTAAATACGGGTGATAATAAATATCAAGTTTCAGTTAATTTTCAATGGTATATGATAATGATAAGGAAATATCATGCTGCTTTATTTAAATAACCAAAAAAATGTAACTGGGAATGAATGAACATATTCATTGTATTATGTATACATTAATTCAAGTTTTCAACAAACTAAGAATGGTTATTCCATATCTTAACGTCTTGTTAAACGCGCAATGTTTAAATTAATATCAGGTGGATGATGTTGCTTTTTGGCTATGTATTTGTAAGACTCAGTTTTGGGGCTAAAACAGCTTATAATTACAATGCTGCACGCCATAGACACATCTATACTACTTGTTACCAAGCCCGTCAACATTAATTTCGACTCTCTGTGGAACGATTCACACTACGATGAATGTAGTACACTTTCGCGGGGTCGAATTTCAGATTAACCACAACGTCCGTGTCGAATTGCTTCTCTCGGGATTCCCCCCCCCCCCCCTTCCCATGTTTGGTTTTAAACCTTTTGCATAAATCAAACTGGTTTAGGGGGCTCTAGACTAGAGTAGACAAGATTTGTGTTCGCGGTTCACGACACAGGACCTCTCTTCGCCCACGCCCGGCAGCAACAAGACTTATTCTCTATAGCTCGCACCTGAACTTAGAGTTTTGCGATTCCGTCTTCCTTCCTGACCTCCGCATCGACCAATCCTCCCCCCTCTTCCACCTGGTTCCACCTATACACCCCCCCCCCCCCCCCGCAACCACTTCTTGGCCTCCTTCTTCTGGCTCTGGCGCGCAGCCGCAGACAATACCTCGAACAACGTCCAAACGCAATAAATTCCCCGGGTCTTATAACCCTCGCCGTCTCCCTAATCATACCAAACCAAGATAGATCGTGAAGGCAACTTTCTGGCGGGATCACGACGGAGGCAGAACGAGATAAGTGCCCTGCTGCGGTGCTAAAAGCAGTGCTGTTGCAAACTTTTTGTGGGGGTGATGGAAGTAAAATTTCAAAGCCGACTTTTAATGCAACGTTTTCGTGAAACATTGTGATTTTTTTTCCTAACCTAACTAAAAACTAAGTGTGTTTGGGAGGGGTCTTGGTTAGGGAGGGACCTAAGTGCGTCTCAGGCCGAAGCCTATGCGCCTAGTCATGCTGGGATTAACCATGCAGGGAGAGGGTCGCATGCATCATGTGCTAGGAGGGGATTGGCCAGCCATGGCAGCGATTGTTGCCATGACTAACTCCCCTCACTCTTATCTCTAGTCTAAACTACTAGGTAAGTTGGGCCCAGGTAAAACCTGCATAGACACAGGGAAAACCCTGGGCACTTTCATGCGGGATGCAAGTTTGCATGCATTAAATGTAGGAAAGTACAGGAGACAGAGGTTGGTCTGGATGAAGAGTTGGTAAAGAGTCTATTTCTGGCGCTAAACGGTTGCGGACGGTGCAGAGAACTTGGCGAGCCACTGGCTCCACGTGGCGGCGTGCGGCTCAGGTTGAACCCCGCCATGCTGCAGGGATAGGCGGGTCGCGGCGGTAGGGACCCGCCTGCGCCTGACGCCACCCCGACTTGCTGGCGTCTAGTAAGGGAGTATCTGGGCAGAGGGCAACACAACGGGGTTTGAGGTTATTGTGCACCGCGCCACTGGCCGTATTCACAAGAAAATAGTGTTCTTTTAAGAACGTATTATTTTAATTACTTGTGTAAATCAGTATTTTTTAAACAGTTTTATAAGAGTATTGTTTCAGCTGTGTGACTAAATATTTTTTGCTTGTGTAATGCTTTTCACGCTTTAGTTTGACAGGGTATTATTATTTCATTAACTAAATCACACAACGTATTATAATTATGAGCCCACGAGCGTGTAAATATTTTGAGTCCAACTAATAATAAGATGATTTTAAAAAAGTTTTAAACAGATCCTGTGCTTGGAATATTAATTCTTTTATTTTCACTTTGTGACAATGTGGTTATAATGTAAAGAATTGCTGTGATGAAGGTCCATGCCGTTTAGTTTTCGCGTCGCGGAGCGGCGGACATGTTTTTCATTGTTCATTCATTCGCGGGCAGAACATTATCAATGCCCATGAATTCATTGAGGTGTGTCTACGTAGCCTATTGGCAAAATCTGTTGCACTATAACCTAATTATAAGGTGATATTTGCAGAAAAACAAAATCAGTCTAGAAAATGCTCGATCAAATTTAATCTATGTATAATATAAAATTAAATTGAAAACTAATTTATTATAATCAATCCTAGCTTTAATATTTACGAAAAAAAATATTTATTATGTGAGTATATCAGCTGTGAGTAATTTTTATAGTTAATTAACGATTATTGATTTATTAAAAAATAATTATTGATATCCTGAGCAGTTTTCTTTAATGAGTTTTAATTTTAATTCATGTTTATTTAGAAACTAATTGTCTTCTTTCTCTTTCGTTCTCGCGCTGCCGTTTTACCCCTTAAGATTTACTTACGAATCGATGTTTGAACTGCCAAAGAAGATTCACTTTTATCACGTATGCTGAGTTAAACGCGCTCTTTTTTTTTTAAACAAGGGCAAGAATGGGAGTATTCTACAGCGAGGCCTACTCCAAATCCGGTCTATTGGTATATTCAATTTGTTCGACCGAATTAAAAAAAAATTGTATACGCATGCAGATGTGTCAAAAATTATATTGCATTAATTTAACTTTTTTTTTTGTAATTTCTTTTCTTGATTGTCGCGACTTTACACACAAATGCCATGATTTCCATGCTGGCTATGGGCCCCATACAAGAGGTTCCACAAGATTTAAAATTTGGGACTTGGATCACTCCTGCCGAGATTCCGACCCTTCGCGCAGCCGTAAATTACAATTCGCGCTCGAAATTGTTCTGCTTGCTTCCCAGATGCTTCGAGTTTAGGTTGCGAACGAATCGTTTAAGCCGTTTGGCACGTTAATGTTATTCACAAATTAGAGATAACACCTGTTTTAAATAGCAGCCAAATTTAAGGAATAACATGAATATATTTGTTTACTTTACGTGAATTATGATAGTACTTCGGGTTTGCTATAAGTAAACTCATCCATTTATTTTTTAGGGTTAAATCGTTGATAGACTATGTTCAATTTTTGTTTAATGTAGTAAATAGTAAACACGACAGTCAATAGTGTCATGAGTATACAAGGTGCGACGACACGTAGCAGACCAGTGGCCTCAGATAGCCAGCCCACTGGTCCGTTAGCCCACGCGTTGGGCGTGTTACATTATCGCTACACGCCTAATCCGATTAGCAGCGGCACCTCACTACCCCCTTCCTCCTTGATTACCCCTTCATAGCACTTTATCATTGAATTCTCTGCGGCTCTGGAGGAGTCGACACGTGCCCAGAGCCCCACCTGCATGAAGTGGCGTAACTAGAACGACATTGTTCTGGAAGCTTCGGGTGTCAAGTCGACCCTGATGACGCGACACTTCGAAGAGGTGCGAGAACGTTCCAGAAGGGGACTGAGAGGTATAGATACGGTGAAGCCAGCCTCTGAGGCAGTGAAGTGAAGAGGGTGAGTGACACCTCGGTGAGCGAATACTCTGCAAAAAACATGTATAGTACGAAATTTGGGCACAAAATTTAACTATAGTTCTTTTAAACAATGTCGAGAGTGATAAATATAAGCAAATTGTGTTTCCAACTACATATTTCTTGACGCGAAACACACCCGCTGCTGGAATTCGCTGCCAGAGCAGGTACGTCAACTTTTGAATAATTTGATTAGCAGACCGAAATTTTTAAACTATATAATAAGACGGCTCCAATCAAAGCTAAAAAAAGACTTTAAAAAAATGATATGCTTAAGGTATGAATATTATTTTCGACAAGGAATTTTATTGAAATACTGCCCATTTTGTTAAAATTCATTAAAGTTCATTAACACTTCAAAGTTTCCTTTGACATTGTAAACTTTGGTGCGCGAATATTAATCACAAACAGTTTTCACACCCGTCGCTAGAATTCGTTGCAAGATCAGCTACGTCAACGTCCGAAATTTTAAAATATAGCTACAATGAAATAGCTCCCAGAAAAAAAACTCGAAAAATTACTAAACCCCGGATTTGGGCTTGATTTTCGCAAAGAAACTGTATTAAAACACGTTCAATCTTGTTACAATTAATTAAACAGTTAGTACTGAAAAGTTACCATTTGTCGTTGTGAACTTTGGTTCGCGCCATCGGCCACAGGTGGCAGCACCGTGGCTACACGTCACTATCCGTTCCTTGTTTCCCGTCGAGCAGTTACGAAGTATGTAAATCCCACCAAATTCCCAGATACCGTGACAAAATATGTTGCACATAAAAATGGGGGTTGTCTGTAAAGTCGGTTTACGGACGATAATTTTACGTGATAACGTCATAATATTAAATTGTTGCTTTTAAAAAGCCCGCCTGAACCTGTTTGATATGATAGAACATTTTCTCGCACGGTGGATAGCCGGTTCTTGCACGCTGGGCTCAGGCGGAACGTGACAATGAGTCATGCTTTTTTCGTGCGTGCAGCCGACGTTCATCGATTTATAAGATGTTATCACGTCAAAAAAACATAGGAGTCAGGATCCAGCTGGGGTTCTAACTACGTCGCAAGCGCATAAGCCGCCAACTTCCCCTTCTAACACCTCTCCCCTCCCCCCCCCCCTCACAAATCATGGAGCATAACCCAGGTAGGGAGCCTGTTACAGCGGTCCTGGGAGTTGTCAAACACACCGCACTTGGACCGCAGATCGTGGCGCAAACTTCGACTCGCCTCCCCCTTTCTCCCCCCCTTTCTCCCCTTCCTCGTGCACAAGTCGGCTGTTCCGGCTCAGTTGAAAAGCTTTGTTTCAGAAACAACTTAAATCACCGAACCCTTCGTTTTCAGGACGTACAGAAAAAAAAACTACACTAATTGTTTTATAATTGTTTCCAGAACATTTTTAATACATTTTTAAAGTATTCTTCAACAAAATTGCATTTTAACTGTGCCTATTTTATAAGAAAATAATATTTCCAGGTTAGTTTTTATAAATTATCATATGCTATTTACTTATATTGTTTCTGAAGTAAACAGGTTTTTCCTACCAACTAATTCAATTATACTTATTTGGAATTAAATTAAACCACAATTTTATTCAAAGCAATAAACTTTATGCTATGTCTGTTGCGTAAGTACAATAAATTGCACATTATATTACTTAAATAACATAATATATAAAAAACATTTACATTTTTACAGTGTTCCTTCAGTGAGTTTAATGTCAGTCGAAAGTACCATGGCAGATGTAGGTAATTCTGTATTTAACTGTTTAGTGAAGAAACTACATAACTCTATGACTTTGGTTGTATCTGCGATGAATGAAGGTTTTTCATGATAATCCAAAGTTGGGTGTCCATTATGTTGCGAACGACCGTAACGTAGCCCCCCCCCCCCCCCCTCGATAGCGTGACCAAAATGCCCATGTGTGGACGGGACCAGTTGCAGCAGCGTTGCGTGTCGAAACTCGACACGAAGATACGCAACGGGTGTCATTGGTCTGTCTTTCGCCCGTCGCATCAAAGGAAGTCACGGCTCGACGAAAGAAAAAGTGCGGACGGGCGGCTGCGTCGTTCTTCTACATTTTTACGTCCCGGTATTCCGTCGGGTGCATTCTAGTAAAGTTCTCGTACAGTCCCACTCACTGCCTGTAACTTCAAATCAGCCAACAAACTCAAACCACCGTACAGATTCCTGCTTGTAAATAATTTTGACATCGGCCAACGAGGTGAATTTCTCTTCTGGTCTTGTTTTAAGCGTGAGGTGTATAAAAATGTAGTAGGCGGTCGCTCCAAGTTTACCTGCGATCGTGGCTACTGATGAACTGTCATTCTGGTGTGTTTTCGGAAAGTAAAACAATTTAAAAAAAATTAAATACGGATAAGCTGTAAAGGATGAACGACACGAGTATTCCAACATCGTTGCACCACGTCGCGCCACGTGGTTGTACGTGAAGATGCCCACGCAACAGATACAAAATCAACATACGGATGCCCCACCCTTGGAGCTGCGAGCGAACGGGGGGTTGAGTGATGTTTCTTCAGTTTTTTTGAAACTGTGCGCCTGTTATTTACATGGGGTTGAATTCGTGTGCTCGGCTCGAGAAACAGGGGTCGAAAACAGTGACTTGTGTTGTTTTCCGAAATAACCGATTCGATCTCTCACGCGCCCTTCCTTCCCCCCACCCCCCCCCCCCCCCCCGATCCATCAACCCAACATCACTACGTCCTCCTGCACCACAAAGTCCCGGTGCTCTGGCGCCGGCGAGCTTCGTCGGTCTGTCACCGCCGCGCCTCAAAGGACGGGGCGTCCCCCCCCCGCTCCCCCTTTGACGACTATTGTTGTTGGCGTCGGGGCTCGGGCGAAGCGCTCTCAGCGGTCGAAGCCGGTCCCGCTCCCCGCAAATTAAGGCAGACGTGCCCCACAGTAATTGGCTCTGCGAACTCTTGGCCCTGTGTTCCGAAACTAACGGCTCTCGCGCTCACAATCGATCTATGTATCTCCCCCCTTGCGATTCCTTTTCGCATCCATCCATTCTCGTCGTTCATCGATACACACACACACACACACACACAGGCACAAAAAAAAATATTTAATGCAGTTATTATTTCAGTATTTATTCACATATTCTATGCTCGATTGTGACTGGCTGGTTTAACTTCAACAAGCAATAGCTAAAAAGATGGCCGAAGCAAAAAAAGTGCACACTGTTAAATATTTTCCAGAGGTCTTCGCAAATTTACAGTTATATCTTCGTAATTGTGTGGACACAGATTTTAACTTTCTTTTAACATTAATCCAAAAGAATGTTTTCGATACATTAACAAAACATTCAAGGGCAAGAACACTTAATTGGTCCCACTTGTGTGTTTACCTTTGTTTACATGCAACGGGGAAGTCAAAGCACGGCGTAGTTCCCACTAAGATTCAGTTATTTGAAATCATGAAGATCTCTTCGCTCATCTGAGTTAAATTATTGCGTTCAAAATTCCGCAAATTTACTGAAGTTTATAACATTGCAGCCACATTAAATGTATAACATATGGACTGATTTGGTTTGCGTAAGAGAATGACGAAACCAAATAATTAAATCATGTGATAGATTTAAGCATGCAATCAGATATCCATTGTTATAAGCACTGCAATAGATTCTATAAGTAAACAACATATTCCCGTAGAACCTGACAAACACTTTTTTTTTAATAAATTAAAAAAATATTATAAACTTAAGATTTTGAAATAAATAAACTAAAGTCACGTAAAATACAAATATTGTCCATAACAATGCCAACCTGAAAATTTAAAGGCAAAAAAAAATTTAAAAGCTAAAATAAAATTGTAAAATACAAAACATTGAAAAAATAACCACTTTTGAAAATAAGGCTTACAATATAAAAATTGAAAAAATATTTTTTAAAAGGCAGGGGAACCAACTCAAGTCTTTTAAATGGTCCGTGCGTGGAGCAAGCGAAGAAGCAAGCCACACTCTTTCTTCTCAGTCACTTGGACTTTGTTTACTGAGCCGTGTTATTCGTGCTCTTAGCAAGTTGGCGCAAGGTGGAGCAGTCATCGTCAAACAGATCCTTTTGTCTCGCTCTCCCCGTGTCTACCTCCCCCCCCCCCCTCCTGGGGGGATGGGGGGGGGGGAGGACATCTGCCCGAAGACTCGGGACCGCTAGGGACATGCCGTGGGTAATCAAATGTTCGTTTGGTTTTGCCCCGAGGGATGCGCACCTTTGTGTCTGCACGGGAATCGCAGTTTAGTTATGGTCTTCGTGGACGTGATTCAGCTCGATGATTGGGAAAGTTTCGGAACGATATCGCGGCGGTGATTTCTGTTTGCGAGTGCCGGGGTAGGACGGGACAAACGCGCCAAATGAAGGACAGAGAGACTAAAACCATGGGATGGAAGTTATATTAAAATTTTTGCACGGAAATAAATGTCGTGTTTAAAGCCGGGAACCGTGGTAAATGAAACTGACTAGACTATAAAAGGGAATATTTTTGATGAGATGACAAATAATCCTTACGAAAAATAAAAGTTTTAATCAACTTTAATAAACAAAAACCCAATACCAAAGGTTTTATTTAAAAAATTTTAGTTTGTAATTATTTTTGCCACAGTAGGTTGAAAGACACGAAATTATTCCAACCCTTAAGCTAAAATATATATATATATATATATATTTTAACATGGCTTTATTATTTTCAGGTTATTCGCCATTAAAAAAACATAATTATTTTTTCACCAGATGTCAGAGCAAGACATTTACGCCTGCAAAAAAAGAAGACTGTTGTACTAAGAGTGTACTAACCACCAGAAAATACATGGAAGTAAAATATTTACCCTAGCACTATAAACTGGTTTTAAAATCTAGTTTATATGTGGCCTCACTCTTTGACAGTGATTCAGTCTGATAAGGATGAAAGCTGTATTTTAGATATCCCGCAATATTGTATGCGTACCAGTGTTAAGAGAAATTATGTTATGTATATGTCAGCTATTTACATTAAAGTTTTTTTTCAACGTTGTTTGAATTAAAATACTATGAAATTGTTACAAGAATAATTTTGAGAAGTAGTAAATTTTCCAAAGGCGTAGATGTATTTTCACTCCGTGGTATGTTATTTTACAAATAATATCAGTTATTAAATGTTTAGTAAATTTACACAAACAATAAATTTATGTAGAATTATACTTATTCCAGAATTGTGTTAGCTTTTTGTAGTATAAGCCATTAGATGTACGTTGTTTGCTATAAGTTATATTTCATTTTATCACCATTTAATTATTAATAATACACTTCTATTAAACAATATAAAATAGTGGAGTATAGAAATTATAGCCTATGGAATCATAATCTAACTTTATGACGTATTGAACATTTTATTCACAAATAATGAAATAATGGAAATAATACTAGCATAACGAAGTGTTTAACTAGTGCTGCATAAAATTTAATTAGACTTTTCCAATATTAATACATATTTTGGGATATTGTTGATTGACGTCAACTCATTCTGATAATTATTATGCAATTTTACAATGAAGTGTTTAAAAAAAATATACTTTAGTAATATATTATATAACTATGATTAATTTAAGATCACTAGTAGGTATGTTTTTAATACACGCACAAATGCGGAATTAAATTTTTAAATGTTACTAAAGATGTATTATTGTGTCATTCAACCGATTTTTGCAGTAGCTGTATTTCAGTTTTGTATTAACATTTCTGTAAATTTACACAATTAGTACTTGAGATTAAAAACACATGACAAAAAGTTAAAAATAAGTTAACATTCAATATATATTTTAAGATTTTTTACACGAATAATATATCATTGCAAAGTTAACAAATAATAGTTTTCATATTAAATTTTACTATAGGCCAAGGTTATGTTTTGATGAGTTTAAATGTGTAACTTCAGGGGGAGTGGGAACAGGGACGTTTTGTAATTTGAGCCACCTCAGATTGACCTGTTGAAAAATACAACAATTATTATCTACACATAATTTTAAAAGAGTTTTTGTAACAAAATAGCTCATTTCATTTAACAAAGCCTGAATACATATTTTATCTGTGAACCGATAAATAGGAAAAGGCTAATCTACTTTTTACTTTTTGATTTTAAGGTCATTTGGGGCTAGCAAATTCCCTTGGGAAATTAGACGCCAGATCAATATTTCGTTTGGAGTTTTCGCCAGGAATTGTTACTGGCAAACGGAGAAACAAAAAAAAAAAAATAATTTTGCAGTTTTCTTTTTTTTTAACATTTTGGGCGTGAAGAGGTAAACGAAAGTGATTCAAAATCTCTCTCCCCTCCCCCCCCCCCCCCCTTCCGTGGGGCTGGATGGACGGATGTTTACCACGGAAGTGACGCATGTTGGCGGCGCTCGTTGCGAAAGCAGCGCGTCATGTGGGACCACCAATCAACGCGTGCGGGAAGTTGGCATTCGTGTCCTGACTGTCTCTCTCGCTTCCCATCCACACCCACCACTTCTCTCTCTCTCCCCACCCCCCCCCCCCCCCCCCCTTCACCCAGAGCACGTGTATTTTGGTGGGTGAGCAGCTCGGAAATTACGATGTTTTTTTTTTTTAACGTTGCAGTGGGTTATGTATGTGTGATGTAGGCATAGTTGTTGCATTGCGGATCAAAGAAACCCCCCCCCCCTAGTTCCATCCATACAGCGCGATAAGAATTCTAATTGCTCCCCCCCCCCCCCCCTGATTATTGATACTATACATTACTCTTCGTAACAAGCACTCACACAAAAATTGAAAACTGGAAAAGACGCACAGGGAAAGATAAATTCATTGACTATGAATTGGTGATAGAGAGCTTGATCTATAATAACATGCTTTCTCATTTTACAATATAGTGAGTTTAGGGGGCTGTAGACTATTCCAAGGCGTTCGGGTGAGAGGCAGCGAACAAGCACTGCCTTGTTGGGACACGACCGTAACCTAACTCGCGGGCCGTATTCCAGAACGTGTCCAAAAGGAATCTCACCAAGAAAACAGTTCGGCAACCGTTTCAATAAACAGCTGCACATCGCAGAACGAGTAAGCTACTCGTGTGATGTCATGGCAGCCATATTCGATACGCCAACTTAGATTTTCGTGGAGTTTGCTGGAGTGTTATATCGCAACATTGGTAATTTTTGCCGTGACAACGTCTAATAAATCGATGACCGCCGGCTGCACGCACGAAAAAGTGTCCCGTTACGCACATTGTCCCGTTACATTGTGTCCCGTTACGCTCATTGTACGCTTGCGCCGCATCTATCTCTCTTCCACTCGAACGGAACAATCATCGATTAACCTTTTTCGAGGCACATTAAACTTGAAACACTCCCATTCGTTGCCTACTTTTACTTTTCCTATCATCGTCCTATCCTTAACAGAATAACACAGATTGTAAGAAGTTAAATAGCAAACATGTATAAAAGTTATAGTTAAAATAATCTCTTCGTTAAAGTAATAAACATATTTGAATTAATGAGTGCAAATAAAATTAAATTTATCAATTAAATTGTAGATTTCATTTCACTCCTTCCTTGTATCCATACAAAATAGTGATAATTCAATAAAAATGATTCAAGTTTATTCATAAAAGTATGCAATCATTTCATCAATGTTTGGTTATGACGTTGTCACGTTAAACTATCGTCCGTAAACCGACTTTACAGACAACCATTTTTTTTAGCCAATAAAGTGCAGTAGCATCAATCAACAGATCGTCAGCTATTGTAGCTCCAGCTTTTCAGCCATCTTGGCCGCGTAGGCCGACAATTTGCAAGTCCTCGAGTGTCTTTTGGGAAGCAGGCACTAGGGCTAGTGTCTTTCGGTTCGACATTAATTAGGACTTGGCATTGGCTATTATTTGATGAAGTCAACACTTGCGAACTAGCGTGACTATCACGATAGTTTTAAGTCGAACGCGCGAATTATTTCCTCGCGGCACTTACAGACTAGTCTGTTGGTGGTAAACGTGTGGTTGCAACAAGGTTCAGAAGGTCTGGGAGATATGATTAGAGACCGGAAAAATTCGCGGATTCATTTCACGATATGATAGAATCCAAACAACTGTACCTTTATATTGCTTCTCTGATTGGCTCACAATTTATCTGAAGGACTTTGAGCCAATGAAAAACCTTTAACCAAAAAAGGATCGAATCAACAAGCATCCCAGTTGACACTTGTCACGAGTCGGTAACCAATGAGCAGGTGGCATTTGCCTGAGTATGTAGGGGATTGTGGAGTCTATCCTTAGAGGTCATCCAAAGCGCGAATTTTTCCAGTCTCTAGATATGATTCATGTCTTGAGATGCAAAAAAAAAAATTGTGGATGATTGGTAAAATATTTGAAATCAGGGCCAAGAAAGATTGAAAAATGCAGAGATGACCGGGACATGAACCCCTTCAACTAGTTCGGGTTTGTTCCACGTGCAGACGACAGCGCGCGGGGAAACGTGGATACGTCCCCGAGCGAGGGGCCCATTTCCGGGCCGGAGCCCACCAAATTTCCCTTCCACAGGTGCGGACTTCCCTTCCCCCCCCCCTTCCCCGCCCTTCGCCGCCCTTCCTCGCCCCGTGCTCCAGAGGGAAAGTCCCGGTGCAACGCCCTTCCCGTTGACCCTTCCGACGTGCCAAATACCCCCCCCCCACCCCCTCTCAAAATAAGCGAACAATTTCAATTCTAGCCTCGCCCGACACAATCCGCGGATCGCGCGCCCGCCGGTGATTGGTGGTCTCGCGGCACGCGACCGTCACGTGACTCGAACGTCAGAGGGAGGTGAGCGGGAGGGGAGGATGGAGGTACAGTGCCTAACAAAAGTTTAAGACCGCACAGGCTTATTTTAAATAAAATTATCCAATTTTTTTTTGTTATATTTTGTGAATAGAAAAGACATAGGCCTATATCCATTTAAAAAAAAAACATTGCAATACGAAATAAGGTTTTCCACATTTTATTTTTAATTTTCGATACTTATTACAAAAACAAAATTTTTAATTATCAAAAATGTTGTAAATATTAAATTAAATATTTGGTTGACTTCAGTATTAATTTTTTTCCCAGTATTTTAAAATATGTAAAATATTTTGGAAAAAATAAAAACGTTCAAAAAATTTGTTTACATATATATATATATTTTTTACTTTTTGAAAAATATAAGTAAAAAAAACAATTAAATGTTTTTACAGGTTTTAATGTAAATATAAATATTGTCGATAAAGCTAGCGAACCGTATAGGCACCAATCAATAGCTTGTACAACAAGCTATAAAATTGTATCCATAAAGTCTCACTAGCTTCCTCTACAACATTCCCGCTGCAGTACGAGTCATCTACGTATTTTCTATGTAGAAAAAATTATAGCATAATGGAAATCGTGTCCTTAATCTCTTTAAAAGTTATGCAATGTAAAAAAATGAATCATTTTCATTAATATAATCTGATTTGATTTGTTACAAATTCATACATTGGATCTGTATGATATGCAAGCACACTGGCCACTCCAACAGAAACTCGAACAACGAATGTGAAAACTTTTGAAGTTTATTAAAAATGACGTTCCTTTACTTCTTAATACTTTTCAGAGTATTTTCTTCAGTGAGAGTAATATTTAAAAAAAAAAAAGTTGTCATATAAAGACAATTGAACACGTCTCTTCTACCCACTGGCCGTGGTTATCTTTCTTGAGACACATTTCTAGGTTATGATTTTGAGCGCGTGCCTAACATCTCCATTGACATTATCTATGCAATGTTTCTGTTTGGCCAAGAGGTTTGCAGTCATTCCGATGTGCGAAGAATGAGAATTTCAAAGGTATTCTTGAAATAAAATTATTTTACATTAACGTTACGTTCTTTTACATCATTGAATGTTTCACAGTGAGGCTGGAAAAATTAAATTGAGCAATGTACGGATGCTATTCTAAGACACGCTTTAAATATATATTTTCTATTTGTCCGATTGCGTTGGACACAAGACCAAAATCAATTTTAAAATCTGACAATTTTTATTTTTCTTATTATTTATTAAAGAAACCCTTAAAGAGGTGCACGAGAAGAATGTTTTCGTACACGACACTCCCTTAATCGTTTAAACAAACCTTTAAAAAAAAAAATGTTTCTTTCATAATTTTGCTATTGTATTTTACTAGAGTAAAGCTTCTTTTTTTTTTTTTTTTTTTTTTTTTTACCGATATATTCCATTGCCACGGAAGCTAAAAGTCATCGAAGCGACGACTTCGTGTGCTGGGGCCTAATCTTATTGAGAGGGTTTAAGTTTCGTCGGCACACACATCAAAGTATTTACGCACGCAAACGAGACTGTCAGCTTATATAGGTATATATGAATAAGTATGCCCTCGCTATGTCTTTCCCTTTACGCCTAGTTGCAGCAGCTGTTAAGACCAGTTCGCCAGCTGGCAGCAGTGGCGGAGCGTCTTCGCGATGGTGGTCGTGAAGACAAAAGAGGAAGTCGGCCTTCCGCGGGAAGTCAGTTAAGGCGGGGAAGCTATGGAGGCGGTGAATTGGGAACGGGTTGTCGGTCGTAGGGACGAAGCCTTGGGAAAAGGTGAAAGGAGGGGGGTGGGTGTAGAGGGAGGAGGAACCGACGAAGATTTTCCGAGCACTGCTGCCGGGAGGGGGTAAGGGCCGGTGAATGTTTTATGTGCTCAATATCCTCTAGAGATTCCGCGCCTCCTTTTCCTAGGGGGGATTCCAACTAAAAGCCCCCACGAGCCCTCCCTACCCTTTACCCTTCCGCGCCCCTTCCCCCCAAACAACACATGCGCCTCAATTCCTCTTTCTTACCTGTGTAAGAGTTTTATACGATCCCGGCGACTTTATTTGGCCGAAAGTAACTGGAAAATAGGATGACTGCAGTGCTACCAACGCCGCGGCGTTGGCTGGGGCGCTGTTTCGGCCGCAGAACAGGCGAAAACGGCAGAAGCGGAACAGCGCCGTGTTGTGCTTCGACGCGGGCGTGTACTTTTCGCCCTTGTGTCTTTTTAAGTGTCCGTTCTATGGCAGTTGAAGACGTTTACTTACTTTAATTTCCTGCTTTGAAACATAACAAATAAATAATACATTAAAAAAATATTTACATATTGTCTATTTGTAAAACAGCCGTTGTCTATTAATCAATAATTTATTAAATTTTTATAAAACCTGTATTAGATAATTCATTTGAAGACTAAAAATATTTGTTTGAAAAAAAAATTAGTTTTAAAGAGTTAAATTTTCAAACAAAATAGCCTACTCTATTTTTAATTGTTGATAACTTAGGCATTTTGTTATTGAAACCGATTATTTTTTGTTTGATAATAATTGTCAACAAACGGAATATTAAAAAAGCTATTTATTATTTTATAGTTTTATGTAACAAATACGTTAGCAACGTGATAACAGACCAACCTGAAGTTAGTTTGACATGCAGCAAAAAAAAAAATGCTCAACGATTTGAAATTAGCTAATTTTCAAGCAAATTTTTCTAAAAAAAAAAAAAAAAAGTGTTAAAAATAAACCAAATTGTTTTAATTTGATGTTACCGAACCAATTAACCGTGAAAGCTCAATGAAGTGAACTGCCATAACAAAATCTTATTTTTTTTACAGTGAATCAGTAACATGGTTTGAAAATGGACGAATGCAAACAAAGTGAACTAAACGTATGTACCAACTCCAGCGTGGTCAGAACGTAACCGCAGCCTCGTCACACACACACACACACACACACACACTCCTCGAGAGGACCCCCGAGTTAACAAACAAACCGCAAATCAAACCGCGTGTCACGCGGTAAAATGTCACGGCACTGCGCGCACGCGCGCGTAAGGAACACACACGCGCGAGAGGGTTCGCGACGTTCGCAAACATCGCAAAACAACCGACACCGGCGTGGGTTTCCAAGAACCGAAATCAAACACCACCAGAGCCCGCTTCAGCAAGCCTTCCCCAGGAGGTCGACTGCTGCGCTCCAACGGCACGGCGGAAAACACGAAGCGTGGGATGAAATAAAACGCTTGAATGAATAACGGCTTGAAACCTCGTATCCCCAAGGACCGATGTCTACATCGCTATACTTACACGATTCAAACGAGAGAAAAACAAAAGTACTCACTCGCCAGAGATGTGTGACATCTAACATCAATCAACAAGCTAACTCACGTGTTATCGTGTTGCAAAGACACTTTTAATACGGAAATATAACACGAAATTCAACACAGAATTCTTTACAATAATGCCGAGGGAGTTGAATATACGAAAACTGTGTTTTCAACTACATTTCTTTGACGCGAATCACAAACGTAGTTTCCGCACCCGCCGCTACAATATTCGTTGCCGAAGCAGCTTCTTCGACAATTGAATCATTCGATTTGCCGAGCGAAAGGTTTAACTATATAATAAAAATGGCTCCGATGAAAGCGAAAAAAAGACTTGAAGACATGCGAAACTCCGGCATCGGACCTGATTTTCGACAAGGAATTTTATTGAAATAGTGTTCATCTTGTTGAAATTTGTTGAACAGTTAACACTATAAAGTTTCTTGTTGTGTTTGTGAACTTTGGTTCGCACATATACCACAGATGGCAGCACCGTAGTTACACATTTCCGTTCCAATCGACTTCTGTTCCATTCACGAAATTACTTCTACCTAATGCCGTAACCAAAAGCTAAGATGTCGCACATGAATAAAAAAATATATATATTTTACAAATTATAACTGAATGATTATCATATGTTCTTTTAAGTATAAACATAATGGAATTTTTTTAAACAGAATTTCAATCCATGCTTTGTGAATGATAATTATTATAATAGTATGCCCGGCCGTTTAGCATCTGTCTATTAACCTCCTCGTGGCAGTTTTAAGAAATAACACTTATAATCACAAGGTTTTTTTTTAGTTTGCAAGCATTTAATTTTCAAAGCCAAATATGGCTGAATCCAAACGATCAGCAGCTGCATTACTGATGTTGGATAGTCACATGCATGTGAGTGCGTGTAGAAACATTTACATTCATTCACTCACCCTCCAAGATTCCGGTTCCTGATCTCCGATTGGAGCTCATTTCCGAAATGAGGTTTCATGGGATACCAATGAAGCTCTAGGTTGAGGAAAGAAAGTTTTGGAGTTACCCGGAAAAAAATATCCACGCCTTCGTGGTAACGGCCACCACGTTTTCCAATTGTGAAACACATATTAATTTTTTCAACACTGTCGGGAATATAACGCTAATCGCCTTGGAGGATGACGAGTGATGTTACACTCTAGCACTTATAGTACTAGTTCTAGCACTTCTAGTTCGACCCGGTGACCACAGTTCACCGCCGATGAACTTGGAACAACTCAGCTGGCAGAGTCGTTGTTGATGAATTAACCGCGACGCATGAAGGATAAAGACGCAAAATGGTTTTAATGAGAAGAACTTCTAGCGCATACACTGTCGCAGGGAACTCTCAAATAAACAAAGTCGGACGAGAATTGTTTTTATCGTTTGTTCGCCAGCCACCCTTCAAATCCTCTCGACCGGGTCCACACCCCTTCCCCTGCAATGACGACTGGCAGTCACTAGACCGAAAGTCATTTGATAGTCAAAAGTCAAATGAGTTTCCGTCTAGTGCCTTTCAGTTTGGTGCCGTTCGTAAAATGCTTGTTGCCAGTGTTAAAAAAAATATCCCAGCTAGATAAATTTTCGAATTTTCGGTCTAGTATCTTTCGGTCAAATGACTTACGGTCCAGTATCTTTCGGTCAAATGACTTACGGCCTAGTGAGTTTCGGCCAAATGACTTTCGGTCTAGTGATTTTCGGCCTACTGCCGCGTCCCCCGCCATGACCACATCCTGCCTGTAGTCACTGCCAACAACCACAACATTTGTTACGTATACGCAACGCTTAAGTTTTTCATTCTGTCAGAAAGCAACAACCAAGCCGTAGAAAAAGACAAGAGTTATATTTGTTTGGAAATGAGCTTGGGCAAAAATGCAATAATGGAAGAGTGGCAGGACCCCGTGCTGGCCAATTATATTTTTTATGGTCATAATGGAGAAAAAAAAGAATATTCGCATTTAATTTAGTCAATACCTTTCAATTTCAACATGTATTACGTGTTTTCATGTAATAATAAAAACATTAAAATATTTTATTGCCTCATATGTATAATAATGCGATTTAATCGGAATTTGATCGTTAGCATTAGTGGAACTAATCCGAATATAGTATTTCTATAAACAACTTGAAAATGTCTTAATTTAGTTTTCAAGAGTTGATTTAAAAAAAAAAAAAAGATTCCATGCGTTTCGATCATGGGGGGCTGTTCCATTCGAGGTAAGGCCCCTCTCCGCAGTTCCAGGGCCGCCACGTCACGAACTCCTAAACCGCGATATACAGCGGCAAAAGTACGGATGCGCAGATGGAAAAGGTACGGCTCAGGCGATTAAACGAGTCGAAGTTAACAGGGCGACTGCAGACCCTGACAAGAGTGAGAGAAAGAGAGAGAGAGAGAGAGAGAGTGAGAGACACGCAGGGAACCCGAGGGAGGGTGAGAAAGTTTTTTTAAAAAGTTGGGTACAAGGACCGCGGGGGGTTTGGGTCGACACCGGCGCGCGACGTGGGTACGTAGGTGGTTGAGGGGAAGCGACGCGACGGCCGCACAAAGACCAGACCCCGGTCACGCGCGTCGGAGGAGGACCTGTGCAGGGCTGGTTAAAGGTAAATTGGCGCCCTAGGCGAAAAACCTTAATGCCGACCCCCCCCCCCCCCCTGGACACCCCAAAAACATTTTTCCTTGCCTCAAAATACATCACGTTAGCCTAAGATTTTGTCAACAATAAAATGTAAGCAGGCTTGTGTTTTTTTTTTTTTAATTTTTTACTTATAAGGGCCTACTATTACAAATCATAAACAGGTCACCGTGGACTTTAAATAATTGCTTATATCAATATAAACATTCCAAAGTGTTACAAAAATCCATTTTCATCTAGTTTCAATAATAGTTAAACATATTATATCAGCTGTTATGTGTCGTGCTACGCCGCCCCCAGCTACTAGGCGCCCTAGGCGGTTGCCTAGTTTGCCTGTATGGACGCGCCGGCCCTGGACCTGTGCGAAAAGGGGGTTTGCAAAATGGGCAGCGTCGTGGGGTCTCGCGGCGGGCCCCCCTGTTTGTGCGTCGCTCCCTCAGCAGCGTCTGCCAGGGAGGTGCTCCCCGCGGGTAGACACGGTGAGTGGCTCCCGGGTTCGGGGGCGTGACAACAACAACTTCCTCCGGCTTGCTCTAGCGTCCAGACGTCCGTCCGTCGCGCGGGCAAACAACGAACGAACGCGGACGGGTCGCGGTCGCCGGGGCGAAACAACCCCCGCGCCGCGCTTTGTTTGGACGGGGAAGAGCATCCACTCCCCCATTCCCCCCCCCCCCCCCGCAGGGGAGGAGGAGGAGGAGGAGAGGGGGGGTTTGCACGCGCGGGATCTGTCGTCGGGGCCTCGTTCGGTGATTGTGTTTGTCCCCCTCGCTCCCTGACTGACCTTCCCAGACGGTCCGCGGCAAACCAAACATCGCCACCCCCTTCCTCCCCTCCTCCCCTCCCGCGTAGACTCTGACGTGGCTGGGACGGCTCGCGGCTTGGCGCTGATCACCCTGGGTCTCCTCGCATCGCTAATGACGTGCACGCAGCAGAAGCGCCGTTATTTGCCTTTTAACCCCACCGTGCCTAGGGAGTTCGATAACCCTGATATAGCTGGCACAATATTTGCTCAGAATCTGAGCGCAGATGAAGTCTCACTGGAGGAGTTCAGAGCTGGTTTCATGGTGCGAACAAGACGCGGCAGAAAGGATAATAAAGAAACAGTGCACCTTGTCATTGAATGCACACCTAAAATAAGGAATATCTTGCTAAGCAGAACACATATGTATATTGGTTTTTCTGCATGTAAAATTAGGGATTTTGTGTCAATAACTAGATGTTTCAACTGTCAGAATTACGGACACCCCGCACATAAATGTAAAAGCAAAACTATCTGCTCTATATGTGGACTTGATGGGCATAAGTATACAGAATGTAGTAAGAAAAATGAAGGAAATAAGTGTGCAAATTGCAGACGAGAGAATAAACCACACGAGCATAGGGTAGATAGCACTGATTGCCCTGCCTATAAGAGAGCTTACGAAAGAGAAATAGAAAGAACTAATTATGGTGAAATATGAAAATAACATAAAAATAGGGCAACTAAACGCACAACGTTCAGCTGTTGTCAGTGCTGAATTAAATAAGATTGCAGAAAAAATGAAGCTTGATGTGATCTTATTACAAGAACCCTATGTATTACGTGGGCAAGTTGCAGGAATCCATGGTTTAATATATGCAATAGGAGATAATCCGAAATCGGCAATTTGGATTAGAAATGAAACTCTAACTACGATGTTACTCTCCGGCATTTCTAATGAACATCATGTTTGCATGATCATGCAGATGAGGATGATGAAAATATACGTTATCTCATCCTATTTTCAATTCTCAGATCCTATTGAAGTACATATTGATAAGCTTAATTCAATATTGGATACAATTGGACATGAAAATATAATAATTGGTGCAGACACAAATGCAAAATCTTCTTTTTGGAATTCACCAGTGAATGACGAAAAAGGTGAGATCATGAACGATTTTATCATGGAAAGAGATCTATATGTTATTAATGATGATCCATTAACAGGAATATATCTATCACCAGCAACTAATACTGAGACTTTCATTGATGTGACATTGACTGATAACAACATGAAAGAAAGAGTCAATGAATGGAAGATTCATCTGGACAGTTCAAGTGACCACAGATTGATGACTTATGAAATCCAATTGCAAAGAACTGAGATGCCTCCCATAATAATAAGTCCACGGTACATACATAAGAACGCGGATTGGAAGAAGTTTGATGAATTAATAACAAGCAAAATAAATGAATTATCACATGAAGAAGATGTATATAACTCCGCAGAAGCACTCGCCATGAGATTAACAATTATATTACAGAATATCTGTGAGAAATGCTTTAGGAAACAAACGAAAATTATTCCTGGAAATCCCTGGTGGGATGTTGAATTAGAAGAAACTAGAAGAGATCTGGAAAGACTAAGAAGAATCATGAAGAGAGCGGCAAATGGATTTTATAAACTTTTAATTTTACAACAGTACAGAATAAGGAGAAAGAAATATAAGAAAGATATTTTATTAAAGAAGAAGGTATACTGGGAAAAACTTGTCCTTAACAAGGGGAATATGGACCCTTGGGGATATGTGTACAAGGTGATGGCTGGCAAAGTACGAAGTTCTTTTGAAATCCCTGGGATGATGATGGCAAATAGACAAATTACTGACATTACAGAAAATTTGGAAACTATTCTACATGATTTACTACCTAATGACAACCCAGATGAAGATACGAATATTCAAAAGATGAAGAGAGAAGCGATGAAAGAACTGCCTGATACAGAAGACACAGTTTCTTTCACCATCCAAGAGCTTGACAAGATCATTAAAGAGTTAAAACCACGAAAAGCACCAGGTAAAGATAATATAACAACTGAGTTAATTTGGCGAGCTTACCCTCGAATCAAGGAAGTACTGTTACATCTGTATAATTTATGCTTATCTTCAGGAACATTTCCAAAAATATGGAAGGAAGGAGTTCTCAAAATCATATACAAGGGAAATGCTAAGGACCCGAAATTAACTAAGTCATACCGGCCTTTAACTATGCTGCCTAACATGGGAAAAATTTATGAGCGGCTCATTAATGCAAGACTAACAGCTTATTTGGAAGTAATACAGGGAATAGATAAACAGCAGTATGGCTTCAGAAGAGGGTATAGTACAGAAAAAGCGCTATACGATGTAAATCAATATATTAAAAACCTACAAGAAAAATATGTGCTTGGAGTGACGATAGATATAGCAGGAGCATTCGACCACGCTTGGTGGCCTCAAGTATTATGGCGCTTAAAGAATCTTAACACACCTAAGAACCTGTATGCCGCCATAAGGGGCTTTCTGCAAGATAGAAAGTGTGAATGTCGATTGGGCCACATAGTTGTGGAAAAGAAGCTCTCCATGGGCTGTCCTCAGGGTTCAGTCCTTGGTCCGCTACTATGGAATATAATATTTGATGAGCTTCTGAAAATTGAGTTACCAGTAAATAACATTATATATGGCTATGCAGATGATGGCTTGCTCATTATACCCGCTACTTCACGCTACGAATTAGAGCAGACAGCAGAAATTATTCTACGCTCTATCAACACCTGGGCAAGCAGTGTCCGACTTCTTATATCATCTGAAAAAACTGAAGGCGTATTACTAAAGGGAAAATTACATAAAGACAGACCACCTTTAATAAGATTTCAAGAACGAATAGTGAAGATAAAACAAAAAGTTAAGTATCTAGGGGTACAAATCACAACGGGAACAGGATACCAAGAACACATACAAGAAGCATCACAAAAGGCCCTACTGTTAATGCAAAAAATAAGGAGTCATAAACCTACAAATGTAGGATTGAGCACTAATACTATGACAACACTGTACAATGGAGTATACCTGGGCATACTTACCTATGCTTGCTCAGTCTGGTATGAACTACTACGCAATTCACATGTAAGAAGAAGGTTAAACTCATCCCAACGAACAGCTCTAATTGCTGTAACAAAAAGCTACAGAACTACGTCTTTAGAAGCACTGCAGGTTATCGCTGGAGCCTTACCTATAGACCTACTAATACAAGAAAGAGCAAAAGTTGTGATATTAAAGATGAACAAGGAATACACTGCTTCAAAATATCGCAGAATCCACATAGAAAATATTGAAATCTGGCAAGAAAGGTGGCGAAACTCTGACAAGGGAAGGCATACACACAATATATTCCCTTCAATAGAAGAACGGATGAAATTTTCATGGATAAGTACTGACCACTACACTTCACAATTCCTAACAGGTCACGGGAATTTTAAACACAAATTAAACTCTTTTAACTTAGTGGAAAGCCCTATGTGCCCTGTGTGCATGGAAGAAGACACAGTAGAGCATGTTCTAAATGATTGCGTTAAAATAGAAGACATACGAAACAAGTACACAAGGAAGATGGCTATGGAGGATGTTGATATTAAGGATATTAATCAAATTGTGAGAGATAAGAAGACTTATGACATATGGAGAAATTACACCTTTGAAGTATCCAAGAGACTGGAGCGTTTCGATAGTTGGATGCACGAACAATCTCTGATGGAAGATCTGCTTTCCGATACGGAATAACTTACTACAGAAAAATAAAATAACTCTTTGAATCTCCTACACAAGTTTCTTTGGCTGTTCTTCTTGTGTATAGTGTAATCGAACAGCCGGAATATTATATCAAATTAGATAAATGAACTGAAAAGAATTAATTAAGAATAAGAGAATTAAAAATATACACCAGATCTCTCTTTGAAAATAAGAATAAGAATTATGACAGAATAACGCCCTGGAAACCTGTATAAGCAAGCTAAAAGGATATGAATTATTATATAATATAAACTGTATTATATTATATAATATATATATATGTGTGTTAAAAATATAATCATGTGTGCAATAAATATAAATAAACTACTCTTGCAAACCTTATAAAAAGGATTATATCCAGAGTAGTCTTTAAGTAAACATACATAATCTATAATATGATTATTTTCTATAAAGCTACAAGATAATCTGTGTGATGTCTGGTGGTTGTGGGGGAGGGGGGGAGGGTGTTGCAGAGCAGCTAGGCAGTCGTGTCGCACAGCCCGAGCACGGCAGGAAAATAATAAATATATTACAAGAATGGTATCTGAACACCAAAGATGTAACACACACACACACACACACCAACACACACATATATACAAACTGAAAAAAAAACACGTTTTTATCCGTTACACACTAAAAACGTTTAGTTCCACTATACCACCTCCTGGCTGGCAAACATCCGATCAGTTCGATGCTACCAAATTATTGTATTGTCATCCGGATTACCTACATGCACTTGAAAAAAGATTCAAACCGATGCGACAGTTAGAAATAGGTTAAAGTAGACTTTCTTAATTGGTTTACATAGTTCGTTAGTTACTACAAGTGAAGCTAAAATAAGTGTTTTAAACAAAACGCACGATAAAAATTAAATAATAATTAAAACTTGTTTCAATATTTGTTTAGGATAAAATGCATCAATTTTTTTACAAACAACATGTTGATTACGTTTGTGTTAGCCAAATAAAAAAAATTCCCAGCCACTTTTTAAAATTTTTATATAATCATTAACAGGCGTAAGAACCGATGAAAGTTCACAATTGGCATACCCCATAATAATTGCCAAACGATCAATGATATTCGTTCATCGAAATAATAACAATGCATTTATTTTGACTTGTATCAATTAACAGATAGCTTGCATTTCAAGCGATTGAAAGGTTTATCAACCCAGAACCAGATACTGATTGACAATTGACAATGATCTATACAATAAGATTTTCTTGGTTCACAAACGTTTTCTATGCGAGGATTAATATTGTAAAATATTGCTGATATATATAATTAAGGATCAAGAAAAATTGCAAAAAATAATAACTGAAAATTATTTCTTCAGTATATTTTTTAAATTTTCTTGCCAAACATCCTTTAGTAAATAAACAGACAATGTGAAATTATATATATGAAGCTGACTTTTTAAGTTTTATCGTATCGAAAATTACTGAAAAGACGATTCTCACTAGCAAGAACTAGAAAAATATTTTCACCCTAATGGTAACTCAAACTACATTTTCTAAACTTCTACATTAAAACTACGACTCCCCATGCAGCATATTTATTCTTTATGACATAGAAATAATTAAATACTTATGATTAGCAACCACAGTTATTTAAAATATCATAATTTCAAAAATTATTAATTAAAGTATTTCTTAAGACTTGACCTCTACACCAATAATGGAGTGTTCAATTTCAATTTATTTTTGTTATATATAAACTCTTAATCCAATATTCAATTTGAATACAGTTTTTTTTGTTTGTTTATCGTAATTTATTGTTTTGAAATTTTTTCTTAGTGAAAAAAAAACGGCTAGTAGAACTAAACATTTTATAGAAAAACAAGATGGTTGAGTCTGAGAGAAAGAGTATACTATAACGTTTTTATATTGACTGTTTGTTTTTTTGACGTGACAACGTCAAATAAATCGATGAACGCCGGCTGCACGCAAGAAAAAGTGTCCCGTTACGCACATTGTTCCGTTACACTGTGTCCCGTTACACTCATTGTACGCTTGCGCCGCATCTATCTCTCTTCCACTCGACTGTTTATAAAGTGAAGTGAAAAGTTAATGTGGTTTTCATTGCTTTTTACAACAACAATTTCGGCAATAAAGGTTAATTATTCTTGCATTTTAAAAATCTGATTACTAGTATAATTTCAAGTATTTATTATTTTATTATTAAAATAAAAATGATACAATTTTATTCATAAAGTATGCAATCATTTCATCAATGTTTTGTTATGATGTTGTCACTTTAAACTATCGTCCGTAAACCGACTTCAAAGACAAACAATTTTTTACTAAAATAAAAATTCATTCGGTATTGCGTAGAGAAAAGAATGTATTTCGTACCAAGATGCCTGGACTTTGTTCTGATTCCTTGTTCTGTGTTTGTGATTAGCTCGTGGGCCTCGTGAAGACCGCTTTCCGACCCTGTCCCTTACGGCAACCTCCGACGGAACCCGTCCGGGGACGCACCACAACGCCGAACGTACAATAACGCCGAATGCCAAATTGACTACAACGCCGACAGATAGAAAACTGCTGTGTACCATAGCGCCGAAATACATTAACGCCGAAAAATGTCATTGCAGGACTGCCACAAAGGTTAGGTTAGGTAAGGTAAGGTTAGCACACAAATTCATTCAGTTGTTTTTTCATTTTTCTCCTGCGCCCCCCCCCCCCCCCCCACCATCCCCGCAGCAACATTTTTCGGCGTTACTGTATTTCGGCGTTGTGGTACACAGCAGTTTTCTAGCTGTCGGCGTTGCGGTCAATTTGGCATTCGGCGTTATGGTCTTCGGCGTTATTGTACGTTCGGCGTTGTGGTAACGACCCAACTCGTTCCCTTCAACCAGATACTTGTCTCCGGCGAGACTGGCGGCGCGGCGTCAGCCTCGTCAATACTCGGCGCCGGAGCGCTGCTTTACCGAGCCCAGACACCCCCGGACCCCCCCGTCAAACCACCCCGGCTCATTCCAAACTCGACAAAACAAACAACAAACTTCCAGCCTGCCTTAATCCGCGGACTAATGCCGGGGGCCTACCCCCCCCCCCCCCCTCCCAAGGGTCTGACAGCCGCGGTCAAGACCTCCGAGGCGAGATTACGTGGAGGCTTCACCGGGGGTTCCCAGGGAGACCCGCTCTGCTGAAACCTCCTTGGATCAGCCGGCGGAGACACGAACGACGGACCCTGGCTTGAGCGCAACCGTGATCCGTGGTGCCGGGGGGGGGGAGGGGGGGAAGGGCTTAAGTGAAGGCATTACAACAATAAATACTCGACAGGCCTGTTTTTATGGGAGTCTGAGGGGAGTGGAATGAAATTCTAAATCCCACACTCCCTCCCCCCCCCCCCCCCCCCCCTTTTCCAAAGCTTCACAGTATATCGGCTGGTATAATTAATTAAACTAACACATTGGTTTTGAATATTCACGCAATTATTTTATTGATGAATCGCAACCATACATTTATTTTAAAAATTATTAATCGAAGTATTTCTTAAGTCTCGGACCTCTACACCGATGATGGAGTGTTCCATTTTCATTTATTTTTGGTCTATAACCTTTCAGTCCAATTTTTTTTTATTTAAATACAGTTTTTTTTGTGTTTGTATCGTAATTTATTGTTCTGAAAAAATTTCTTTAGTGAAAAAACAGCTAAAAGATAAAAAATTTTAATACAACTTTTAGATGGTTCAGCCTGAGTATAAGAATATATTTAAACTTTTTAATTGGATTTTTTTCTAAAATCAAATTCATTATTACGTAGGGAAAATATGAATTTTATACAAGTTGACGGGAATTTATTCAGATATGTATATACTATGCATAATTACGAAAAAAAATAATTGAAAGAGGCATAGCCACACATGCCGGGCACTAGCAATTATAGGATATATTCTTTCACTATAAATATTTGTTTTTTTCTTTAAGGAAACAAAAATTATTTGGCACTAGAGCGCATTTAAATATCATCAAGGAAGTAAGTTCTTTTCCGTCAGAAAATTCATGAATAGTTGGGACGTTTCTTTAAGCATTCGTGCGCAAACTTATTGGTAACAAAGATAACACGTAGCTTACGTATGTTTTGTATCATTGTAGCAATTAAGCAATATGCCTTTATTAATTTTTGTTTACTAGGTATTAAATTAAGACTATTAATGTTGACTTTTTTCTGATTATCTTTATTCAAGAATGTATTTCAACACTGTGAAACTAGTTTCAAAACGCAGTGATTGTTTTGGGTAAATATGACTTTTTTCACTAACTAATTATAACCAACTCCCAACATATACCTACTGTAAATTTCTTAAAACTAGAGTGATGATTATTTTTTTACCTAAATAGGCTACATAAGTCACGTAAAATCTGTAACACTCCACCTTATAATCTACTAAGTACAGCAGACTAACTCATTTTTAGTGACATGCTAATCAGCGCTGTTTAAATAACTGTAAATATAAACAAAACTGTTTAAACACCATCAAAAAAAAAAAAAGGAAAAATCTAAGAAAGGCAGCAATTGTTAATGGGTTTTAATAAATATTTCTTGTCTATATTCGAACGCTCATACTTAGTATTACTGATGTTTGGCGATACATATTTACATTCGATGAACAATAAAATCATAGGGAAATTGTGATGTTAATATTAATCATAAGGATTTGGTTTTCAAATTAGTCATAAGAATTACATAACTAAAGATAATTTACAGTTTTTAATCAACACACAAAAACGTTAATAAGAAAATAGCAGCAATTTTTAAAGATATATTTAAATATTTTATGTGACAGAATACAGCCATTTGTGTTAACGCGAAAAATATAATTTGCTGCTTGTTTCTTCCTTAATTTTTCATCAGGGACGATGGCAAAAGAGAGAAATTCACTTGATCTTACGTAAAGTGTACGCACTACCATGCAGGTCAGTAAATTGAAAGCCCAGGAAGTGCCAATCAAAACCCCAAATGAACTTGGTAGGCTCAGAAAATAAATATAATTAATTCCTCGCTGCGAATTTTCTTACATAGCGATGGGAAGGGTACCGAGTCAATTAACAGCAGTTTCCGTGTTTCAAGACCAGAACATTTGGGGGCGCGAGGCGCCGTGGACGCCCTTAAGGGCCATTCCTGTAGGGAGACGGGGATGTATATTCGCCTCTCCGCGCCGCCGCTCAGCGAGAATAACTCCCGGGCAATCAGCGGAAGTTACGCCGCCGAACCGGGATCGCGGGTAGGAAGAGAAGGTAAATGAGAAGGAGGGGGGGTGGTGATCAAACTCGGAACCGAATACTTCTGTTTCCCCTTCCTGGGTGAACGCAGGAGAGTTCTGAAAGAGCTGGATGATGAGAGGGGAGGGGGGTACAGTTTATTTTATTGTAATTAGAACCATCGAGGAAGTTGGTGGAGGTTACAAGGGGGGAAGCCCCCAGCTTACAATCCCACCCCCCTTTTTTTTTCCCCCGGCGTCTGCCCACCACCTTTTATTTTCTTCCACCCCCTCAGGCAGTAATTCTATCGGAGCCCTGTCTTTCGCTTCCAACCCCCTCATCTCTTTTTTTTTTTTACCGTTTGGCCGCAAAGCTCCGATTCCTATTTTCCGAACCCCCCTTCTCTTCGCCCGGAAAAAACCCTTTACACCAGCGGGCAAACATTCGACCATGGCACGATTGAAGCCGTTGGTGGTGGCAAAGGGTGAGACGGGGCGAGGTCGTAACTTGCCCAAGGGTGGTCGGACCCCTCGCCTCCCCCCCCCCCCCTAGCTGACCACTTCCCCCCCTGCTTCTGTCCCCACCTGGCTTAACGACGGTCTGGTCGGAAGCTCTCGCGCGACCGGTGGACGCTCCTCCGGCACACGTCAAAAAAAACCGGCTTGCTTCGCTTACATAGAAAATAAATAAACAATACAGAGGCCCGGCGAGGTCAAAGCAGGAGTCTGGTAAAAACGGGAAGCCTTCTTTTCACAGACGAGAGAGCCAAACCTCATTTCGGGCATCTTCGGTTTTTTTTTTTTGACGTGACAACGTCTAATAAATCGATGAACGCCGGGCTGCACGCAGGAAAAAGGATAACTCATTGTCCCGTTACGCACATTGTCCCGTTACGCTCATTGTACGCTTGCGCCGAATCTATCTCTCTTCCACTCGATTGGAACAACCATCGATTTGACTTTTTCGGGGCACATTAAACTTGAAACACTCCCATTCGTTTCCTACTTTTCCTATCATCGTCCTATCCTAAACAGAATAACACAGATTGGAAGAAGTTAAATAGCAAACATGTATAAAAGTTATAGTTAAAATAATCTGTTCGTTAAAGTAATAAACATATTTGAATTAATTAGTGCAAATAAGAGTAAATTTATAAATTAAATTGTAGATTTAATTTCACTCCTTCTTTTTATCCATACAAAATAGTGATAATTCAATTAAAATGATTCAATTTTATTCATAAAGTATGCAATCATTTCATCAATGTTTTGTTATGACGTTGTCACGTTAAACTATCGTCCGTAAACCGACTTTACAGACAACCAATTGTTTTTTATTATAATAAATCGGATAATTCCGTTCACAGTAGTGTTTTTAAGCTTCAGAATGATGAGTGTAATATGCGATTGACGTACCTGCAGTCTCAAGGTCTCGCCACAACCAATGGCACTGTGTTGTCGTAGAAATTCAAGTGGAACAAACATGGTGCCAAACAGCGATGCGGTTAAACCACTCTGTTCTGATCGTTGCATGTACTTTCCATAAGACTTTGAATTTATTTTTAGTTACGCCTCTGACTTAAAATTTTCACTACTTGCATTTAAGAAGGTTCAACTAACAATATAGGAAAAAAATCACAATTGTTTACTATTAATTGCATTAGGTTCGTTTGGGTGGTTAGAACCCTCGCCTCCCACCAAGGTGACCGAAGGTTCGATTCCCGGCGGGCTCGAACAAGCATTTTCGCAAGTGGTAAACGTGATGGTAGGTTTTCTCGGAGTACTCCCCATTAAATTCCGTAGCTGCTCCATAACTAGAGACCTGAAAAATTCGCGGGTTCATTTCGTGCTATGCTAAAATGCAAATAATTATACCTCAGTGCGGCTTCTGTCATTGGTTCACTGTTAATCTGGAGGACTGAGGGCCAATTAGAGACCCTCACTCATAGAAGTGTCGAATAACAGGTTACCCGGTCGAGACGACTCACAAGTCAGCAGCCAATGTACAGTTGGCATTTGCCCGAGTGTTTAGAGGATATTGGAGTCTATCCTGAAGTTCATTGAACCCGCGAATTTTTCCGGTCTCTATCCATAACACATCTCATTTCAGGATAGCCGAAACGACAGTTTCTGTCCATTGGTCAGGGGGAGACGGCTCCTATGAATGTAAGTAGTTCGCATAGACCCGGTGAACTACGTGTTAATTTCTTCACTTGCATTACGGTTGACAAACCACAGTGAACTGGTTGATTCGACCGCCCTGCGCAGCTGCTGCCTCAGTGATCGCAACAGACTTCTGCCGCGCAGTGATCAACGACGCATACACCAACTTCCCCGTCTATAATTCGCAGGTGGATAATTAGCATCGAAGACGTGGCACACACGTTAAGTCGGATGAGCCGCCCCAGTTTCACCTCCTTGTGCTGCCTTACGAGTGACAGCTAATTAATCGACGAAATCGTCCGCACGCTACAAGGAACACGATCGTGATTGCCATGTCGTGGCGGTAAATGACTAGAGTCAACAGTCGGAACAACAACACGAGAATAGAGGAAGCACGCAGCTGTCGACAGGTAAAGTATCAATAATATTTAACCTTTATGATGGGACAGAAATATTCATGAAAACAACCGTATCACACTATTTTGTAGTGAAGCTGGATTTCGGATTCTTGTCCGGGAGTTTATGCTTCTTGTTATCCCGGTACCTCCGTTAGTTAAAGTTATTTGAAACCGTTCTCTGAATAGTTTTCCGTTATTTAACTGCGCTTTTAATAAGCACGATGCAAAAAAAAGTCAATGTAAGGTCTTGTGTGGACCTAGTTTTTCGTTTGTGAAGCCCCACCCGGTAGGTCCCTGCACGCCATTGGCTGGCGATGCAAAACTGTGGCGTCGGCGAAGTGGCGGGGGAGGTGGGTCCTTGGGAGAGAGTGTGTGGAGAAGAGAGCCGAGAGAGGAGGACTCGTGGTGTACCCACGGTGGCACGACACGCGCGATGCTCACTGTACAGTAGTGAAGTGAATAAAGGGACTGGAAACGCGCCGTGCATCTATGTGATTTCATTCGTTTCGGTAGCTCCCGATAACTAGCACACCCCACTCCCTTTTCCCAGTGAAGTTGGGAAGGGGGGGGGGGGCGGGGGCGGCAAACAAGGGCCGGTAGCATTGTGTTGAGGCACAGTGACCAGGAACCGACAACGGCATTGAAGATCAGCAGTTACATCAATTTGTTTAATACTCGATTACGTCGGAAAAAAAAATGTATTTCATATATACAAAAATAACCATAGCCACGTGCTACACGAATTGACAATATCTTTATTGTAGTATTATTAAAAACTATTTTTTTGCTAACTGGTTTCCAAAGGAATCTTTTTTTATTATTGCATGCTTGACTGTAAGTATTTTTATAAATCCTTTAACTAAGTGTTTCGTGACAAGACAAAGTACACATTTCTTTAAAATCCTTAGGTCACAGTTGAATTGAACAGATTTTATATGCTAACATTTCAAAATTAATGTAGAGTGGCGTTCGGCTATACATTTAGGGTTTACAGAAACTAAACAACATTTTTTTTTTGTTATTTTCTCATGAAAATATTTTTAATGAAAGATATATTGTTCTAATCTTTGTATCGACACTACAATAGTAAAAATAATCATTTCACAAACCTCGTTAAACCAGAATTATAATTTTTAAAAAGTCATCACAAAAAAGGTGTGAAAATTTTGATAATTTCAAATAACAGAATCGCGACAGAATGATTTTTTCGGATCCTGAAGAAGGGTAGTATAGGATGTTAACAGGCTACAATATGTTCTAGAGCCTAGCGAATAAGTTACAATTTCTTTCACAACAAGTCAATTGTTAAAAGTTTCGCTGACTAAAAAAATTTATGTGTTTGCCACAGGGACTATAATGCTAGTAAATGAATTGTTACTGACATTTGTGCAGATAGGCCTAGAAGTAGACATGATATCTAGATTTATTAAGCAAAATTGTCTTGATTCTCCTCATGAATTATTATTGTGGTATAATTATTGATTCAAGTTAATATAACTTTTCTAATTACCTTTAAAAAATTTAATTTTATTTCTTAAAGATACGAGAAACACATTTATTTTATATACGAAGCTTGTGATTTCATTCAATTATTTGCGGATTTAAATATTATTCATTCAAAATTCCAGAATGTTTAGACATTTTTTACGCACCTGATAATGGCACTAAGTGGGACTTGCTGAAAATAGAGCCCTACTCAGCACATAAACCTTAATAAGTCTTGTACCAGCGGATTTGATGAACACATATTCTTGAATGGAGGTGTTACGTCATACGAGCAGAGCAGCCCAATTAGGACGCGGTCAGGTAACGTTATCCCCACCCACAGCTTTACCCACCCCTACTAGGGGGGGATGAGGGATGTCGGCTCCACGAATACACCCTTCTGGCAGTGATATCCCCTCGTTACGCCCATCAGTCGTCGAGTACTGTGCGGGCCATGTTATTTCCAACAACCACCCCCGGTCCCTCCCTCCACCCCTTTCCTGGCATCGCACGTGACGTGTGCTCATTATTTGAGCCCTGCTTCCGGGGTTTGTACCACTTGTTTGTTGACTTCCGCGAATTCGCCGCCACCTATAGGCGAGCAACTTGCACCGAAGCCGTAAGTTACAACTGCCTCAGCCTGGTTGGCTATGTGACTGACAGTAGCTTTTTTTTTTATTCTGCCTTTTTTTTAATTTTTCAGCTTTTGGATTTGATTCTTGGTTGTTTTGGATCCGGTATTTTACCGGTATATTTTTTTTTTCACCCTCCGAGTATCTGGGACGTGTGTACTCGAAGGGTGTGAACCACGTAGGACCCCCCACACTACACAGCATGGGCATGTCCAAATATCTGCGGTCCAATCACGAAGACTGTTCGAGGAAGCGAAGGTTTGCGTCCTGGCCGGCTGCCAAGTGAATCCGCGAAATTTTTTTTGCCTACCATAATCGACGCTCCAAGACAGAGGCCACCCCCAAGAAACCGACATACCTACTCTTTCAAAGTTACTGAGCAGAGTCCGGTCGCGTTGAAATGATGAAAATCCTGGGATGCATCAGCAGTACGCTCGCTCTCTAAGTTGACGGCACTATGTTCTCCCCCCCCCCTCCTCCTCCCTTTTTCGGTCCCTTTCCTCCCCCTCCTCCTTTATCACCCCCTACCCTTATTACTCCCCCGCCACTCTGGTCCAGCGAACTGAGGAACACGATTTGTAATAAATAACGCACCGCTGCCCTTTGAAACCGAACTGATGAGAGTTGCAGAAGGGTTGGTGGGGTGGCGGGCTGGTTTGGGGGGGGGGGGGGAGAGTAGCAGACAGAACTATCTGTGTCTGTCACCACTCCCACGCGGTTGGTAGTGCCGACCCGCCCCTAGGCCCTCCGAGGCCTGTGATCTACCCTTCCGTTATATCTCTACACCGCACACACGCGTGCTCATATGTACACGGAAAAAAATTATATTCCATATATATATATATATATATATAATCATCGAAATATTACTTGCGAAAAAAAATATTCACCGGAGGGAATTTTTTTTCAAAATGTGCATTGCTCTTTTATTGTGAATTCATTTTTTATATAACTTTATGGCATGTTGTAATCATCTAAACTTATTGAGTTTTTTTTCTTCATATTTTGTATGAGTCTTTGGCGTGATAGATTTATATTACATAGGCCTATATAATAAATCTTTTTTTTTAATTGCAGCTACAGAGTTTTAAGATACTTTAGGTTTAGAAGATTAAATATGTTATGTTTCAATGCGATAAGTTTCTAACACATGGTAATAAAAAAATCAAATCTTATTGTTTTATTCCAAAAATAAATTTGTAAAATGCTTTGTAGTTATAAATTAAAAGAAAAATAATTTTGCAAATTTAGTTAAATAAGCTGATTTATTTTAACTGATCCACCCTCAGCCTTGATATACCTACATGGTTTTTACTCTGTGAGAACAGTAGGAATTTAACTGGTTTTCATTTGATATAAATATTTCCTTTTACAATGCATGAAACTTCACGAACGCTAAAGTTTGGAACTAACTTATAAAATAAAACCATGAATGAAACACGTTAGTATTTTCCTTCTAGAAGAAAGAGAGCGTTCAAGAGAATTTTCATAATTTAGTTTGAATATGTAGTTTGCAATAAAATAATCGAGCAAAGAATTCAGATTGCGTTTAGCGCCCATATATTTTTTGTCCTTCCAACTATTTCAGACAGCTCCTAACAATAGCCCCGCTACGAAAAATTTCAGTAGTTTTGAAAGTGAAAGGAAACGTTTGAGAAGACGTAAAAAGAAAAAGCCCTAAGATTTTATTGCACTTTTACCTCTCCTCCCCCTTCGCCAATCGGTCCTTCATTTCTATTCCGACTGAAATTTCTGGCAGTTTACAACTATTGATGCAAGGATAAACTCATTTTGCGAAATCACTTTTTTTTACGGCTCTAAACGTCATTTGGCGTCATGTCATTTTACATATTCCAAGAAAAGTCCCTGCGTCTCTAAAACATTCTATTCTGATGCTGGGGGCTGGAGGACTAACGACTTGGCCCTAGTTTCCACAAACAAACATCATTCCCCATCGTGCTTCGCAGAGCTCGAAAAGAAAGGGGGGGAAAATATTCATTTCCCCTTCGGGTTCTTTCATACCGCTGTTTAGAACCAGCGCGAGCTGATACTATTACGTACTAAACCGAGCTGATCCTTACTTATAGTTGTTTATTTGTTTTTATTTGTCATGAGTACCATTTTATAAGTTTTGTATCAGGCAATACTTTTAGATGTCTTCTACAGGGTGACCATAAAAGAATATTCCAGTTTCAATGATATATTATAACAGTTTAATTTAGACTATTTACAAAAAAAAATATGCATCAAATTTAAGGTAAACTAACCTTTTTCTTATAACTTTTCAATATGTGCACCTTTATTTATACGGCACACACACAACATAAAGTCCATTTCTTCCCACATTTTGGTTTAAAAAATCCCGGAGTAATGGAACTCTGGAAAATCATTAGGTTTCAGCAGAACGTAGACGCGATTTTTTATAAAGTTCAAAAGGGGAATAAAAATGAACTTTGGCCGCTACGGAGGGCGTGGTCTTGTGGTTTTTTTGAGGAGTTATGGTTGGTGGATCTGGAGGACTCCGGGTCTGTGTGACAGGAAGGGAAAAATACCAGGGAACTGATTACTGACACGAAGGCGTAAGTACGGGTGCGGCTTTCGAAGGGTCAGCAACCGCTGAGTTTTTTTTTTTAATTAGCTTCTAGGGCCAGAAGCGTTAACGACTAACCCCGGAGTTATCTCGGGCACGAGTTGGATTGAAACACGTACTGAACAAAGTCCATCCTGTATTTTCGGCAGAATACTAACCTCAATTTAGTGATTAATATTTTTTTAATTCTTCATTAATTTTAACCTTGTGCCAAAAAAAATGTTTAAAGAGTGGCCATCTTTTGATTCAGTTTTTTTGTTTTATTTAATGATCTCGGAAGAGTGGCCTCGTGTCTTTTACCCTGAGTAAACCCGGAGAAAGGTCAAAAAAAAAATTGTTCAAAATTCGTAACTGCCGTAACTCATCGAGAAGGGCAGGTTATTAATTTCCATAAGGATTGAGTACTAAGCTTCATTTTCATGCGATAAGTAAATACCTATATGGAACCGTTCCGTAAAAAAAATGAAATAAAATATAATATATAAAAAAAACGTTATATTTCGAGCCCTCCCGTCGATGTCCACAGAGCAGTTATGCTTGTTCGGAAGTAGAGAGACGCTTGCCACGCTGTACCCAATTACTTACGTGCGACTGGAGAATCCAGGCAGGCCGTGCCTTTAACGACCCTCGCTGCTACCCTGGTTATATCCGACAGTCAAACTTTCACCGTTTCGTGTAGGGCCAAGGGAGTTGGAAAGGGGTTTGGTTTGGCGAGTTGGAGGGGGTTATGGGGGGGGGGGGGGGTGGATGTCACGACCGTTCGAGCTCTGTTAGGACGGATCACTGTTAAGACTTCCCGTCCGGGCAAACTCCCCCCCCCCCCCCCTGAAAAGTCGTAAAGAAAAGTAATAGATTTTATATAGTCCTAGTTCCTTCCCTGCGTTTTTATTGAATCTCGAATTTCCAGACTTAATGGTCTCCTCCTCCCCCCCCCCCTCCTTTCCCACAATCCACCTTCTTCTACCCTTTTCCCTTATTCCCTCCCCCCATGGGCGAAAGGATGTAAGGAAGATGATGAAAACTTTCCTTGGAAGTTTTCCAAGTTTGTAACGCCGAACGTGGATAGGTTTTCGTTAGGGACTTGGTGGGTTTTAAAGGGTCGTGGAAGGAAAATGTGGGAAGAAGGGGGGGGAGGGGGGGGGGGAGGGGGGGAGCATCCAAGTGTGGGGTCGTAGCTCGTAACTTGCGAGTTACTAAAGATGGCGTATATGAGGAGGTTCCATAGCTGCGAAAGTAACGCGCGAAGGCTATGTGAATTTCGGCTCGGCTCCGTATATTTATATATTCTCCTGTAAAACAGGAAGAAAAAAAAGGCCGGCTAGGTCTATACGCAAGGTGATGACGAGACAAACAGCGTTATCTAGAACGCCGTATACATATTTCATGGCCTGAAGACGTCCTTCATCACCCACAGGGAGAAAGTTTAGAAACAAAAAAAAAGGGGTATAAGAACGAAGGAAATGACGAAGGTTGTAAGAAAAAAAATACACATACGTATGCACAGAGTAACGCAATGAAGTCGTAGGCTTCAACTTGTAAAAAAATAATGTTTGGCTCGAATATTGCGAAACGAGAACTCGTCGTGAAATATTTATGAATAAAAATGTGTTTTGTCGAAATACAAGATATTTGGTAATTCGTGCAATTCCGACATAAAACAAACATAAATTTTCAGCACTAATCAGCTGCCCCGTCAAGACTTCTGTTTCGATGCAGGAGAAAGCAGTATTTTGTGTTTTTTAATTCGCCATGTTTTTTTTTTTAATGGGCTATCCAAATATGATAATTCTATACGGTGTTGTTTGTTACCTGGGAATGACCACTAGTTACCAAAATGTATCATTTAGGTTAAAGAAACAAACAAAAAAAACATTATTTTGATTTTCAAGATATTCCTGTGAATTATTCCATGTTATTGCAATCAGTGTTTCTGACATAACTTTGCAAGCTTCATGTAAAATTTCAGAGCTGGTTTTATCATGTTATAAGCCTAATTACCTGGCGTTTCCTGGGTTAAATTACACTTCGGAGCTGATTTTCGGGAAACCATGTTCTCAGTTAATGGCTATGTAATATATGGAACATCACTGCTGAATTTCCAAGTCTTTAGAACGTATACTTGAAAGACGGAAAACTTTTAATCTTTAACGCCGCCGAAACTCACCTTGGTAGCTGATTAAGAAATGAAAGTGAGTAAAAAATTAAAATGTAAAAGACGTGGCCAGGAGAATGGAGAAGGCATGAAAAATGCAACAGTCGTTGCCATGCAGACGAATAAAGCACCAAAAATGCAATAGCTTTACAAAAATGGGAAATTTTGAAATTTTTTTTTTACCGCCCCCGCAACCCTCCTCTTGGTAGCTGATTTTCGCAAATTTCTCCAAGCGAATGACTACGTAGCAAAAGGTGGTTTGGGCTGTGCGTTGTCTGTAAGCCAGTGTTAAGAGTTTCATTAAGTAGATTGATACTCGATTTCAAGAGACCGGAAAAGTTCGCGGATTTATTTCACGATATGATAAAATTCAAACAACTGTATCTTTATATTGCTTCTCTGATTGATTCACAGTTTATCTGAAGGACTTTGAGCCATTGAAAAACCTTCAACCAACTAAGTATCGAATCGCAAGCGTCCCAGTTGACAGGTGTCACGGGTCAGTGGCCAATGAGCAGGTGGCGTTTGCCCCGAGTGTGTAGGGAGGGGATTGTGGAGTCTATCCTAGAGGTCAAACAAAGCGCGAATTTTTTCCAGTCTCTATTGATTACACATTAACGTTAGTTGTGCCTCTCTCCGCGGTACAAAGTATTTCTTCATGAAATTATCGAATAAGCAAAAAAACACATAACATAAACATGAAACGTCCAGCGAGGCAGATCCTGATGCAGACTGGGTATTCGTAATGGTTGGGTTGAAAAAGGAGAAAAAAAGGTGTTGGGGGGGAGGGGGGGAGTAATGTTATGCAGTGGTGAAGGTCACTGTTTGAGACCAACCGGCGCGTGATCTGAAGCCCGACATAGCGCGCGCTCGGCAGATGGGTCGCGTGGTTCGAATTCCATCACGATATTCACCTGCTCATGCGCGCGTAATTGATAGGGGCCTTTGACGAGCACTGCTGATTGCGTCAGTGAGAGACTCCGGGGCGCATTTGACCGGGAGTCATGCGTGCGTCCGGCCACGCCACAAAATAAAGCAATCCCAGCAAAGCTGCAAAACACTAATTATTCACGAAATGCATTTGCAATTAGGTTCGGAGCTCGGCATTGATTCCTGGGGCAACCTTCTCTACCGCAAAACATTAAAAACCTTCGATTTTTTTATCACGTAAATTTGTCTCCTATTGTGACGATTTGGAAGTAATTACATCTTCAAAAACCCCTGGTTGTTAAGAGCGTCTAAGCTAATTAATACAATTTTGACCTTACGCCTCGTTCACAGCATGGTCGTTATAACATGTAACACACAAATGCACGGAATATTGACATTAGTACAGGAATCGGTCATGGCCAATAGCAGGGGAACATAGAGCATATTTATTAGTTCTCGGTGTCTATAAACAATTTGCACCATTAGATTTCGGGCGTGACCTCCTGTTCCAAGCTGGTTTGATCATTGATCGACCACATTTTCTGTAGCACCTTTGTGTTGCGAGCGTTCAGCGTATGGTTTTGAATTCCGTGTATTCCCTATTCACGGTGTCTATAAACAATTTTTGACGTGACATCTAATAAATCGATGATTGCCGGCTGCACGCACGAAAAAGTGTCCTGTAACGCACATTCTCCCACTACGATGTGTCCGGTTACGCTAATTGTACGCTTGCGCCGCATCTCTCTTCCACTCGATTGGAACAACCATCGATTTGACTTTTCAATCATGTTTTCGTCGTTTGAATTATTAATATTATGTAATTAAACGATCGTTCGCCGATTTTCAGCACAATCTGTACGGTAATTCAAAAGTAATGTTGAATTTTCAAATACGTTTTTGTACGAAAAATGGTGATTTACAGTTACACATAATAATTCAAATTACACCCGGGATCTTTTGAAAAATGTTTTAAAAAATATTGTAACACATTATAAATAAGTTTGGTGTACTTGGGATGCGTATTTGTTATAAAATCGTATTATAAAAACCAAATAATATTATTCCCCTACGGTGCTGCCATCTGCGGTGACGGACGCGAACCGAACGAATCGCGCTATCTACCGCGTCCGCGGCAACCAGGCACTCGTTAATACATATTTTCCTTTGTTTATCGCGAGGGGCGTTATTATTAATGAATTATAAATAAAATTTCGTGCCCGGGGCCACAATTGCATATCATTTTGAGCACTGGAAGATATAAAAACGTAAAATATTCTCGACGAATTTTAATATCGGCCCCAGCGCACCACGAGCGTCTGGGTTGGAGATTAAAGACGAAATTCTTTCTTAAACTTACTAATACTTATTTTATTTTCTGCAAGGGAATTTTTATTTAATTCTACGTTTAATTTCACGACGAACAAACTTCGTCGTTAAATGTGTTCAATTGCGAAAAAGCGTAAAACATTCTTGAAGATCTTGAAGTTAAATAGCAAACATGTATAAAAGTTATAGTTAAAATAATCTCTTCGTTAAAGTAATAAACATATTTGAATTAGTGAGTGCAAATAAAAGTAAATTTATCAATTAAATTGTAGATTTAATTTCACTCTTTTTTATCCATACAAAATAGTGATAATTCAATAAAAATGATTCAATTTTATTCATAAAATTATGCAATCATTTCATCAATGTTTTGTTATGTCGTCACGTTAAACTATCACCCGTAAACCGACTTTACAGACAACCAATTTTTTTATTGGTCACGTATTAATGAAAGCATTCGATGTATTACAGTTTTTTTTGGGATCATGCGAGCTTAACAAGGGTTTGGGAGCACTTAGTCAATGTGAAGCAAGAGCCTTAATGTTTATTTATGTTTGTTATCGAGAGTTTAATGCCGCTTACTTTATTGAATGAAATTGTGTTTGTGGCTCAACGCATAACTCACCCAGTTGTCTGGATAGGCACACAATGTAGTTGAAACAATGTACAAAATGTATGGGAGACATGATTTATGCTTTGGCATGCCAAAAATTGCGTATTATTAGAGGAAAATTAGAATTATAACAAAAAGATAACAAAAGCCAAGATTATGTCACCAAATCCCACTTTAAGAAATTTTGAAACTAGCGTGTGTTGCAATATCGAAGCACGCGACTCTCAAACATTGTAGGGCGGTGCATAAGCCTTAGTTGCTGTGGCACAGTAGTCATATACTGAACTTACGTTTCAGAGGTCTGGGTTCAAACCTTTGTCCAGTCATTGTGATTTAAATTTCACACCGTTTCCGTTACAGGCGAACACACTGATGGGTCCTGGCTTTAGGCAACTGCTTATTCCTTCCCTAATATCCCTCCTCTGTGCGCTGTTTCTTTACCTAATGACCTTGCTTTTGATAATTCGTAAAATTAAACTTAGTTATAAAATTATTTCCATTAATATAAGTTAAGGTTTCGCTTGATTTTTCGTGCAGAGTAGACCCCTACTTAAATAAACTTCGGCATGTATAAATTTAAAAAAATATTGCACACATGCTTATAGTTCCAGAAATTTTACAACCTCTAAAATTAGAAAAAAAGAACATTTAGGATTGCGCAACGCGCCACATTGCAGAGAAAAGCTTCAGATGACAGGTATTTGTAAATAATATAGTCAGCCCAGAAAGATTGGACTACGATTTGGGGCTCATAAAATTTTAGAAATAGTTGTTACTCAATTACAACCTTTTTAAGTAATCGCTCTATTTGACCATATCTGACCTTACAGTCTGTAACCATGTTCAATGCTATTCTATAAATGGTCCCATTTTTTAACCTACGCAAAAAATCCACTTGCTTCAACAGAATATTTTAAAGTTATTCGGTACACTGGTGTACTTCAGTTATAAATGTTTAATGTTGAATGAGAGATATTCCAGATGAAGGGGGTTCTTACATCTTAAACCTAGGCGACTTTCTAAAGTGGGTAATCTAATCATTTTTGATGCGTAAACATCTTAGCTCTCGGTATACGGCATTTGGTAGGAGTAATTTCGTGAAAATGAAACGGAAGTCGATTAACGAAAATGTGAAACAAAGATGGCGCACGCAGCAACATAAACGCGTATAAAGTCACTTTCGTAAACATTAGGGAACATACCAAACTTATTTGTGGGCCAAATTAACCATTATAATTATGAAACTACCTTGGAATAAAATTGGAATCCAAAATGGTCATACTAAAAAGTAATTTCGCATTTTAAAATACGCAAGAAACTGGCACTACAATAATTTTAATGCACTTGCTTATAACCCGTGGCTTCGCTCATGAAAACATCAGAATATGCTGATATTCCACCACTGCACCGTTATACCTTATGGCTCTGAGGTAGAGCGTCTGAACTGTGACTTGTAGGACCCGGGTTCGCGGCTCGGCTACTCCAAGGCGGACTGTCTCAGGCAGATGGTAGCATTTGTCTGATTGGAATGCAATCCCTCGCAACAAGTCAGGCTACCAAAGAGACAGTGGGTGGAAACAAAAAGAAACACATTCAAAGATGGCTTCCGAATGTGGAGCCCGTTTCTTTGCTAGAGCTCCTCGTGCGGAGGCCATCCGGGAGTTTTTCTCCGGGGTCGTGGAGTTTGACAAAAAAATATTCGGTTGTTAGTTATATCAAACGTGAAAAATATCTTAAAATATTTTATTTTGTACAAAAAATATTTTAAAACCTACATTTCACACTTGAGAAAATCCGGGTTAGATTCCGCAAGGTAAAAAGAAAAACAATCACTAATGACTGAAATTGAGGTTAGTCGTTATGAAAATGAAACAAGAGAGAACCCCACGCTTTTATCTCATTACAATTAATTTGTTTTGTTTATTACTTGATCCTTATTTTTGCTTATTAAAAATGTACGTTATACCTACTTGGTTCATTCCGTAGCTTTAAATATAAGTTTTACTCTTTAGTTGGTTAAAAAAATTAAAGCGTGTATTCTAAAAACATAATTCCATTAGTTATTTTATATTGAATTTTTTTTATAAATACTTGTAAATGCACCACAAAATCAATATTCAGAGTCCCGAAATTTTCGAAGGCAATTGACAAACACAACAATAACCCCCCCCCCCCCCCCCCCCCCCTTCCCAACACTGAGAGGGTTACATGGTGCATGTGAGACCTCAGGAGTACGTCAAAAATCAACGTACTTCAATTTTGCTGACTTCCGAAGAACCGGAGACAAACAACCTCCCCTCCTGGAAAAGGGGGGAGGGATCCAGCCCGGGGAACATTTTTCACCGTGCCCTGGCCCCTTGGAACGGAATCACTCCAAATCGAAAACGAATTTATTTTTTAAATTTTCAAGAAGTTGAACTTCTTTTCGGGGGAGGGGGGGGGGGGGGCAGTCAAGCACAGGACAAATTTTCCACCATGCTTTGGCCTCACGGATACAAAAAAAAAAGCATGGTTATTACATATAGCTCGAAAATAGTGATTTTTCGCTCAATAAGATTAAGTAAAATTTTTTTTTGTTAAGTATTAACTGTTTGATGAATTTCAACAAGATGGTTAATATTTTGATACAATTCCTTGATGTATATTTTTTTGCTACATCAACAGCATGAGAACACACGAATTTACTCGTTGCCGATATTAGATGTTTAAACATCACTGACGAGTACTGAAAGACTCGGTCACATTTTTATTAATGAAAAAGTTCAACATTAATTAAATTTTTCTCAGGCGCAATTAAAAAAGCGTCACATAGTCGATCACCAGCGTGCAATGGTCCCTGGTCTTTGGATCACGGGATATTCGACATTTTTGAAGCGCCCGTGTCTTGCCAACTGAAAACTCTTAGTAAAAACATCTGACCGAATTATGCATGACGCGCAGAAAAACGTGAAACTTGGCATCAACCAACGAACACATGATGTCGACTTGATCACGAACAGGTTTGGAAAGTGCAGCAGCGAATGCTGCATGTCCCAACAACGATCACTCTGATAATACACAAGCACTCGACACACGAATTTCTAACTACAAATGTAATATGTAGGGGCATGCAGATTTCGCGAAAAGATTTCGAGACTAGATGAAAGTTTAAACGCTGTAGCATCGTCTGTGTTTCGTGATTGGGTGAGTTTCTCCCAGGTACTTTTCGATTGCAACACCAATCACAGTGATTCAGTGCGGAAGTAAACGCGTCCTGATTGGACAACGACTTCTCTCGCAGACGGCCGCCAATCACAAGGAAGAAACCACAGGTGCGGTTACACCTTGTTGGATTCTAATAAGTGCTCATATCTTTTCGCGAAAAATTCTTGCCCCTAGTAAAAAGTAATTTCCGTGAAACTCCTAACACATTGGTACCCAGCACGTGTTATACAATTGAAACAACCGAAGACGACTTTCCATAATTTGTTTTATTTTGTGTCCAGGAACTTGAACTGAATAAGTAAACAAACATCCTGAAGAAAAGAATATATCATCTTAACATAAGTTACTTTAGTTTAAGAAAATTTATAGGTCAGCAGGAACTAAAATCCATGGACTCCTGCTTACTCCTGCAAGAGGCAGGCGGATGTCCGAAACGTTCGGTGTGTCTCATCTGGCATGCAGATAGATTTCGAATCAAATCGACAAAGCTGTTGTTTTATTTTCCCTACCCCGTCTGTGACGGGCATGCAGAGTGTAAAAAGGACCTTGCTGTTTGAAGCCAGGAAGCCAGGGCGAACTTACACGGCGCAGTGCTACACCGCCCGCGGCATGACAGAGAGAAGGAAAAAAAAAAAAGTCCCAAAAGAGTGTTTGATGAAGGTGGAACACGGAGGAGGAAAAGTATAAAAAAATAATGGGGGGAGGTTAATTTCTTTCCTGCCGGCGCCTAGAGAGAGAGAAAGAGACACACCCAGCGGGCAGTGGGCTTCGCCTAATGAAAATTCCCGCACGTATCACGATACGTGTTTTCATGAAACTCTGTCCGCTGTCCTCACCAACCCCCCCTTCCCCCCCCCCACCCCCACGGTCTGCGAGACCAGCCCCCCCCCCCCAACCCCCCCGGTGGATTAATGTTGTTTCGGAGATCTGCGCTCCATCGGAAAATGATGTCCCTGACACAGGGTAGCAATTTTTTTTTCTTTCGGGGTCGCATCTCCACGCATTCACGTGTCAGCCTATCACGATCCTCTCCCAAACATTGCTACTCATTTCTTGCCAACCTTTCCGGTATCTTTTTTTTTTTTTCATTTCATCTGCTCGTACCCCCACGGGTTGGAGAGATTTTTTTTTTTCTGTGGAGCGGACGAAAAACGCGAAGCTGCGTCGAGTGTTCAGGGGTATTGGTCGAACGCACGACGGGTAAAGGAGAGTGGTTTGCCGGAAGGGTTTCGATTTTTTTTTGGGGGGGGGGGGGGAGAGGAGGTGGGGACGGAGAATTTTAAAAACGAGCTCCTGTCGAGTTCCGGTTTCGAAGGCGCTGACGTATCAGCGTGGGAAATCGCATCATATCAACTCGCATGCCCGTGTGTTCGTCGGCGAGAGAATGGTTCCAGGGGTTTTCGGGAGAAAGAGAAGGGGGTGGGGGGTGAGGAAAGAGAGCAAGCTCACAAAAGGATGCGACATCCTTCGCACCCACACATCGTCACATCAAACACGCGGATCCTACCTAATCCTTTCGCCCGTCTGTGGGAGACGGCGATTCACGTTTCTCAGCCACAATCGCCGACTAGGTAATTAATTAATTAGTTAAATTATTTATTTATCGACTTTATTGGTGGCGAACTTAAAGCGATACGTCCTTACTTACACTTGCCCACGTTAAACATTTATCTACTTTTCTCTCCGTCAAAATTGCACATTAGAAATAAAATTATAAATCGTAGCAAAATAAATACTTTATATAAAACACACTTCTATGTAAACTAAAATATACAAAGATAAAATTGGCATACACGCCTGCTGAGTCATTAGTTGACAATATGATGTAATATTACATTAATACCATTCTCCCACACATTAACAGACACAGTCTTACAGTAGGTAAGCCGCGGAGTGGTCATGCAGAGTAAGTGTTCCAGAGATGTTGCTTCAGTCTGCGTTTGAGGGTAGCTAGGTTATTAGATTACTTTGTGTCTTGCTCCAGTTCGTTTCAGAGTATGGATGTTTTGAAATTAAAAAAAAAATAGGGGAGGAGAAGGGAGAGAGAATGGCGGATGAAAGATACTACAATATAAATTCATATCTTGTTCGTCTATGATCGATGAGAATAAAAGCTTACTTGAAAACCACATCCAATGCAAGAAAATTTAAAATTTAAAATTTTTTTACTGGCTTTATTACTTGATGACATCTACATGAGATACATTAGGCTATGTTTTAAGTAATTGTTGACAACAGATAATTTTAAATTCTTGTTTCAGTTTAAACATTTTTCTGTTTTCGATTCATAACATTTCCTGAGCCGAAAAAAATTCATAAAACGTTAATACTTATTTTCACAATAATTTACTTCCCTCATTTTCCATAACAGAAACAAATAACAGAACATAACATAAAAGAAAATAACAGATACATAACAGAACAAATACAAGAAACAAACTAAAGTTCTTAAAACAATTTAAAGTCAACTGCAACGAGCTAATTTGTTTATGCCTACTTTAGTTCCGTTTTAAACACTACGTCTTATTTTGATTATAAACTTTGATTTTCAGTTATTTTAATTTAGTGACGGATTAATACAGCTTTTACTTATGGTTATTGATGAACATATATGTTACACAAAAAAAGAGCTCATAATTCTCACAAACAGATAGTAAAACGTTTTACAACCGATTACTGAGGCGATCCTGTCAATAAATGTACAAAAAAAAACTAATAACCTATTTTATTAGTTGTGCTGAAAATCTACTAGATATGACTTGCATTGAATATCATGTTACACTGGAAAACTAGTTTAATTTAATTTTCTAAATAAAAAAAAATTGGTTGTCTGTAAAGTTGGTTTACGAACGATAGTTTAACGTGACAACGTCATAACAAAACATTGATGAAATTATTGCATTCTTTTATGAATAAAATTGAATCAGATTTATTGAGTTATCACTATTTTGTATGGATACAAAGAAGGAGTGACATTAAATCTACAATTTAATTGATAAATTTACTTTTATTCGCACTCATTAATTCAAATATGTTTATTACTTTAACGAAGAGATTATTTTAACTATAACTTTTATACATGTTTGCTATTTAACTTCTTCCAAACTGTGTTATTTTGTTAAGGATAGGACGATGATAGGAAAAGTAGGAAACGAATGGGAGTGTTTCAAGTTTAATGTGCCTCGAAAAAGTCAAATCGATGGTTGTTCCAATCGAGTGGAAGAGAGATAGATGCGGCGCAAGCGTACAATGAGCGTAACGGGACACAGCGTAACGGGACACTTTTTTCGTGTGTGCAGCCAGCGTTCATCGATTTGTTAGACGTTGTGACGTCAATAATAATAAAATAAATAATAATAAATCTTTATATATATATTTCTTGTGTGCGTGTAGTATGTCACTGAACTCCTAGACGGCTGGACCGATTTTGATGAAATTTTTTGTGTGAGTTCACGGGGATTCGAGGATGGTTTAGATTCACAATTGGATATTTTATCTCGATTCTGAGTTAAGAAAAAACTAAAAAAACACGCTTTAAAAGCAAAAAATCTAAGCATTGTTGATAATTAGCCTCCATGGCAACGGGCTTTTGCATTGTTGTTGCCTTCTGCGTAACCATGGGAAAGGTTTTTGGTAACGGCAGTGGCGTACCCAAGAGGAAAGGTATGTTTAATGAGAAGATACAAAATGTCCAGCGTAGAAATACTTACCGCCATATCCATATCTCACAAAAAGTACATTTGGGCAGGACAATGTCTGTCGGGTCCGCTAGAAAGATATATAGAGAGATAGTATAAATAGAAAGATAGAGTTATAGAGAATTAGAGAGATAAAGAGAGATGCTTAGTATACGTTTAAAAAAATTGATTGAGGCATTGCAACGCATGCCGGGCATTATCTAGGAATAATATAAAACTGTTTGTAGTGCCTTCTCAACTTGAATCTTCCCCGCGGTGTAGGCCCGAGATAGCATAGAAGAAGTAGACGTTCCGGGTTAAAATGGCATCCGACTCTTCCCTGCTCAATGTGTCGTGATGGGAACGCGGGAAAGCAGTTTTCAACTTCTGGGTTGGGTATTATAATTTTGCCCCCTCCTTCCCAACCCCCTCACCCTCCCCCCCACCATGCATTGCCCTTTCTCTGCCTGGCGAGCACTTCCGCAAGTCCGAAGCCCTCCGCGGAACTACTGGTTCCCTCCCCCACCGTCGCATCAAGACTCTGGATGAAAAGTTTGTCGTGACGGCGGTGCCGGCTTGGAATAAAGTGTCTCCTGAGGCATCGTTATCGCTAATAGGCACTTCCGGACGGGGCCGAAAACCACCCTGCGTCCTTTGCCTTCCCCACCCCCTACCCCCCCCCCCCCTTTTACAACTTTCCCACCCCCCTTCCCTTCTCCTATTCCACCCACTCGGACGGCGCCGCCGTGGTCGCCTCGACCCTCGTCCGAAGGGGCAGGTTTACCAGGGTTTCCGTGGAGGGATGCTAGGAGGGGCTGGGGGGTGGTATGGAGTTACGGAGACACCATTTGTGTGGAGATTCCCCGGTACTTGTGCGGCGATCTGTGTTGAGTTGGCGAGGACTGGGGGTTCTAGCGAGGAGGTGGGAGGGGAAAATTGCGCACCATCGCATCGTCTGCAACATGACTTCAACGAGCTCCCTCGCTGTTTCTTCGGGCCCTACCCCTTCCTTACGCCCCTCCTACGGACCGATGTCTTCAGCTGCCATCTCCCCCCCCCCCCCCACCTAGGCTGGGGTGGTCATCCACGGCGCATCTGCCGCGTGGTCGGGCACTCGGACGACGACAGTCTTCGGATAATGGGGTTCCAGTGGGGTGGAAGGGGGGTGGGGGGTGTGGCACGTTGAATATAATTCAATTGTCCGGCGGGCGCCCGGCATCGCTTCATCGAGACACGATGGAAGCATCCGCCTTGCGCGCAGAGGAAATTTTTAGGTCAGAGCGAACAACTTGTGGTCGCAACACTTAAAAGTCTTGTTAACCCTTAAAACTGACACGAGCAAAAAAAAAAAAATGCCGCGAAGTGGAGTCACTATAATTTCACAAGATAAATTTCACTTCAGTGTAGATTCAACTAGCCCACGTATAGTTACAGATCGGGGGGAAAAAAAATTCTCTGATTCATTTTCGCTGTTCATGTCATTGGTAGAGACATGCGAAATTCGCGGATTCGTTTCGCGATAGGCTAGCATCAAAACAACTATACCTTCGTACGGCTTCTGCGATTGGCCCACATTTTATCCGGGGAACTGTGAGCCAATGGGAAACACTAAAACAAGAAAGTGCCGAATTACGGACAGCCTAGTTGAGACGTCTCACGCGTCAGTAGCCAATGAACAGGTGTCATTTCCGCGAGTATTTAAAGGACTGTGGAGTCTATCCTATAGGTCAATGAATCCGCGAATTTTGATGGTCTCTAGTCATTTGCCATCAAATCAACTGAAGGACTGTAAACCAACAAGAAACCCCCCTCAACAAAAGATGTATCAAATCGCAGTTTACCTAGTTGTGATCTCTTTCCGTTCGAAAAGCCAGTGAACAGGTGACTATTGGCCAAGCATGCAAGGGTCTGTGGAGTCTATCCTGGAGGGCATTCAAATTGCGAATTTACCCAATACTCGCATATAATCAAGTCTTCTTAGAATTATCAGTGGTCAGATCCCAGTGATTGGCTAACCACTTCTTCTCCTTATTTTTAACTGGCTCAGGGTTGTAAAGAGATTGTAAAAATCACTGTAGCCCAATAATCAACGTAAAATTGATTTGTATTCGCTCCAAATCTACTTTTCATCCCAATGAATCTGCGCTAAGATCATGGCTCTATAGTTATTATGCAGGTTTTTGATAAATTGTTGGAATTGTTGCCTCTCCAACTCTTGTGCTCCATAAAAACCATTTCTAGTGTTCCCGTCCGCTTTCGGCAGAGATCTGGCAACACTGCACTTTTTTTTTTCTTCGGATAAACGGCTCAGAGTGCGTGTAGGAAAGCGATCTATCTCTTTTCGATCGTCTTTCGCCTGGTGTCCGACCGGAAAAAATCAATGCCTTTTTTGTTTTTGAAAGTAGACGGTAATTGTGGTATGATGATGGATATGGGACCTAAAATTGTAGCTTTTACTCCCGATGAGAGAGCTGTTACAGCTGTTATTTTTGATTTGGTAAAAATAATAAAGGAGTATTTGCAAAAAAAAATTAAATTTTGTAAACAAGTATTAAGCAAGTGTTTAAGAATTGCTTTTGAAAAATGATAATTTTTTTCAAGGGCTTGATCTCGATACATATCAAACGTGTCTGTCAATTTTAGATTATAAGATGTTATATTCTCGGAACTGGAATTTCATTAACCAAACCTTTGAAGAAATCAAAATCCTCGTCAATAGGATTCCGGAATTCCTCCTAATCTTTTGCCATCTCAATACAATACTTACGGGCGAAACTATTTTTAACTCGCACCAGTTTTAATTCAAAATGGATTGGTCATAATATTCAAATTACAGTTCTTCTGCGCGGCAAAAAAATGTTTTATGGAATTCACAAGCACATACGAAAACCTTTTATGTGAAAAATTATGTATAAAAAAAGTCAAATGTTGAACTTCAGACCTCGTCACTTTCAGTCAGTCAACCAACGAAAGACATCTCTGCGGAGAAGTTTCTTTTGCAATTTAATTTCCGCTCCACGCGTCTCCCGTTCCATTCACCGTTCCGTACACCGACAGCTAAGATGTTACACATCATAAATAGAGACCGGAAAAATTCTTGGGTTAAATGACCTCCAGGATAGACTCCAATATCCTCTGCACACTCGGGCAAATGCCATCTGTTCATTGGTTGCTGACTTGTGAGTCGTCTCGACTGGATGGCCTGTGATTCGACACTTTTATGAGTGAGGGTCTCTTATTGGCCCTCAGTCCACCAGATTAACAGTGAACCAATTGCAGAAGCAGCACTAGGGTATAATTATTTGAATTTTAGCATAACACGAAACGAACCCGCGAATTTTTCAGGCCTCTTATCATAAATTATTACTTTTTTTTTAATATTCCATTGACTTTCGTTCAAGAGATCATTATAGGTCAATGATTTATATTTCAATTAAGAATGTCAGTGGTAGTTAAACATAAACCTAGTTGTAAAAGGCTTCGTTAATATGTAAGTAAATTAACATAATACAATGAATTTTTTCTTGATACACAACTGGCCACAGAATAGATCTCGTGGTATCTGAGAGTCCGCTGGACTCGGATCCCTGGCTCGTGGGAGACATGGTCGGTTGTTGTCCTGGTCTCGAGAGGGCGTCATCATCGCTGGGGCGATGCAGATGGGCCGGAGTGGCGACCGACCATAACTTCCCCAGCACATGGGTGCTCTTCCTCGTCATGTGACCGGCATAAGAAAACTTTTGCCGGCCGCTGGAAAGCACAGGGTAGTAAGGGGGGGGTTGCCCCCTCGATTACCGGACACCAGAGAGAGAGTATATCCCGAACAATCCCCCCTCCCTCCCGCCCTAATGAGATCGGACAGCCCGCTTTCCATACGACAGTGTCATCATTCCAGCATCACCCGAGGTCCTTTTTTTTTTTTTTTTTTACCCTCATGCACCCTTCACTGAGTGCATACTAACATCGCGAGTCGTCTTCCGCTTGGATGGGAACACACACTCGTTGTCTCAACTCGTTACGGGATTCAAGATATTTCGTAGAACTTGGATTTCATTGAAGATATTTCTGAAACTTTTGAAACTCATGCAATATGCTTATTATTATTTTTGACGTGACAAAGTCTAATAAATCGATGAACGCCAGCTGCACGCACGAAAATGTGTCCCGTTACGCTGTGTCCCGTTACGCTCATTGTACGCTTGCGCCGCATCTCTCTTCCACTCGACTGTTTATAAAATGAAGTGAAAAATTAATGTGGTTTTCATTGCTTATTACAACAACAATTTCGGCAATAAAGATTAAATTATTCTTGCATTTTAAAAATCTGATTACTAGTATAATTTCAAGTATTTTTTATTTATTATTAAAATAAAAATGTTTCAATTTTATTCATTAAGTATGCAATGATTTAATCAATGTTTTGTTATGACGTTGTCACGTTAAACTATCGTCCGTAAACCGAATTTAAAGACAAACAATTTTTTTTTATGTGAGCTAGTCTCTCAGTACTCGCCAGAGATGTATACACGAGATTTAACGCAGACTTCCTTAAAATAATGCTCAAGTGTGATAAAAGAAAATACTCAAATGGTTTTCAACTAAATTTCAGGACGCGAATCACGCGTACTTTACGCACCCGCCGTAAGAATTCGATGCCGGAGCAGCTACGTTTACTATTCAATCATTCCATTTGAAGACCGAAATTTTTATCAATATAATTAAACGGCTCCATAAAAGCGAAGAAATACTCGAATAAAATACAAAATCCCAGATTTGGGCATGATTTTTCGACCAGGAATTTTATTGAAAAACTGCCCTTTTTTTCCAAAGTCATTGAACAGTTAATACCTTTAAGTTTCCCTTTGGCTTTGTGGACTGGTCGATGCCATCCACCACACATGGCAGTAGCGTAGCTACACATTTCCGTTCCACGCGTCTTTCGTTCCATTCACCAATTCGTCCAATGAGAGCTAAGATGTTACACATCATAAATTATTGTTTTTTTAATATTCTATTGACTTTCGTTCAAGAGATAAATATAAGCCTATGACTTATATTTCAATTAATTGTCAGTAGTAGTCAAGTCTTCGTAAATATGTGAGTAAATCTATAACTTACCACAATAAAATTTAACTTGATACACAACCGATAAAAGAATAGATCTCGTGGTATCTGATATTCCACTAGACACAGCATTTTAGTATATTTCTCCGATGATTCAAATATAAAATTAGATTTCTGTTGCACGTTTGACACATTGGATTAACACAAAAAACCATTTTTTCCAGTTTCAAGGTTCAATTGTTTTGAAGTCTATCATAGCAACATATAGGATTTATATCTGTGGAAAATATTTTGTATGCAAATGTATTAACCCTTTCAGTCTATTTGATCACTGTAGTGGACATAATGGTCAAAGTGTACACTTTAGTGGCTATGAGATGGATGTTAAATCTCTAGCAATTACAGTTTTTGATTTTTTTTTATCTATTATCAACTTTTTTGATAATTTTAGTTTTCATATTAAACTTTTTTATTTTTAAAATTCATAGCACATTTCTTAATACGACTGGTAAGCCACAGAACACACAATAATGGGCACTGCACGAGAATATTTGAAGTCTGCACCTCTAGTTACAATTTGGCATTGATGCCAAAAATGGTGGACGATTCATATCTCCAGTCAGTTTAAACCTACTAAGATTTTAATTACATGACAAAATTACAAAAAAAAACTTTAGTTCATGTATCAAACATGAAAATTATATTTAAAGAAATGATGAAATGTAACTGAAAGGGTTAAAAGAATTTTAATTATAAACCATCTGCACTTCCTAATATGCTAGAATGATTCTTATGAATATCAATAATTTTTACCAAAATTGTAGAAAACTTTCTCTTTTCTTGTAATTTATTTATTATTTGACAGTTATATTATAAAAAATTATATAAAATATATATATGTAATTTTTTTCGAAAGGTCAATGTGTAGAGACCTGTAAATTTCGCGATTTCAAATCCCTAAAGGATAGACTCCATGATCCTCTATGCACTCGTGCAAATTACATCTGCTGATTGGTTACCGACTCATAACACCTGTTGACTGGAATGATCGTGATTCGCTAATTCTTCTGTTAAAGATTATTCATTGGCCCAGAGTCCTTCAGATAAACTGTGGCCCAATCACTGAAGCAAAATAATGTCAAAATTATTTGGACTATCCTATCGCGAAATGAATCCGCGAATTTAACAGGTCTTTATCAATGTGTAACGTAAAGACAATTTAAGAGTAGCTTACTTCACATTAGACTGTCTTGCGAATGACACAAGTGTATATGTGTGTGTATTCAAAAGTGGTGTATTTGTGTTAGTGAAGCGAGGTGATAAGTGCAACGCTCTCTGGTGCTTTTAGGGCAAAGCTGTGAACTGGCGCGCAGTCTTCTTATCGTGCATAGGACAACTATGAGATCAGAGTGGTAACCATAACATTATATGGCGGAGAAATAAAGATAGTATTATACATGGAAGTCCCTTGAGTGAATTCAATTATGTGTACCGGATGATTTACGACAAAAGTTATTTTGAAGAAGAAAAAACTTTAAAGCCATTTTCACTCCTTTAAAAGTACAATTTAAAAAGTAGTACGAAAACAGACATAAAAAATCCACCATAAACGTATTATAAAATGCTTTTCACAAACAGGCACCACTCGGATATCTTGAGCAGTATTTAAATCGCGTGGTTTTTTTTCTGAAGCTCTGCACTCCTTTGTGTGTGCTCAAGTAGGCGCGGCCCTTAAGATACACGTATGTCGTACCTACAACAGAACGCGTTACCTTTGTATTCACCATTTAGACAGTTTGTTTGGTAACATCGCATTTTAATATTATTAATATTCTACAGAACAATTTATAGCTATAGATAACCCAATATTTTTTTTAAAAAATTCATTTTGTGTTTATTAGAAAACCTGTACGCCTTGCAATCGACATAGTTACAGCTATCTGAAAGGAACATTATGAAATATTTATAATTACTTTTTTTTTTACCTTGCTAGGTGCGTTCGTGACAAAAATCGCCAGGAATCATTTTTTTTTCCAGCTGTGAAACGCGCGTATTATTTAATTCTGCATTCTCGTTTTGCCTGGCAAAAAAAAAATAATAAAATAATAATCACATTGCGAGCAAAGCCGAAGTATTTAATAACTCTGAGGGAGAGAAAGTTGCGAGAAAATTAAGAGGTGGTAATCATGTTTTCATTCATATTAATGTTCGTGTTTGCCGAATGCCAGCTGACGGTCACCGGGGTGGGGGGGGGGGGAGGGGGGGGGGTTGCCGTTGAGTGCGAGCCCGCAAATGCATGCGGAAGCACAGAAAGAAACAGCCGCAAGGAGGGCCGACGAGAGAGAGAGAGAGAGAGAGAGACAAGTGCTGACGGAGGCTCAAGTCGCAGCCGGCAGATCCCGAAGAGCGAGGCTCCGTCACGCCCTGCGAAGGAAAAAGGGACACTGCATATTCAACACGAGCGCGGACTGGGAGACCCAGCCACGGAGCGCCGAAGACGGCGGCGATGGACTCTTTCGTCGCCGTCACACCTCCCTACCCCCCCCCCCCTCCAAATCCCCCGTCAAGTTGTTTCGCCATCTGAGATCTGGTTCAATTAGGCCTACGCAAGGACGGTCCGCTGAATTCACACGAAGAAAAAAATCAACCAGTAAAGCAATTCCTGAATGTGCGAAGAAAAAAAAAACAAATCCGTGGCAAACGTGAAAAAAACGAATGCTAAATCCTCGGCGAGATTCTGTCGGAAAAGAAACTGTTGGAAAAAGAATTTCGGAAATAAAAAAAAGGCTGTCAGAAAATTTGCTTTTGGAAAAGTTTACCGTCGGGGAAAAATACTGTTAAAAAAGGAATTTCGGAAATCCTAAATGCTGTTTGGGAAAGTGGCTTTCGTGAAATATGGCTGCCAGGAACGAGACTGTCAGGAAATAAGCTGTCGGAAAAGGCGCTGCCAAGTAATAATCACTTAAGCGGAAATTATTTAAATGTTTCTGATACAAACTAATCAAATACTCTGTTTATGTGTTTATATCTGCGATGGTAAAATAAGATGTTCATTAACGTTTGCCCTCTGTGTGTGTGTGTGTGTGAGAGAGAGAGAGAGAGAGAGAGAGAGATAAGTGGGGGAGGGGAAGGGAAAGTCAACACGGGTGACGAATTCTGTTCTGCGTTTCACGGGATGTATACACTAAAGTACTGGATGCATTTATTTATTTCCTCCCGTTAGAAATTTACTCATTTTTTAAGTAAAGTGCACGAACCCATCGAGCGTTATGTTCGATGACGCTGCTTTCCCTAACACGCCCGCCGCTGGCATCGCGTTCAAGCAATGTAAATGCTGTCCCGACCTCCCAGCCGTGTTGATACACGTCTCTGAAGGAGTGTGCAGCGGTGAAACCGCGTCCATGTTTTAAACGCTTGAGTTATTGCAGGATAAACACCCCCAAGCACCGCAGCTAGGGCCAAGGCCTCCCCCCCCCCCTCCCTCGCCACAGGTGGAATGTTTATCCACGGGGAATATTCGCATCCATGGCGCACGCAGCGAAAACAAGTCCGCACTCCTGCGCGCGCTAGTGTATTTTTTTTGTCACTCTAATTCCGAGCGTAAACGTTGGCAGCAGTGCTTTATTATCGCCGGCGTGGGAGATGGAGCGCGGCGCATTGACGGAGGGACCTCTCTTATCTCTCGACTCGCTCCACGAGGAGTGAGAGTGTGAGAGTAGGATAGAGGATGAGTGTGAGAGTGAGGGGATCAATGAGAGGGAGAGAGAGCGAGAAGACCAATGAGGGAGGGAGAGAGAGCGAGAAGACCAATGAGAGAGGGAGAGAGAGTGAGAGAGCCAGTGAGAGTGTGTGAGAGTAGGATGGAGGGTGAGTGAGAGTGAGAGGTTCAATGAGATAGGGATAGACTGAGGACCAGTCAATGAGAGAGGGAGATAGTGAAGATCAGTGAGAGTGTGTGGCAGTAGGACAGAGAGTGAGTGTGTGAGAGAGACAGGACCAATGAGAGAGGGAGAGAGAGTGAGAAGACCGATGAGAGAGGGAGATATAAAGTGAGAATACCAATGAGAGAGTGATAGAGAGTAAGAAGACCAATGATATAGTGTGTGAGAGTAAGCTAGTTGGTGAGTTAGTATGTGAGAGAGTGAGAGGACTAATGAGAGAGAGTGAGAAATTGTCACCTGGAAGCATCCCTGCCACAAATTAAATTAGGTATTCAATTCAGCTTATATAATATTAATAACTATCTCACCACACAAAGCTTAGCTCCTGGCAATATGTTAAATTGTCAAGAAAGTATGTGATGAATTCCAAAAATTAAAAAGTAAAGTAATTTTTTTCCACGCAGTTAAAAATCGGGTCTTTATAAGAATTCGATTATTACAAAAACATCCAGGGTAGAATTTTGAAATTTAAAACACATATACCTGTTTATTTTAAAAGTAGTTAAAGGTTGCTAGTTATTTATTTAATTTTAAAGTGTATGCCGAAATAAGTATATTAAAGAAGTGAAAATAATCGAAAACTACCAAGTATTAACAGCTTTTCATGCCATATCAATTTTTATAGTTTAAAATGGTAAATTTGTATCCGTTAGAACAGAGATCCACCATTAAGAGTGTTAGAAACATCAAATATAGTGTATGTTAACAGTGTTATTTCAGATGTTTGTGATTTCCAAATATATATTATATACCGACCGCCAATGACATCACAAGGAAACCTTTTGGTACCGGACAGTCGCATTTATATTCAGGCAATCAATCAAATTGTTTACCATGTTTTAACAAATTATTAATTTTTTTAAAATCAAATATTAGAAAATTGTTATGGCAGAAAATATGTTGGAACCAAAAAGGCGACTTTTGGTTGTAAAACCCTCATTCACTTTTTCAAATCTATTATATAATGCAATTTTGAAACCCATATAAAAAAACCGCCTTTTTATTGTTCATTGTGCCATCTTCAACATTTCCGTAAAGCATTACAACGAGTATTTAAAAGTGTTGGTCTACATATTCATCACCATATTTTCGGAATGGTGTGAGAAATCAAATTTATACAAACATTTAAGGGTAGTCTGGCTGTTTTATCTAGCCCATGTTAAATATGCAATGTTTGTGTTCCATTATATCTGAAGCTATTAAACATAGAACCTCTAGGTTCCAAAAGTGTTATCTTGTATGAGTTTTTATTATACTGTACTAATCATTTTAGGGTGATTTGGAGAACGTTATTAAAATTTTTAAAAATTCTATAAATTGTAATAAAATCCTTTTTTTAAAATCAAATAGTTCGTTAAAAACACATCACAATTATTCTAGTACAGCAATTTCATAATTGCTATTTTAGCTTTTCTATACATATGAGGTTTTTAGTTTTAATAGTTATTGAGATAATGGGTTCAATAAACAAACAAATGATGAACTCCAGAAATGAAATTTAAAGTTGGAAATGGTCTATGAATCAACCAAATTTTAAGTAAACCTTGATATTTTTTAGTATAATAAATTTTGTTATATTTTTTATTGCCAGGTATCCTGAAAAATCTTTACTCATTATTATTTATTTTTTAAATAAAAAAATATATACATTTATAAACTCTAGCATAAATGCAAACCAGTTTTTAATATTAGTTTGCAGCCTCGACTGAAGCAGTGTTCATCGTAGCTTTTGTAACCGTTTCCACAGCAGTTCACGTAACTTCTGTGTACTAATTCATCCTAGAAGGGGGCTGCGGTATATCCCAGATTACATACAATAGTTTTGCTGCTGAATGCCTCTTCCAATATTTTCCATGCCATAAGCGTATCTAACACTGATGTCTAAAAAAGGATTACTAAAATAGCGGTTCTCACGCATAACTATGTTTGAAATTGAAGTCAATATCATTAGCAGATTTCGACTATTTTACTTTTTGTACATAGAGACATACAAACTTTTTTAACGTTGGATTTGCTTTACGTATTTAGATAGCTTACTGAAGTAATAAATTACTTGAATTAATTCTAAAATCACAGATAGACACTCTGATTTTATTTATTTGTATAAATATATCATTTCATGCAACTATCTAATGAACTGCATCCTCTCTCGCAATAATTACCTTGAATAAAAATTTCTTGGTATTTAAGCACATTAACTTAATACTTACCATAACGGCTCATCGAGTTTATCACTTACCTGAAACAAAAAATAAATTTTCTGATTTAATATCAAAATCCTTTCAATAGCTTTAAATATTTATCATTTGTTAAAAATATATATATTTAACATATTTAGCACAAACATTACCGTTAGGAGAATGGTAAGAGAATTTTTTTTTTCTTTCGTTACAAAAAAACTCACAGTTCTCAGAATATTTCGTAATAAATTGTAATCATAATTTAATTTTATTTACAAAAGAGACACTTATCCAAAATAAGTTTAAGTAAGTTTATGGTGGAACAACAAGTCTTCAAATATTAGCAGAATTTTTTACTCATCGAAGTTAAATAAAATTATCTGAAATAAATAAAACTGTAATTAAGTAGCCAGCAGCTTTCAATTTTTTTTCTAGGAAGTTTGAAGTCTGCGCTCCATTCAGTTTACGTCCAGGATAAGACATTAAAAATTCTGAATTGAAACTGTTTAATATAATTCGCGGGTTCAATGACCTGCCGGATGAACTCCATAGTTCTACGTACACTCGGTCAAATGTCAACCACTCATTGGCTGCTGTCTTGTGAGACGTCCCAGCGTAGCAGCCTGTGATTCGATAAAGCTTTGGATGGGTGTTTCTCATTGGTCCAGCGTCATCCAGGTGAGTTGTGAGCCAATAGCAGAGGCAGCACTGAGGTATAACTACTTGTATTTTAGCCTATCGCGAAATGAATTCGCGAATTTTTCCGGTCTCTATGCATTAGTGTATATATGCGTGTACATGTGGAGCCGTGGGCCGAGCTGAGAGAACTCCTCCGCCAGGTGCCAGCACCGTCGCTGGCCCCGCGAGGCTTGCAGGGGTGGCGGGGGGCCGGGGGTGTAATCCTCTTAGCCGGCGGGTCTCTCGTCCTCTTAAGGAGACCCGGTCACGAAGGCGAATGAGTGTCTTTTGGAGAGAACGTCCGTACTTTTGGGTCGGTCAGTCGGTTCTTAAGAAGTCGGCTTCTCCCAAATGATCCCGGGACGAATTACGAATCGGCGAGAGCTCTTTCTCTCTCGGGTTGCACGGCATCCGCGCGGTAGGGGTGATTTCGTGAACGGATCGGAACGGAAGTCGCGTGACGGAACGAAAACGTGTAACCACGGTGCGTCTGTGGCGTGCGGCCGCGAACCAAAGTTCAACAAGACAAAAGGGAAACTTTACAGTTCCAAAACTTTTAATGAATTTGAACAAGAATGCGTAGTGTTTCAATAAATTGCCTCGTCGAAAATCAGGTCCGAACCCGGGTTTTAGTGTTGTTTCAAGCTTTTTTTTTTCTTCGCTTTTATCGGAGTCGTTTCATTATATAGTTTAAAAATTTCTGTCTACAGATCGAATGATCCGATAGTTGACGTAGTTGCTCCGGAAGCGAATCATAGCCGCTGGTGTGGATACTACTCTGTGCAGTTCCCGTGAAGAAATAATGTAGATGAAAATACGATTTCCTCGGCATTATTTAAAAGAAACCTACGTAGAATTTCGTGACCAAGTTTCGTATTATATGTGTATTTATTTTCAACGTGAAACCACATGGAATTTGCTCGTTAGCGAGGTTAGATGTTACACGTCTCTGGCTGATGGTACTGAAAGAATCGCTCACATTAACTTTTTTTTATTAATCGGCTTCACTTGCGAGAGCGTAAAATTTTGGATTGCGAATTTAATTATGAATGCCTGCGTAAGAATTCATCTTTTAAAGTAAATTTAAATCCTGCAGCCTGTTGTTTGTCAATATTTCATTTAATTCGATTTTTTTCTGTTCTGAAAATGTAAATAACCATACGAAGGTGGCATAAGGTTCTTTAGGAAAATTGTTATGTTAATTTATTAAATGTTTTTGTAGATGAAAAACCTCTTTATTGTTAAGTATAAAAATAATATTTTTTGAGGGTTAGTCATAATTTTCTCACACGCGACCGTATAAATATTTATCCCAGTATCTTAGTATTTACTTTCGTCATGATGTTTCATATGTCCTGTATAGCATGACGTCGTTTTTTCACACATTTCGATGTTTTCCTTGCAGCAGTAACATGTAAAAATAACGTATACTCCGTGCATGTTATAACCATGCAAGGGAAAAAAACTCGGCGCTCAATATGTCTACTATTTGTTTAGGATTCTTGTAGAACGCAGTGTTTGAAGATAAAATATGGTAAGGCCATCGTAAATCTCAAATATTCTTTTTTCAAAAAAATAATAATAATAGTACATACAGTTTATAACGTGTCATATTTATAACTTATTATGCTCACGATAATATTGTAAGTTGCAGTAACGTCGTATTGTATTTTAAAAAATCCGGATTTAAATAATGCAATCGTGTGCACTGTTATATTTTTTTATGCAATTTTTGTTATAAGAGATGAGCTCTGGTATATTTCAATTCAAATCACAGAAATTAAGGAATATAGGTTTTATATATATACATACACGATCACGATATGTTCAAGAACATATGGTGCAGTTGTCGTAAGAAGTTGGTACCTTTAGTCCCGTACTCGTATCCTGTTCAAACTATCTTGATTACGTGTTCCCCCCCCCCCCCCAAAAAAAAATGTTTCCCAGAATAATTTCAGGCAAATGCTTGGATGGTTCCTTGCTGTAGGTCATGGGTGAATACTTTCTTCAACATTCCTGATGTCAACGAGAAGATAAGTACAAAAAAATATAAAAATATAATATTGGTTTTTGGCCGCCACGCGCGTTCGAATAAAAACTTTACAGACATAAATATGGGGATGTAAAAGAATGTGTAAGTATGCGGATGCGCAAGTATGTGGCTACACAAGGGCACAAATGTGCAAGTGTGCTCAAAAATAAAGAAAAATCCCTTTCGGCATACCTACATGCTTTGGTAGATTTCGAAGTACCTATTTCGTCTAGAAATATTTTTGAAACTTCTATAAAATTCTGGAAAATTTTAAGAACTTCATCTACATAACATATTTATGTTTTCCAGAAATACAACATTATGGATGAACATTTCCTCATTTTTCCGTGGAGCGAAAATACTATGAATGTTTTTAACTCAATGCATTCAGGATTGAATAGCTTAGAAAGATTTTTCAAATATGCCTACTAAGGTAGTGGTAAATATTTGTGGCCTTCAAACACTATTTTTTATCCATTTCCCTAAAACGAGTGGTTGGGGGGGGGGGGGGTTATAAATATTTGCTTAGGACCAAGGCTGAGGATAATATTAAAATTGCTTAAAATAAATTCGAACACATTTGATAGTAAGGAAGTATGAACTTTTTTATTACAACATCCCCCCTCAATTATTTGGTTACTTAAAATAATTGTTTCAGCCAAATCTTAAGCAAAAGTTTTCGATCAAATTTTTATAGATTGTATAATTTACCTAATAAACGAGTTATGATTTTTTTTCTTAAAACCCCTTTTTAAACCACCCTTTGCAGCAATGCTTGTAATGCATTTTTACGTAATTTTGACATCATGCTGACATCATACTGATATAATAACCAGAATCATTTTCTTACGTACATTTGACGTAAAAATGATGTCATATTACACATTCAAAAACCAAAGTTTTAAGTTTTCACTTCTGTCGACAGTCTCCATGACTGCCTTTTTTTTTTTTTTTTGCAACGATCTCTTATATTTTCGGAGAACTGACAGCAATTAAAAAGGAGGGGGAGGGGGGGTGAGGAACTGAAATAACTGGTCGAAAAAAAAAAACTGAGCTGCGGCGCTACAATATCGGTGAACTGGCAGTTGAACTGCGGGCTTGCGTGTGTGCGGAGGAGCTTTTGCTATCGTTTTGCGTCCAGGCCGGCTCGGCTCGGAGCCCGATGCCCGCGTCCCGTGGGGTTGGGGGGGAGCGGTGGAGCGGTGGAGGGGGTTTCAGACGAGTATTGATGACCCAACGACAGGCGTCGATCCGTCCGACGACGGGGGCAGGAGCGCACGCGGGGAACAGAGGCGGCGGCGCTTGCGGCTGTGGCGAGTGGTTCGGCGGGAAGGAGAGGGGGGGGGGGGGTTTGGGCGCGAAGGGAGGGTGGTGGATGTTTGGAGGGTTAGCCGCACGCACCTCCGGTGATTGGTCCATTCCGAACTCGCGTGAAATTAGGCAATTTCCTTGTCGCGGCGCGCGCAGCCGGGCCTCCCCGCGCGCAGAGTTCAATTACGCGGCCGTCTGGGTTCCGAACCATTGAGGGAGGGGGTTTAAGGGGTTGGAGAACCCGGGGCTGTATATGGATGACGGTATCGCCCATCCCGACGGGCAACATTGTCTCTCTCTCTCTCTCTATCTCGGCGTCTCTGGCTTCCCGTCGAAGAAGGATCCGAGTCATTGGAGGAGACGAGCCCATCAGGTCCAGGAGAGCCGCCCATCAGTTTACGAAGACGATCGGTCGCGGTAAAATCTCTCTCCTGCAACCCCCGTACCCCCTCCCCGGTCCCGGCCTAGACAATGACCGCCCCTCCTCTCCTCTTTCCTCCAAGCCCCGCTGTTTCGGCGAACCCAACCAGAGATTGCTGGCGTCGTTCTCTTTGGGGCGGCGGTGATTGCGTGACGGTCTCTTGTTTTTTTTTCCCTCTCTCTCTTTCTCTAGGAGTAGACCCGCGCGCTCACGTAAGGCAATTCCACTCTAGTCCATTTGCCTTTTTTGCTCAATAAATCTGGCACAAAAAGGCCAGACACCTGTGGTTATTTTTATTTTTATTTTTTTTTTTATTTTTCAAAACCACTTTGTTGAGTAGTCACTGGAGCTGGTGTTTCGCGACAACAACAATTTTTCCACACCAAGACTGTTTACAGACAAATGGACGTCTACAAATTGTTTATAGTTTATTATTAGAGACCCGAAAATTTTGCAGATTCGTAAGGCTCCAGAGTAGAATTTAAGGTAGTAGGTGTGTTCAACGCATGTTTGCTTTCCCATTTGTTGATATCTTAGCGAGAGCATGTTTATCCTCGTTAATCGGCACTACCCGATTCTCCTTCTTCTCTCCTAGCCGGGCGTCGTTGGCTCACGGTCTTTAGAGGGGCGTGTCCAAGGTAACTGCGGTCCAATCATGAACACAGTGCGAGAGTGTGAAGGTTTGCATTCTAACTTGCGACTAAATGAATGCGCGAAATTTCCGTGTCTCTATTTATTATGTCTAGCAAAATTTACCACAGTCTGTTGGACAGCACAGTGGATGGGGTGGTTGTGGCACGTTTTCAAGTTTGTTGGTGTTGATGATCGAGTTTACACTTCGTATTCATTTTTCCATGTTCATTGGATTAACACTGCTTCAATCTGACTTCTTGTTAAGATCGGTTCATCTGAAACTGTGTTGGTAGGAAAACAAGATAGCACATGTAGACATGAACAATCATTAAGGTGACTCCCCACGAACGTTTCTTTCTGAATACGAAAGGCTAAATAAAATTGTCCTGGTCTAAAATCACTCTTTTTTTCTCTGCAATGTTGCAAATTGGCCGCGAAAGCATCGCATTGTACTGGACAGCAGGGAAATAAAAGTTATTCAACTCGGCCCGTCCATCTCAATTATTATTTCACTAGGATTAACTTGTTTGTGCCTATGTCCTAGCATTAATAAAATCCTAGCCTCGCAATAACATTCAAGTACTTCCTCCGTCAACTAAGTATGGTTCAAGTTTTTGGTTCTAGATAATACAAAAAAAATATTGCCTTGAAATATATATTTTTTTAAGGTTGTGAATGCGTGACTGATATCCCTGCCAAGATCGGCGAGTGAAGGTGAAATACGACAATTTGTTTCGTTTTTTAATATCACAACTTATCACGTTGGGCTGAGTGTACGAGAATTCTCTCCGGGGGAAAAAATAAAGAAGAAGCAGTAATTTATTTATCGTGTTATCTGAAGGAGGTAGTTTGCACGGCATGGTATAGCGTGCGACGAAGGGAGTGAGTGGATGGTGTTTGGTGAGGAAGTGAGAAAGGTGTCTCATCCGAAGCATGGCGACGAGAAAAATTCCTCACCCAGTGTCACTCCGGAAGGAGTTTGTAAGTGTGAGAGTGCGTCTTCTGATGTGTTCGGGGGATGGGAGGAGGATGATGGGTAGTAAACGGGTTTATAAGAGAACCCTCGAAGAATATAGTGTCTAGAAAAAAAGAGGTTGAAAGCGGGGAGAGGGTTAAAGATAAGGAAAGCGTAGTGTTGCGCGATGACGTATAGTGATAAAAAAAAAGGCGCTAGCAGATTTGGCAAGAGCTTCAGAGCGACACGTGACACAGAAAACGGGACACGAAGGATTGTTGGACCAATATCGCGAGTGTGTGTCCACCCTGTGATGAACTTAGTTTCGAGATGTTGAACTTAGGTTCGAGAATTAATTATTTGTGCATTTATAAACATAAACGATGTGCTGCGTTAGTAATAATTTTAAATAAAGTCTTTAAACTTATGTTCACATAAGTTATTGAAAATCGCAACAATATTACTATTATATAAAATATGACCAAAACATATTTTATTACATTACCCTATATTATACAAAGGGTCCATTAATGAACCTTCCGGTTTAAATGGTATATTATAACAGTTTAATTTAGACTATTTACAACAAATTATGCATCAAATTGAAGATAAACTAACTTATTTTTACTCACATATACATATTTAATATGTGCAAATTCAGTTTTACGTCACACATCCAACCTAAAATTCAATTATTACAACCATTTGGTTAACACGTCCAGAGCAATGGAAGCAACAGGCTCTTCAATTATTCTATGTCTCATCTCTGCGAATTATTAGTTAGCAGTGGAATGTAGACACGATCATTTATATAGACACAAGCGAAAAACAAATGTTTATCGTTGGTGTCCATACGCGACAGTAGTTCTTGCTTGTTATATTAATAATATTAACATAATTCTCTTTGGCTGAGGTCGCAGATCCAATATATATATATATATATATATATATATATATATATATATATATATATATATATATATATATATGCAGTCAAGTATGCGAGCGCTAAATTATGCTATTTCGCAAGCATGTAAGTATGCAAGCATGCAGGTGTGCAATTATGCTGCGTCATTTCTAGATCTCTCCTGCCGTCACTTCCTCCACCGGTTCCCCCACCACGTACCTATTCCCCTCATGCGATCAGAATTTTCGTGACGCTCGAAAATTGTAGCCCCCTCAGCAAATAAGTTCACTTCAAAAATTGCATGGCGTTATGTCAGGTGAACGTGGATACCAGCGAAAAAGAGCTCTGTCGTTTTTCAATTTTAAAAGTTTCATTTCCATGTTAAATAAGAATAATTATGTGGGTTATACTAACGTTTAACGAAATTAAAAATATTTCAACTCACGAGGTTATTAATATAATATATTTTATTTCTACTGCATTAGCCCAAGCCCGAATTGTTTTGCCTTGTAAATACGGTGCATACATATATGCAGAAGTTTTGGTCACAAATGCTGACGATAACAATTTTTTTTACAAGTTTACAATTCCTTATTTACTTTTTCCTGTTAGTTTGATTAAATTCAAGTAACCCCACTATTTTTCACAGGTTACATAAATGTAAAATTAAATAACCTTTAAAATAATCACTAAATAATGATTGAACATAAAGAAAAATAATGTATAAATACAAAAAAAAAATATTTGAAGATCTTAAAAGTTAAAAAAAAAAAAATACAAAGGTTTTTATAACTGAACATTGCATTGTTATTTATTTCACGAAGTATTTGACTTAAAATGATTTTTTTTGTCTCGTCATTGGTATCAGTGTTGTAAACTGTAGGTTTTTTTTTTTAAGTTTAAAATCGTGATACTATTTCTCTCGATTTCCGATTTATTAACTTTGCGTTTCCAAGGCGTTTGTTACTACCTAATTTTCTGAGGTTCGCTTGAAAAACGGCCGGATCAGCACTATGACGTCACAACTACCGATCCTTTACGGGACTCTTGACGAGAGAGATGTTGTTAAGCTCAGGTGTTAACAACTCTCATTCTCACGGTGTACAAACTTTGTGCGGTTCATGCGGACAAACCTCACCAACCCTCGCTATTTAATTCATCATTGAATGAAGCTCGCTGAAAGAAACTGGTTGTCTGACGTGAAACGCAAACAGGGTTCGGAAATAACGAAAACTTTTTTAGAGGCCGCTATCCCCTCCCATTGAAAAATCTAATAAAATTAAAATAATTTATGCAACATGTAAAGGAGAGCAAAAATATTAAAAAAAAATTTTACTATCATTAAATACAATAATTGTTATTTTTGCTTAAAATACTGTCGGCAATATTCGTTATTCTTGCCGAACGCACTAAAATTTTTAGCCTCCTGCCGTACATACTATGGTTGTTTTTTGCTTTAACAATTGGTTCTACGACTTCACACAAGGCATCACCACAGGATCTACCAAAAAAACATAACAAAAAAAACGAACATTTAAATTTTTTTGCCAAAAAGCTCTCTTCAGTAGTAACGGGGGCGCTGATGAACGACTGCGTCCGCCATTGCTGCCAAACACAAATAAATAAATAAATAAATAAATAAAAAGTTAAATTCTTCTCTTCCCCGCCTCATACGCGAAACGTGGTTCGGACGTTAATGTGTCAATTAAGCAGCGGCGAGCTGGAAAGTGGAGGGATTTTGTTTTGTTTACATGACGAGCGTGTTTACAAGCGCCACCCCCCCCCCCCTCCTCATCACCCTACCCACCCGAAAACCGCGCGCGACCCCGCGCCGGAAGCGACACACGCGACGCGAAACTGTGTTCCCGCTGGCACGTCGTTAAGGAGGGGGGGGGGGGGGGGGGAGGTGGTGAGGCCAACCCTGATACTCGGCCGCCAGCCCGATATGGGGTCGACGAGGTTAACGTTTTTTGGAGTATCTACAGGCGGAGGAAGGGGAGGGGGGTGAGGTTTTTTTTGGTGAGACGAACAGTGGGGGAGGGGACAATCAGGAATGGGGGGGGGGGGGGGTGAAGGTGACGGGAGACGAATGGACGCGTCGGTGTCAATTTTTTTCCCACCCTCTCACTCTCTCTCTCTTTCTCCAGTGGTGGCCATCCGTCATTTATTTCAATTAATGTGCTCGTTTGGAAACGGGATTTTCCCCCGTTGTGTGTGTGTTTGGTTTAAGGGGGGAGGGGGGGGGTTGAAGCCCTTCTCTTTCGTGTTTACGGGGACAAACTAGCGATAAGAGTGATGGCGCGTGGCCTGGAAATGAAGTTATAACCCGTCCCCGTGATCAATAACAATAAAGTTGCTTGTGTGTCACTCCGTTTATGCCGTCCCCGTCCCCCTTCCACACCCCACCACCACCCGTCCAACCAATCCAAAACCAGGCCCAGGCCGCGACCAACCGATACTTTCCCTTCTCGCGGACCGCGCTCGCGTTAATCGCGACGGACGCTGGGCCAATTTCGGTTTAGGGGGGGGGAGGGGGCCTTGTTTATTCCAACCTCGAACATTCGCAAAGAGCTTGAAGGCTCGGTCATATATTACAAGGCCATGTTGATTTTTTTTTTAACACGCTTTTATTATTAGCTTCACTTGTAACTTAACTATATGTAATTAATTCTCGAATTTCGACTTTTTGTCCCTACATATACCTAACTGTCGCATCGATTTGAAACTTTGCAAGTGTATGTAATCCGGATTACATTTTTTTTATGTTTCATAACTATAAACTGAAAACAGAAGGAGGAGAGTCTAAGGGTAAAAAAAAAAATTCTTATGAGGTATGGGCAAAAAAAAACATACTTTCGAGCTGCAGACAATAACCATGCCTTTTGTTTATCCATGAGGCCACGGCATGGTGGGAAATTTGCACGGAGGTCTTAACCCCCCCCCCCCCCCCCCAATTCTCCTCAGGAGGTCAACAAATAAATATTATTTTGTAAATATATATATTTTTACATTGTAGTTAATGAAATAATGAAACAATAAAAGAGTACTTTTTATTTTTATGTTTATTTTGCCAGTGATTTTATTTAAGGGCTATTTATAAAATTTTAACTCAACGTCTCCCTTGCATTTTTTGTTCTTCCACAAATCATTTCAATAGATATTCACTTAGTGTGAAATCATGGGTGTAAAAAGGCACGCATGTCTTCGCAATTATCATCACACCTGCGACCTTTTACACCCATGACTAGAGACCTGAAAAATTCGTGGATTCATTTCGTGATATACTACAATTCAAATAATTATACCTTAGCGCTGCTTCTGCAATTGGTTCACTGTTAATCTGGAGGACTGAGGGCCAATTAGAGACTCTCACTCATAGAAGTGTCGAATCACAGGCCACTCAGTCGAGACGATTCACAAGTCAGCAGCCAATGAACAGTTGGCATTTTCCCGAGTGTGTAGAGTTAAGTAGAGTTTATCCTGGAGGTCATTAAATCTGCGAATTTTGCAGGTCTATACCCATGACATTGCACTAAGTGAATATCTGCTGAAAAATATTTGTGGCAGAAGAACTACTACAAATTCAAGGAAGGTATCGTGTTTAATTTTTGAAAGAGCGTTTTAAGTTTAATTGTGAAGAAAAAAATTAAAATAATAATAATAATCAACGCGGTGTGTGAGTCCGAGTCTTAAAGCGAAGTGAATGGACTTGAAAGACCCCAATTAGATTTCAATAGGTTCTATGCCATAATAGGATTCCATGGTTTAATTTTCAATATTTTTTCTTGTAGTTAAGGAATAATAAATAATTTTTGCAATGCCTGAAGATTAAAAGTGACTAGCTATTACAGATAGTTACAACTGTGAAGTCAGTGACGTTTAGTATTGTTACGAACGTACCGGGAGCACATCGCAAAGGGAAAATTATATTTTTAAAAAGTATCTAAAAGTTAATGTTATAATTTCAATGAATTACCAAATAATAAATGTCATGCAGTCAATAAAGTAACGTTAGACTGCTTAAAGCGGATAATGGTTTTAACTGAGACGGTCCTTTATTCCCTACATTTATTTAATCATAAAAATGTTTAACATTTACCTTATTTTATAAGCTCGTAAATAAAAAGAGTTTACTAGTGCAATGATTAAAAAAATATACCTTAATATGTATGAATGATACTCAGAATGCTAGATTATAAATATTTACAAAAAAAATCAATTTTGTGATATGTTTTTTTATAACATCAAAAAAATGTACACATGCAAAATAAAACTACAAAAAAAGAACTGCCGAATTTAGAACTCCGATAAAATAATTTATCAATCGATTTGAAGTTAATTCCAGTCTAATTTTCCCTACAGTCGACATAGCGTAAAGTCTAAGTAACAAGTATATAAAAATACACTATTTAAATGTTCAATATATGGATTTCGCTTAACAAATCACCGTGCTTGCTGTCTGTGGGTCGTATTGGCTCGAGCAAGGAAGATAATATAACACAATATTATAATTCTAAACCAAAATATATATTTATTCGCTATAATATGGTTTACACCTCCTCCAATTTCCTTAGCATGTGTTGTGTATGCTTCATTACAAATTTAAATTTTGAAGTGAAAACTTCTTTAGTCGCGTTGAGCGATTTTTGGTAGGGGCAAAACTTATGGGTTCGCGTCACCGACATGCTAGTCACGGATTGCGCCAGACTGGCGAATCGCAGCGGCCTGTGTACATGTATAAGCGTATATACACTAATACATAAATTGTATTTACTCGACTGTATCATGTGCGTGTTGGACTCTTTTTTTTTTTTTTTTTTTGGATGGGTAAAATCTTGTGAGTTCGCATCACCGACATGCTGTAGTAGCAGTAAGTGAAGTTCATTTGATCACGTGAATACATGACCTAGATCTGACATCACTGGTAAGTCATAGCTAGGTAATGAATTTTTACGTAATTTTTACATACCACTGACATCTGTTGTGACTAGAAAAATGATGTAAGGATAAATGATATCATGCTGACATCGTACTGATATAATACCAATATCATTTTCTTACGTACATTTTACGTAGAAGTGATGTCATATTACACATTTAAAAACAAAGTTTTCACTTCTGATGAAAATTTTCATGACTGGCTTATTTTTTTTTTTTTTTTTTTTGTTAACTAACGTTTACGACTCCAGCAAATGTACAAGGCAGTTCATTCATGATTTCGGCAGTTGAAATCGAGGCTACTTCAACACCAAGAAGATGTCGCAGCACGAGCCAAAATTTTCGCGAATTGGGCGCCATCTTGGATGAGCGTGCTCGTACGTCAACGGTAGGTTTCTGCCGGTGCTGCTATAATTATTAATTTTTTTTTTGTCGTTGTAGGTATTTTGTCCCCGCGGAAGAACGAGAGAAGAAGGAATGAGTGAGGACCGCTGTCCTCCACACGCGGAAGGGGGGGGGGGGAGGGGAGGGGGAAACGAAGAAGAACAAGGTGCGTGACAAAATAAAGGACGCGGCCTACACACGGAGGCGGACAGAGTGTAAGGAAGAAGAATCACCGGCGACCCGATGGTAACATAATTTAAGTGCAAAGTACATTTCTCCCCAACTACCCCCCCCCCCCTCACCCTCTCCCTTCACCCAGCGCGCCGTGCCGTCTCCTGACACACACACACACACACACACACACACACACACACACACACACGTACGTATGAGATCTCCCTCCTCCAAAGAGTGCGAGAGGGGAAAGTTGGTTCCCGTCTTCGCGCGAACTTGCAGGGCGCCTCGTACATCACCGCCGGCGACCCAACGTCTCCACTCCCCCCCCCCCCTCTCCCCCTTTTATTTTACTCCTTTCCCCCCTCCCCTTTCCACACCCACTCCCCTCCAACGATATGTCCGCAACTCCCAAGCTAGTCCACGTGTCGCTCGACCAGAGCTCTTTCTGGTCCTTCCGTCCATAGAACAAGGATATAAGAAGTGCGTCTCTCACAATGCTTGGTGCGACATGTGGCGCTATCTGTTGGGTGGGCCCGTAACTACCAGCAAAAAAAACTCGGACAGGATGTTCAATTTTTTTTTTTAATTTAGGTGGTCCCCCTCAGGGAGTCCCTCCTGCCAAAAAAAATTGCCCTTTATTGGGTACAAAAATACATCATGGAAGGCCACACTAGACAAAAGTTGAGAAAAATGTGGTAATTACAATATTTACATCATTACTTGAGTGGTTACAAACTCCTTCCAACTCATATAGTCCTTGGAAGTCAGGTATGCTGTGAGGGGCCTCAGTTGTTGCGGTGGTGTGGATTGGTGCTGGAGGCACTTGACGAATAATAACATATTAAAGAGATTTAAACTGAGAGAAAAAGACAATGCCGTTTTGTAGTAAAGCATTTTCTATATAAATGAGAAGCAGATGGAAAAGTTTCTGGTATGCAATACCACAAAATATGCGGCTACCAAATTAAATTGAATTACTTTGCCCTGGTTTTTTGGCCTGATGCATTACTTGTCACAATCAATTTAGTTATTTTAAATAAATATATATAGACAATCGCAAGCACACGTGGTCCGAAAAGTAATTGTTTGCGTTTCTGCCACGCGCGTTTCACGTGAAACTTCGCACTTCAAAAAACCACTTGAGCGATTAAACTAAACATTGAAGTACAGAGTGAAGGTTCACATTGTATGGGCGACGAAAAACTCGCAGAGTCCTACAGTTGTCGGACTCTCTAACTTAATCCGTTTTTTCCTCTTACCCCTCTCGGCCATCGAGCGCCCCACTCACTGGAGTTGCTGTTTACGTTACGTTCTGATGAATCAACTTCTCAAACTTCCTGTAGGGTTTTACTTTTGAAATACTATGTAGTGTCGCTGCAAAGTTAACTCATTGCTTCTCACATCATATTGGGTATTTTGAGTGGGACTGCAGATAGGTTGTTCACTTTGCCCAGCTGTGTAATCTTGGCGGCCAACATAACTTAAAGAATATTATGAATGGTTTTCCGAATGATAAATATGATATAGTGTAAAGAGTTTATCTGGCAATGAAACTTAAAAAAAAAAAAAAAAAACATAATGTGCAAATGCGTTTATAGCGAACAATATTTAGGAACTGCCGTAAAACAAATATAATAAGCAGCATTGAAATAACACATTATAAAAAAACTTTTTTCAAGCTGTCAGTATCATGCGATATTGTGATTTTAAAAAAAACAAGTGGCTTCAAGTCTTATCAAAATTGATAGGAAATAATTCTAACTTTATTTGCAAAACATTTATATTTTTCCCTCCAAATGTCTTATCTTGTATTGTCATTGTGATTCGACATGTCTCTATGCAATATAGAATATTGACACAAATTTATCAGAATTAAATTTGTTTTATTGTAGTTTTTTTTAACATTCTTACAAAAATTCAAACAGATTCACTTTATCTTCACAAAGAAACAGGATTTTTCTGTATTTCGAAATTTGGCTTTTTTCAGTAGTAAAAGTTTAGCATCTTATGAAATATAGTACAACGTTACTTCTCAAACATCTCAAGAGTTAAGGATTCACTGTATAATTGAACGTATGGTGGGAAGTAACACATCATCTACATTTAGTACAAAATATGACCGAAAATGTAACCAAATGACCAATTTTAACTGACACATGACATTGTAGATAAGAAGGTGCTATAAGCAAATGTCTGCAATAAACCTAAGAAACCAATTTTTAATGCGATGATTTTAACTAAATAACTATCGTTGTGCATAGCTAATTTAAATTTTAGATATTTGGTTTTGAAGTGTTGGTATACTATATATGGTAGGAAAACACAACAGTTGAAGTTGCATCCAAAAATATTTTTTACTTACGATGTTTGTCAAAGTAATAAAGAAAATTCCTTTTATCACAGAGTTTTTTGAGGTAATATCTTTAAAAAAACTGGGGGGGGGGGGGGGCGTAACTGTGTACCACCCATCTACATTTTATAAAAGGAAATTAAAGGGAGTTAAATGAATGGAAATAAGAGCGGGGGAAAAAATTTGCGCAAAAGAATAAATTTTCCTTTTTATAGCTCGACTCAATATCTGCAAAGTATGCGCGCATTGTGATCGCTACGTGAACGACACGTGATTTCTTTCTTCTTTTTTTTTTTAACGAGTCTATTGCTTCAGTGCTCGGACAGAGATGCCAACCGCACGGCCTCACAGAACAACCCGCTTCTTTGTTTTCGGACGAGGGTCGTGGCGAAGGTATTCGGAATATGCGGGACTCCACCGAGCAGGTTCCAGAGGCCTGGCTGGAAGTTTGCTGGAGCGGGGAGAGAGGGGTGGCAGTTCGGAGCGAGACGAAACGTGAACGAATGGAAACAAAGGAGGGCCTGGGGTGGTGGTAGGGGGTTTGGGGGTGGAGACATCGGACCGGACTTTTGTTTTCCCGGAGTTTAATAAAACTGACCGCTCGCAGTTCGAAGCGCGGGCCACGATAATAGCCCCGCCCCCCCCCCCACCCCCTTCTAGAACCACCAGGGGACTCGTAATGAAATTCTGGCTCTGCGGTCGAGTCCCTAGCGTTTGGCTAGGTGACAAGTGATGGTCTGTCCGGGGGTTGAAGGGGGGGGGGGGGGGGAAGTGAGTCTGTGAACTGTTGGTGGGGGGCCGAAATGTGATTTACAACACCCGCCGCAAGGCCAAGTATTGCGACCGAACGTCGGATATTTCTACCCAGCCCGTAGTCCAAATTAGGAGCACGTAATTTGAGGTACTGGAAGAACAAGGTCAATTTTATTATACCTAACGATAAAACTTAAATTTATACCACAAAAAAAATATGAATTGTTATCTGCGTGTAAAGTTATTCAGAAACTTTCTTAGCAGTGAAAATTTTTTGTTGTTTACGGAAAAAATAAAGTAAAAATAAATAAAGTAAAATTTTGGGTACGAAACCCTAAAACTTAAGCAACGTATCAAGCATAGTGGTAAAGGAAGTAAGGAAGTCAGTAAAATTAATAAATATGTTTTCAGCTTTAGGGATGGTGAACATAATATTGTGCATAAATGAAACAACATATCTATTCTACTAATATTATAAAGCTGAAGAGTTTGTTTGTTTGTTTGAACGCGCTAATCTCAGGAACCACTGGTCTGATTTGAAAAATTCTTTCAGTGTTGGATAGTACATTTATCCAGAAAGGCTATAGGCTATATTATATTATCAATAACATTAGGGATCCTTACTAAAAGTCCAATTTAGAATCAAATGCGTTGGAGGGGGTTAGATACAACATGCAGTACACGTACGAAGTGTGTGTTGACAATGCCGCAGGTGCTAGAAGTTTATTTCCTATTGCCTATTAACATTGTTGCCACGCACTAGATGCCTTATCATTCTTAATTTTCCCATACAAGTAAAAAAGACCCGTGTGATATTAACAACGAAGCCATCAGTACCCTCATAAGAGTTCAATTAGTGTTTCAATCCCTACTTTTTATCACTTTAAATCGCAAACCTAAACAGTTGTTTTTTTCCCTCTCTCTGTGTTTAATTTTTTTTTGCCCTTTTTTCAAGTATATATATATTTTACAGACTGGAAACTTCACAGTAATGTTCCTTATGCTACGCAGGATGACATTTAGATCCCATGGGTGGTTAAAACCAGGCAACAGTGGGTACTTTGTCTGCATGAGAACAGGATTTTGCATTGTTAATGCCTTCTGCGTCTCCATGGCAACGGGCATCGCGCGGCAGTGGCGTACCCACAAGGAGGGGCATGTATAATGAGTGGCGCAAGAGTGATCTGCCTGTAGACTGCCATAGCGAAGTACGGGTACATCAGTTGTACGTTGCGTGCACGAGTCGGGAAACCATCGGTGCTATTCATTTTCTCTCCGGTACGTTATACAGCATTGTAATAAATTTTCACTGAATTTTTTTTTATTTACCGGTACTGTAAATGGGAGATGTGGGTAAATTTTTTTCCATTAATATAACCGTGCGAAGCCGAGTCGGGCAGCTAGTTGTTAATAATTCACTGATCTACGCTTAAAGGGAAAATATTATAATTTTTTATTATTGAAATCAAATGATTATTAACGTCATACGGAGAAAATTTTTTCTTAATATGTTGTTAAATTTTAGTTTTTCCCCACACATTGTAAATTAATAACATATTACAGAAAAAAAGCGATATTTAACGTTCATTAAACAAAAAAGAAAAAGTTTAAATTTAGCAAATATATGAATATTAAAAATAACAATATTGAATAGTTAGCTTTTACATAAATATAGTGCTAAGAATTATAGATTATTTTTAAAACTTCCAGTATTTCACTATGTGGTGAAAATTCACCAAAAACGGTCCCGTAACTTTAATTGTGCTGCTTGACTCATCAAAAAAACAGATGTTATTTCTCGTATTTATTAGGTAATAAAGTAGACTTGAAGCACGAATGCATCCACATTACTTTAATGAATAAACCACAGTTGTTCCTGAACAAATTATAAAGAAGTCTTAACTCACCAATCCTGAGCATCCAAACCCAATGGACAGAACTTCACTAAACATGACAAGAATACTACTAAAAGGAGTAGTGTACTAAATAATTTTGCTTCTATAAATTCTAGTTTTTCTGTTTCAATGATGTTTAACGCTAATTAATTGCTCATAGCTATCATGTTTGTTTATCAAGGTCGCAAATGTACAATTTTTCCTAGCGAATTACTTAAAAATTTTAAACACATTTATAGCATGTTAGCCTCAATAAAGCTACGACTAGTTTTGCTATCCAACTGCTAACCAGTTGACTACAACTTCGCAACAGATACTCATTTCGTAGATTAATAGCTCCATGTAATCGCCGGAAAAGCATGATGCACTACTTCGTGTATAAGTGTTCGTTCTTCTCCAAGCAGGAAGTATGTTACTAAAGGCGGTATTCCAAGACATCCGCGTAAGGTAGCGTACAAGCAATGCCTTGTTGGGATACAACCGTAACCTAATTCGCGGACCGTATTCCAGAAAGTGTCCAAACCCAATCCCAATAAGGAGACAGATCGGCCGTCGTTTGAATAAACGGTGCCCTGCGCGAGGCTAGAAACTGGTTACAACGCATGTTAGTGGATGTTTCACAACCATCGATACAATGGTTACTACAAAACTACTAGAGATTGCAACACCATCGCACAAAAATTCAACCGCCTTTCTAATTTTCTCAAGTACTTTTTAAGTTGCCGTTATTTCTTATTGCGACAATTAAAGTGTACAAAATAGATTCTAGGATAGTTTTACTAAAATTGAGTTTCATTTGTCACACCAACACGCTTGGTACGTCCCCCGATGATCACAAAAATGACTATACACGAGTTAATGGCGCCAGACGCGGGTCCATCATCTGAACTAAATCAACGGAGAGAGAAAAAAAATGAGCTCCACGCATGCGCGGGATTCGGGCAACACATAGGTCAAGGATAGGATACCGAAATCCGTTTCCTAAAAACAAGGGACTGGCCGTGAACTGCCATGCTACTAGGAACGCCGTTAGGGAACAGGCGTGGCGTGTTCAGCACCTGAATGGCGACCTTAAAGCGTGTGACCGTAACTCCGCCTGGGTATCGCCGCCGAAATCCAATTTCACACTCCATTTATGCCCTCGCGTTCACCGCGCGCAAACATGTTCTCGGCGAGTGACGCTCCTTGAATTTGTTGGTGGGGGGGGGGGGGTGGGGGGGGGGAAGGGAAATCATTACGGACTGCGGGTATGCTCTCGCTGGAAATGAAAATTTTCCCCCTCCCTTTTTCGCAGTCTGGCGTGTAGTTCAACAAACCTCTTCGCATCGCCAACGCTGAGATAAAAATATTTGATATCTATCTTGTCAGGGGTTTTATGTTTTTTTCGTTATCAGTTAAACTTCTTTGCAGACAGCAGGAGAAGTTTTTAGACGAATGACATTATCAGAGCAAGCTCGGATCTTCAACGGGGAAGGGGGGGGGGAGTTTAACGGTCTGGAAGAGAGTCATGTAAACTGCATTACTGTTTTGCCGCCGTGTTTTCATCCATTTTGCGATCCTACGGCGACACCAAGATTAGCGAGACTTTTAGGGTTCGAGTGACGTCAACTGCACGGAGTTAGTAGGGGCCTAACTGTCAGGAGACAGCATGCTGTGATGTCGTTGAAGTCACTTTTCAACCTCGACCTCACCATATTTTTCCGCCAAAAACATGGCGGGAATGGTGTTTGATAAGTTCAGGGGAAGCCTTTTTTTCACAGACGAGAGAGCCAAACGCACGATCGTGCAATTTTTGTTCATTGTAAATAAATATGGCGGTGTTGATGAAAGGATACTAATGGTCAATTAGGTTAGGTTAGCTACATTATAAATACTTTAAAACATTGTGGACGGTTGATTTGGTTAGGATAGCTACATTAAAGATATTGTGAAATTATGTAAACGGTTTCCTAGCGCTGGATAGCTACATATTAAAAAGTTATTTGCTAAGCAACCATAAAATGATTTTACAGTATTTTTAATATAGCTATACTTACCTAATATAACCAACCATCCACAATGTTTTAAAGTATTTAAAATTTAGCTAACCTATCATATGCTTCTTTTGACTCAAAAAAACCAGATACCGTTTTATCTTAATTTACTGAATAATTCTTTAAATTACTTCTTGCTAATTTTAAGAATGACATCTCATAAGTTAAACCCGCGCATCTGGAGAATAAATGCCCGCGAATTTTTTTTCTCCCCCAAATAAATACAAATGTTGTGGTACGGGAAAAAAAAAGCTAGCATAAACTTCGGGGAACTTCGGTTGTGGCTCTCTCGTCTGTGAAATGAAGGCTTCCCTAAGTTTAGATGATAGTTGGTAAGCAAGAATCAGAATCTTCTACGTTAAAAAACAATCACTTTTTTTTTAACTTTTTCCACAGCGCGATGTTTCGGGCGTCTTACAAATATGGCGCAAAAATAAACTAAAAAAAAAAAACGGCTTTACACATTTAACAATTAAAAATGCAAACGTGTTCACCCCGTGGTCAATTGCGCATAACACCAATAGAAACTGAATTCGCACGTTCGTAAAAATTTTAAAAACACATAACCTCTAAAATCTACTGTATTACAATTAACACTTGTACACCTCGAGTCGAAAATTATTGTATCATATTATAGCTATCAAGTTACTCTCCGAAAACACAGATGGTAGCAGTAGCGCTGTCTGCAGCGCCGTTAGCGAGCTGAAGAAGAACTACAACCAAGTCTGTGAAGTTTCGCTTCTGTAAAGATTCTTATTCCTGAGATTTTTTTTTAGACCAGATAAAATATATGCAGATGCCGTATTTTTGAAATTAAAATTATGTGTCTCGTTTGAAGCCCATACTTCAGGAATATATTTGAAGAAATCAACCAAACAATAAATGACGATTTTTTTTCGTTACTAGTAATATTATGCTCTGAAAAATAATTGCCATGTGCAAGACATATCGAGGGTTGTGGTCTAACAAAATTATTATTTTTGTTTTAATTTATACTTCCTTAGGCACGTTATGAAAAAAATTAACGAGTGAATTTTAACTATGCGCGCACACCATGCAACGAAATTTTCAAAGGATGATAAAAAGGCTACATACAAATAAAAATTAATTGTGCTTTTAAATCTTATATTTTAGTGATTCATATTGAAAACGGGTCCATATCATTTAAAACTTGTATTTATTGTGAATATCAGTGATATAAATAGTGTTTATCACCGTTTTCAAGAGTATTTTAAATGTTATGTTCCCGTATGTAAGATTTATTTCCATTATAAAATGTACATTATTACATTATTTATACAATTATTAAAAAAACACATTAAAATAAACATTCAGCATATTTCTTGTTTTATGTTATAATTAAAATTTATCTCGATTATTTACTAAATTAAATAATTTTATACACGTGTTTATATTAATAATAAATATTAAGTTGATTGACTTTATACTTTACAAACTGTATTTTTAGCACCACTCCAGTCTTTTTATAATTTTATTTCTATTAATTATTTTCATGCAAAATTAAAGTTAGTTTTTTATTACGCCTAGTAATTGTAACTTCTAACGCGAAATCTTTTTTTTATTGGCTAAACACTGGCTCTATATATATATATATATATATATATATTTATTTATTTATTTATTTATATATGCACACACTAAGTCTTTTGATCCGAACGCTAGGTTTGAAACACGCCGCAGACATCAAACTAAATTCGAAATTGTATAGCTTTTAACAGTTTTTTACAATTTATTTTTAAAATAATTTTTTGTAGCTAAGGGCAAAGAGCAAACTGGTGTCAAAAATATTGACAGTTAATTAAACTCTTATTAAACTTGTGATGATTCTTAAAAATGAAATTTACTATATTATCAGACAACTCAACGCTTTTCTTCATAAATAACCATTTTATTAAATATAATTTGTTTGCGTATTTAACAGAATAGTACTGAAAGACAGAGACATTCTAGGAGAAAATATTTTTTTCGGATGATCACTTTCAAATGTTTATTCCATTTAATTACGTTCTAAGCCAATAAAAGTGAAACATTTTAAGGCGTTTGCATATTATATTGTTATTTGTTTCCAGAATTGATTTTTCATTGAATCAGCTTCGATGAATCATCTGTATTATTTTTTTGTAGATGAACAAATAAATGTGCTTTCTTAGTATTTTTGTTGGTAAAAGAATGTTTGCAATATAACGTTCACCAATGAAATATATTCCAGATAAATTTCGTAACCAATTGATTTAGTCCTACCGCAATTTTAGGTGAAAATACAAAAAAAAAAAAGTACTACAATGAACTACAAAACTTATTCCGCAAAGCTGATAAAATGCTTCTTTATGTAAAATAAAATTACCATGCAGAAAACCATTAAAATATCTGTTCGAATATTTTTGTGTGGTAAATATAAAAGTGTAATTAATGTTTAAATTATAATGAACCAAACCCAAAAGGCATGCTCAATTTCGGAGCAACGTATCGTTAAATCGTTTGTTAGAATATTTTTGTGTGGTGAATAGAACAGTGTAATTAATGTTTAAATTATAATTAATGAAGCCCAGAAGGCATGCTCTATTTCTGAGCAACGAATAGTTAAATCGTTTTAACTAAAGAAATTAAAACCTTCCAGATTTTTTCAAAATGTGCTCAAAAATCTAACGCGGCGGTATTCCTGTCGCTTAAGCGCCTCCTGCTCCCAGGCCTGCCTCGTTATACAGGGACTTCAGGCAGATGTTTTATCTCCTTGCGGCGGTGTATCGCGCAGATGACGTCATTCTCATTTCCCACGATACCTGGCCCCGGGGCTCGTGACAAATGACACTCGCCCGCTCGCGACCTCCCATTTTTCACTTCCGCTTCCGCCCGCTTCACCCCCTCCCCCGAAACCTCCCCCTGCCGCCATCTTCTCCTGTTCTTCCGTCGCAGCCACTTCCTGGCCTGTAACTTCGACCCCATCCTTTCTGTGTGTCTTCTTGCATGCCGAGCATTTTGGATACGAAATTTCAGCGCAATGTTTTTCAGTTGGTGGACGTTATTTTGCATGCTTTCCTCTACCAAGAAAAATAGGGAGGGGGGAATTTCTTTCAGCGGCACTGATTCAATGCGAATACGTTCCAAGAAACGCAAGGGAAAAAAATATATATATTTATTTGTTGGTGGCGCGCGTCTTATTTACTAAACCTCAAGGAAGCGTCATCGTGTGCTTCAGAGAACTCTCCGTCCCCCCTCCACCCCTTTGCCATCCTTCATCCCCTTCAGGACTCGTTTCTGAAGGCACAAAAGCGCGCGTTCATCCCGCGGGGGTTCAGAGACGACTCGGGGTACCGGAAGTCGGGGAAGGTAGGAGGGGTTTGGGTGGGATAAAGGTAGGGGTGGAAGGGGGATGCTCTATCCTGACCGCTGACGATAACGAGGTCCCAGTGCTTGTAACGTAGGCGGGTTTTGTAAAGGAGGAGGAGAAAAGGTTAAAAGGGGGTCGGGGGGGGAGGGTGATGTCGCGCGAATCACAGAATTTATTAGCGCGTACTTCCGCCCAGTCGCCGAATCAGTTTCGGGCCGGCTGGCTCGATATAATTGTGGGGGAAGTTGCTCATAGGGAGGGGTGTGGTGGGGGGGGGGAACCGAATTGGGAGGGGGTGGGGGCGGGGGTATGGCCTCCATGGCGTCTCGCTGGTAAACAACCTTCCTTTGTGGATATACCGCACTTTTGTCGGGTCCGTTGCGTGCTCAAGATTTAAAAAAAAATGGGTACGCGGAGTTAGAAGTAATACTTACATGGCGTATTTGCGTGTGAATTAATAGATATAAAATTATTAAAGGACTGGAGTTATATTATAAACATTTTTTTTTTCAATATAGGCCAATGTCCAGTATTCAAAATTAATATAATCACTTGTGGAAAATTAATTACTCAATTTAATAAAATAAATCTCGATAAATTATGATTAATCATAAAAATCAATAAATATGCTGTATGTTTATTCTAATTTCACTAATTTTAATTAATTATTAAAAAGTAATATAATAATTTACCATGCAAATAAATTATAAGCACGTGAACATAACTCCACAAACACTCCCATATATAAGCGGCCAGGAGGCTACACAGACTCCCCCTGGCAGCGACAATGGAAGCTCACAAGCAACCTGATATCATTATACATTCGGGAACATAGCCCAAATACATTAAAAAAAACACTTGAAAAAGTTTATAAATAATTTGTATCACTAGTATTCAAAATAAATACATGTTTTAATGATAGGGACCAGTGTTTAGTATCATCACTATAGTACAAGATTTAAAAGCACAGATATCATTTTTATTTGTATGTAGTCTTTTTTTTTTTACCCTGTGAAAATTTCGTTGCATGGTGCGCGCGAACTTTAAAAATTATCTTTCGTAATTTTATCATAACGCGTCTAAATAAGTGTGTAACTGCAATTATCTTGGAGTTTTCACGTCGCATGCTACTCTAACGGGGACTATGTACAACTCGCCATGCTGCAATTCAAAAATATTTTGATACCATTTGCAATAAAGATTCCGTACTAAATTTTTTTTGGCCGAAATTGGCATAGGACTTAGCTTTGACTACTTTTTGAAGTCAACGCTTGTAAACTGGTGTGATGATTTTGATGGCAGTTGTAGTCGCCGGTGTGAAATATTAAGTTATTTTCTTGCCGCTCTTACATTAAAGACTAGAGCATGTTAGTAAAATGCGCGGTTGCAACAAGGTAGAGAAGGTCTGGGAGATATTTTTTTTATACTTTTGAATGCCCAAAATAGGATGAATGTTTCAAAATTATAATCATGGCCAAAAATTGGAAATTCAAAAGGTTTTCCGAGAGTGCAGCGGCTACTGAGCCACACGATTCACAGCTCAAAAATCGAGTAACACCAAAATTCAGGCTATGATTTTATGACTTGATGTAAGCTTTTGGACATACGCCATTGCTAAGCACACGAAAGTCTGTAGAAGAAAACTACAAAATACCAAAAGACAAAAATACACTAAATAAGCAAAAATTGCTGTTGTCAACAGGATATATACTTACACCACATAATATTCCATAACAGGAATATGGTCAACAAACAAGAAAAACAAAGGAAAATGGACTAACAGATGATTTTATGTCTGTATTTTACCTTTATTATTCCGTCCGTGAAAAAAATAATAATTACTAGTGTTTTTTTTAACGTGTGATTCAGTGAAACTTTATGGAAAATATGTTGCAACTACGTCAATCGAATATGTGAATTACTACCATTTACAACAGGGACTGAAGTTCTCTTTTTTTATTTAGTGATTTCAACTGATTTTCCCATTAGTTTCTCAATTTTTAGCACAGGTTAACAGTAAATGACACTGACCTACCAGCCAGCAATATCTAGATGACGGGATTTAAAAATACAATACATACCTATATTTTCACAGACTCATATTTAGAGTAGGTAGATAAAGAGTGCATGGGTTACACAGAGAATAATTTACTGGCACCTAGATATTTGATAAAAAGGGTAAAAATAAAAATAAAAAATAAGAACTCACAACTGATGTTCATAATAATATCAGTCGAGTGTTACACTCTTTTAAAAACTGTTATAGTTTGTTAATATATATTCATAAGGTTAATTAAGTTGTGTTAATATTCAACAGTGTATTGAAAACCGGTGAATGGAATAATTTCAGCCTCTGCAAACGCAGCAAAATGAAGACACGCGAGATGTTAGTATATCAGAGTAAAAACGATCTCGAGGTAGAAGAGAAAGTTTCGAAGTAAAGAAAAAAGAACAGAAGAAAATAGGAAATAAAATTTTTTTTTTCCCCAACTCATCCTTTCTCAGCTCAAGTTGGTGTTGTCTGTGTCGGGACTGTACGACAACACGAGAGAAAGAAAACATTCGGTGTATGGCAGGAAAGAGCCCTTAGTTTGTTTTCTGTTTGCCCTCGAGTTGTAAGTAGAACACACACACAGAAGAGTGGAAACTCTGCTCGCGATACTCCTAGCAAGATACAACAAACAATTATTTCCGCTACAGAGCTTCCTGTTCGCAAGAACATGGGGTAGAAATGAAACTGTGTTTTTTTATATAGAGAATATGAACATCTTGTATTTTTGCTTCGTTAAATTTTCCACGCATTTTTTAACATGTTTAATATTTTATATATATTTTTTTAATTTGTTATCTAAAAGAAAGCTGCATCTCAGCTTGAAAAAAATACGGGCGCGTATGTAGATAAACTTCAAAGATAGAGGTGTAGTTGAGTATAAGACTGTGTGCATGTATGCGAATGAGGTCAGTAAGTTTACATGAATATGTAGAAGTGTGCAGATATGTTAAGTGTGAAATTGTGCGAAGTATGCTAGTAGGCAAATGTACGTATACTTGCGCATTTGCGCAAGTATACAAGCACGCAAGTGTGCTATGTTACAGAACATGCCATCAAGTTTCCCACTCGCAGCCATCGATGTTTACGATTCTGAGCGTTTCACTTTTAGTTGCTACCAGAATATTAAAACACTTTCGTTACGCTCCGATGACGTCACTGCCTTGACTTACCCTACCGGTATAAAAAGGTTTCATTGCGAAAACAGGTGAAAAAACAGCGAAACGATAGATTAATGACTGTGATAAAATTCACTAAAAATACTGTTCACTTTTTAATAGTTGGGGCATCGAACTAAGTCCTATGTTTTTGCAGGCCGCACATGACAGGAACACCGCACTGCTTTAATGACGTATAGGCGATATTGCATGAACGACACGGTAGGCGTCATCCTTAAGTTAAATATAACCAATAATATTAAAACTGCGCCCAGTGCTGTTTGCTTAATAGTAAACACATAACGGCAAGAATCTATAAAGAACTGGGGAGCCACCTGCACCGCCAACTCACCAGAATCGTTGACTTACGTCTATTCTTTTAGATAACTACTTCAGATACTAAAAAACTTAAAATATCGCATGGTATCCCTTATAATGCATTTGGAAAATCGTTTACAAGAATGTTGGTAGGACTACTGTGAGAGAGAGAAGTTTTCTTCTGTGGCAGTCTGGCGGTTTGCTGGGTTCGAACCACTAGCAATCAGAATGCACGTCAGGTATGCTGACCGCATGATGAAAAATGTTCCATGGGGGAACTGACCAGAATATATTTGCAGGTATACTTCACATACCTCGGTAATTGCTGTTATTGTACCTAATCAGAGTAGTGGTTCTCTTGAAATATACGGCCTTTTTAAAATCACGGTTGATAGCTTTGTGTTTCACTTCCATTATCATTCTACGATTCGCTTTGATATAATCATGTATTATTTGCTGTTCAAACCACAGCTTCCATTTGATTTACTCTGATTCACGATAAGTTTAATTTTTTCAGCTCACACGTTTAACGAAGTAACACATGTTCTACGAATGCTTATTATACGTCAAATAAAACAGTGTTTAATAAAATACCCTAAATAACATCAAATTAATTTAAAAATATATTACATTTTTCAGCTCCATGTTGCATAGGTTTGTTTTGTACAAGCGAAACACATACCTCGCTATCTGGTACATCTAATGAATAATATTGATGCGTAGATTTTGAATTTTATTTCGTAACAAAGTATACTTAAAAACTAATACGTTTAATATACTTTGTTGATTTATCTACAGACACACCCTAAACAATTAATGAACACGGAGAAGTAATGTATACCCAAAAATGTATAATCGTATCCAAACGACCTTAATATTAATCCAGTGACCAATCAAATTAAAGTGACTTAATTGCCTATATCACGGTTGAGGTAGGCCTGAAGCGAAATAAATGCACAAAATAATCGCTGCTCTGATAATGCAGTATCGCTCTACATTCATTTTCCTAAACTGTTGCTGTGTCTCTTCCGTCTTTGACTCCCCGTCTGTCGGACTTCCATGCTAAGGGAAGTGTTAATTCGAACTGCACAACAAAAAAAGGCTTGTGGACTTTTACAAAAGATTCCTTTGGAAATGGAATCCAGTTTCCAAGAAATAGTTCGTAATACCTACTACAAGAAAGATATAGTAACTTATACAACAAATGGCATTATTTCATTTTTGTAATTAAATACGTTTTTCGAGATAATAGATACTGAGGATTTCCTACGAGAATCGGACCATACTTTTATATTTTACTTGAGGTTTCATTTAAGCATGATTCTTTTTTCAACCATCAAAAGGATAATGGAATATTCAACATTTTGACTTCATTGTGTTGCGTAGTGCTTTTTATGTACGCAGTTAACAACGGAAAGCTCTTTAAGGAATGGTTTAGAAATAACTTTCAAACTATTGGGGTTACTGGGACAACACAATGCATCAATGTTCGGGTAAGAATCTAAACTCGTTTTTTTATTGATACCGTTATTTTCATATAAAATGTACAAATTTACAAGTATCTGTAATTTTAAATGAATATTTCTGTTCCAATTACAAATGAAAAATTACAGTGTATGGTAGCTCGCTTGCTTTTCTTATTGTGTAATTAATGAGTTTGTTTTCCAATTAAATTTTCATTAAAATGTGTTATTTACCGTGCTTATTGTCCCTAAAATAACATGTTTAATGAATAATATATTTACACTTTGGTTAGGAACTAAGTAAAAAATAAATTGTTTATACTTCCCACATCCCGGGTATTATATCATTGCTGAAAGAATTTTCGCATACACTGTACGCTAAATCGGTAAGCACTTTAACAGTTGTAACGTAAGTTTTGTTACATTTTATTGATTTGTAACCCTCAGGTAAACGGCATCAAACATTCGTAATATATAAAAGCACATTTTCTGTTAACTATGAGGGTGCTTCCTCAAATAACTTTTATTAAGGGAAAGGAATGTTTTTATGAGTACTATAATAGAGTTAAGAACTCCAAAGAATAAAAATGTTTGCCCTGAATTACAGTTTGAAATTTTTTTCTCGGTATTTTGCATAACTACCGTCCATAAAAATGTTTTTTTTTTTCCAGGGAAAATAAGGGATTTTGCTAAGCTGTAATTGGCATGTGTCAGCTATACCAAAAAATAACTTACATAAGCAATCAATTGCTGGCTTATTTCGGGAGGTTTTTCCAACAGCATGTGTACATACAATAGCTGTTTTGTAAAAAAAAAAGTGCTGGGAAAGGGGGGGGGGGGGGTAGCTGAGTTGCTTCGCGGATCATTCGGAACCAACCGAGCGGCGCGCTGACGGGCAAGCGGGAGCCAATGAATGCCATCGCTGCAGATCTTTAAATTTTCGAATCTTCACCAGACATCCCGTTCCTGTTTGTTCAGGAAACTAGAGGGAAGACCCGGCGCTCCGGTTTTGCGGGTTTCGGTATTTATTACAACGGATATTACGATACTGTGTTAAAACATCTTTTTTTAACTTTTTCAAAACATGTGGTGGAATAAAAAAAAGAAAACATTTTCTTTTTAAATAAATAAGAAATCACACGTCCTTTCTGCACGATGGAACTTCTTAGCAAATAACCAAGCAGATAACATTTCAAATATGGTATTGTTGAATTATCATTTTTAAAACTTTTTTGAAATTCAACATCTTCTGGAAAGTTTTTAAATTATGTAGAGTAAATATAAAAAATGTAAGTATTTTCAATGTTAATGCTTGATGCTTAGCCTATGTACAACATTAACGTGTCAACGAAACAAGTCATTTATTTTTTCAACAAAACAAACTTACATTTAAATAAAAAATATAATAATTGTATATTACAGGTGTGCCAACATAAATCAATTTACGGCGCGCTCCACTGACTTACCAGCCGAGTCGCTGAGCTGCATCACGGCGCAAGAGATTTAGAAGAAGAAAAAACCGTATATGACGGAGGAAAAAAAAGGGGGGATGTGTAAATAAATTCACTTATAGAATCCTCGATACCTCACTCGGCCACACAAGGGATATGTTCTGCGCAGCCGTTCGCAAAAAAAAAAAAAAAACAAACAAACCTGTAAAAGCAATTCGACTAATGCACGACCGGTTCGCGAAACACTGAACGCCATCTTCTTCCACCTCACGGCGCATGCGGTATTTACTGCCCCGTTGCGGAGGGGGGGAGGGATGATCTGCATATATTGCGTCTCACACGCTTAAGCCGACAAGCAAAAAAAAAACAACCCATTTATAAATGGGGCGGGGGCGGGTTTCTGTCAAGGAAAAATACCTATGGTGGCTGAGGGGAGAAAAAAAAAGGGGGGGGGGGCCGGAAAACTTTTCCCATTTTCTGCGATCGTTCCTCCCGCGCAAACAAGTCGTGCTTTAAAATACTGGCCCGGTTAGCTCGCTTCGTGCCCCATGACTAGCATCGCCGTGAAAATCTAAAATGCCGCGCAGTTCCCTCCTCGGGGGAACAAGCGACCATGCGCCTCGTCAAACATCAGCTCATCGCGACCAGTTCGCGTCGAGGCGGACACTCGCGACTCCTTGCGGGAACAGATTTCATCCCAACCCCGAAACATTTGAACCCTTTTTATCTGCTGGGAAATAAATATCTACACTGGCGAAGGGCAGTGTATCTTGCAACGTCTTTCAGTTGAGTGCTGCTGTTTTCAAATTTTCGGTTTTATCAACTTGTCTAAAATACGAAATAATATTGTTACGATCTACAGTGTTCGTAAAGGATAGCTCAATTAAAGATTTTATTACACACGCAGTCTTATTTATTGCCACTATTTACATTACTAGCAAATAATCTAAAAATGTCAATTAATCAATTGTACTTAAAAATGTTGCTACCTCAGTCACTCGTTTTCACACACCGCACACCTCGCTGGGCCGCACCTCTGGCGCAACTCTCGCCGCAGCACCCTTCGTGGTCCTCCGTCGCCGCACTCCGCCGCCACCGTCGCACTTCCCCTTCGCCGAGATCCCACTCGACGCCTCGCTCGGAACTTCGCTCGGAACTCCGCGACACTATCGCCCGGAACTGAACTCTTCGCCCTGGAACCTTCGTCCAGGGACTTAGCCGCTCTATCGCCCTGGAAACTCCGCCGCGGGAAAGCTCCCGACTTCACTGGACTGACTCACACACTGGCCTGGAACCTTCGTCCAAGAACTTCGCCACTCTGCCTCACCCGCGGCACTATCGCCCGGGAAACTCCGCCGCGGGAAAGCTCCCGACTTCACTGGACTGACTCACACACTGGCCTGGAACCTTCGTCCAAGAACTTCGCCACTCTGCCTCACCCGCGGCACTATCGCCCTGGAAACTCCGCCGCGGGAAAGCTCCCGACTTCACTGGACTGACTCACACACTGGCCTGGAACCTTCGTCCAAGAACTTCGCCACTCTGCCTCACCCGCGGCACTATCGCCCTGGAAACTCCGCCGCGGGAAAGCTCCCGACTTCACTGGACTGACTCACACACTGGCCTGGAACCTTCGTCCAAGAACTTCGCCACTCTGCCTCACCCGCGGCACTATCGCCCTGGAAACTCCGCCGCGGGAAAGCTCCCGACTTCACTGGACTGACTCACACACTGGCCTGGAACCTTCGTCCAAGAACTTCGCCACTCTGCCTCACCCGCGGCACTATCGCCCTGGAAACTCCGCCGCGGGAAAGCTCCCGACTTCACTGGACTGACTCACACACTGGCCTGGAACCTTCGTCCAAGAACTTCGCCACTCTGCCTCACCCGCGGCACTATCGCCCGGGAAACTCCGCCGCGGGAAAGCTCCCGACTTCACTGGACTGACTCACACACTGGCCTGGAACCTTCGTCCAAGAACTTCGCCACTCTGCCTCACCCGCGGCACTATCGCCCTGGAAACTCCGCCGCGGGAAAGCTCCCGACTTCACTGGACTGACTCACACACTGGCCTGGAACCTTCGTCCAAGAACTTCGCCACTCTGCCTCACCCGCGGCACTATCGCCCTGGAAACTCCGCCGCGGGAAAGCTCCCGACTTCACTGGACTGACTCACACACTGGCCTGGAACCTTCGTCCAAGAACTTCGCCACTCTGCCTCACCCGCGGCACTATCGCCCTGGAAACTCCGCCGCGGGAAAGCTCCCGACTTCACTGGACTGACTCACACACTGGCCTGGAACCTTCGTCCAAGAACTTCGCCACTCTGCCTCACCCGCGGCACTATCGCCCGGGAAACTCCGCCGCGGGAAAGCTCCCGACTTCACTGGACTGACTCACACACTGGCCTGGAACCTTCGTCCAAGAACTTCGCCACTCTGCCTCACCCGCGGCACTATCGCCCTGGAAACTCCGCCGCGGGAAAGCTCCCGACTTCACTGGACTGACTCACACACTGGCCTGGAACCTTCGTCCAAGAACTTCGCCACTCTGCCTCACCCGCGGCACTATCGCCCTGGAAACTCCGCCGCGGGAAAGCTCCCGACTTCACTGGACTGACTCACACACTGGCCTGGAACCTTCGTCGAAGAACTTCGCCACTCTGCCTCACCCGCGGCACTATCGCCCTGGAAACTCCGCCGCGGGAAAGCTCCCGACTTCACTGGACTGACTCACACACTGGCCTGGAACCTTCGTCCAAGAACTTCGCCACTCTGCCTCACCCGCGGCACTATCGCCCTGGAAACTCCGCCGCGGGAAAGCTCCCGACTTCACTGGACTGACTCACACACTGGCCTGGAACCTTCGTCCAAGAACTTCGCCACTCTGCCTCACCCGCGGCACTATCGCCCTGGAAACTCCGCCGCGGGAAAGCTCCCGACTTCACTGGACTGACTCACACACTGGCCTGGAACCTTCGTCCAAGAACTTCGCCACTCTGCCTCACCCGCGGCACTATCGCCCGGGAAACTCCGCCGCGGGAAAACTCCCGGCTGAACTCTGACTCTCAACTCTCCCCGAGGGCGGCATCCCGGGCTCATATATAGGCCCAGAAACCTTCCAGAACTCCCGAGCGCGGCTGGGGCCAGTCGCGTCATTCCGCGCCGACCCGACGGCAGAAATCTCTCGAAACACGTGTCGGCGGCTCGCGTAACTCCGCAGCTGTGAGGTGTAAGGTGTCTATCAGCGCCGCGCGGGAAGTGGTTGGGAAGGAGGGGGGAAAGCGACAATCCTCTTGTAATCTTCCAGGCGCGCGCGGCGTATCTCATGTTGCGGCAGCCGCCAGCCAGCTCTGCACCTGCACGTGTCGCGGCCTTGCTCACGTTCGTAACAATATTATTTCATTACTAATAATATAATGAATATGTCGTTTACTAAGTAAAGAGCAATTTAAGGAAAATCTAAAAAAAAAATCCTCTTTCAATAATTTTGCATTTATCAAATTAACTAATCATTAACAAATATAGTATCAAGGCTTGTATATGCTGAAGTTTTATCTAATGTTTTATCATCAGAAAGGTGTTAACGGTAGAATATCGGTAGTTGGAAAAATTTGCCTGAAAAACGTGTCGCATTATGTAAAAAAATATCTTTATGTTGAATCGTCAACTTTAAAATGAAATGTATATGGCGTACTTTTATTATAATTAACTGGCAAAGTTGCATTTTTAACGTTTCTTTTGCAGTATGGATATGGAGAATGAAATAGAATATACAACTGGAACTTATTAAGTCAACTTTGCTAGCTGCTGTGTGAAGTGGTTTAATTTCTTTTAAAAAAAAAATGGTTTTTCCAAACCTTTTAGAATTTTAATAATTATTATAATTTTTAAAAGGCAAAATAAAATAATTTTTTTCTGAAAGAACTCAAGATATATTATGCAGTAGCAAAAAGCATTGCCTTAAAACACACACACACAAAAGTTCAGTTATTTATGGAATTTTGATCTCCTTATCCACGCTGGACATTTATGTTAAAAATTCCACTTTTACAGTTAATTATGCAAAAACGTTATGAGCAGTATATATATTTTTTTTCATTTTGTTGAAGATTGGCCACTCAAAAAGTCTGTAAGTTTAACCTTGTTTCAACGTAAACATAAAATAGTGACCTGTAACGGGACATACACCATGAAGCGCGAGAAGAAAAAAAATACAGAATCATCGCCAATTACAGCTCGCAGCAATTCGCGAACAATCCACCGGGAAATGGGAGCTAGACTTCCTGAACGCTAACTTCTCAACAGTGACCAACCCAGTCACAACTACCCCCTCCCTACCCTCACACTCCCCCACCCCCTCCAGCCAGCACCTAACACCCCCCCCCCCCCCCGGCCGAGTTCTACTTCCCCCTTGCCCAGGAGGTCGACGCCGCCCCTAACCTAATTAAATTTTAATCAAAGATGATTCACGTATCTAATCGGAGCATAAAATACTCCGGCAAAGGAGCATCGCAACAATGTGCTCATGGACTTCATTAAACCTAATTAATACGACATGCTTCTAGGGGGAGGATTCCCTACCAACATCTCCCCTCCCTCCCTTTTTCACCTAGTTTCGGGGTGGACAAAAATACCCCTGGGTTGTATGAGCGGAAAGGAGGGGGGGAGACACGAGCAGGGTTGGGGCTGTTCCGAGAGGGTAGCAGAAGCGGATGAGCTAATTAAATTTGTAACTCGGAATCCGTCCATAGTTTAGCTAGCGGCAATAATTACCGGGGACACATGGTACTGCCTCCGGGATAGGAGGAAAAAAAAATAAACACCGTCCGTGGGAAAAGGGAGGGGGAAGAGGAGAAGGAAGATACACAGAGAAAGAGAGAGAGAGAGAGAGAGAGAGAGAGAAGGAAAAGGAGGAGCTGTGGTGAGGGTTAGACGTGACTACGAACCGTGCCAATTATAACTTAATTTGTTAATTAAAGTACGATGTCGGATATTGGGCGCGCGACAGTAGCCTTTTTCTAGGGACGGATTAAGGGGGGTTGGGTCGTCTTACCTCGTGAACTGGCGATAAGGGTGCGTCTAAATTACAAATAACAAAAATTCTTATACAGCAGGTATTTTTTTAATAAGACGTGGGCGTAGCTGCGGTGGTGGTAGAAGATTGCGCGATCCTTGGAAAACAGCTTGTTATGGTCGCTTTGTGACAACAACGGTTCGAGCGATTCTCGGAATACTCCCTATTATCCAGTATCCTTGGAATGCTTCTGTTCGCAGGAAAATATTCCGCATTGGGATTTTTCCCTCTCTTCGTTTTTCCTTTGAAATCTAAGGAACTTCACTAATTTTATCGTGACAATAATTAAGGTATGCATTTGCATCACGTGCCTAATATAAGCAGCGCCTAATTAAATTCTTGGAGATCTCTAGCCATAGTTTCTTAGACGATGTTATTTACCTTTCATGAATTTTTCCCGTTTTTTTACCAGTTGCAAGAATCAAAGTAATTTTCAAAGCTTTATTCGTTTAAAATTAATGCTTCATGTCTGCGTGAATGTTCACAAAATAATTATTTATAGCAATGACTTAAGGAAGTATGGCCTGTTTAAGGTCATTATTTTTTATTAACTTTCCACATGGTTAAACCTGCTGACTCTTTGAGTGGCTCAACTTTCACAAAATGAAAAATAATATATAAAGAGCATATTTTGTTGCATAATTAGCTGCCAAAGTAGCATTTTTATCTTTTTTGTACAGTATAGATTAGAAGAATAAAATGCAATCTAAAACTGTAACTTTTTAGCTTTAAAGTCAATTTGACCGGCAACTATGACAAATGGTTTAATTTCTTTCAGGAAAAAAAATCATTTTAGCTAGACTTTAAAATCCTTAGAATTTTTATATTTTTAAAAGGATAAATCAAATAAAATATTTTTTTCCAAAGGGGTTTAAACCATACCAGCTAGTAGTTACCAGCATTTCTTTTAAACCCAAACCATTTCTGTTATTTATTCCCTTGGTTTTCCTTATTTATACTGCGCAAAAATTTGTTAAATTCAAGATTGCCATCTTACAATGCAGAAGGTATGCACTATATATATACACACACATTTTATTTATGTTCGGCTACTCAAGGAGTCTACAAATTTAACCGTGTTAAAATTAAATATAAAATAATTACCTGGAACGGGACATATTAACTCTGCGACAGAATGCATTTCGAGGAGCTGAAACAGTACCTACTAGTTAAAACATCCATGTTTGTTTGGAAACAGAAGCGGAGATGATCCCGTTAAAAGGCTTGACGTCTCTTTTATTAATAAGCTTGAGCTTATATTTGGGGATTATAGTGAACACAAACTGACAACACTCAAATTTGGCCTTACTGTACTGAGTAAGCAGAAATTTGTGTTAAAAAATCGTAACATTTATCACAAACAATTTTACATACAGATATTTTAATACGAAAAAAATGAAACACTATTGAAGAAATTGTTATATAAAAAACTTGTTTTACTGTTGTGGAAAATTTTCTGCTAAAAACATTTTAACACATTGAAAGCTAATCAAAATATACAGGCATAATTCGTAAATTTCTAGGCATAATTTTAACTGGTGGCGGGGGATGCCAAGATGAGCAATTTTTGTCCAGGAACAAATGTCCTGGCACGTAACTGTTCAAAGTTACAGGCGCAAATCTGATAATCGTGTGCGATACGCGCCATTCCATTGGCTGAGAGGACGCGCGATCGTAGCGCCGTAGCGTGTCTTCTTCAAGCACTAAGTGGGGAGGCAGCCGCAACCATTTAGGCCCTTTCTGCAGTGGCACGAACACGGAGACGGATCTTGTAAAGCCCAGTGGTAATTAACAAGCTTGACAGAGATTTCCCATCACCATATTTTATATACCTATCAGTATCTAAGTAATTCGTGGAAAATAACGGCAGTTTTAAGTGCACATAAAAATAGATTATATATACACACACACATTTTAGTTGAGATGGTTTTAGGATCTATGGACCATGAAACGATAAAATGCGAAGGAATTTAACGGGGCTAACACCATGGACTACAATAGGCAGTCTTTCTTCGAAATTTACCTTAATGCACATACTTTCAACGTCACATTTTAATCTCAAAATTAGCGAAAATGGAAGGATTATTTCGAATGAACGAATGTACGAAAACAAATTTCGATCCCCCACTATGTAAGGCAAATTTTTAGGGTTATGACAATGACAGCCAAAAGCATTTCCCAGAACCCTAATTCATGGAAATCCTGATTTGTTTTTAGTGTGCATAGATTTTATTTCCCGGCATAATGTTTTCTGTTATTACTTCAGATAAAAAATAATTAGAGCCATGCATATTTACCGTAAAGATTCCGAGACTAGTTATAAATTAAAACACCGTAGCACCGTCTGTGTTTCGTGATTGGGTGAATTTCTTTCAGGCACACGTCGATTGATACAACACCAATCAGAGTAATTCAGTGCGAAAGCAAACTCGTCCTGAGTGGCTCAGTCAAAAAAGGCAACGATTTTTCTCGCTAGACTGTCGCCAATCTCAAGGAAGAAATCGCTGGTGCGGGTATAGGCTACCTTTTTGCAGTCTTATGGGTGTTCAGATTTATTCGCGAAAAATGCCTGCCCCTAAAAATAATTACCTTTATTTTCTGACTCCAAGTTAGACTCCATGAATGTATGCATGTTTAATTCGATATCCTGTGTTGATTGGTCGCTGGAAATTTCTTCTTCCCAGCGTGTAGACCATGTTTTGGTCTGTTTTTACATACTATACATTTTTTTTTTGTGCTTTATGTTCTGGCTAACAGCTTGACACTAATTACTGACCCCCACCGCGATGAGTACCGTACCAGATAGGTTTATAAGTCAAGAAACAACGAATTTGGCAAGTCTTTATCTATTTATGGTGGCATATTTAGGTTCCACCCGATGGAAAGTTTAAAATACTCTCGTTCATAACATATTGCTAGCTTCTGACCCAACTCCTCTGCCGAAGATATGCTTCGTCACGCTTAGTCACGAACTCAGGGCCAGTTAATGGATCGCATGCGTAAGCCCAACCAGAAATAATTTTCTTTATTTTTTAAATTTAATTTTTTTCTTTTTTGCCTTGGAAAGTTTTGAAGTCGTCGTTTCTTTGCCCCTTTTGTTTTACTCTAATATTTACCCGTTTTCCGAGCACAAAATATTCTCTCACTGCAAACTTGAAACAACAAAGAGCAAACAAAGAGTGGGACGGAAGCTCATGAGAGTAAATTCGGTTCGTGGGTGGCGGATGCAATAAAGGGGGAAGGACGGTGGAAGGAATGGCTAGAGGAGGCGGTGGGAGAGGAGGAAAATGGGAGGAAACTGCGTATAGAAAAGGAGGCCATGCTTGCACTTCAACAACTAAAACTTCGATTCTTAATCTCGTTGAAAGCTTTTCAAACCTCCTTCCACTGTTGGTTCTCGTGCCCTTACCCTCCCCCTCCCCCTTATTCACCACGTCTTATACGCCCCTTTATATTTCCTTTTGCCCCTCCTCCTTCATCACTCTCGCTCTCTCTCTCTCTCTCTCTCTTTATTCGCGCAAATGTTTGTGCAAGACGCTCTCTGTGCTGGCGGCGCCGTAGCGCTAACAGCGGCGGGCTTACGCATGCGCAAAGTAATTGGTTAGCGTTTTGTGGAGCTGCAGACAGAGATAAAAAAAAAATTTGTTTCTTAGTTCACGCTTGCATTCTCCCCATGCCCACAACGCAACGTAGAACCAATTTAAATCCAAACCAATGTGTAATTACTATCAGTTTAAAAAATATATATAAATTACTAGCTGTCCGACCCGGCTTCGCACGGTTGTATTAATGAGGGAAAAATTGAGACCAAATCTCTTATTTACAGTTATAATAAATGAAATAAAATTAAAATTAATTAATTTTGACAAAAACTTAATACAACAATACACGCAACGTTGTCATAGAGACGAAGTACCCACTTATAAATTATTAAGACCATTAATCGAAATAAAAACCATCCTATCTCTCAAGTTGGATCGAACTGCACATGGTGTGCGAATTTTATTATAATCGGTTAAGTGGTTTAGGAGTCCATTGAGGACAAACATTGTGACACGAGATTTATATATATTAAGAAGATAAGTATAATTTGACAGCAATCTGTAGCCATTACGTTTGATACCTTTGTTAGATGGGGAAAAAAAGGTTATGCGAATGCTTTTTTTGTATGGTTACTGAGCAATGTACAATTTAAGACAACGTGATATTCAGAGTATATCAAAATGAGTAAGGTAACTTTATGGTTTATTTTATATACATTATGTGTTTTTCGTTAAGGAAATCAGAGTAAATTTTGGTATTAACAGATTAGACGCTGTGTTAGAGTTAGACGTTTTAAATCAGCGTTACATTCACGTCCTATAGAGTATGGTGTTCCTGTATATGTTTCCGAAAGTAATTTATTACAATATTTATTACATTATTATTAATACACAGTCAAATTTGCATCAAATTTTTATATGTTATTTGCTGAACGAGAACTTGTTAAGAAAATCTCCACCAAATAGGAAACTAAAAATTGTAGTCAGGACTTGTGTAAAACATTTTTTAACTTCGTGATATTACTATAACTTCGCATGAAGATATTTATGCAAATTTAATATTATGTCTAATTAATAATTTTATTTTTCAAATAAGCCAAATAAAAAAAAACATAAATATAATTTTATGAAATATTCAGCATTAATTTAAAGAGTGATGAGTATCATTTATTCTCAACCTGGAATCTGTTTAGTTCTCCGTGTGGGTAGGTTTTGAAATGTTAAAAATGCTACTAGCATATCAACTTAAGTAAATTTTGAATGAAAAATTAAAAACTTCTTCTAAAATTGTTATTCGGGTAGTTTTCTCCTGTATGAAGACGCGGAAATTCGTCAGTGTTAGCTTAATTTAGCAGCATCACAATTTATACACATGCTTTTTGAATTTAATTAAGCGTGTTAACGTAGGGTGTAGGATAATACCTAAAAAGGTATTGACCGTAGGAGTGATTTTATGTAAGTACAATTTCACCAACGCTATCCTTACCTACACATGAAAACTACAGAAATTTCTGGACCAGTAACAGATGTTATACGTCTCATTTGAACACAAAGTACTAACTTAACGTAACTTAAAACTAATTAGAGCAATAAACACTCTCAGTTACAAGCGAACTATCATAACTGCATATTGTCATTTCTGATCTTCAGAGACCTTCAGACCCAGTGGTCTTTTTTTAAATAGTCTCACTACTTGCCACTGTTCTGAAGTTACCCGCAGCGAACCCATCTTATATTAAAACTGTGAAATACATAAGAAAGTGTTGTGTTATTTGGAATAGTATCTTAACTACAAACATAATTTTTTTTATTTACTGTATGTGCCCGACCTATCCCCTTCATAGTGTCAAGATAGTTTGTAACAAAAGCAATAAAAATCATTTGTTTTCATTTTATAACAGATTATTTTATGAATAGTTGTCAAATAGTATCTCGTATTATATTATTAAACAAAGGGAAATAGAGAATAATAAGTTTTGTGTACTTGTTATATGTATGAGCATGCCCACACAAGGTGTATAGCTCTGTATGATTTTACAATGCAAATAGTAGCTAAATAAAATTGTTTACTTTATACTTGTTCTTCAGCCTATAATTTTTTAAGTATTTGGTTTTCCTGGATACATTTTATGAATTCATAAGCCACACCTTTCCTTTTAGCGCACATTTTTCTACATCCTGCCTCACATAAATAATAGTTTTTCTGTTCACTACAAAGAGTAGTGGTGATGATAATATAAAAACAACAAAGAAGCAGTACATTGCAATAGGTCATATTTTGTCTTATCAAATATGAACTTTTGATCATAGATTTATTCAGAAAAAATATAATGTAGAGTCAATGAATTAGCACCATGACAGCAAACAGTTAATATTTTTACGCATAAAAATACACAGGAAGGCGCAAATAAAAAATCTGATACTGACGAGGACAATTTCCTAGCCAACTGCAAGAACAACGCGAACAATATTAAAATAGAATTATACAATTTTTCCGTTTGGTTTTGCATTTTTCAACTCTAGTTTTAATTTATATTTAAAATTAGAGATCTCAGGTTTTTTTTAATGTGTAGAGAGTTGAAACACGCAACGCACCTGTACAATTTTTAATAAATATGTATGGATAATAAAGGAAACAATTTTTTGGTCCTCGTATTTCTTTACACAAATAGCAGAGACAAAGTTACAAATAAATAAACCTGCTCAGTAACATGCATCCACGCTCTTAAAATAATATAATAATTTTTAATTTATCCTCGCATTACCAAAGAGACCTGATTTTTTTTTATTTAGGAAATATGAATAAGAGACAAAAACAAACGAAATACTTTTAATAAAAACACATGGTTTTCCAAATGAAAGCATATCTTTGAGCTGTGGTAATATGAGTTTTCTGTGAGGGTAATAAAGTCACTACGGCTTAAAACTACTCGTACACATTTGTTATATTACAAGAGAGAACAAACCGACATCACAAAAATATGTAAAAAAAATATGTTGTAAGTATTTTTATATGCTTAATTAGTTTTATGTAATCAGAATTCAATTTTATTACAGCAAACAAATATGTATAAAGTTTTAATGAAATCCTTTTCGGTGCTGCATGATTCTCCAGCCTAGTAAAACATCATATTCTACCAAAAGCTTAGTGATCACAAGAGGATATTACAAAACCGCTGGATTTTAAATTAATTAATCTTTGAACTGAGTACACAAAAGCCTCAAGTACTTCAATTGACTTCGGGAGGGGGAATAGGGTGGGTTAAGAAAAAAAATTTAATGTCCGAGCAGTTGAAAGTAAACGAAACGCACAGTAGGGAGAATGCCAGAGGAAAAGGGGGGGGGGGGGGCAAAAAAAAGGTCAGGTTTGTTTGCTGAAAGAAGTCTTTTGTCGAAAAGTGAAGGGAGGAAAAAAGGGCCGGGGGAGGAGGGGAAAGGCGCAAATATAGCCCAGCCTTCATCCCCTAATTACTCTGCCGCGGCCTTTTATCCTATGGTCCTCTTGCTTCGGGTCTGTAGTGGAAGGAAAGGCGACTCTTTGGCTACGGGTTCGGACCCGAGGGGTGGAAAAGGGAGGGAGGGCAGTGACCAGATTTTTCTTCGGGCGTAATCGGGCGAGAATTCGAGTCAAAATTTGATTACGAAACAAGAATGGGAGTTAGTGCCCGCTTGGTCGGGGGCCCGTAAAAGGTCCGGTTTGTAAGAGGGGTGGGGCGAAGAGGTAAGGGAAGGGGATTAATTTTCTGGTCAAACTGCCACGACTTTAGCCACCCGGAGAGCGAAGAGGTGTTCTCTAGCGCAACTTCCATTTACTTAGGGAAAAGCAAGAGGAAAAAAAAATAAGGGGGGGGGGGGGGGATAAATAAAGGACATTTAACTCACGTGGCAGTGGTGGACTTAAAATTTTTTTTCTCCTTCGCGAGTTCGCCTTGTCCGCTTCGACCAAATCTTTTTTTTTTTCGGTTCGCTCTTCGTCGTACGTGCGGGTTGCCTATCGGACAAGGGTCTCCTTGCAGGGCTGCCTACACTATAGGCGACCTCTCCTCCTTAATTCCTTCCCTTCTAGGCCTTAGACACGACGGCAATGTACCCTCCTTCAAGGACGCGGAGGGGTTGGAAAGTCGAAGGACTTTCGCTCGGTGGGATACGGAACGTCTTCCCCTCAACTCGAGGTCAGAGATCAGCGTACATACACTATGACGGAATTTGTATCATTTCCCCGAATGTGGCCGAGCAAATAATTAGCATAGTGCAGTGGAACAAGTTTTTGGTTGGAGAGCAAAACTACGGGAAAAAAAGGTGGGCTGGAATCTAAATTTCAAACAGATTTCTTAACCGCAGCGTTAAAAATTTTAATATTAAATTCATGAGAAATATTTACCTTTCAAAATAGTTTCCTACAAGATGTGGTACATTAGGTGTGCGATTCCGGGTCACATACGACTGGGTTATTATATGTAAAAGTCTTTCTCATTGAACTGTTCTCAAAATTGACAGTTTTCAAAAGTTTTACCAGTGTTAGCCATTTGTGCTGCTTGTCTAGACATGAACTTTTACTATCTAACGTATGAACCACCAATTTTGAAACATAATATGCATAAATTATTATGTAGGAGAAAACGATAAAATCAAAATATTTAATACCCCACAATAATAATTATTTATACAATAATAAGCCGGACGTTATATTTCAAAACCTATAAAATTTTCAATTTAAGGATGGTAAAACATCAATTTAAGAACATAATAGTCTTATTTGAAATAAAGGTTGGACCAGAAGGAAGTAATTTTTCCCCAAACAAAAAAAAATTCTTGCTATGTACATTGAAGTTTACAAAATGTATTCCAGTATAGTTTCGGTAACAGAAAGTTTCATTTGGCATACCAACACGCATGGTACGTCCCCCGATGATCACAAAAAATGACTATACACGATTCAACGGCGCCAGACGCGGGTCCCGCCATCTGGACGAATTCAACCAAAATCCGTGAGCTCTGCGCATGCGCGGAAGTTTGGGCGACAGATGGGTCGCGGCTAGGGCACCAAATTCCGTCTCCCTAGAAATAGAGGACTGGCCGTGTCCTAAACAAGCCCTAGGAATACGGTTAGGGTACAGGTGTGGCATATATTTAACACCTAAAACCCTTATTTTTTTTTGTGTCTCGTAATACTGGCCACCAGGTCGCAGACACGGGAAGGACGTAGCGTCACGGGAAATCGACGGCCTAGAATCCCGGATGTCCATGGTGGGTACCGGAAACGACCCAGCTCGCGGGGCAGGAAGTGAGTCGCTCCCGCGGGGAGTTAGTTTCGCGTGCAGAAGTAGTGGTGGAGGAGGATGGTGGGAACTGGATGAGGAGGAGAGGAGGGGGAATTAAGGAAGTGTAACTGCCCGGAGAGACAGAGCGATGCCGCTTCATCCCGCGACGATAATTATTGTCCTCGCAATGCGAGCGACCGTAACGTTGTCTTGCTACCATCAGGGCATCTCCTCTCCCCCCCCCCCTAGGGACTTTACGAGCGTCTTTGTTCAGCGTGCACAGGGCCTCCAATTTTGCTAACGTCCCCCTCCTCTCCCCCCCCCCCCACGCCCTCCCCCGCGCAGAAATGGCGTTCTTAAAACTTTACGTCGGGGTCGTAAAAGCAACCTTTACTTCGTCTCCCCTCTACACCCCCTCTCCATTCCTTCCCACGCCCCCCGCACCACACCGGCAAGGCCTGATGGGCGCCGGACATCGTAGCAACTGCTTTGATCAATTAACGTTTTCATTACGGCGCGGTTTCGGGTTCGAAAAAGGGCTAAATCCCTCTCCTTAATGGGTCTCCGGGCCCTGTTGAGAGAACTCAACCTCACCCCCCCCCCCCCCCCAACACCGTGGGGCTGTTTGGCTTAAGAGCTTGTGCCAGCTAATCGTTCCGCGTCAAAATGGCTTTTAATTTCCGCTACAACCCAGTACAAAAAGTATGAGATAAATATTATTACAATCAAACCTACTGAGTTCATATTAAAATAAAACGCATTCACAAAATTATGTTTTACCAACACTTAAAAAATAAATCGCACAGAAATGAAGAAAATCTCAAGTGGAAAAATTATTTATCATGAAGAATGTTGATACGTGTGTCTAAATAATAATTTAGTGTAGTATTTTTGCACATAAGGAATTTTCATGTTTACTTAATACATTACACAATTCTATTACAAAGGAATTTACAAAAACTGTAAGGTTTTGATTACAAAAAAAGAAAAGAATGGACCTAAAGAAAGCACGTGAATTTTTTTACAGTCTTTAATTATGCCAAATAAAATCACCAAGTTAAATTATAAAAATTAAATTAAAGCACCAAAATAAATAACAATTGACATCGTTGGCAACTAGGTTTTGCAAGGATATTCCTTGTCAATGTACAACAAATGTTTTGAGCGAAGAGTCCTTCAGACAAACCAGAAGAAGAGGCAATGGAAATTATTTTTTTTTTTAAATTTTAGCCTGTAGCGGAAACAACGCGTGATAATATTTTCTGGTACATTATTGTTTAAAATACACAGTGTTTTATTTATAAATTATATATTAGGCTTAAGAAAATTGTTCCTCTTCGTGAATGTTTATTTCGGGTTATCGGGTTATCACCAGTCGTAGTTTATTTTTTAAGTTCTAACCACATAACTTAATACCCAATAACTTATAAAATGCATTATTGCAGGTATCTAAGTCATGACAGCGGTCCTAGTTGAAGGTGACGCGTGCTCCGTGTAGCGCCATGTTTTTTTTTTTTTTTTTTTTTTTTTTTTTTTTTTTTTTTTTTTTTTGTTATGTGGCCTCCAACTTTTCGCCAACAGCCAAAGGGTCATTGTTATTCAGTGTGAATCTCAATTTCAAGTCGTTATCAAATATCAGAATATATATGGTACACCCATGCCTTACCCGGGACTCGAACCCAGGACCCCTCGCACCGTAAGCCGGTGTGTAGCGCCATGTTTCTGCGCATGCGCGGGTTTCTCGCATGTGCACTCGCACGAGAGGCACACGCCGATTGGTTGAGGTCGGTAGAAAAGCATGCGCAGTGAGGGAGGGTGAGAGAGTTTGGTGTTGGAGGCGGAAGGGGGGGGGGGGGGAGAGATTTCGCGTTTCGCCCGGCCGCCACCAGGGGCAAACGGCGGCGCTGCAGGCGCGCAGCGACGGGAAGCAATCACATTAGGGGCGGGGGTCCGGCTCAAACTGTACCATCCCCTCCCCCCCTACTACCCCCCTTTACCAACCAACCCCTGTTACCTTCCCTCCTACTCCCCCCCACCCCCCCCTCCAGAAACAAATCCCACCAGATCGTTTTTTAATTGCGCCTCTGATCCTCTCTTTCAATGAGCTGATGCCGGCAGGTATTTGCTTGCTTTGTGTGCGCGGCATGGGTATTAGCTCGTAATCCCTCCAAACCATCCCCCCCTCCCCTTCCCCTCCCGCCGCCGCCGACACACGTAAAGCTACCCCTCGCCTTTCTCTCGGTACCCTCCCGTCGTTTCCGTTCCTTGCGGACAACACAATGCCGAGGTGAAATGCGTCAGAACGTCGCGCTGCGACGACTGGTAGGGGGGTGTCTTTGTCCTGAACTGACTGACCGTCAAAAGCAGCTAGCTACCTGCAGGGCGTGTTTTCCGAGGGACAAAACAACTCGGCTAAGGGTGAATTAGGCCCCGCCATCTTGAGTTTTTCCCATAATATTTTTTCCCCCCTTCTAATTACACATTTTTAACAATTTATCTCGATTTAGGGCATGTCGTGTCTTAAATCGTATCTCCCAGATATTCTATGCCCTTTTTTTTTGTTTGTTTTGCAACCGCATATTTACTATCAGTCTCCGGTCTTTGAGCGCCGCGAGGAAATAACTTATTATTTCACGTGGGGCGACCACAACTGCCATGATAAACCACATCAGTTCACCAGAGTTGACTTCAACAAGCAGCCAAATAAGCTAAGTCCTTTGCCATGCCAAATCAAAAACTTCAGCACGCAGTATTATTGCAAGCAGTAGCTATTATAATATTTGGAATTGCAAGATGAAGAGAGGCCTAAGCCCTCTTGAATCGGGAGAAGAAATAACTGGAACGGTCTGTATATTTAGCGGCAATTTTTAAGAATTACAAAAAAAAAAAAAAAAAAAAAAAACCTAAAGTAGCTTGGCTTCTGGGTTGTAGCCGTGTCCTTGTCAAATAATTGGTGAATTATTCGCCAAGGAGAGACGGCTACAACCCAGAAGCCAAGCTACTTCAGACAATGGCCGTGAAAGCCTGCGAACATTATTAAAAAAAAAAAACCTAAATTTGGAAAATTACCGATCCCTTCAGAAGATGTTCGGTGGTTGAGGAAGCTATATGAATCAAGAATGGCTAGAGTTATCCCCCCAATAGATGTGATAGAGGGGTAAAGGAAAGAGAAAGAAATTTATGCGGAATGATTTGCGACGCAAGCAAAAATTGTTACCTGAGGAAAACCTGTGAACAGTCTTATCTCCTCGTCGACGTCAATTTCATAAGAGACGGGTAACTCGCGACGCAGACCAGGTAATAAATGCAATGAAAGGAGTCGGTCGTGGCTTAAAGCAAAGAACCATTCCCGAATTTGCTCTGGACGACGTCGGGGAAACATGGAAAACAGATATCAGAATCGCCGGTCCTCGATTCGAACCAGGGATCCTATGGACCGTATCTTACAATGCTTCAAGAAATGGGAGGGTACATGTAGGGGACGCACCACAACGCCGAAATACCACAACGCCTAACGTACAATAACGCCGAAAACCATACCGCCGAATGCCAAATTGACAACACCGACAGATAGAAAACTGATGTGTACCGCAACGCCGAAATACATTAACGCCGAAAAATGTCACAAAGGTTAGGTTAGGTTAGGCTAGGTTAGGCTAGCCTAGGTTAGGTTAAGTACACAAATTCATTCAGTTGTTTTTCTTTTTGCTCCTGTGCCGCCCCCCCCCCCCCCCCCCCCCCCGCAGCAACATTTTTCGGCGTTACTGTATTTCAGCGTTGTGGTACACAGCAGTTTTCTAGCTGTCGGCGTTGCGGTCAATTTGGCATTCGGCGTTATGGTATTCGGCGTTAGTGGTATTTCGGCGTTGTGGTAACGACCCGTACATGTACAGAAAAAAAAATCTAGTAGCACAATTGATATCAAATATTTTTTTTTGTTTGGTTTTGCACTCGATCGGAACGCCTTACAAATGTATGGTTTTGACTTGCCAAAGACACACATAAGGGCGCACAGGATCAGACAAGTTGCGACGAGACATGGCGCGACGCCACGCGATGCCTCGCGACATCTCTACGCCGTGTTTTCGCTACGTTGTTTCTTCCCACGTTCTTGAAATCAAGTTGTTGTTGTGATACTCCTTCAAAGATAAATTTAAAAAAAAAAAAACTATGTCTTTCCTGTATCTACTAAACAGACTAATGTGATCTACATCCAGCTAAATAATGAGGAAAGTTCAATTAAATCAAGTTAATGTTCGCTCAAATTAAATTAAGACAAAAAAACAGTCTTTATGTAGTCAAATATATATGCAGATTATGGCATGCCTATGTGGAATTTTTTTTTGCGCATGCGCAGAACACGGCAGACTTCAGACAGTCTGCTCGCGACGAAGTTGGAGCAATCATCCGATGTTGTCGCCTCGTGTCGGGTCGTTACCACAACGCCGAAATACCACAACACGGAACGTACAATAACGCCGAATGCCAAATTGACCGCGACGCCGACAGCTAGAAAACTGCTGTGTACCCCAACGCCGAAATACAGTAACACCGAACAATGTTGTTGCGGGGAGGGGGAGGGGGCACAGGAGCAAAATGAAAAACAATGAATGAATTTGTGTGCTAACCTTACCTAACCTAACATTTGTGGCAGTCCTGCAATGACATTTTTCGGCGTTAATGTATTTCGGCGTTGTGGTAATTCGGCGTTGTGGTACACAGCAGTTTTCTAGCTGTCGGCGTTGTAGTCAATTTGGCATTCGGCGTTATGGTTTTCGGCGTTATTGTACGTTCGGCGTTGTGGTTCGTCCCCCCTCGTGTCTGATCTTGACAGTTTTTTCGTGTCGCGTCTGATTCTGTATGGTCGACCACTGTCAGACAAAATGTCGGATGAGAGGGATGACTGGGGACGCACCACAACGCCGAAATACCACAACGCCGAACGTACAATAACGCCGAATACCATAACGCCGAATTCCAAATTGACCACAACGCCGACGACCCGAAAACTGCTGTGTACCACAACGCCGAATGACCACAACGCCGAAATACATTAACGCCGAAAAATTTCATTGCAGTACTGCCACAAAAACAAACTCAGAAGAAAGTCACTAAATATACTGAAAGAGAATTTAAATGTACAAAAACGCCGAAATACCATAACGCCGAATTCCACCAACGAATCTACAATATGACCATAACGCCGAAACCATTATATGACCATAAGGCCGAAACCATTATATGACCATAACGCCGAAACCTCAATGTGACCATAACGCCGAAATTCTAATATGACCATAACGCCGAAACCATAACGTGTTGCCTACCTGCCAGGCATTGAAATGCTGTATTCGTAAGATAAGCGCACTCTCTTGCAACTGTGAAGCTAAAAATTATACACTTTCTTATTTTTTATAGGGCAAATGGAACATTGATCGAAATAAAATATATTTTTTAAATAATAATTTTTTTTTTTTTACAATTCAAGGTCAGGTTTAATGTTTTTTATTTCGAAAATGCGACGTTTTTACAAGGGTTTCAAGAAGAGTAGGCGGCCTTTGAAATGTCAGCTCCTTAGAGTTGATTTGAGGAAATAAATTAAATATGAAGTAGCGCCGGGAATTATGGGCAGGATAAACACGAGATCCCGAAAAAAAATTGCCAACTTTCGTTGAAAATCTGGAAGTAAATTGGACCCGGATCGCTTTGGTGAGAGGCTAATGCTGTAGCTAACCTCCATTCTCGCAGGTACTAATATATTATTCGATTCTGAATTACGTAGTTATAACAAAAATGATATGGTTACCGCTTAAAGTCCCGTAGGTACACGCTGCACAATGAAAACGCTGCATGCTCGTTCAATTGCTTGTACGTGAAGGGCGACTCAGAGTTGGAGGCACCGTGGATAAGGACGGTATATAGATTTAGTGTCTCATTCACACAAGTAACCTATGAGTGGACGAGCGTCTTAAACATTTGTCTCAATAAGTGTAGTAGTTTGTAGTTCGTAATTTACACATAAAGTATTTATTTAAAATGTACGCTTTTTGCAAATAGAGCACCACTTGTCTGCAAAAAAAGTATTATACCATTTTAGGCTATTTTCATAACAATATTTACAATTCTTTAGGTGCATAAATTTAAACACTATTTGATTCATTGTTATAAAATAATGTAGATAGGCTATACATAATTGTATAATAGTGTAGAAATAATAAGAGATTCTTTAATACCAATAAGCCTACTATATTTTCTTTAAAAAAATTATAACTACTGTAAAACTACCTGGCATTTCCCTAAGGAGCTCGCCTACATGTGCCTAAACTGCACTGTAGCATGTCAGAGTAATTTTTTTACAGATTTAGTTAAGTGTCTTTATGCTGTTTATCTACGAAAAAACCCACACTTCTTTCAAGAAAACAGGCGCAATATAAAAACCTTTACTTCGCGTCTAAATAGCCAAAAATGGGGTGTTTAGGGTGCTATTTCAGAAAATTTACTATCTGGATACAAATGAAACTACTTAAGGGCGTTGCAATAGGCGGGCCCCTTAAATGCGTTCAAGTGTGAAAAATTCACAGTTTGATGTTTATTATAAATAACGTTAATTCTGTATACATTAGTTGTAAGCACAGTTTGCATATTTTTGTCAAAACAGCTTGTTAAACACTAAATATGCATGTTACAGGAGCATACAATCAGTAAAAAAAATATTAAATTATTCAGAATGAAATTACGTGCGATAGACAATATGCTGAAATATACCCATAACAATATAATTTCTTTATTTTTTTATAATTGCTGCGTTTTCGAAATTTTTTGTAAAATACGAGGTTCTTCTGGTATTCATATGATAGCTATCTTTGGGTTATTATATCCAGTTACGTGAAGTTATTTAAGGTGGTCGTTTAGACCGGCCGCTATAAATACTGTGCAGAGCTTCAGCAGTTCACGTATCACACAAGTGTACCGCGTTTGTGCTCGGCACTTGCTACCAATACCACTTAACATATGTTACACGTGTTCCTAGACCATTGCCTGCTTATACAATCCTTTATATAAATAACCTCTTTTGGAAACTTAAAATGGCTAAAATGGTTATTTTCACAGTCAATTTTAGGTTTGAAAATACAGTTTCACTGACTTGAAAATGGTTTAGGAACGTACAACAAACCTTCATATTTAATATTTCGTCATAAAATGATAGGATACCCACTGAAATTGCCTTAGAGGGGAGTCTTCGACAATGTTGCTGCATGTCAGAAGACCGCCTGGCGGATATAGGCGTTAGGACCTTGATGCGCGTGACTGTATCGCTCTTAGCTGTCCTGCCCTTCCCACGCCTCGAACATTAAAAAAATACCCGCTGTCAGGCGGCCACCTTAAATCGTTGCGCAATATTTAGGATTCCTGCGTACAACTGTTAGTTCATTTTCAAGGTAGGCCGTTCACGGTAAAGTTGACACTTTGAAAATAACTTATATTTGAATAACAACCAAGATTATATTTCGTGGAGGTTTCGAACATATAATTTTTGTTGGGTTGAAAAAACAGACTATCTTGAATAGAAAAATATAAATATTTAGCATAAATGAGTAGTGAAAGGATACAAATTGATCGAGAGAAAAAAGTAACCAGGTGCTCAGAAGTGTTAAATTTACCGTGAACAGTCTTCAGTTTAATTAGTATATGGAATATATATATATGTATGTACATATATACATACATATATATTTTTTGGCTTGTACAGGACCCTAACGGCAATATCCCTGTGCTTATGGCGTACTTCTGCTGATAAGTATTCATGCCTACCTGGCATGAGAAAGTCTAAGGCAGTCACTTTTATGATTTTGTGTATATATATCGCTACTCCAACACCTGATTTTACAGTGATTCAATCTCATTTATGAACGTCTTTAAAAGCGCAGAGGGCATGCTAACGTTCCTTACACTGGACACATTTAAAATACACTTTCATTTTGTTGATATGTTATTTAAAAATCAATGCTCAAACGATACAATTACATAAATGTTACAAATACACAAAAACACTCCTAAGTGGCAGACTTAGTGCTAATATAAAAAATTACAATTCTATTACGTTCATGTACACTCACACCCACAATTATACAGATCTGAATAAACATTTTGCGGAATTTCAGTGTCATCCCCTCAGCCATGGGATGACTAATCTGATGTCGGTAAACTGTTCCAAGCTTATGACGCGACAGTAGTTGATGACTTTGAATATAAATTAGTCTTGCATAGTGGTATTAACCATCTATTGTCACTTTAAGAGCGGTGTTTACAAGGTGATAATAATTCAAATATGAAAATCAATTTTTTTTTACGTTACCAAGGGTGGAAGAATTTAGTAGTTTAGCGCCAGTGGTATGACAGATCACAACCAGCATTCGGTAATTGCGTAAATCTGTGTGTATTATCATCTATAGTCTGTAATATCCCACACATCGTTGACTCACTACTAAATGAACGTTTATAATAGTAGTTATAGTACTTAGTAGTTGATGGTAGACGTTGTTTGTTTACAATGTGGGACGTGTACCACCTCCTCCCCCACACTTAGGTCCCTAAACAGGTTTATGGTAGTGTGAGGATGGTTCAACCAAATATTTTAGAAGAAAAATATAGGAAAGTCGTCAAAAAAACGGGCGACACATTCAGCAGCGCATTCTGGCGGCCTAGCCTGGACCTACGTTGTAAGCGCATTTGAGACAATGTTATTTTGATAATTTTGAATGGACGTTTTTTCCTTGTTTTCTCCTGTTTGAGTTATTTATAATGACTGGGAAAGTTTGTGCAATGTTTGGTTGCAATAATTACGATGTATCTAGCTGTTAGAAGTTGTTTTTTTAGTTTTCCGAAGGCTGAAACTATAGCCAAATATCTTAATAGGAACTACAATATTTGCTATAGCCATGTTTACTTGTGTATGGTTTACATCAAATATTCCTTTTCCACTGTTTAAAAATGATAGTGCCTTATTGGAAACAATGATACATATTTCAACATTCAATGTTTTGAAATATTTTTTTTAACCTATGTTTAATAGAATTTTGTTTTTAAATTTTCATTGTATATTTTTAAATATCTTCAAATTCTTATTTTTGCACTCCTCTCATTATGCTGAATGACTTAGTTGTCACTGTAGTATTTCAAGCAGTTTACCAAAATTATTGATTTCAAAAGTTTTATGTTTAATTTTCAACATAAAAATAATGTAAATTAGTTTTAAGTATTTGGTTATGTTAAATAAATTTAATTGAGCTAATTTTTTTTAGTGTTTGGTTGACTTCAATTAGCAACATACTTAATTGTTGTGGTCATTTTTAATTTTGGTTCGGGACAAGTCATATTCAATTTTTAAGTTGTTTTTTTTTTTACTTAAGGCAGTTCTTCGAGGAAATTTTTTTTTCAACTTTCACGGAATATTTATAAAATATGTGATTTACATGTAAGTATGTTAAATATACAACACCTACAGAAACTAAATTACGATTCATGCTGTATTGTAAGTTCAGATTTTGCTTGACTTCATGTCGCACAATTGATTGTTTTTCTCACGCTATTTTAAAACATTTTGTTCCAAGAGGTAATAAAAATTTGAAATATTACAGCAAAATGCATTCATACCTTTGCCGACAAATATTTGGTTTAGTATCTATTTAACTGCAAATTTTAAAAGCACACATCATTTTAACCTTCTACCTTTTTGTAATTTAGGCCTAATCACTGTTATTTAATCTAATAAATTCAAATTTAAAGCTGTGCTTATTATGAGTAATTTTCGCACTCTATTTCTAATCTAAAAAGTTATTGCTCTATAGCATTTAAATATTTCCTACAGTTTTACGTCTCCGCGACGAGATGATTGCGCACACACCTTACACATCAGACAGAGACTGCTGGGAGGAATCATCAAGCATGGCATTTGTTAAGGAACCGTCCCATTATGCGCCTGGAGTGATATAGAGAAATAATGGAAAACCGAAATTAATATGACCGAAACGGGGATGAAAACCGAACTCCTTTTGAGTGCAAGTTCACTCCTAGAAGGGTAAAATATGCACAAGACTTATACAGTTATACATAGATATACTAGGTCCAAATCGTGGTCCCCCCCCCGCCCAAAAAAATCTAAATCCGTTCTTGGCTGCTTACTCACTTATACAGCAGTATTTGTTTTCGGACACCAATAAACAGCAGCTTACCAATAGCCTGGCCTATTAAAACTGCCTGAAAAAAAATTAAATATAGACAAATAAGATAAATATAGCTAAAGGTTAGTTGTTATAAATCAAATTAAAATTCAGTCCAGAGGCAGTTTTTCTAACACTGGAAAGTAAGTCACATTGCACTGATATTCTAGGAAGTTTTCAGTAGTTGTTCTTATAATTCTGAGCTGTATGTTAACAAAAACATGGCATAGAAGTACACAACAATGAAGTCCTTTATTTTTAAAGCATACATTAGTAAATGTGAGGTTTATAGTACCTACTTAATCGACATAATCAGCGCCAATAAAGATAAAACGGGGTGGGAATTTAACAATGGTGGATCATAAGGGTGGCAGACGTGGGAGTATCTCGATTAAAACTACCGACCACCGGCAATGTACGCCACTATCTCTTGTTGGAAATTCCGATGTCCACCCCACCGCAAGTCGAACCCAGATTACCTTGGATGGAGGCTGATTTGTCAATTGCAGAACCACCAAATATTCTTCAGGTGTTAGTACTATAACTGAATTAAATGCACCAATTAAAGTAAATTTATAAAAGCCTAATCAAATTAACATCATAAGAATTTTACAATAAACTAAAGGAAATATTATTTAATGTAAGTACAATATGTATAACATGCATTGAAAAATATTGCACTGTTAAAATGCTATCATTAAAACATTTTCTAAAAAGCTATAACATGTCTACATGTCCGCAACATATTCGCTATTTTCTAACGTATGTTTAATAATAGTTAGATATACTAATTGTACGACCGTAATGCTTTTGCGACACATTCTTTGCCTTTATCACTTCTGACTGACTGGCAGGATTTTATTTATATTAGTACGGCCAGAAAATAAAAATAAATTTTAGCGTTATTGCTTTTACAGGATCACTATGCACGATAGCTGCACTCTCAAGTTTCGACTTCTGAGCATACGTTTTCTTCTTGGGACAGTACGATTGTTTACTTCACCCCATTGTTGTAACAGAACTATTAAGACATCTTAGGCCCATTCTACAATGACACAGATACGGAGACGAATCCCACGGAACAGAGCTTCTACAAGAGCACGCAGACGGAGACGGACCCGCATGGACCAGTTCAGCAATGCTGAGCTCTTCCGTTTATGTTGCTCCGTTCGACCAATATGAGCACGTTATTTTTTCACTGCTTTTCTCAAGCTACGTTTGTGTTTTCATTCCTACAACTGAAAATTGATTTATTTTTGTTAAATTAATATATTTTTATTTGACAGAAACAAAATGGAAACAAGTGTTTGTATTCTTTGCGTGTTTTTCTTCGTGACGAATTTTAACGAACTGCTGATTTTCATGGTTAAAATATTTACTATATATATGACAAGATGGAGAAAAACTTTAAAAGGAAATGTTTAAACGTAAGGCGAGGATAGTTATGCCTTCCATTATATCGGAATTCCTTTCCAAATGGCTATTTCTATATTTCCAGATATACTACCGTACATATAATACAAGGATTTAGAAAGTAATTAATTTGATACTCTTAGTTTTATGTGACGTCACGCTTGCTATTTACTGGCTGTTTTTCTTACGGGTCTGTGTAATTGTAGAAAGAGAAAAATACGGACGGAACGGAACAACGATCCGTTTTCGTTTTCGGTCCCGTCTGTTCTGTTACCGTTGCATTGTAGAACAGGCCTTACTAGAAAAACGTAACGATTTTTCACTATACGCACAGTAATTACTGCATCACGGCAACGTATATTTATGGCAAACCCAATAGAATATCTGACCTACGCTTTCGAACTGAACATACATATATTTAGTTTACATAAATATTCACACTGTCGACTACGAAGTTGTCACGTTTTGTGTTCTGGACTTTCCGGCGCTCTTCGTTGACTTGGAAAAGAACAGACGAGTAAGTGACAACAGCGCGCCTTCCTTAGCACACTGGCCGCTCCAAGCACCTCCTAGCAGAGCACTCCACGCATTCTAGCGGGCTCTTCGGAAGCAACGTTTACCCTCGCGGTATAGAGAATAGTTTGTTCTTGAGCTCATGCACAAACCAATTACCTTTCTTGAACGCAGTAAACGTACGAACAGGACCTAACTCTAGCTTTATCAGTTTACATACATGCTATTTTACAAATTCGTTGCTACGCTTTAATAAGATAAATTTATAATTAGGTGCATAAAATTTACAGTAGCCAAGTAAATAATATTTAATTTATTATTTATTGCAATCACACTAAATTATATCTATGCTAGGCTCAAGATAAAGCCCCTGGGAATGAAAAAAAACAGCAAAATACGTTCGCTAATTATACTTTAGTAAAATCTGTAACATAAATACGAATGGTGCAAGATAAAATTTTTAGGTATAATATGCTTATTTTTTTATTTTGTTAAACACATTTATATCGCAGTTAAGTACGCATTTGCGGCTAGAACAAGATTTATTCTTAACATGAAAAAATTCAGAAACCCCTGCGATATGTAAGGAATTTATGAAATGTAATTTTCAAGACCCTAAAACGCCCGAATATCTCAACCGCGCCATTTCAGTATTAGCCTTTCGGGAAACCATTGAAAACCGGAATCAATGTTTAAAAGTTTGACATTGTTTGGTACAAATATAAAACTACAACTATTATTGCGTCCAAACCACCTTAATACAATGCATAATTATTTTATGTAGTCATCTTGCAAGACTTAAATGTTTTCCAAGCGTTTGAATAGCTACTTCAGTTATATTTGTACCTCCACAGTGCACAATGAAACTTAGGCATGGGGGATAATAATGATACATGGAAGTGAGTTTAAATGCTATAGTGAAATGATAACGAAGCAGTAACTGAGGAGACAGATCGAGAGGAATGATTTTATAAATCACTATTGCGATCACCAAGTATCCGGGGCTACTAATTTTCGCTAACAATTCATATAACTGACAATTATAATTTATTTTAATTAATTGTGCCACTTTACAACTACAGATAAGATTCTAAACTTTGCTGCTTTCGTTATAAATAAAATAAGTTTCCAAATACTGCGTTTAGGTTCCTGGCTGGTAGGCAACACGCTTGGGATTCAGCGCTGTGGTCAAATACGGATTCGGCGTTGTGGTCAAGTATGGATTCGGCGTTATGGTCAATTTGGATTTCGGCGTTATCGTCAACTTTGAATTCGGCGTTATTGTCAATTACCGATTCGGCGTTATGGTATTCGGCGTTGTGGTATTTCGGCGTTAAGGTACTTTTAAGAAACACACATAAATTCATTAAGTTGTTTTCAGTTTGCTCATGTGGCACTCCCGAAGCAACATTTTTCGGCGTTGTGGTCATTCGGCGTTGTGGTCATTCGGCGTTGTGGTACACAGCAGTTTTCGGGTCGTCGGCGTTGTGGTCAATTTGGAATTCGGCGTTATGGTATTCGGCGTTATTGTACGTTCGGCGTTGTGGTATTTCGGCGTTGTGGTAACGACCCGGGATGACTGAATGAAAATAAAATCAAAATATTATGTTGAACATGTTGGTATGAAACGTATTGCGTTATAGCAAAATACACGCGAATTGATTTTCATCCGAATTGTGTGCGGAGATACGGAGCAAAAATACACCAAGACGCGAAAAGTGAGAGTTCGTAAAATTTAGAAGGGACTCTCGTACTCCCATGGTCTACTTTCTGCTTTCCCCTTCGTCCAGTTCGCGATCACGGGACCGGAAGCGGCGCTTTGATGTGGCTTCCGGCGTCGCGCTGCGTCGACGCGAAACCCCCCGGAGCGCGCCGCGGCGGCCCGAATTATGTTAATTACTGTTTGCTTGCCCCCTCCCCCTTTTCCAGGCTTCTATCATCAGTCCTCCCCTCCCTCCCTTCCCTCTGTTACACCCCTAACCCACCCCGCTCACCCATCGCCAACGGTCCACCTAGCCGCCGGGGCATATCAAGAACTCAAACACGCAAATATTTGCGAATCAAACAGACGCGATCTGCTCGGTCCGAACGTTATTACCCTGGCCTGGGAGGCTGTGGGAACAGCTCGCTGGAGCGAATCCATCGTGCGTGGAAGAGAGGGGCTGGAGGCTGGGCGAAAACGCGCAGTGTCTTAGCGGCCCGCGCAAACACAGACACGTACTTCAGGGCGTTCCGCGTGTGTTCTCTTTCATGGCCTTCCACAAACGGAAACTTCCCTTTTTTAATATTTTTTGAAGTGAAAACTTCTATAGGAAGGTTTGGATAGGGAGTGAATTCATGTAAGTCGTCATCGACATTGACACGTGAGGTGTTAATTTTTTTTATATTTCAAGGATAAAACTTAATTTATTCTTTTTTTAAAGATGCAAGTTTTTAATTTTATCTTTATTTCTCAAGGAAAAATTATCGTTATTGTGTGGTACATCTTCAGCCTCGTTGAGCAATTTTTGCTAGGTGCAAAACTTACGGGTTCGCGTCACCGACATGCTAGCGACGTGTTACGCCAGACTGGCGAATCGCAGCGGCCTGTGTACATGTATACGCATATATACACTAATATATTGTATGTACTCGACTGTATCATGTGCGTGTTGGACTCTTTTTACATGCTTTATATTAGCTTCACCTTTATGTTTGTCTGTCCGTCTGTAACTCTGTCTGTCCGTCTGTAACTCTTTCGACTAAGAGTGAGTGACTCATCACTGTAAAATGTCCCACCCATTTCATTACGATCGTTAGCCGAGCGGTCTAAGGCGCGCGACTTCTGTGACGTCAGCTTTAGGAATCAACGATCGTGGGTTCTACTCCCGGCCACGCCGAAAAAAAAATGTTTTTTTTTCCCCCGGTAAATTCTAATATTATATCCATACATCTAACTGCAAATGATTCGTAGAGACTTTACCCTTTCATTGTGACGTTGCAACTCCAAATAGTTATCTCAGATGGTAATAGGTAGTGTCGGTAACTCATTTCCCTATGATAATTATACATAAATATAGTTTAAAAAACTAAACAAACATGCTTTTAAAGAATATCAAACTAAAAAGTTAAAAATAAATATAGTTTAAAAAACTAAAAAACATGCTTTTAAAGAATATCAAACTAAAAAGTTAAAAATAAATATAGTTTAAAAAACTAAAGAAACATGCTTTTAAAGATTATCAAACTAAAAAGTAAAAAATAATTTTAAAATTAAATTTATGACAATAGTATTTAAGCAATACTAGTACAAATGAGAAAAAAGCATGGGGCGCTTAATATTCAAAAAATTTGCCACAAAGCGCCTCACGCTTTTTTCTCATTTATACTAGTATTGCTTATATACTATTGTCATAAATTTAATTTTAAAAATATTGTTTACTTTTTAGTTTGATAATCTTTAAAAGCATGTTTCTTTAGTTTTTTAAACTATATTTATTTTGTATTGGTAAAATCTTGTGAGCTCGCATCACCGACATGCTGTAGTAGCAGTAAGTGAAGTTAATTTGACCACGTGAATACATGACCTAGGTCTGACATCACTGGTAAGTCATAGCTAGGTAATGAATTTTTACGTAATTTTTACATACCACTGACATCTGTTGTGACTAAAAAATGATGTAAGGATGAATTATATCATGCTGACATCGTACTGATAAAATACCAAAATCATTTTTTTTTACGTACATTTGACGTATAAATGATGTCATATTACACATTTAAAAACAAAGTTTTAAGTTTTCACTTCTGTTGACAGTCCTCATGACTGGCTATATATGTTTTTTATGTGTTAAACATCTAAGCTTTCTGTATACGGCATTTGGTAGGAGTTATCTCGCAATTCTATGTAAGGTTGTTATGTTCTGTACATAGGTACATGAATTGTTTCAACTGTCTCGTCGTTATCAGCTCACTGTGATCGTCTGTGCTGTAATTTTTTTTCTGACTTAATTCATTCCAAATAAATTATCTGTTCAGTACAAACATGTAACATTTGGTATCAGCTTATATTGTCTAGTTTTCCAAGTTTTTATGTGTATTAAACTTTTACTGTCCATTCTTGAGGCTTCTTTCTGTGCGAACCAGCGTAAACCAGCATCTGCGGAATGTTCATGAAATTATTTTCAGTCGCCAATGGGTTTTGGAATGCTGCTTAAAAAAAAGACACGGAATATTTTTGAAGTTACTTATACGTAAAAGTTTTGAAAAAAAATTATGAGAGTGAATTTTTACGATGCGCGCGAATCATGAATTGAAATGTTTACTGGAAGATGGCGGACCCGCGTGTAGCAACTTAAACCCGTATATGACCACTTTCGCAAAAATTAGGGTACATACCTAACGTATTGGTGTGCCAAATTTAACTTTATGATAGTAAAATTACAAAGGAATATATTTGGTAACATAAAATAGATGTACTAAAAATAATCTCAAGTTTTCAAAAACCTAAGTAATCTGGCCATACAATGATTATATTAAATATTCTCCTCGAAATGTGTAAACGGGACCAGTGACAAAAAGGTTAAGCGCGCGCTTCCTTTGTTTATCGCGAGGGGCGTTATTATTAATGAATTATAAATAAAATTTTGTGGCCGGGGCCACAATTGCATATCATTTTGAGCACTGGAAGACATAAAAACAAAAATATTCTCGACGGATTTTAATCTCTGGTTTTCATTGCTTCTCTTCCACTCGATTGGAACAACCATCGATTTGACTTTTCAATCATATTTTCGTCGTTTGAATTATTAATATTATGTAATTTAACGATCGTACACCGATTTTCAGCACAATCGGTACGGTTATTTAAAAGTAATGTTGAATATTCAAATACGTTTGTTATTAAATTCTATGTTTAATTTCACGACGAACAAACTTCGTCGTTAAATGTGTAATTGCGAAAAAGCGTAAAACATTCTCAACGATCTTGAAGTGAGTATAAACATGGCGGCCGACTAGCAGCCGACTATATATTTTTAATTTCCCGCCTACCACTATAAGAAATAAACATGGCGGACTACATACGTTTTCAAAACTTCCACAACACAAAACAAATTTTTTATAAATACATATACCATCTGAAACAATACTTTTAAATATGTATGGCCTTGTGGCCGTGTGGTTAGCATTGCTGACTACCAATCTAAAGAATGACGAATCGAATGCCAGCCACTGCGATACCTTAATTTTTGTACTTGTAAATATAAATACGGCGAGCGCGAAACTACAAAAGTAATAAATATATTTGAATTAATGAATGCAAATAAAAGTAAGTTTATCAATTAAATTGTAGAATTCATTCCACTCCATCTTTGTATCCATACAAAATAGTGATAATTTAATAAAAATGATTCAATTTTATTCATGAAAGTATGCAGAGGTAGATTTTATTATACAAATGATAAAAAATTTTTAAAAAAAATATTTCTCAAAGAATATAATATTTTCAGTGTTGTTAAAAGTACTCGGAAAAAGTAATTGGGCTCAATTACAATTACTGTGGTGATAATGTAACTAATTACAAGTAAAAATTACTTTATATAGAAGTAATCAGTAAAATTACAATTACAATTACAATTACTTTCCGCTACCATTTTAAAACTAACCTACGATTCAATTTTTTTTACACTTTGTTACGTTAATAAACATACATACATATATGTTTTGTTAAAAAAAGATTTCATGTAATGATTAAATTTATTATCTTTAATTAATTGAATAATATTTGAGGACAAATTTGCTTGAATAACATCAAAAAACTTCATACAAGTAGCTACTTGTAATAAAAGTAACACTCTTTAAATTTTGAAATTGACCTTACAAAACAATTGCATTTTAAAGTTCTCATCAGAAAGATTCCCTCTCTTGATGGCAAAAACATCTTTACCAACACTAAAAAGACGCTCAACGGGAGCACTTGACGGTAGCGATGTGTTAAATTTTAAAAATGCAGATTTTAGGATAGGGTAATGTTGGAGACACTGCAAGTCACTATGGATCTTCATTTTTGATCATATATGTTGTGCATACGATCGTAGCACTACAAGCGTAAAATTATAAACTTTACTAATACAAAAATTGTATGATCTTGTTCTTAATTGTATTCATTATACTTCCGAGAATAAAAGTAACGGCAAGTAAATATAAAGTATCGATTACCTTAATGTATCGATTACATTTAATGTTATGTATTCCGATTACAAGTACGAATTACATTTTTTAAATGTAATTCGTTACAAGTATAAATTACTTGAAAAGTAATCGTTACAAGTAATCCGATTACTTGTAATTCGTTACTTAACAACACTGAATATTTTTAATGCCTAAATGGTTTGGTTGCAAAAACCTATTACGGCTCAGTCTCAGGCCGAATATGATATTTCATTTTCTTCTGGATCAATCATTTTATCAATGTTTTGTTATGACGTTGTCACGTTAAACTATCGTCCGTAAACCGACTTTACAGACAACCAATTTTATTTTAGTGGTCATACATTACTTTTACACAAATTTCAGCCGAGATGGGCTTGAAACAATTTTCGATAAGATAACAGAGTCTTTCTCACTTGCATTTAGTTTTTCAATGCACTCTAAATAGTAAACTATTTAAATATTTGAATTTTCGAAATAGTTTGCCTGGAATTTTGATAAACCTTCTCCAACTGAATCCAATAGATACAGCAAACCACAAAATAAAGTATAATTTCTGATGTGTATACATAAGTACTCGCACAATTCACGTGCAACATGCAAAAAAAAATTGGCACGAAGAACAAAGGCTACATGCAAATAAATACCTTACATAAGGTTTTAAATCTTAAGTAATTGGTACTGAATACTGTTCCATATAATTATGAAATGCATATTTATATATTGTGAATATTGGTGAGATAAAGTTTGTTTATAAACTTTTTCAAGCGTGCATATATGTAAGTGGGTATTTTGCAGTATGTATAATTTGTTTGCATTATAAATTATTAAATTAATTTTTAATAAATAATTAAAACTAATAAATTTGAATGAACATTCGGTTCATTTATGGATTTTCAATGCTAATTAAAATTTATTATTATTAATATACGAAACTAAATGTTTAATTTTATATACATGTTTACCTTAAAAATTTAATTCTAGGAATTAGAATTTTTTTTTAATTTGATGGAATTAATACTTACCAACCGTATTTTTATTTATCACTCCAGTCCGTTTATTTTTTTATTTCTATTAATTATTTGCAAGTAACACTAAAGTTAGTTTTTTTTTTTTAAATTAAGCTAAAAGGGTATAAATTTCTAGTTTGCGTACATAAGTACTCGCACCAATTTTTTTTATAATCATAATTATCTGTGCCAGAACTGTGTGATGGAAGTGCCAAAAAAAGGAAAGATAAAAGGCAGCGCGGCGGGACTTCAGACGCCGCGACCTGCTGTGATACGAGCCTAAGGGGGAGGGAAGGGTTTAGCTGGAGGGGGGGGGGCAGGAAGGGGGGTCGTGGAAGGGCTGCACAGGATGTGCTGCTCGACGCAGCGGAAATTGCAAGTCGGGTGGCCGCGACGCGCCGCCCATCACCCGAGATGAAATAAAGGGGGGGGGGGGGAGGGGGGAGTTGCTTGTTCAGCGGTTACTTTTTTTTTTTTTTTTTCCCCTTGTGACAAATCCCAGTTTAACTCCAAGAGACGGAGAGAGTTCCGCTAAGAACATCCGCCGCCCGTTCGCTACACGTCGGATCGTTACGAGTTTTAACGAACCCCCTTCCCCCTTTCTTATCGGTAAAAAGAAAAAAAAAGTGAGCTAGCTTTTCAGTACTCGGCCAGGGATGTGTAACATCTAACCTCGGTAACGAGCAAAATTTCACGTTCCCCCCCCCCCCCCCCCCCCACGTTGCAAACACACTTATAAAACGAAACTCGGAAATCTTCAAAATAATGCTGCAAATTGTGTTTTCAACTATACATTTCCTGACGCGAATAACACGTAGTTTACGCACCCGCCGCTAGAATTCGCTGCCGGAGACGTTAAGTTCCAGTACTGAATCGTTCGATTTGCAGAGCGAAATTTTCGAAATATATAAATGAAACGGCTCCGATAAAAGCGTTAAAGACTTGAAAAAAATACTGAACCCCGGAGTTTGGATCTGATTTTCGACAAGGAATGCTATTGAAATACTGCCCCCTTTTTTTTAATTCATTAAAAATTAATACTCTAAAGTTTACTTTTGTATTTGTAAACATTGTTTCGCAACTTCCTTCACAGATGGCAGCACCATGGTTGTTACACATTTCCTTTACTTTACTTCCGCTGCATTTACGAAATTACTCCTACCAAATGCCGTATACCAAGAGTTAAGAAGTTAAAAAAAAATTATGGCCGACCAATTGTGCCGAACTCTGCAGTGTAGTGGGCAGCATGCCAACTCGCTACTCCTGGGGCAGTGGGTTTGAGTCCCGACACAGGCAGGGATTCGTCGGCAGCCTAGATTACCAAAGCGTCGCCAACTACGGGACTGAATTACGCGCCCAGTCGCTACCCGACTGGTTGAGGGTCAACAAATTTTAGTCAGCTTTTCGTAACGTGGAATCATCTTAAATCAACTTATTCATCATGCGAACCAATATAAAATCGTAAATCGGAAAAAAAATTACATACGCTTAAGGACAATAACTGTGGCAGCCATACTATTTAGTAGATTGCTCTTTAGAGTTAAATGCTCCCAAATAACACACAAATTTAATTACTACGTTGTTTCTACATGTTGAACCTGGGTCATGTTATGGTTGGATACTTTAACTTAATTAAGTATCCATTAATTCACATACGGTGTTCAGTTTAGGAACATTATTATTAGTAACTTTATTGCTATAAAATTAATTTTGGTAAAGATCGCAATCCCCCCGAATCCAATAAACTTCTTTAATTTATGTGCTCAATGAAATTAATTTTCACGAAAAAACTTGTTTATAATGGAAAAACTTTAAATATATTATTTGGTTTTTAAAAATAAAACAAAATATAGAAGTTAATTTTTGGGTAGATAGAATGTTTTCCAAACACAATGTCTCTAAAATAAATTAACATTTCCAAAATCACTTAGTTAGAGGTCTGTTTAATTAAATAACAACGATCTTTAAGTAAAATTACAGCATAAAAATTAAATATGATAAATTTTTTGTCGTAAAGTATTTTAAGATTTTTTCCCTCTCTTTTTAAGCTTAAAAATGTATTTACATCGTTTTGTTGTTTTGTGTATTTCCTAGTGTCATTAATATTTGGTAAGTGTTTGGTCTTAATGATACAAACTGATAATTCAAATAATAAACAACATATAATTTCTAAGGCTCTGAATGAAGTTACATGCTGAGCAGAAATTTTACTAAATTTAATTAAAAATATATCTAAATAATATGTAACCTACCCTTTTTTTATTTTATGTAGGGCCTACTCTGTAATTTTCTTAGTCAGTTTTATAAGGGAATAAAAATAATCTACAGGCAAATTAAAAAAATTATATGTAACAAAATTACTTACAAAGTGACATAATATTTTATGAAATGAAACGAAATTTCACTTGAAATGAAAGTCGGTGCCTGCCACAGCTTTCTGTGTTCAAGGGACACGAAAAAAAAAAATACCGGACAGGAGATAATTTATATTACATGTCTATTTCCGTTGAGGTGGGTTAAAACTTTTTTTTAATATTAATTTTGGGGCGAAAAACAGTCCAATATTTCAACTTAGTTGTTTTCGACTTCATACTCTTTTATTTAGTTTTTTTTTCATATGCATGGTACCGTAGTAAATTAAACGTCACTTGTGCTGTAAATTAAATCTCCGTTTTCTGTTGCAATATTAAAAAAAAAAAGTTGCAGAGTATTACAAAGTGAATATCCAACGCTTAAAAAGAAAAAAAAAAGGAAAGGTTTTTTTTTTCAAGTCGCAGTTCCTTTGAAGAAGAATTGTTATAAAAGACGCAACGCGCGCACATCGTAGTCAAGGAACAAAAGTTTTGTTTTTGTTTTATTCCTGGCGTTTCACTTTTTACAAATAATAATAATAATAATAATAATAATAATAATAATAAGAGGAAAATGTTTGAAACACTGATAGTCAATTAGTTCCAGTCGGATGAATTTTGTATGTGTGTCTCCCGTCTCTGCTTTGTGTTCGTGCACAATTCCAGGGAAACCCCCCCCCCCCCCCCCACCACCAACCCACCCCCCGGCTCGTCCAGGAACTGATATAACGCACGCTCGGACGGCGATACCTGGCTATATTGGCCGCGCGCGCGGCGCACACAGCTAGCTTCCTCACTCGCCCACGCGGGGCGCTGCTCTTTGAAGTGAGGAAAAGGGGGCGGGGGAAAGGTGGTGCAAATAACGGAGAAAGGGAGGGAGCGGGAGAAAAATTCGTGTGAGTGTGTGTGAGAGAGAGGGGAGGAGTGTAGAGGGACACACACGCGTCACTCGCCTCAAACGAACGGTGAAATACATATCAGTTCCTCCCCCGCTTTCAGTTTACTGCCCCGGGAAGGAGGGAGGGGGAGGGGGGGGGTTAAATATGCCAAGGAAAGGGCTTCCTATTTAAAAGTTAACAGGCCACGCCGAGTTGCGAAACGGGCTCGCTTGCCCCCCCCCCCCCCCTCCTCACCTTGCGGGTGTCATCGAGATGGCTTCCGCAGGAGCGGAGCTACGAGAACAACCCCTTAAATAATAGTAATAATAATAATATTTACGGCCGGTCTGAAAAAATAACAAGAAAATAAAAAAAAAAAGCTTCATGGGGCAAACATCTGCAGGTGTGCCAGAAGGCAGACATACTCGCGCTAACTTCCTCTTTCATCGACGGGGGGGTTGCGGTCCGCACCCGGAGGCTGTCCGGGGAACAGGGGTGGTCCGGGGTGTGTCCGTCCGTGTCCGCCGAGCACCTGCGGAGCTTCGGCGGCCGAAGCCTCGCCGCAGCCGCCCCCGAGCGCGCTTTGGCGGGGGCGGGGGCGGGGGCGGGGTGGACCCACAGCCCCTCGCGCGCGGCCGCCGCCGCTGCTGCTTGCTGTCTGAAAGGGAAGCCCCGGCAGCGCCAACCCGGACACAGAGCCAACTACGGCCAACGCACGTCTGTTCACAAACCGAGCTAGCCGTCAGGAGCCCGTTGCCAGCCGAAACGTGCGCGCCCTTTTTTTTTCCGGGGGGGGAACTTGTAAGCCATCTCCCGGGAACGTATAGAACAAACGCAGCACGATCTCAAGTTTAATTTGTTGATGTGAAACAACGTGTTCTTTTTTGGAAATGCGCCATTCGGAGGTTGTTACACTTTTATGTCACAAGGAAATCGCAATAACGGCAAAAAAAAAAGTTGAATACGCAAGCACTTGGAAGACAGTCAAAAAAATGCAACCGGTGTTAAAAGTTAAATGCGAAGACCGCAAAGAGAATTCCGTGTAAGGAATTAAAAAAAAAAAAGAATATCACAGCACAGTCGAACACAGTGGTCCGACAACGACGAGACGGTTGGAGCAAGAATTGTAAATAAAAGACAAAAAATCTTATCTTGGACAACACAGCGACGTACAGGCGAACCCAATCACGTGATTTAAAGAGATTTTCCGGACAAGACAACGACGAGAGCACAGGCGGAAACAGTAGGCTCAATTAAAAAAAAAAAAAACAGTCGCGACGTTTCGGGAACTGAGATCTCTTCCTGTCACCAGACACAAACAGACTGTTGTCAAAAATATTTTAAGATAAAGGAAATTCAGAGTAATAATTTAGTCAGTAGACAAAAAAAAATCAAATTAGGAACTATCAAGGAACCCAAATACGTATCTCGCGTTTATTAGAAAAAGTTTTTAAGTCCAGTTTCTTGAAATGGGGTGTTATTCATATTTAGGGTAAAAAAATTGTTTTTGCTAAGAGCTGAGCAAATGCATTATGGCTATTTTACATCTTAATGAATTTAGCTGGTACTGATTGTCTCTTCGTTCATAGCAAAATACTTGCACCTATTTCTGTTAATTACCAACCGTTATTTTTTCAGTAAATCCCAGATACACATTAAGCAATCGAACAACTCTAGACATATAACAAAAACTACACCATTAGAATCAAAGACGACACAAAGATAGCGAAAGAAAACACACCGCTTTGAAGACAAGCAGAAACTGCACATCCTTTCAATATTTTGTTCGTAAGGGTAGTAAGAAAATTTAAATACGTGTAAACACCGACCTTATGGCACGATTGCTTCCTCCAAACTCGCGGTATAACTATACAAGTCGGCAGACACGTAATCATTAAATTCATAAACCTGAGGATGAATTGACATTTGTCTTGACACACGAAACTACGTAATTTATTTTACAACCATAGATAAACTATTTCCGTTAGCTATACGGCTAGTGTACCTACAGTTATTCATCGAGCACTATATTATTTTCTAAGAGCTTCCTGTAATTTTTATAGCCGTCGAGGTTGCTTCCGTTAGTTGATACAAGACATGGAGAAATAAATCCTCCAGAGTTTCAGAAACACCGACGTTGAAGTTTATTTATTTTGAAAACCTCTACCTTCAGAAAATAATTTAACCAGCATTTTCTCCCTTCCGAGTAATGTTTACGTAGAGAAATTTGTGTTTGCTGAAGATATGAAATTTTGTTCTTTATATCGTTACGTTCAATAACAAGATGATTTTTTTTTCTTTTTCCTTTTCATCTCCGACTCTTGCTCAAATTATTCGCCTTATGGAATAACCGCAAAACCACGGAGATCAGATATTGAAATTGGCTAATATTTCCAGTCCTTTGTCTGACGGATGCGGTCCCTCAAGGCCTCGTGGATGAGACGTAAGGGGCGTGGGATGATGAGAAGGGGTGAAGGAGGGGGAGGAGTAGCGAGGAGAAATTGCTCTACGACCGCAAGGAATGTTTCATTTCGTTATCTCAAATCAACTCCAATAACTTTGGACTTGTTTGAGGGCTGCGCGCTGGAGGGGAACGTCAAGGATAAAAGAGAAAAAAAAAGAAATACAAATATAGGATTATTTGCATCCACCCTGACGTGGTCGAGCAACACGGTTATGAAATTTGCCCCTTGTAACATGTAACTATCCTTACTGAAACCATGTATCCGGGAACAGTACGCGTGAGTACATGTTAAACGCGGTAAAAAAAAAAAAAAAATAAATAAATAAAAAAAAAATACGATTTCCAAAAAAATTCTTTGAAAATATATAATATTATCTTCAATGTTCATTGTTTTGATATTTTTTTTTCACTTTAAAGTTTTAAAGTGTAGCTAATGCAATCCTTAAAAATAAGTTTAAAGAGATTTTGGACAACCCGCCACGAGGTAAACAAATATGTCTTACTTGCAGCTCCTTAAATGTGTTAGTGTCTCTGGTAAATATTAAAATTTAAAAAAAAAACGTAGCTTGGTAAGTGTGTATTTTTTTTCCATCGAGATAGATACTGATAATTTTTTTTACTTCCCAAATAATTAGAGGATAAATAAATATATATTTTATATGTCGCTTGATTTAATCTGGTCTTTTGTAACGATAAACGTTTTTCATCTCATACTTCTCGGTGTGGATGACGAGAATAAGAATATTGTCTAACAATTAAGTCTTAAGCATGTATCTAATTAATAAATGTTTTTATGGCGTAACGAGGAGATGAAACATCTTAGAGACGTATAATTCAGTACAAACATTCCCTAAATGATTTTTTTAAAATTAGATTTATGTTTCTTAAAATTTAAATTTCATGATTGTCTCCACTTCTAAACAAAACCAAATTACGATTGTAGTTAAATTATATACACCTCGAAGTCGTGAAAAAAAAAAATTAAGTCAATCCTGAATTTCTAAAAATAAAATTATAAATTTAAATTTTTTAGTAATTTTTAAGTTATTTTTTTTAAACCTTCCCTCCGTCACCGTGCGTTATTCTATATTAAAGTGCATCCGCACATTTACAACCGGAAGGTTTTAAAACAATTATAGAATATAAAAGAGATGCCTGGCCTTCTTTTAAAACAAGAATGGTCAACTTTATTAGAAACCATTCTATAACATTTTTTTATTTAAAATCTCATGCATGTAAATGCAATATAAATATTTCGGTTTGCTTTCGATGAAACGCTAGTATGGCCGTCAGTTATAATTATATAGATGTTAGCCATGCTAAAAATTGAAAAAAGAAAGACGTAATAACTAGAGACCTGCAAAAATTCGCGGATTCATTAACCTGTAGGATATACTCCACATTCCTTTAAATAATCGCGGAAATGACACCTGTTCATTGGCTACTGACACGTGAGACGTCTCAACTAGGCTGTCCGTAATTCGGCACTTTCTTGGTTTAGTGTTTCCCATTGGCTCACAGTTCCCCGGATAAAATGTGGGCCAATCGCAGAAGCGGTACCGAAGGTATAGTTGTTTTGATGCTAGCCTATCACGAAATGAATCAGCGAATTTTGCATGTCTCTAGATTACTAATAACAGGTGAAATCACACATGTGAAAGTGTACCCAAGTAGGTTAATATTTTTTGGAGCTTAGTTCTATAAGGTTTCCGTTTTGCTCTACTCCGTGTGGAACGACACGACGAAATCGTAAATAGAATCTACTTCTTGCGGGCCCCATCGGGTCTCATATTTTGTCGTTATGACGTCACCGCGACCGTAGGCTCGTCGGGCCTGTCATGTCTTCGTGTCGTGACCGTCATAACATTGTGATTCCAGTTTCAGACATAAAACCTTGTAAACATAGAATGAACATCTCCTTGGAATATTTTTAACTGTTCCTGCTGCCTTTTGTGGTTGTCCTTTTCTCTCTCTCTCTCTCTCTCTCTCTCACTCTCTCTCTGTTATGAGGTGCGTTAGTACTTCATGTACCTAAATAGACGTCGAACAACATCACAAGCTTCTACCATCAATGCGTTGTGTTTCATTATTTTATTTCGTTGCCGCAGCGTCCTGTTTAATTTTTTTTGCCTTCGTCTGTAGCAATACTTTGTTTTAATTAATTCTATTGTTCGTATGGCACAGCAGGAAAAAAAAATAATGTTATCGCAAGGAACATAAAAAGTTTGGAAGGATTGTTTATGTTTTCAACAAGACTTAAAAAATGTAGCATAGAAAAGCGCATTTACTTTTGTGGTAAATATTTAAAAAATATATATTTTACAAACAGGAGGTATCTATAAAATGGTAACATATTAAAAAATTGGCTTACAATTTTTTTGTTATTTTCCATTACGAAATGTAAAACACTGTCATCTCGTACATACATCATTAACAAATTATAGTTATAACTCAATTATTTTAATATGAAAATTTCAATTAACTAATTAGCGTGATATAATTTATTTTAGAGTGCGTGGCGATGTTTTTTGTAATAATAAATCCTTTTAACATCTTTAAAAAGTCACTGCCCGAATCAAGCTGGCATTGCAAGGCTTATATATAAGTAGTAATAACATATAGAAAATATAATAATTAAAAATACCAAAAAAATGCTGACTAGAAAATCACTGACCAGCCATAAAATCATTAACGGCGAATGAAATTTGCTGTTAAAAACTAAGACACATTTTTAACAGAATAAAAAAAATTCTTGCACAGTGCAATATTATTAGATTATTGACATAAACAATATGATAAGGATGGGAAACAAAGAAAACAACACCTTGGCTGGAAAATCAAGCGGAACAAATCAATAATTATATGTAAACTGAACATAACTCAATGCTGCGATAGTACTATCAATTCAAATAATTTCCTTTAAAAATAGCCTAATATGGTATGGTTTTATTTTTAAATAATTTTTTTCCATCATTAATTTGAGACAGTTATCAATCAATATTTCAATATTTTTCACTTGCGCAAATAGTTTTCAAGCGATTGTATGAAAATAAACGATATTTGTTTTCCTTACTCGAAACATAACAATAGAACCCTTTCAACATCTGTCCGGAGGTGAGCTACTGCCTAGGTGCTCTGCGGAGCATTAGAGCTGAGTAGCGGGAGACCCCTTGAATGTAGGCAACACTCCGTACTGCTTGTACGACGTATTGCCTGCTCACAGGCGCTCTCGCGCCGCGCTGAAGTGTCGCTCCCCGGCATTTCAATGGCGTCAGTCGCGCGCTTCAAGAGGAGGATCGCGCACGCTTCGTTAGCCGTGCTTTTGCCGCGGCTCATGTGTTCTAGCTTACGGATTCCGTGAAAGTGGCAACACGTCGCACCTTTTTTTTTTATTCATTCCAAAATGCAAAGCTTCTGATTTATTTTTAATGAAGTACAGTACACACCTTTCTTTATTACTATATGAGATCAACTGCCAGGTTTATCACAAAAAAAAGGTTTGAATGTGTGTATATATATATATAAGAATAAAAAACATATTATATGAAGGTATAAAATATTTTTTTATTACATTTAACACACTATTACAGGTTTTCATTTTTGTACTTGAAGTAATTTTTTTAAAATCTATGATGCAAGGAACGTTTTAACTGAGGGTTTAAATCACCTCCCAAGTTGAGCAATGTAATTTTTATTTCAATACTTTTAGTGTATGCATTTCTTTGCATTTAATGATCGAAATATTGAACGTTTATTTCTAACTGCAAGAATTCAGACAAAATACTTGCATTTAACATTTTTTTTTACTAAATACGTAATGGCCACGCTCTTCAATGCATACAATTTTGACTAATATTTTTTTTTCATTTATAAATATATATAATTTAATTTATATCGGCGCAAAGGAAAAAAAAAACAAACAAATAATTAAAAATGGTAGGTGAAACCAAGACGAAAGCTGATTTCCCGCAAAAAGAATTTCGATCTTGCAAACATGTGGAGAACCAGCGGTACAGCTGCAACTGAAGGCTAAGTCACGACAGTGCCTATCACGGTACGTACTCTCGCACACCCTGTACACACAGCCCGTGCCGCGCCAACAGCTGGCTCCTCTCTTGCGCCCCGCGGGGATGGATGGTGGAGTGAGGAAGGGGAGGGGGGCAGATTCCCGCTCCATTGATTTTCTCGCAGGATGCGGCGGAGGGGCCGGCAAGTTAATTACTGGTAAAATATCTTTGTTTATTAACTCGCGGTGCGCGCGAGGGAGAAAAGTAGGCTGGGGCGCGTTGGGGAGATGGTTGGGGAGGGGACGTGGGTGAAAGAGGATGTCTGGTGGGAGGGAATGCTTGGCATGCGGGGGGCGTTAACTTTCAGAAGCAAACTCCGCGTGGTGCCAGCCACTCTATCTCCCCATATCTCTCTTTCTCTCTCTGCAGTTGAGATCACTTTACAATGCTCATATACGTAACACGAGTATTAATCATCACTCGTTAGAAAAATAATAGTTACTGAATCTTTAGTTGCGTTGTTGATGGTTGAAGAACATGAAATATTTTATGGTTTTTTAGAAACGAAAATTTTAATGTACAATTCTCCCTGGTTTGCATGTGGAAATATATACATGTGTGTGAGCGATTCTTTCAGTACCCTTTCTTGGATTTGTGAAAATAATGTGTTTTCAAAAGTATTTAAACCTGAAAATATTAAATTCCTATATACTTAAAAGGCTTCATAAAAAAGTGTGTAATTTTTAATTGACGTATCGGCAGCCACGGGGCCTCGCTACGTCTAATTGCTCGATGACACCACAATTGCAAAAGGAGCCAACATGACTTACAATAGCAATGAAGTAAAACCAATCTCTTCCTGATCAATACACTTCCCGCTACGACCCGAGCGTTACACTTCGTTACGCTCTGATGATGTCTGTATCTCAACTACTACTGCTTGTAAAATAGTCACACTTAAAAAGAAAAACACGAATAAACAACCGAAATAAGCAACTACTATTATTATCAATATTTTTTTTTCAGTAAGCGTTGCAATATTGTAGTACGTTATATTTTGAATTTTTTTCCCCCCTGTTTACAAGTTACATTTACTTAACTTCAAATTTTCATACATGGGCGTGACGTGATTGTCTTTCGTTACCTTTAACGAAAAAAAAAAAAAAAAAGATCTATGTGCAATTGTTGTGTCAGCGCCATGCCTTCTCCGCACGATCTTACAGCCAAGGAAGAGATAATGCAGCCGTGATCGAGCTGTTGGCTATAACACAAAACTCAATTAAAAGCGGATGTTTGACGAGTTATTATAAACTTCCATCGCCGGAGTTTACACCTCCGACGGCTTCGGGATTTTCGAAGTAACGACTAAGCCGCACACACTCAAGAGACCCCCAAAGCCTCGTGAGCTTCCATCAATCGCTGAGCACAATTGTTGTACCGCGCAGAAGGGGGGGGGGGGAAAGGGTATTTTCGCAGGGAGTGAGCTCTGGCTGGTGGGATCCAGCCGCCCCAAACTGGTTCGTGCTTTGTGCTCGCGTTACTAGGAGACGAGATCACAAGAGGTGCGCGCTGCCAGTTACTAGGGACAACCACTTGCCAATTTGTGTGGGGAAGGAGGGGGGGGGACGTACGTTTCTGTTTCCCCAGCTTTGCCCAAGATCCCTCCCGCAAACACACAGCCACTTCCTGCTTTGCACTCACTTCCTCCAATCCCCCCTCCCCCTTCCCCACAACCGAAGGCACACACCAAACTCAACAACAACCACCCACCCCTCGTTTTTTTTTTTTTTACAGTCTGCCGGATTAACTCGAATCTGCTTTCCCGTCGACGACCAGATTTCTCGTTACCGCCCCTCCCCGCGTCCATTCAATCAACAAATTGTGTTCCAAAGAACCATATTCCAAGGTGCTTCTTTGACGTGAATTCGATGAAATGTTTGTTTCGTTCGTTTGGCGACACGAAAACAGGATACAATGAAACGCCCACTACGGCCGAACCATGTAAACACTTGAGGGTAATAATAGATAATGCGTAATAGGCGCGACCAGCGCTCAGTCGCAAGCGAGCTAAAAACCAAAATACTTGAGTGATTTTCTCCAAACAAATGTTATTCTTTAATTTAGAGTGTATACTACATTCTGCAAAAAAAAAAAAAAAAAAAAGTACTTCAATATTTCGTGTAAAATTATTTTTTTTTTACGCAAGCAGCAAGAAAATAATGCCCAAAACCAAAAGTGAATAAATCGAAGAAGCAACGAGTGACACCCATTTCTACCCGGCCACCCAGACTTTCCGATGCGGAGAGATGTCGGCTGTATTGATTAAGAAAGAAAGAAACCCAGGGAAATGCAACGGAGCGCGCGACTAAATACGATGCCTCGAGCTGCAGCCGTCTACATAGGCCCAACTTGACGATAACGCATCGAATATAAAGTCATTGAACAGGGACGACCCAGAGGAAACATATTTATTCCATACATTCCTTAAAAAAAAATTCCTCACTATCCTGTTTGGAACTTGAATAGAATTCACGAGAAAAACCTAGTGGCAGTTCTACCCATCATATTTTTTTTTGAAAGAGCTTCATGACCTTCATGCTCGACCTAGGCAACGTGGAGATATAACTGTTACTATATCATTAATGATCTTTTTTATTAATATTGTTACGAACGCAGACAGGACCGCGACGCGCGCCAGGTTCGGAGCTGGCTGGCGGTACCGCACGGCCACTGAAGCCACGCGCCGTCCACTGACGTAAGGCATGCCACGTGTGCCTCGTCGGATTGCAAGGGACTTCGCTACCACCTCCCTCCCCCCCCCCCCTTCCGAATCCCTCCCACAGTCACGCCTCAGGTCATTATCAACGACCTGTTTACCGGCCTGGGAATTCTGCGGTTGTCCCGAGGCCGCCACGTGGAGTGGCGTGAATAAACACCGCCTTTCTGGACGTTTCCGGGCCTTGGGGTCGGCCCCAAAGTGACGCTACATTTCGAACCCCGATAGTCGGTTCCAGAAAGTCTGCCATGGGTATAAAAGCAGCGATGCCGACCTCCGCGAGAGTCCCGAGCGAAGAGCGAAGAGCGGAGCAGCGGAGAGAGTGTCTCCCCCCTCGGGGAGTGATACTAGCGATACCCGTGCGATCAGCGAGACGTGAAGAGAGCAAGTGGCCGTTGCCGAGCGAATCGGACCTATCGGCAGGCGGGTGAAGGCCTGGTGAGCAAGTCAGGTGCAGCGAACGGTTTTTGATAACTGTGCTAAGGCGCGGCGTGGTTGAGTGTGCGAAAAGGAAGCGAACAGAGGCATACAGAAGAGCGAGCCACTGTCGAGCCAAGCTCCAGTGGAAAGTATAAACGTTTCAATGACCAGTGTAAGACTAATATTTATGGACAGAGATCTTGAGTGCTTTAATTAAATTTATGGTTTAGACATTTTTAATATATAAAACTGAACCAATTAATTGGACTGTACTTTATGGACCCAGTTTTCTCCCCACATTAAACTTGTAACAATATGGATCGTTATTTGTATATTATCTTTCTCCTCTAGAAGCAAATATGTACCTGAAGAAAAAAAATACACCACGAATTTTTTACCAAAAGCAATTCGATAGTGTATATTGTTTGAAAATAAACAATGAGTACAGTGATTCTAGTTATAACTGGCCAGTTACTGACCCTTTCATGAACTGCTTTAAATTATGTCACAAATTTTATGGATAATTTTGAAATATAACTATGCAAAATTGAATTAGTTGTGTAGACAGCTGTTTAAGAGGAGGTGTTTATAAATAGTTTCATTGTCACATTAAGAGAAAATTTAGAGGAATAGATTACATCCGCTTCAGTGAGAAAATCCTGTGCCATTTTTCATCAAATAACCTACTACTGTTTTACATGTGGTGATGGAATGTTTCAGCATTATTGCAAACTACTTTCTTTTTAACAACTGATACACTTAACTTTTTATTGAACCTAAATATGGTTTTCTGTGACGAGAATAAACTTTGCTCATGATTTTCGTTGAACCTGAAAGAAACTTTTTCGAAAATAATGTAAAAGCACATTAGGCCACACACACATATATATATATATAATTTTTAATGAAAATCATGTCAAAATCTGTATGGTCAGACCATTTAGTTTTTGTTAAATTAACACATGATTAGTGGTTAGGTTCACTCGAGTCTTTATCAATTGAAGCGTTACATTTATAATCAAAGAACTTGATCGCTGTAAAACACACTAAAAAAATAGTTCAATAGCATTGTTTTAATTTGTGGGATATAACTGAGCATTATTTTTGTAGTAGATATTCAAAGAATGCAAAAAAAAAAATTTAGCAAAGAGCTACATCTTTGTATTAGACCACATTTATCACACTTCACTCAGATCTTTAGTTCACTCCCATTTCATCTCATTCTAATAATATCACTTTTTTTCTAATGCGTCAAAAGGGTATCCCAAAGTTTTAATTGTGCACCAATTGTGAGGTAAAGTGTTGTTAACAAAAAATAGAGTGACAGCTGACAGTTCAGGGATATTATGCTATTCAGTACATATATCCTTAAACTGTATACTTACTTTGAGAATCAAAAAGAAATTTACAATTTAAAATTAAAAATACGGGTTTTCTATGAACATTACTTCTTGTGCGAAATTTGGAACATCCTATAGAAAAAAAATAAAAGCCAAGCAAAAAAAATAACACGTGAAGCAATCATCGCATCTCAGACCGCTTGGAAGAGAGTCTGGAACGAACTGCCAATAAAATGTAACACCCACCATTTACCGGCGCCAGACTGAGCTGCCAAAAGATGCAATCGTCTGGTCGAACGGTTGAAGGGCGAAAAGATCAGGAAATAACGACAGAAATGAAGCTAATGTGGCACTTACTGCTTCAGGCGAGGATATACTTTCTGAGATGCAGCTTTGCGAAAGCGGTTCACGGTTTCCGTGTGCTTTCATTGGAGCAAAGAAAATTATTCGATGTGTAACATATTAGCTCTCGGTACACGGAATCTGGTCGGGGTAATTTTAAAAATGCGACGGAAGTCAAAGAACGGAAATGTGTAACAAACACTGTGCTGCCATCTGTGGCAGACGACACGAATCAAAGTTCACAAAGACAAAGGGAAACTTTAAAGTTTTAACTTTTGAATTAATTTTAACAAGATTGGCAGTATTTTAACAAAATAACTGTTCAAAAATCAGGTCCCAAACCGGGATTTAGTAATTATGTCAGGCCATTTTTTTTTTTCGCTTTCATCGGTATAACGTTTCATTATACAGGTATATGTTAAATCAAAATTATTCAAAAGTTGACGTAGGAGCTCCGGCGGCGAGTTCTAACGGCAGTTGCGAAAACTACGTTTGATTCTCGTCGAGAAATTAAGTTGGAAATACAATTTGAGTACATATTTATCATGCTCAGCATTATTTCAAAGAATTCTCCGTTATATTTCGAGTGAGAGTTTTGTGTTGTAAGTGTATTTGCAACATGAGAAACACGGATTTACGTGTTACCCGAAGTTGCATGTTACAAATCACTTGTGAGAATTGAAAGACTCGCTCACAACCATTTTATTATTATTATTATTATTATTTTAGTATTGGCACTGCAGAATCAAAAAAAAATATTAATATTGTCTAAGATGTACTTATATTTCAATGTATAGTACAAATTATATATTTTACGATTTGTTGTAAGCTTTTGGACATACGCAATTGCTAAGTACATGTATGTCTATAGAAGAAAACTACAAAAAACACAAAAGACAAAAACACAAATTAAGCAAAAAATTGCTGTTGTCAAAATGATATAAACACCACATAATATTCCATAACAGGAATATGGCCAACAAACAAAGTAAAACAAAGAAAAATGGACTAACAGAACGAAAAAAAAATTAATTTGTGTTTTGTCTTTTGGTTTTTTTTTCTACAGACATACATGTGCTTACCAATGGCGTATGTCCAAACGCTTACATCAAGTCATGCACTCCAACTGCACAAATCTTTCAAAGATTATATATTTCATGTTTGTAAGAATAGATCTTAGAACACTTGACGGATTGGGAAAAACGAATCTAGTCATTGGGGTTGAAATTTTTTTGTATAAAGAACATTCTTGTGGGATAATTGATAAAGGTACAGTTAAAAAAATTTAAAAAAATGTTAGCGTGAAGTCAATGATTCAACACACGGTTCTAATATATGTCAAGGCTTCTCCTTAGCAAATAAATGCTGCGTGAGTATCGTTCGCCCCGAGAACAGCTACAGGCTCTCGGGCTGTTGTTTTTTTTTTTTCTGGTCCTCCGCGGAGCGACTTACGTGAAAAGTGGAAGGAGGGGGGGGGGGGGGGAGAGGAAGTCTCGGTTTAGCGCGAAATGGCCCGTATCACGTCACGTCGTGTATCGAGAACCACTCTTCTCACAGCCTGCCTGCCCGTCGCTACGAGACGACGGCCTCCTGGGAAGTGTGGAGGAGGGGGATGGGGGGAGGTTGGAAACAGGAGACCATCGTCGGATTAGGGTTGGGGGGGGGGGATGAGGGTTGCGAGAGTTTCCATGGCGACAAGACATCCACAGGTAGGCTGGCCCCTCCGCTGTTGCTACCTGGGTAACGCACTCCCGCCCACCCTCTTCCCCCTCCCTCCCCTACTATCATCCTCCTCCTCCTTCTTCTTCTTCTTCCCCTTTGCGAGCGACGGACGAGAGGCTACACGCAAACACGTTATTTGTCATATTCCATCTGTGTCTTTCCGCATCTGGCTCCCCTTTTTCGCTCTCGGGCTTTACCCTTCCGAGAACATTTCTCTTTCTATTTTTTTTTTGTACCTCGCGCACCGATGAAAAGGTCCCGCCGACCGGTAAACAGACTTTATTTCGTTTGCCCCGCCGTGCGTTTGGAATCAGATACGAAGCGGGCGAGATGACGTCGTGGCGCCCCCTCCTCCTCCTCCCCCCCCCCCCCCCCCGCCCCACCTTGACCGATGTATTCAGGAGTCCAGTTCCCTGTGAACGGCGACACCGGACCGCTACGCGCTGGGGGTTTTCAGAACTGTCGCGGTGCTCGGGACTTTGTCGGCCCGGTGGGAGGGGAGGGGGGGGGGGGTAGCGTACATGCGCGACCGAGTAGGGCCCTGAAGTCGACACAAAGCAGACGGCAGCAGAGAAAATATATAAAAATATAAAAATTTATTAAAATCGTATACTTTTTTTATTTACATTTTTGCATTTTTGTCTCTGTCAAAGGAAAGCTGACGGAGTTGGATTTTTTTTTTTTTAACACAGCAAAAAAATCTGCTACTTTCGCAAGGTATTTTGATGGACGAGATAAGATGAACTTCTATTTTTTTTTTTTCGAGTCCTCGCTCGCTGCATGATAAACTTCCGTATTCATCCTCACACTGCACACGTTTAGACTGGAGATTTCAAGCTGGACTTTATGGCAAGTTCCATAAATGGAAGGAAGATTACTATTTCAAATGAAAAGAATTAACTTTTGCTTAATCTTTGATCACGACATTGATTTTTGCTAATTCAGAAAATCGTACTTTGCGTAATAAAAAAAAACTTTAATTTTGCATGCAAATTATTAATAGAAATAAAAGAAAAGGACTTGAGTGATATTATAAATAAGATTTGTAAACTATAAATTCAATCAACTTAAAAAAAATTACTCTGTATTTAATATGAATAAAAAACATATATAAAATTATTTTTTTAATTTAAAAAAATAATATAAACGAAATTGGATTAATAATGAAAAGCAGAAAATATGCTGAATTATTAATTGTATTTATTAAATAGTAATGTAATAATTTATAATTTACAATGTAAATAAATAATACACACAGGCACATAAACACAATTATTTAAATACACCTAGAAAAGAAAATTCAAAAATTATAAAACACAATTTCTATCACTAACATTCACAATAAATAAATGACTGTAATTATATGAACCAGTATTCAATATCGATATTAGTATAAAATGGCCGAGTCTGGCCACATTATATTCATATGGGACTACGATTTTCATGGTGGCTTGCCAATCGTAAGGATTCGGCCATGTTCGGTGGTTTCCACCACTCGTTGCTTAAGATCAGAACCTCTGGCAAATTAAGGTAAACTCTACTAAATCAGAAGCTATAGTTTTTACGCGTAAACCTCTCCCGCCACTCGAAGATAGACCACGACTAACACTTTTCAATGAGCAAATTCCTCACAAAAATGTTTTTAAATATTTAGGCGTGCACATGGATAGGAAACTACTATGGCGCGATCACATAGAGGCGAAAAGAAAAACAGCTTTCACTAGGCTCATGGCCCTCTACCCCGTCATGAGCAGACGTTTAGGTAGCTCTGTTAAAAACGGAATAATAATTTATAACGCAATAATAAAACCAATAATCACGTATGCAGCGCCGGTGTGGGCAACAGCAGCGGAATCTCACTTAATCAAGCTACAGAGAATTCAGAATAAGAGTATTCGTATTGCGACAGATGCGCCTGTGTATTGCCCCGTAAGGGCTATGCACAGAGAGCTCAAACTCGAACTTTTAAAACATTATTATTTCCGAACTGCGCAAAAATTCTATGATAAATTTGCCATAAGCAGAAACCCATATATTTCATCACTGGGCGAACAAGATCCAGAGTTGCATGGAAAATATAAAATGCCAAATTCAATCTTGGCTCACAGACCTCCGTAGTGTGCTGTGGCTGGCTGAGCGATCGGCCAATCAGTCTCCCGCGAGTTGAAACTTAAATTATAGACATTAATGAAATAATTTGCTAATTCAAAATGGTCCGAAGCACGCAGGTGTAGGTTTGGCTGCCGGGAGTTCCACTGCCTGTGCTGTTAGGGCTGACTCCCTATGTCCGATGGGCATGGCCCGCCTGGCAGGCTTCACCTCCAGTGCCGGTTGTGTTTCCGAAAGACATGGGATTTTGAATTGCAAGCTTGCAACAAATACCAAAATGCGAATAGGTCTTGACTTAATTCACCTGTAACTTTATACACCGACAGTTCCTCTATATTTAACTAGTAGTATAGTAGTAGATATTAGAGATTTGTAAATTAGTAATAAATCCTAGATAATAAGTAATAGTCATAAAATATATATATTTCTAAAATAGTAAATGAAAAAAACTAAAAAAAATAATAAAATAAAAATAATAAAAATAATATTTATAGTTAATATTTTAGTTTTATCTTAGGCTGGGGACACACTATCCGTTTTCCCGGGACCCGCATGTCCGCATCCCATTTTCCGGGATGACCTGCGCCCGACTACACTTTCCCGCTCGCCAGGACCAGTTGAAACTCAGAATTCAAAAAGTGCATTCGACATGTTTACAAAGCTCGCAGTTGTTTAAAAAGGTGCTCAACAAAAACAAAGGTTCTTTTAAATTTTAACAAAAATTATTTACCTTTACATGTTACATTCATTGCAATGTTCGCAAGTAATTTTATTTTATAATCCATAGTTTTCGTATATTCGTAGGTCAATGTAGGGGTTAAACTATAGAAATGAAGATGTTAAGATTGAAAGTGTACTAGGATACTGAATGATAACTTTGTTATGATTTGTTTTAAATAAAACTGAACTAATAACATAATGTTTGCCTAATTGAGTTGCACCTGTATCTGTATTTCGACGCGCAATTATATAAAAACTACGGAACGTATGTTTTAATTCCAGGAATATCTTTGTAGTTTAATGCATGAAAATGTGTTTGGTAAAAAATATAACATTATGAAATATTTTTGGTTGAAAGCACACTTAAATGTAATATTTAATAATTTTGTTTGGTATTTTTACCTGAATTTGCAAGCAGATTGTATAGTTATGATTTACTTTTGTCATGCAAGAAAAACATAAACACAGTTTTATTAAGTATGTTAATAATTTACCATGAATTAATTTTTCCACGTATTGTCATAATTTAATAAACAAACAAGAAATATTGAAACACAACATGTAAGTTAATGCTGTAAATATAGCAAATGAGACTTAACTTCATCCATTTAATTTAACTAATTGCTCGAACAATGTTCTAATAGAGTCGGTGTTAGTGAAAAAGCAGTATCTTTAATAAGAAATTAATGCATATCTACACTTTTAAAAAATTCTAATGCTCAATGAATAAATGTATGATGTGAAACATTTTTTTTACATTCGGCCTATCTGAAACATCGTTTTTTACAATTTATTAAGTTAAGTAATTGAACTTAAATCGGGAAACATAATCAACTAAAAACAATGTATAGCATACTTAGCGGGCTTCACGCCTCGATACATCGTGGTAATTCTCAAAATGATGTGGCGTGATCTCTAAAAAGTATTGAAAACGAAAATGAGAATTCACAAAATGGGATTCGAACCAGCATCCTCCATAATGCAAAGAAAAATTTTATAGTTGTACCATCTCGTTCTGTCAAACGAATATTTCATTAACAAATAATAAATATATGCACGTGCCTTGTTGCTTTTCTTGTGGTCCCAATTCATCCCACGTTACACACAATCATTTTCCTATCTTTTCCCAACTTTTTTCTCGCTCATTTCGGTCCATATAATTTTTGGATGCCATGTCCCAGACACCGGTATGGTATAAAACGATCAGTATCAAACATGGTCTCCTCGAGCTACGGACTACAAGCGAAACGGGACACGCACGACCGGACAGTGTAGCCTCACCCACTGGAATGCGTGTGTTCTTGTCTCCCGTCCCTTCATCCCGGCGACGGGACGACCGACAGCATGTTCCCGGCGCTTCCCTGTACTACCTGTTTTCAAGGACAGTGTGGCCTCCCCCATTAAAAGCAACAGTACATGAGCTTCCCGCTTAGAAGGACCTGGAAAACGGGTCCCGGGAAAACGGATAGTGTGTCCCCAGCCTTAAGCACTGCACGTCCATCCCTGAGTTGGGTGTTCGCATATTTCGTAACGAAATGCCTAGTTTGTAAGTCATTTATCTGTTTTCTGTCTTAGTTTCTTAGTTTTTTAGGTGCTGACTGGCGGCGGAGTGAGTGGTCAGTGCAACCACTCACCACCAGAGGCGTTTGCGTCCCTGGTCACTAAATCCAGTACTGGACAATTAGCAAGGCGGACCACGAGTCCAAGTGCCCAACCCCCGCATGGTAGACTCTTTTCTACTCTGTCCAACACTTCATCCAGACCATCCTCTGTCTCCTGTAAATTCCTACACGTAATGCATGCCAATTGGCATCCCGCATGAATGTGCCCAGGGTTTTCCCTGTGTCTATGCAGGTTTTACCTGGGCCCAACATATCTCTAGTTATAGTCTAGATTTAAGAGTGAGGGGAGTTAGTCATGGCGCCAATCGCTGCCATGGCTGGCCAATCCCCTCCTAGCACATGATGCATGCGACCCTCTCCTTGCATGGCTAATCCCAGCATGACTAAGGCGTAAAGGCTTCGGCCTGAGACGCACTTAGGTCCCTCCCTAACCAAGACACCTCCCAAACACACTTAGTTTTAGTTAGGTTAGAAATTAAAAATCTGACCGATGGTTCGCTAGTTGTGCTGGTGTCGCCTGCGATTCGCACTTTCGTCGTGTATGGTCATAATTTTTAGTCATAATTATTTATTTTTCTCGGTATTGGCTACTTCTTCTGTAAAAAAAATCGTTTTATGTTAGTTCTTATGAAGGTTCCTTAAAATGTTTAAAGAAGTTACAAATACTTCGTGGGTGGGCGGAGTCGATCTCACGGCCTCATAATTGCTTTGACCGCTGGGCTGTTTTTTCATCTTTTAATTTTTATTAATGTTTGGCTGGCTAGAGATCTTTCATCGCCAACCAGCCAACCCCCCCCCCCCCCCCAACCACTTTAATTACTTATTATTTCTTATAGTGCAACAGTTTTAGTGTGACAGTTTTATTGACTTTAACAAATCGGTGACTAATTAAAACGTTTACAAATTTACACCCATGCCTCACCCGGGACCCGAACCCAGAGCCCCTCGCACCGTAAGCCAATGTGCATCCGACAACGCTATGGAGGTCGTCTATACTGGACCTATCATGTCTAAGAATGGATTATAAGTGTATACTAGGAGTATACAAACTGAATGTACCTCGCCGCCGATTACGTGCCTGGCTACTGAATAATGCCTAACTACCAACTGGACGCGTCTTGCCGCCTACTGGACGTGCGTGCCTGGCCGTATATAATAGGCTCACGGACTGAATGTGCCTAAACACATAATGAATGTGCCTGGATACTGAATAGACATGCTTGGTTAATCAACTGTTAGGTTTAACTGGCCTGAAAACACATGTCAAGGCATGCAAAGGACTCGCTTCGCCTACTGTGGACACTGCAGATATCAATAAAAGCTATTAATTTCCTTGTTTGTACTTGTAGAATTTATTTGATAATTTTTTATTTGAATCTGTCACTATTTTAACTAAATTAATATTTTTTACCTGAAATTATATTTTTTTTGCATCAAGCAAAGAACGAAACAAGGACATAAATAAATCAAATCAAATATTATTTTAAAAAATATTTTTTTATGAATATTGGAATTTTCCCGAATTCCTAGCTTAATTACAGAATATCAATACGACGACACTCTAGCAGGTAAAAATTAAACTAATATGAATGCAGCGCAATCTATAAAATGGTGTATGTAATAATTTGCACTAGCGCTCCTTGTAAGTATCGATGACTGAAAACAAGATGGCGGCAGTGCCCTCTAGCTGACCATGTGTGTTAACTAGCGCTCCTGATAGCAACTATTGAACATAAAGATGGCGACACTGCCCGCTAGCAGATATTGCTGTTATTCCTTCAAATTAAAAAAAAAAATACAATTCCCAATATGTATATTATTTTAATATACCTTTTTTTTTAATCTCTGTTTGGTGTATTTCTCGATGACCGTGCGTTAAAAAGCGAATGTTTTCCAATTCAGAGGTCCGAGCTATCAAAGATCGAAATTACCTTTATATACACTATTATTTTAGCATCTGATAACTTCCTTCTTTGCGTCTAAATAGGCCCCCAAACTGTTTGATAGCAATAAAATAATAGGAATGTAGGCCAATAAATATCAAATTTAGGGTAGAAGAGACTAATTCTTATACTATTTTTTAATGATCCCTGTAATAAGGCAGACTGATTTAAATAATTATTTTGGACATACCCATTTCTAGTTTGCACTGTAAGTCATAGTGAAAACCCAAAGAACGGGCAAATGAAGATGAAGACACAAACACTTATTCATTTTGAGTACTAAATGAGGAGTTAATGAGTAAGATTGAAAGAGCAATAAAATAAAGAAGTTTGTCCATCAAAAATACGGCATGATTTGATTCAATGAATTTATTTTATGATAAAATTTTGCCACGTGTAAAAAGCACAAAATTACATGTCAATCATTACTGCCTTTTATTATAATTTTTATTTGTAATTACAATAAAACATATGTTTTAAAATTTTCGTTTCAGTATCACGTGATTGATGTTTTTCGGTAGGATTCAAGTTAAATCGGTTTAGATGTAATTTTTTTTCCAACTGTAGGCTTGGCCAGGTTATTCTGTAAAACTTAATTACCTTTTGTCTCTAAAAAAAGAAACAAGCAAACGATTTTTTTTACCCCTGAATTTTTGTTTTCCCCGCGTGCCACGGACTAATATCACCGCCAAACCACGTGCGCACATTCCCACACACGCGCGCGGGGGAAATTAATTTCCCCTCGCTGTCAGCGCTTCTGTTTACCTTCACCTTAATATATCATTAGCAACTGCAGACCGTGTGTTTGTGATGTATCAGATAATGCAAACAGGGAACTGGGCCGCGTCGCGGATTATTACAGGAAAAGGCTGTTATTTTTAGCTCTCAGTGCAAATAACCCCGACAGGCGTCCCGAGTTCTGAAATAAATGAAAAAAGTTTTTTTTTTAGATATCAGAATAAGAAAAAATTGATCACGTCACAAGTCGTTTTTCACACAGACCTGGGAGGTTCGCGGCATGAACCAACTCTTGGAAACTTCGCTGCAAGCTCATTTTAGGCTGCTTTGAAAGCTTTCCGCCACCTATCAAAACTTATCATCGTCACTGCAGTTGAATACGTGCGTCAATCGTTTGAGAATGTGAAATATTCACTCTATAAAAAATTTACTACGCTGGTAATTGTTTTTTTTTAAATGGAACATATATATTTGTACATTTGTATATTTACATTTAAAAAAAACTGTGTATCAGTACTAAATAGTTTTCGCAATAATACTGGGTTCGGATTGTTACCTGGAAATTCGTGTTTTTGTGTTGTCCCACCTCCAATTGTTAAAAGTTATTTGTAAAATGTTCCCTGGATTGATTTCCAGTATTAACTGCGCACATCAATAAATGTGATACAACCAAATAAGGTCCCGTTGTTTACTATTAGTTTAACTTTTCCATGGTGTAAAAATATATAATATGCTTGTTTTAAACATCAATTAAAATATAAAACTAAGCGCCAATTTTTGTAAAAAAAAATACTCAGAGTTATCTCAAGAAACGTAATTCACATATGATAAATAAGCATAGCCATGTGTGGTATGAAGTTACAACATATTTCTTGTAGAATTATAAAATATTTTAGAAGCTGGTTTCCAAAGGAATTTTTCGTTAAGTACGATAACATATTTGTGAGTGTACATTCAGCTGTATAACGTGCGCTCAGATACATTTTATTATATCATACACCGTTAAAAACTGCAGTAAATTCGGAGACTTTTCAAAGAAAAATTTACATTAAATAAACGAAGAATTTTATGTAATTCCAGATAACTGGATTGTCATATAATCTATGCTGGATTCCAACTTCAGAGTTATGTGCTCTGTCTTTAACAGGGTAAACGTACGTGTTAAAGAAATTAGTGTGACATGTTTTATTTTCAATTAAATGATATGCTTGTGAGTTCATGCTACAATAATCAAACTAAGTTTATTATTTTACGAATATATTCTTTAAGATTTTATTTCCTTTGTTATTTTATTCTCAATTCGAATTATGTATTATTTATAAAAATATCTTGGTGAAGGCTCAGCCACAATATCCACGTTTTGCATTTTAAACTGAGTTCATATATATATGCTATAAAGAAAACATTCAGACGCGTCGTATCCATGCAGCACAGCACGTGCTAAAGTTGTTCTGAGACCAAGAAAACAAAATAACTATTTTTACCCGTTTAAATCGCTAAACATTAATGAAATACATTTTTTTACCCAGAGTTCTATGAATTTTTCTGCTAAATAAATTTAAATTTCCAGTAATAATGGTACACGAGTAAACAAATTAGAAGATGAACATATAATTTCTTGTCATAGAGAAAAATATGGTTAAATTATTTATGGAAAAAAAAATGTTTGTATTTAACCTAACCAACGCAGTCCTGACCATTTTTTTTAGTAATAAAAGTAATAATGTGGTACACACAAATATTCACTCAATTCCAAGGAACCACTTTTACTAAATTTTAAATTCTGATTTTTCAGCGGCAAGTAACTTTTTTTTAAAAAATGTACTTAGGACATTAAATGATTTCCTACTTCATTTCGCATTAGAGACAGCCACTCTGCAGCTGGTAACCGCTCTATGTTTGATGTATTCTTATCTCGTGGATCGAGCTCGGAGTGAACGGGGCACTCGAGAGCTCAGGCTGAAAGGAGGTATGCCTGCAGCCGGGGGGGGGGGGGAGGGGGGGAAATTGGGGGGGAGGGGTGTACCAGCCGTGATACATTCTTGAAACTGCAACAACTCCCAGACGTTAAATATTTAATTCCGTAGCGCTGCCGCCAAAGGGCGGAGCCCTGCGTGGGATTAAATCGCGCTCCAGAAGGAGCCGTATGGAAAGTTCGCCGGCAAATAAGGTTAAGGAATTTCCCCGAGTTCGCATTACCGTACCGTACGTAGGTGCTTCATTAGAGGAAACTTCTCAAAACAAATTTGTTTTTTATTGCATGCACTTTATTTTCTCAGAGCATCATAAGAGATCACCAACGCTTCAGTCGTCAAAGAAAGTAACACTCAATTATTTGATTTGCAACTATAAAGTACAAGCGAAAACGAAAAAAAAAATTTCTTAAATTAAAAATTCATTACAGAATAAATTATCATGCACGGTGTATATTAAATCAAAATGATTTAATTTTAATTATTTCACCGTAAAGTTTTGGTTATTTCTTTTTGTAGTTAATTATTTCGATTTTACAGGCGTACGAATTTTTATAAACCATATTTCTGTAGTTTTTCATGCAATAAAACAAATTACCATACAAACAATACAATATGCGAGTCTAAGACACTTTAAATTAAAACCAATGTAACTTTCTTAAGTCTGTAGTCTTACATATACAATTTTTTTTTAAATTTATATTGTATTTGTGAGGCAATATGCACTATCCAGCTATTATCGTTGAATAAACTGTAATTATATATAATGTTTTGAATGCTTTATGTATATGTTATGATTTCTACTTTTCGTAAGTTTAAAGTGGTCAGACTGCCCGCAGCCAATACATTATTGTTCTACAAGCGACCAAATACACATCAAGAACCAGGCAAGACAAATATGGACGCGTCGGTTCGATAACAGCATAGTTAAGCTGGACTCACAATCATCCTTATCATTCGTATCATTTTCTCGTAATGTTTCCCTTGTGCATCTTCAGCCGATGCCAGGACTTTTTACATAAACTCTTTATAAAAACTCAGTAATAATTTTAAAAAAATTCCGTGGAAATAATTTTTTTTATATAAATACAACTAATTTAATTTTTTTTTTTTTTCAGTAATATAAATATATTATAATTTTTAGTTGAGTTATTTGGTAATTTTGTACTTTGGTTCATTTACTTTACTAACTGCAGGATCACGAAAATTATTATAATTATACTTATCTCATTTACTGTTTACAAAACTAGCACAAATTTTATCATTAACATATCACACCTTCAACCCATCAACTTTCTTTCATTATGTATGTTATTGGTCTTGTCATACTATAATTCGCACATTATCATGTCCTGGTTCGCGCTAAGAGAATTTATGTTACTTAATGCAAAAAAAATATTTATCTAATCTAAAACATAACCACACGCCTGCCTCTTGAACCTACGAAACGAGGTAAAAAAAAATCCCTAAACAATCAGTTCGGGGGAGGGGGGGGGGGGGAGTGATGGGATAACTTAACCCCCCCCCCCTTTTTTTCCCCAAAAAAAAATCATATAAACTATCATTCCCACTAAAGATATGAAACAAAATTTCAAAGCAAAGACCGGCAAAAATGGTTTCATTCCCCTCCTTTTTTTTTTTATTCCGGCCTCCTTTTAAACGAAATCAAATTCTGTGTACGCTCCTGGTGAATCCAAATTTTCCACCCAAGGTGGTCGGGGGCTACAGTCCGCCCGGCGTGGGCAGAAGAACCGTTCTAATCGATACAGGCCAACGATGAAGTCTCTTTTGCCACCGTATCGCCCACCGCCTCTTCTGAAAACACTCCCAGAGGAGGACGATAGAGCTCCCGCGGCGCATAAACACAACGTAAACAACGCTCCGGGAAGGGGGGAAGTGGGGGGTTTTGCGCCGGTGCAAAGTATGGGGTAACGTTAAGGGTGGACGCGCGCTCACACACATACGCCCCTGTGCCCGTCACGAGTCCCGCGCCGGGTGCCCCCCATTTGCATGGTAATTGAAAAGTTGGACGTTCCTCCTCCCCTCCCCAACACTCAACCCTCCCACCACTACAGACGCCTTCCCAAAACAGGAGCGCGAGGGTGTTTTGAATACGATGTCAACTACCTGCCCTCCGCCACGCCCGGCCCCGGCCAATCAACGCGTGGCGCGGGGCGCCCTTTGAACCCTCGTCGCCGGCGGGGAAGACCCTCATTTCCCGCCGTGTCGCGGCCCGGAGTCGAGGCAGGGGGGTCAGCCGTCGCGTGCAATGTCTGCTCAGGGTCAGGTCTTCTTATTCGCGGTCTGATCCACTCCAGCGTTTGGCACACTCAGGGTCTGATCCATCCGATGTCATGGTCCGCTCGCGGTTTGGTACTCTCAGGGTCTGGTACTGTCAGGGTCTCGTACTCTATGTCTGGTACACTCTGGATCTGGTCCGCTCAGGGTCTGGTTCTTTGGGGGTTTTTGGTTCGTTAAGGGTTTGATCCACTCAGGGACTGGTCCGCTCACGGTTTGGTACGCTTAGGATCTCGTCCGCTCAGGGTCTGTTACTCTTGGGGTCTGGTCCACTCAGGGTTAATTCCGCTCAGGGTCTCGTACTCTCTATGTCTGGTACACTCTGGATCTGGTCCGCTCAGGGTCTGGTTCTTTGGGGGTTTTGGTTCGTTCAGGGTTTGATCCACTCAGGGACTGGTCCGCTCACGGTTTGGTACACCGCGGGTCCGGTCCAATCAATGTCTAGTCCGCTCAGGGTCTGGTCCACTCCGGGTGTGGTACGCTCAAGTATTGGTCCGCTCAGGGTGTAAACCGTTCAGAGTCTGGTCCACTCAGGATATATTACACTCAGGGTTTTGTCCACACTGGGTATATTCCACTCAGGGTCTGGTCCACTCAAGGTGGGGTGAGCTCAGGGACCGATCTCATAATTATTTCGAAAATACCGCATCAAAATTTACTTTACAGGTAGGTGAAAGCTTTCATATACAGCACGAGTCAGAAACAATCGGATTTGATCCTGTTGAAATCCTGAATATTTCCATTATCTTGCAAAATAATGAAACATTTTTTTTTTTGAATTTTTTTAAAAACATTAGTGCTACTGTGCCGCCCTTATAATTATTCTGAAAAGCATTAATTTTGCTGCTGTTACTAACAGCTAGTGAAAACATCTTGCCTGGAATTGTTCTGTACGCGTTCTGTGCAATTGGTGATTTTTGAAAGATAGATATGGCAATAAGAGTGGTCGTTTCAATGCCAGATTTGCAAATCCTGAAATATCTTTCTTAGTCTTCTTTTCTGTTCACACCTTAAGATAAAGACTTCACACATGATCGGATGTTCGGATGTTTCTTACAAATTATATTTTTTATGTTCTATAAAGTTTGCATAGTATTTAAACGATTTTACCACCAAGGAAATAACTTTCAAACTAATACAAGGATTAAAAATATCAATTTAAAGTTACAAACATTAAAAAAAATCTCTTTGTTCGTATGACATCTGTAGAAAATTAGAGCATGTTCCTGAAAGGTTGCAACAACGTGTTCCAAACGATAAGTGTGTGTGGTCTACCTACTCCCGGGAATTCATGTAAATATAATAGCTTTTGGCTTTGTTTACGTAACAAGAACATGAAGTGTAAAGTCAAGAGAAGCTGGTGAAAAATGTTTACAAATAACCTTCCCTCTGAAACCAGTAGTATTTTTTTTGTAGAAAGAATGTACTTTATTCTCCGTATGCCAACATCAACTATGAAATAATAATACTCCGAAACAAGTCATCAATTTAATTTCCGTTCGCGACGTCCCTGAGTCAACAGTAAACGTTTTCCGGCAGCAAACAGAAATTTTGGAAATGAAAACATAATCTACCGGGGGACTAGAAAAGCGGGTAGAAAAGTAAAAAACACACACACACACACAAGCAGTGGGAAAACACGTGCAGCGACACAGGAGTGGTTCTGAATGGAGCAGAAGTGATTTCCGGGAAAAGGGGAGAGGTGAGGTAGCAGGAAACCGAGTGGAAAAAAAAAAATGTTTTTCGACTGGCAAATTGTCTTCCAATTAGTTCATACTTTTGTGTTACTGGTGCAACTGGTGAATTGAGGGGGGGGGGGGGTGCTGAGCGTAGCAAATTAATTAAGAACCGCTTTTGTTTTCGCAGCGCCGCAGCTGGTGGAAAAATTAAAAAAAGAGGGAGTATTGGTTTATGTTGGCCGGGCATCGTCCACATGTTTGGAGAAGGTTTGTTGGGTGAGGGGGGGGGGGGAGCGGGGAAGGTAGGACGCATGGAGTGAGTTTGAGAGCGTGCGGGTATGCGTCACGTGTGTTAGAACATCGAATGCGAACATGGTAGGGATAAACTTTCACTGTCGTACGGATCTCAAGCTTTCGCGACCGTTGTCTTAACTTGCTTGGCTTCTGGTTTCCAGCAGCTTCGAAGGCGAATATTTCACCGTCGTTTCGGTAACATTTCAGTCACCATCTTCAGGGTAGCAGTCATCTACCGGGAAGATAACTGCTATCCTGAAGATGGTGACTTCAAAGTCGACCGAAACACAACGAATCTTGGCCTACGATGCGGCTTTTAACCTGAAGACAAAGCAACTTCAGTTTGTTGTCAAGTAGGTGGCACGATTTTCTTATCCATTAAGTTTATTTTTATACTTTTTTAAATTTGAAAACGCATATGCACTTTCCTTTGGCCAACAATTGGTGTCTGGATGCATAATATTTTGATCCATCACGATTGTTTTTTTTTTGTGGATAACTTAAACGTGTTTCGATGAATTGGCTCAATGGTTGGAGATTATCGGGTAGGGATTATTCACTCGAGGGAGATTTCCTTCCTGAGTGCGGTACCGGCTGACGTATTGTCCATCCACATGTAAGTATAATGCTTAAGGCAATGGTAAAGCCGAGATCACACAGAAATCTATGCTATGTTTGCGATGTTCACTAGATGTTTGCGATGTCCGCTATGTTCGCTGCGCCAGGCGGCCAGACAGGACAGTCCAGTTCGAGATGTCGGAGAGACGCATGCCGTGGGATTCGAGTGACGATTCCGACGGTGATAATATTCTTATGTTTCTGACAGTATGTGCACGTAAAAAGAGATGGGTCCTTGAATTTTATATAAAAAAAAACAAAATAACTTGAAGAACTTCATTTGATGAAGCAGTTGTTATTGGGGACGAAACCAAATTTATGTATCATTTCATGATAAATTCAACTCAGTTTGATAGCATCCTCTTGGAATCAAATCCCAGGCATTGTCCTGCCTTCTATATATTCTTCCATAGATTTATTCCATAATCACGGATATTTTCGTAATCTTTCAATAAACAGTTCCGTCGACTTGACTATTTAAAGCACAATGCTGAGACAAATTAAACTTTAAAAAAAACCCTCAGAAGTACGGCACAATTCCGCGCGGAAATAGATGTTTTTTTTGTTTATCTGCGCATGCGCGAAGTCAGCGACGATTTAGAAGAAAAAAAATAGCCGAGAACCAAAACACCTGGCGACGTCGCCAACACAGCGAACATAGCGAACAGAGCGTGGTGTGGCCAGTGACACCTGAGATGCAGCTGGCTGTGTTTTACTCGCGTGGCGAACATCGCGAACATAGCGAACAGAGCGTGGTGTGGCCAGTGACACCTGAGATGCAGCTGGCTGTGTTTTACTCGCGTGGCGAACATCGTGAACTTAGCGAACAGAGCGTGGTGTATGGCCAGTGACATCTGAGATGCAGCTGGCTGTGTTTTACTCGCGTGGCGAACATCGCGAACATAGCGAACAGAGCGTGGTGTGGCCAGTGGCACCTGAGATGCAGCTGGCTCCGTTTTACTCGCGTGGCGAACATCGTGAACATAGCGAACAGAGCGTGGTGTATGGCCAGTGACACCTGAGATGCAGCTGGCTGTGTTTTACTCGCGTGGCGAACATCGCGAACATAGCGAACAGAGCGTGGTGTATGGCCAGTGACATCTGAGATGCAGCTGGCTGTGTTTTACTCGTGTGGCGAACATCGCGAATATAGCGAACAGAGCGTGGTGTGGCCAGTGACACCTGAGATGCAGCTGGCTGTGTTTTACTCGCGTGGCGAACATCGCGAACATAGCGAACAGAGCGTGGTGTATGGCCAGTGACACCTGAGATGCAGCTGGCTGTGTTTTACTCGCGTGGCGAACATCGCTAACATAGCGAACGGAGCGTGGTGTATGGCCAGTGACATCTGAGATGCAGCTGGCTGTGTTTTACTCGTGTGGCGAACATCGCGAATATAGCGAACAGAGCGTGGTGTGGCCAGTGACACCTGAGATGCAGCTGGCTGTGTTTTACTCGCGTGGCGAACATCGTGAACATAGCGAACAGAGCGTGGTGTATGGCCAGTGACACCTGAGATGCAGCTGGCTGTGTTTTACTCGCGTGGCGAACATCGCTAACATAGCGAACGGAGCGTGGTGTATGGCCAGTGACATCTGAGATGCAGCTGGCTGTGTTTTACTCGTGTGGCGAACATCGCGAATATAGCGAACAGAGCGTGGTGTGGCCAGTGACACCTGAGATGCAGCTGGCTGTGTTTTACTCGCGTGGCGAACATCGTGAACATAGCGAACAGAGCGTGGTGTATGGCCAGTGACACCTGAGATGCAGCTGGCTGTGTTTTACTCGCGTGGCGAACATCGCGAACATAGCGAACAGAGCGTGGTGTGGCCAGTGGCACCTGAGATGCAGCTGGCTGTGTTTTACTCGCGTGGCCAACATCGCGAACATAGCGAACAGAGCGTGGTGTATGGCCAGTGACACCTGAGATGCAGCTGGCTGTGTTTTACTCGTGTGGCGAACATCGCGAACATAGCGAACAGAGCGTGGTGTATGGCCAGTGACATCTGAGATGCAGCTGGCTGTGTTTTACTCGTGTGGCGAACATCGCGAATATAGCGAACAGAGCGTGGTGTGGCCAGTGACACCTGAGATGCAGCTGGCTGTGTTTTACTCGCGTGGCGAACATCGCGAACATAGCGAACAGAGCGTGGTGTATGGCCAGTGACACCTGAGATGCAGCTGGCTGTGTTTTACTCGCGTGGCGAACATCGCGAACATAGCGAACAGAGCGTGGTGTATGGCCAGTGACATCTGAGATGCAGCTGGCTGTGTTTTACTCGTGTTGCGAACATCGCGAATATAGCGAACAGAGCGTGGTGTTGCCAGTGACACCTGAGATGCAGCTGGCTGTGTTTTACTCGCGTGGCGAACATCGCGAACACAGCGAGAACAGCGCCCCCTGTGGCCGTGGCTTGAGTCACAGCTGGATCATACCACCGCTTAAGCTGCAGGTGTGACGCAGTTTCCAACCCAATGCAATTAGCACCAGGACTCATGACAGTCACTTAGATAAATTTACGACTGGCGAAGACAGAGCATGTGTCTTTTCACGCTGGCCTCACATCCAGGGTAGAAACAGGTCGACATATACTAGTTGTGCAACGAAAGAAGATGAGAGAGTTGAATTTTTGAGTTAAAATAAATGCTTGTTTAACAGTGTTGAACAGATATTACATTTAAGATAACTTTCACACAAGGACGTCATATAAAAAAAATTATTAACCAAAAATAGGTTTTGTTTTAATAGCCAAATGTTGAAGTAATACAGCCATTATTCAAAAATTTTCGCTACATAAATTGGTTAATATATTTAATATGATATAAGTTATGTCTGGCAAGTATAAAATATTCGTTTGTTTCAAAATGCTAACCAATCTTTCTCTTTCAAAAATTTACCTAAGCAAGAATTTCAAGGCAAAATTTTAAGTCTGTTAAAAAAAATGTTTTTGTTGGAAAACACATATTGCATCTATTGCAGACATTAAGGCAGAGAAAACCCTGTATAAGCTGTTGTCTGGGTTTGCATTATAAGTTACTGGCGCTACACAAGTATTGCAATTGCACGCTGACTTCAGGGTTGCGTGAAAGAGGTATATGTTGGGGGGGGGGGGGGGGGTTGATTACGGAAAATAAAATGGAAATAAAGCTGGATGCAAGGATACAAAAATTTAATTTACCAAGAAACAATATAATTGATTATGATGAACGAACAAGTTGCGATGAAATGTAATTTTGAGTATAGGCTCTAGGTAAACTTTACTGGTAAAATTAAGGTGGCTATTATACAACAGTATGTTTTAGCTACAGCTTGGTAAATATGTAATTTGCAATTTGTATGAAAATAAACATTTGAGGTTTTATAATAAAATGAAAATATGCACGTTTAGTCCATTCTGAAATTATTAAAAATTACATTTTGCAAAAAAATCACCATTACTATTATTAAAACGATGACTAACAGAAATTAAAATGTTAGTCAATAAGAAAGCAAAAGTGCATTTCATCGAGGTCTGAAATTAGGAGTATAAAATTCATTGTATACCTATCAGAAGCGATGGTAACCTTAGCTGTAAGAATCTAATGATTAAAATTTGCGTGAATAAAGCCAACATTTTAAAATTGAAATAACTTTTTTTCCTAAGTCCGCAATTTTACTTTTGATTTCAAATTTAATTCTGGCTTGGACGGGGTTTAAAGGGTCCAGAATAGACAATTGTTTATGAAACACTTGGAGGAATAAAATTTTTCGTAAATTTTCAAACTTTTAATTATTTATGGAACTTTTTTTTTATCTATGAATATCTTAAATAAAACCACCATTAAAATTATGTTACCAAACAACCAACATATGTGAAATAAAGTATACAACCAACATATGTGAAATAAAGTATAATTAAGTTCAGTACTTGTATTATCACTGCATTTCAGTTATTCATTGCATAATAGAAGATACCGAACAAATTGGATTCTAACTACATTGTTTCTTAATTAATAAATAACCTTGGGTCACGTGGTATGTATATTTTGGGTATTTTTGAATGTTCACGTGGTGAAAGTAGTCGATATGCGTTCGTCTCTAGTTAGGCGAGTTTCCTCCAGATCACATTGGTTTTCCAAGCACCTCTAGTGTGTTGGGTTGGCATGCACCCGGAACATTTAATTGACCAAACAGAAATTTCACTAAATAATTCACCCACGATCATTTATAAATTTATTCTTAGTAAGCAGTGGTTCACTGGGAATTAACTTAGAAGACCTAAAAAAAATTAATGGAAAATATATTTGGGTCTTTTCTTTTATCAACAAGGAAAAACTTACTAAAAAGCATTTAAATTGTGTGACGAGTTTCAGAGTATTTAACAAATATTTTGTTCCAGGTTCTTCTGAAACAGGCCGTTGATATTTTGTTATTAAAGTATTTCCACTCCAACTGCTAAACACCAAAAAAGAAAACTGTGAAATGCAGCATAATCCTCCAAAGACATCATTGCCACAATGTCGCTTTGCTCGCGGATCTTGCCTGCAACGAGCATGAATTATTATAATAATATTCGTGTTGTTTTTTCCTACACACTCTTACATCATTTACTAATCATTTGTAAAGTTATTTACGTACCTTTTCCGTTCTATTTGCTTGTTAACGAGTCATAGCATTTCATGCTACGTTGTTATGGCTTGCTAAAATTAATCATAGTTTTATAAGTTTACTAAAACAAACAATACTGTTACCTTTTACTGTTGGTATACATGCAAAGTTATTTTTAATCTACAAAATTTAACGCGATAAAATACTTCAGGAACAAACAATTAATTTATGTGTGTTTTATAATAGTATAAAGTATTTTCAATATTTATTCTTACATTAATATGCTTAAAATATGTAGGTATGCGATAACAGCATATAAATAATGAATTAATTTTTGTTTACAATATTTTACAATTCATGCATTAAGTTCAAAAGTATCTTCTATAACAGGAATGTTCACAAAATAAAAAGCAAAACTAAAATAAAATGTGGAGTAAAGTAAGACAATTATAAAATAAAAAGAAATAATATTAGTTTTTATCCCCGAATAAGCTACACTGTGCATTCTCAACCGACTGTGTTCCGTTTGCACGGAAATTTCAAAGTAAAAAGAAGCACAATTTACATACAGAAAAAAAAAATAATATGTACACTCACACACACAACAAACATAGAAACTCAAAACCAATCTTGCAACAACATAAAATAGAGTATTTATAAGTTAAATACAAAATTGGATGGTCAGTAAAGCAAAAACCCGAAAAATAATTTATATTGCAATACTCTCAGTCAACAGATTGTGACCGAATACTAACATTTTTTTAAGGGATATTTTCAAAGCGGGATAACTTCATTACGTTTTTTTATTTGATGAGAATATTAAACACGACTTTCCTCTTTGCGTTCTCTGTGAGCTAAACAATGCCATAACTGGTCTATGAAACTTCAAAAAACTGCTCCACTAGCGAAAGACCAAAACGAAATAAAAATTACTGACTTGTATCTTTAATTCACACAATATTTTCCTGGTAAACTATAATTCACTTTAAGGTAGGAGTTAAACAGTTAGGTCTAGACATATTATTATTTCTGTGTAAAATCACTTTCTGAAGCCTTTCATGTCAATATTCGAAAAATGAAATCAGATTTCAGCTGTTAAAAAACATTTTAGTAAAAACAAATATTTTTAGAAAATCAAAATTTGCTTCCGAATATTTTGAGATGGTAAAGCACTATTACATAACTAATTATTTACATTTTATTTTATTTTGTCGCCACAAAAAATTCACACAAAAACTATTGAAGATATGTTTCCAAAGGATTTTTTTTTCGGTTTGTGCCGAAGTTAAAATCTGAGTTTGCTAAAAGTATACTTAGGCTTCTTACGTATACATAAAGTAATAAAAAAAAAATTGTCATTTTTTATTTTATACATTATAATAGATACACAAAAAAAATTGTTTCCTGCTATAACCTTAAGAATGACATTACATAAATTCATTAATTTCACCAAAGTGTACTCGAACATCGATTACACAATAGTTATTGGTATTTATAATTCAAATTTTCACGTAAAGCTAAAAAAAAAAAAAAAAAAAAAAAAAAAACGTAACTGACTGCGTTCAAGGCGCTGGAAAATTAATTTCATACGCCTGACAAATTAATTTTCCTATGGGACGTTGATTAAATTCGAACCTTTCAGTCAAACATTTACCCAACAATTTAGGTACAATGCTGTTTACATTTCAAACAGCCACAAAGCTAAAAAAAAATAGCCATCGCTCCAAGCTAACTCATGGTCAAATATTCATCGTGTTATTAAAAATTTTATCCAAACACGAAACCTTTAGACAGTCATCAAAATAAAAAACTCAAAATTAATACAAACAATTATCTGTATTACGATTAAACATTTCTTTCGGCACTGGAAACAAACAAACTAACAAAGGGATGTGGTTTCGTCCTTGTTAATTTAACCAATAATAATAACAGGTATGCTCGTAGCCATGATACGAGTCTTTTCGTATTGGAAAGTATGTAAAAGCAAAGTAAATCTCTAAACAAAATTTTGACTGCTTCTACGAATTTAGTTCTGGAAGGTGTTAAGTAATTCAGCCGTGCATTGTGCCGTCACACCGAGATCAATGATATGTTTGTACAAAGAAATCAATATGTGTTTAGTAGGCAAAATTTCTGACCAAAATATAACTTTAAAACATTCAATAAAAACTTGGTGTGATGAAAGATTTATAGTCCATAGAATTTTTTTCTCTCTCTGAACACTGCGAGAGATTGTTCATTGTCATGATGGATGCGGGAATTTTAATGAATTTGGTTATTTTTTTGTACTTTTTTAAATTAAAACATAATTATGCACACTAATACGCCCAAATCTTTTGTTTACCAGTATTTTCCTAAGCTTGTATTTGTTACTTAATTATTATTTAAGCTTGTTGACAATGTAAGTACGAAACTACTTTCGTTACACTGGCTGTGTTACGAAGGGTTTAACAAAGTCACTTTCATGTCAATGCATTCTCAAGAATCAGGTTCCCCTCACATACATTTAACAAATATGACTCCAGTAGAAACTCAACTTTATAACTAAACAAAGTTTCATATTCCAGGTAAAAAAAAAATCCTTAAAAACAGTTTTCTTAATAAGAACCCATGGATCTATAATCCTCCTAATTAAATCTCGTAGTGTTATAAATACTGTAGTATTAATCACCAATATAAGTAAAAAAACATTTTCATTAGTTGTCGTACTCATAAAATTTACAAAAAAGGGTTTGGTTAGTATTAATACCAAATTAAAACTAATTTTCCTCCTATTTTGTGAATGTGTGTTCGTTACAAAAATATCTGAGCCCTTATATCAACATTGGAATGCTTGTACAGACAGAACGTATTCTCAAAGCGATCCTTAAACAACAGGAATGTTTTACCATTAATTAAAAATACAGCCCACGTTAATTTCAGTACCACAGAGATACTTCACTCACGGCCTACAAAAGAAAACTCTAACTAAAGAGTCCTCCTTTCACGAAATTTTCAGAATGCCACGATGTTAAAAATTTCTAGTTTATTGTATGTTGCTTCAAGTATTTTTCACGTGTTTCAGCGGCAAATATGTCACTAATAACATAAAATTTTGCGCAGCTAGAATGCACAATATAATTTTTTTTCTTTATTAAAAACAGTCTCAGAACAATTCGCAGCGTGTTTGATCAAATTACTGCCCTATTTACACCCCTCCTTTCCACTTCCCCGGCACCGTGCAAAACTCCCAGACCACACCCCCTAAAGAACAAAATTACCCTTCTCTCAGGAGCGACCGCTCGCTTCTCATTATTTATGTATATTAGGAGGGCTGGCTTTCGAAGAGACGGAGAAAGGGGAAAAAAAAGGGGGGAGGAGGTACAAGCTGGAACAGGGCTGCGGACTGTGTACAGAATCAAAACAATACTCGCCTAGCAGATGATAGCACCTAGTTTCCCCCCCCCCCCCCCCCCCAACCCAGCAATTCTTTTTCCGTTCCTTTTTCAGCGAGGCCTCTCGTCGCTTCTACCTGCCCACGGCCACCAATATAGATGCGGCAACATTTAATTTCTGGACGAGAGCCGAAAATCTCCATTTGCGAGGCCACGCCCCTTCGGCGGCCCTGGATTGGCCCTGACACGCCCCTGCAACGAGCGCCGCCCACCCCCTTCCCTGCCACGGGGAAATCGCCGTGGAGGGGGAGGGGTGGAGTTTTATGGGGGAGGGCGACGGAGAGAGATACCCACGTTCAAATACAAGCACCCGCTGGGGGAATTATTATTATTATTTTTTTATCCGTTGTAGCGTTTCCTGGGACGGACTGGAGTTTTATCCTCCCACCACCTTTTATGTTTTTTTTTTCTGGTTCTTGGTACCCTCATCCCGTTGACGCTAATCAGCCATCTCGTGCTGCTACTTCTGTACTTCTGAGAAGAGGCACAAAGGAGTCGTGTGCCCGAGTCGACATGCGTTTGGAGCTCGCCTGAAACTTCTGCAAGCCCGCTGGCAGAGGAGGTGCGCGTGTTGCATAAACATTTATTTCAAAGGGAAGTTAGTTTCTTTGCTTTCTTTGGGGTGGTTCATATTTTTGTTTAAACTCGTTTGGGGGAGGGGAGAACTATTCATATATCGCGCGATGAATTATTACCTAGACGAAAATGTGTTATATTTGGTAACATTAATTGGAGGCGGAAAATGTTTTGGTGTAAAGACATACGAAAATACGTAGCGTCATTTTGATACATTTCTATGCGGGATTCTTATTGGATCAGTCAGAAGTAATTGTGAAATAAATCAATCTCGCCTTGTCAAAAAATATACAAAAATAATTTAATTATCTGGATTATAAATAAGAAAACCTACACGCGGTTAAATTTTTATTTAAATGCCAATTAGTTTCTCACATATGCGCTCATAGACTAGTAAGCCCATGTATCTTACGATATGAATTCTAACAAAAATAACTGGGGGGAAAATGCGTAAAAAAGGCTACCCTTATTAAACTAAAATTATTAATGCAAAAACAAGGAAAACGCATTTGTATGTTTGGATTTGCATGTTTTAAGAGGAAGAATTAATATAGAACAGGACATCCCATTCCTTCTAAAATTTATATATTAGTTAATTATTTGAAATTATAACCCTGTCATTTTGCGTATTTGCATTGTTTAGTATTAGCGCTACTAGACATGTTCTTTTGTTTAGTAAGGGATACAAAAGGATGTTAGGTATTTCTAATTCAATTGGCATTAATCCGTACCTACTGAATACGCACGAGTGATTGTTGATTGTGTTAAGTGGTCACGACTATCAGCAATTTATTTCTCTAATTAGTTATATTTTTTATTAGTTAAAGATTTTTGTAACAAAAAAATATGTATTTTACAATTCTATTCTGAAACTCCAGTTTAAAAGTAGCTAAAACTGAAAAATTGTTCAAGAAATATAACTTAATATAGACTTACAGTACTGTTAACGCTATTCTAACTGTGGACAAAGAAAGGCGTATTAAATATATGTTCCTTTTTGACCCTTTGCAGTGACTTGGTTTTTTATTTTTTCCGTACATAATCATACATTGATATATTTTTAATGTATATTCGAATATTGTTTCTTTGAATATGTTTGCACAGAAGATGATAACTATGATGTTATTCAGTGTTGAATTTTATCCAATGGTTTTGTGGGGGCTAGACTAAGGTTTTTTTGTGTGTGTCACAAGTCTCATAGGCATAGGGTGTAAACAATTACTTTCCATCATTTCCCGTGGTATGTTCGTGATAGCCAAGTGCGATGCGTTGGCAGATGTGATCGGATAGTTTTGGCAGTGAAGCTTTTCAGGGAGAAGGGTATAGTGAGGGGGTTGGGGAAATAAATTGTGGTGTTACAGACGGAAAGTCCCGTCTAGAAACAAGCTTAAAAAATAAATTAATAAAAAATACAAATATTTTAGCAAAGACATAAAATACCGTGTAACAATGTAACCGTCTAAACGTGTATCGCTTCATACAGTCTATGTTAAAAAAAAACAGGACAAAGAGCAAGACATATTTATTTATTTTTCACATCAAATCACAGTGATTCAGTTTTAATATCAAAAGCAATTTTTAACGACAATCAGGATTTGTGAGAATAAATTTAGTAATTTTCCATTTAGTAATAGCATTACTGTACTTGAATATTTACCACTTATGAATTTTAATGTATTGATTTTCATTGTTTTAAATACAATTTTTTTAACTTTTACCAATGGAGCTTAAAACCGTACTTGGACTTTACCAAAAATAAAACCTTGGGTACATGACTGAAAATACCTTCAGCTTTGAATTCATAACCCTGGGGTCCTCATTCAAACGCCCACGCTAAGTTTAGCCGACGGTAGACAAAGGAATATAGCGAAATTGCTAAAGTCTAAAAAAACTAATATAATCTCTATACGATTTCTTTGGCCAAATATAAAAAGAATTCAGCTTAATGTGACATGTCTAAAATGAATTTTATGCAATACTCTTTTTTTCAAACCAGAAAATTAAATCTTCCATAGTCTAAACTTGAAGTGCTTGTTCGTAAATAGAAGAAATTTCTTTCGAGATAAATGAAGGTTGACTAAATTTTTACTTCACAATAAACTTCTTAATAACTTTAAATAGCTTTAAGTTATATCAGTTACACAATATAAATTATTTAAATAAAATACAACGCCAAAGATTACCTGAAACAATTTATACAACCATTTCTGAATGCAAAAAAATAAATTTTATTATTGTTAGTCCTATTTATATTTTGATGTAAAATATTTTTAAAAATTTCACTAAAGAAGTGGTTCCGTCTCCATTACACAGCTCTTGCAACAAAGAATATAAACTTATAGAGAGTAACAAAGGTGTAATAAGTTCAATTACTATTTTAAATAATGGATTTCTTAATGAAACTATTTTGCCGTAGGTTATGTTTTAACTGAAAAACAGGTGCGTTAAGGGTGAAATTTAAGTATGCAACGGAAATACGTCAGTCTGCGCACGCACCAAGAACGGTATTTAATACGACGAAGTTTGTGATGCGCGTGCGCCTACTAGCTAAAGTCGTCCAGATAGGCGACATTGACCTGTATATATTAGCTTACGTGAAACTCGGAGGACATATCAAGCGTATCAGTGTCCTAAATAATTCTATATGGTAGCAAAACTTTGCTGAAAAACATCATATAAGCTTTAAGAATCATAAGAAAAATAATCGCCGCTTTTAAAATATGTCGGAAACCTGGCATTATATACTTGTCACTCTAATATTTAAACACTATTTAGAAGTGAATTTGTAATTCAGTACCGACATTCGTAGCGTAGTCGGATGCACATTGGCTGATGGTGCGAGGGGTTCTGGGTTCGAGTCCCGGGTAAGTCATAAGTGTAAATTTTGTAAACGTTTAAATTAGTCACCGATATGTTAAAGTCAATAAAACTGTCACACGAAACTGTTAACTATAAGATATTATAAGTAAATAAAGGGGGGATGGTTGGCTGGTTTGTGATGAAAAATCACCAGCCAGGCAAACATTAAAAAAAAAAATAAACATTGGAGCCAATAGCCGCATCATGAAATCAAAATTAAGCATCATGAAGCGTGGTTATTACTTAAATGGGTGGCCAATTGGAAACACAATATACCTTTAGCACTGAACTTTCTTTATATAGACTTAAACAAACATTTAAGACAACCAACATTATATAAAAATACGAAACATCATGCTGTGGCGAGGTGCGTGGTTTGCAATCGCGACGACGCAAATTTTGGCGAAGTTTAGTGGATCAATTTCGCTATCTGGAAAAGCATTACTTTTTTACATAACAAATTATTGCATTACAAAAATTTTACTTTACGCAAAAATGTATAATTCGTTGAAAATATTTTCACTTATTGATATAATAGCTTTTAACAGACAGTTCAGCCGTTGTTGTTATTTCATAATAGATAAGCATTTCAGCCTTTGTACCTTAGTTATCAATACTAATATTATAAATGCGAAAGTAACTCTGTCTGTCTGTCTGTATGTCTGTTTGTTTGTTACCTTTTTCCGGCTGAACGGCTGAACGGATCGTAATGAAATTTGGCAAGGAAATAGATTATATCCTAGGGATGGACATAGGCTATCTTTTGTCTAAAAAAAAAAATTTTAAACGGGTTAAAAAATATATCTTAATTTTATGTAATGTGTGTCATAGATATACAAACTGTTAGTGTCATTCCTCTATGCCTGCCGAGCAATAGCATTCAAGCCATTACGTTACGTTTTTCTGTTGTAAGGAACTAAGTAGAGAGTAAGAAAAAAATAAAGATCTTGACAGTTTGTAGTGTCGCCATATTTGTTTCAATTATCAATACCGTTTTTGTATATTACAATTTAAATTATTTTTTTCCAGTACCTATTTATAACTTATTTGCAAGGAGTTTGGTTTAGTGTTCATAATTTATCTGCTGAGCGTCAAGAGTTTTAGGGCTACTGAGACCGAAGACCAGAAACATTTATCAATTATGTAATATATTGTTGAAAAATTTGAATTTTACTATTTCAGGTAGGTTGATTTTTTTTAAAATTAGAATAGTTACGTGTAATTGCCATCTTCCTTTATTTCATATTAAACATTATGTTTGGTTGAGTGTGAGATAATTTTATACATGTATGTTTTAATTTCATTTATTTTCTTTATATATATATTCTTACCTACTTACTTCTATTAAATTTCAGGTGGATGTTAACATTGTCATTCCAGTTGAATATTTTTTTTTGACAAATTAGTTGTTATTTATACTTTTTGTTTCATTTTGGACTATGTTTTTTTTACTTAATTCAAAGATTTGTGGTGTGTACAGGGAGTGATATCTCTATTAATTTCTATACTCCTTTGGATAAGCGGAATATGGCCACCACAGTTTTACATATCAACAAATCCTACAAATGTTTTAAACATTATGACAAATAAGAAATTGTTTCACAAACATCCTTAGGTTTTTTTTGGTGTGTATAGTTTGAAGTTTAATATTATGTATGTACGTAAATTCTTAAACATAGAGTTATTTATTAATTTATTTAGAAAACTATTCATAGGTAGGTAATAAGTTTTCCTTTATATCTCTTTCGATTTTGAGTGTTTCCGAGCTATTCGGGGTCCTCAACATCACCTATTCCCCCCCCCCCTCCCCTCTAAAGCCACAAAATTTCGAAAGTTTAAAATTTTTTAAGAATCTTTCTCTTCCGATTTTAAGCGTTTTCGAGCCATTCAGGGTCCTCGAACCCCCCGCCCCCCTCTGGGAAAAAGCCCCAAAATTTCGATAATTTTATGAATTTCAAATATCTATTCTTTCGAGATGGAGTGTTCCGAAACATTCAAGGTCCTGAACCACCACCCCCCCCCCCCCCCTTTCCCCAAAGGGAAAGCCACAAAATTTCGAAAAATTGGAGGAAATTGTATTAAAATTAAGTCATTACGAACTAAAGTGTCCGGGGCATGGTGAAACTTTTACCCAAAGTCGACCTTCGCACCCAATTTTGTGGAAGGGGGGGGGGAGGGCAAAACCCAAAAATTACGAAAGATTTCTTAAATTTAAGTATACTTTTTTACTATTTGGAGTGTTTCCGAGCCATTCGGGGTCCTCAAACTACCCTCCCCCCACAAGGAGTCAAAGACCCAATAATAAAAAAATTTCCCAAACTTTCGAAAACCTATTCTCTTTCGGTTTGGAGTGTTTACGAGCCATTCGGGGTCCTCAACATCACCCTCTCCCCCCTCCCCTCTTCACAGGGGTCAAAAGCCCCAAAATTTAGAAAATTTCAAAAATCATTCTCTTTCGATTTTAAGTGTTTCCCTGCCATTCAGGGTCCTCAATATAACCCCTCCCCCTCTGGGGACAAAGCCCCAAAATTTCGAAAATTTCAGGAATTTCAAATATAATTTCTTTCGAGATTGAGTGTTCCGAACCATTCGAGGTCCTGAACCTCAACCCCCCTTTCCTTTTCTCAAAAGTGAAAGCCACAAAATGTCGAAAAATTGGAGGAAATTGTATTAAAATTAAGTCATTACTAACTAAAGTGTCCGGGGGATGGCGGAACGTTTACCCAAAGACGTGTTCTCCAACAAATTTGTGGTAAGGGGATTGGGGGAATGCAAAACCCCAAAATTTCGAAACATTTCTTAAATTTAAGAATACTTTTTTACTATTTGGAGTGTTTCCGAGACATTCGGGGTCCTCAAACTACCCTCCCCATACAAGGAGTCAAAGACCCAATAATCAAAAAATTTCCCAAAATTTCCAAAAACCTATTCTTTTTCGATTTGGAGTGTTTACGAGCCATTCGGGGTCCTCAAACTACCCTCCCCATACAAGGAGTCAAAGACCCAATAATCAAAAAATTTCCCAAAATTTCCAAAAACTTATTCTTTTTCGATTTGGAGTGTTTACGAGCCATTCGGGGTCCTCAAACTACCCTCCCCATACAAGGAGTCAAAGACCCAATAATCAAAAAATTTCCCAAAATTTCCAAAAACCTATTATTTTTCGATTTGGAGTGTTTACGAGCCATTCGGGGTCCTCAAAATCACACCCCTCCCCCCTCAGGGTTCAAAACCCCAAAATTTAAAAATTTTTAAATATCATTCTTTCGATTTTTATTGTTTCCCAGCCATTCAGGGTCCTCAAAATCACCCCTCCCCCTCTGGGGACAAAGCCCCAAAATTTCGACTATTTCAGGAATTTCAAATATCATTTCTTTCGAGATGGAGTGTTCCAAACCATTTGAGGTCCTGAACATCCACTTTCCGCAAAAGTGAAAGCCCCAAAATTTCGAAATATAAGAATATATATAATTGGATTTTGGTATTATGACGTCGATAAACTCTTACACCGTATGACCGATCGCCATGAAAGTTGGCACATCGAAGTGTTTTTATCATCCATTTTTTTGTAACTCGCCGCTAGATGGCACTGTAGCGCATCAACTTCTAAACCTTTCAACCGATCGCCATGGGTAAACAGAAAATCATAGGTCACAGATACACAAACAGTAATTATGTGTCATTTCTTAATGTCCAACACACTGGACATATCGCTATCCATTTTGCTGTAACTCGCGGACAATATATCACCCGGTGTTCAGCCCGGGCAAAGCCGGGTACTGCAGCTAGTAATAAACATAAATATAAAACATTTGAAGTGATGGATTGGATGTATGTGCATATACGTGTATGTGTATACATATAACAAAATAATCTGTATTTTAGTTGTTTTCTTTTGTTGGTTTGATTTTATATAAATCTACAGTTATGTTCGAGCTACACGAAATTTTTCACACTGGACCTTCAAAATAAATAGAAAATTACTATCTACATCTGAAGTCAAAGATAAACCAATCATATATATATATACACACACACATAAATACACGTGTGTGGTGTGTGTTTGTTTATTATATATAATTAACTCTATATATACTGTTTTGTTAAATGTTACCGTCCGATAAATTTTGATACAATAATGTTGTATATTTTTAAATATATTAGATTTTAAGAATTTGTAATTTTTTGTTTTAAATTTTGTTTGTGTACAAAATCAAAAAGAAGTATAACTTTCAGCGCGTGTTCAAAGTACACGCACACTTTTTTTATTTGCATTCATACATAGCCTATGTTTCAAATCATCCACGTATGTTGGTATCGACAATCCCAAGGTGGCAAGGTAACCTTTCATGATTAAAGTGTGGTTAGCTGTTTCATTTGCCGAGTTTTTTTTTAAGGCGCAGATGAGAGTAAGTAAACAAAAATTATTCGTTTCGTGGCTAGCTGGCACCTGTTTGTTTACATGTAAAAAAAGATATGTTCTCGCTTTCATCTCGTTGGAGGTCAAGTTTTACGTGGGTGCATAGGCCCCCGGATATAAGTTAAAAAAAAAAAAAAAAGAAGCTACTGCGTAGCTCCAATCGGCACTCTACCTTTATATTTACTCTACGATGGAAACAGAAAGTAGGGAGGGGGTGGGTTGAGGGGGGGGGGAGAGTTCGTATATGACGCCTCTCTTTCGCAGAGTCCCTTCGAGGGACGAAGGACCTGCCCAGCTGTGAATCATCCTCAGTGGACTGGTCCTGGGATGAGGGATTGGGGGGAGGGGTTGTACCATCCCCTTTTCCACCAACCCCTCGTCTGAAGCACATCAAGGCACTCCTAAGGCTGAGTGTCGGCGGTCATCGGACAGATTTTAATCACATCAAAAAGCCACCTCCTCCCTCATATTTTTTCCCTCACCCCTTCCCCCACCCACCCTCTCAGAAAAAAAAACCCGCGTGGGGGAAGTAGTCCCGTCTTCACCCCCTTTTCACCCCCCTTTTTCCCCCCATACTCCACTGGTCAGCTCATCGTGTTGGTAGACCCTGGAGATAGAGACAGAAAACAAAAAAACAAAAAAAAGGAGGAGGAGGGGGTGTGTACGAAGGGGTGGGGCCTTTCGTATTTCGTCCGCCGGCGTCAAGGGAGGAACAGGAAGCCATCGAGGGTAAAAAAAAAGGGTTGGAAGGGGGTGGGATGGAAGAACATACGCGGAGGGATACACTAGGGGTTGACTCGGTCCCTGGAGATTGGTGAAGTGTGTAAACAGCAACGGGCCGCTCACACACACACACACACACCAACGCACTTGCTCGCTCGCTCGCGTGCAGGAAGAGAGAGAGAGAGAGAGACTCGAGGAGAACGGAGAGAGAGAGAGATAGAAAATAACGGAGAAGGGGATAATAAAACGTTAAGAAGGGGTGTTGAAGGAGAGGAGGGTGGAACAACTCTCCGTGATAAACATGGTTTTAATTTTCGTGCCGCGGGTAGGGTTTCCATCCAGTTTGTCCGCCGGAAAAGAAATTATATCCTCATTGCGGGGAAAGGTTTAATTCAGTTTTTATGAGAAACGGAGTCGCTGGGCCGGCACGCAGGACGAGTGGTTGAAGCAGAAGAATAAAAATGTTTTCCCTCTGTACTTGGAAGTCCGTGCCGTCCGCTTAATTCGTTCTTAACCGTCTTTGTCTGACGGGCCGAGCAGACAAACACTATCATAAAATGTTGCCGCGAAACCGACACGAATAAAGTTTCTAGACTGAAGTGTACTGATAACAGATCTAATAAGTTTACGTTTGTCGTCTGTTGAAAGCCGCACTAAATCATATTTGAAATTGAAAACTTTGAAAAATTTATTTATTTTTATTTTTAATAAAATTTTATCACGAACGAACTATCCAATAACATTGCTCATTTTTCACTACTTGAAGGTCTTGAACAGATTTAAAACAGCAACACTCACGAAGGTCAAACATAATACTTAAAATATCCAAAAATCCAAATTCTTTAAACATTTGAGGATATCGCCAATAAAATAACGATACTAAAATTTATCTTGGAAAAGTAGCCAGTATTACTAACATTTAGAGTGGAAAAATTAAGTTATGTAACCCAGTTAAATCTCCACACGGATAGGTCCTGAAATTGTAAAATTTTTACAATTTAATAATAATTTTATTATTAATACTATGGCCAACGATAAACGTAGATCTATTACAAAACCATACCAAAAGAAACAATTGCATTTTATATTTTGTATAGGCCTATCGCTAAATTAAACAGCAAATGTTTATTGTATTTACTCATTGTTTGAAATATATACAACCGATCCATTTTATTACATACTAATAGCGTTCCTATATAATATGAAAAATATTCTAGTTTTAAAGCTTTTTTTTATTTAAATTACACTTGCCTAGAAAGTTAAACTTTTTGAAGTGAAATTTATTTGCAGCCGGTTGGTTAAAATATAAAAATTTTTATCGACGGTTCAACGAATTACATTTCATACTAAGCGGGAAAAAAATCCGTCAACACATGTAAAATATTGTTTTAGCAAGGTGATAGGCAGTATCAAGTTTTCTAGATAGGAACCTTCAGACGACATATTGGTTTCAACGTTTTCTTTGCCATAACACATTTTATTTCATCTTATTTTGACTTCGTTGGGGCATGGATCACACACTAACAGATTTAAAACGACTAGAATGTAGCGTATACTGGCAGTATTATTACAATTGTAGTCATACCCAATAAATATATGAAATACTAAACGCCAATGACTTCAAAGGCTAAACTATTTGTAGCTGTCGGTCATCATTGAATTGAGACATCCCAACGAAGCCAAATTGACCAAGTAGAGTGATAGGAAATCGGTTCCAGCAAAAAAATTCTGTTGAGACAGGGATGTTCCTAAGAACAGCATCCAGCCGGCTCGGGAGGAGATGGTGTATCCCAGGCACGTGGGCGCTAGCAGTTCTTCCCTTGGTGTTGACAGGCGACCAGGTCCGGCGAGCAAGCACTTTCCGAGTGGGCAAGATCTTCCGCGGACCGTCATCCGCCAGAGTGCTCTCTCAGCCCGTGCGTGTGGGGAGAGAGAGAGAGAAAGGTAAGAGAGAGGAGGAAGAGAGAAGAAGAGAGAAGAAGAAATAGAGGAAGAGAGAGGTGAGAAAGAGAGAGAAAGAAAGAGAGGTAAGAAATATCACGAAAGAAAGAAAGACCTCAGACCACAAAGATACTGTCCAGAACAGCGATGAACAACTTCACTCATTTTATTTAAGGTCAGAGAGGAGAGGAGAGGAGAGGAGAGGAGAAGAGAATAGAGGAGATAAGAGAAGAGGAGAAGAGAGGAGAAGAGAGAAAATAAGAAAAGAGAAGAGAGTAGAAGAGATAAGAGAAGAGGAGAAGAGAAGAGAGGAGAGGAGAAGAGAAGAGAGGAGAGGAGAAGAGAAGAGAGGAGAGGAGAAGAGAAGAGAGAAGAGAGAAGATAGGAGGAGAGAGGAGAAGAGAGGAGAGGAGAGGAGAGGAGAAGAGAGGAGAAGAGAAGAGAGGAGAGGAGAGGAGAGTTTTAAGTTGATTCGTTTTCATATGTTGTCTTGTGATAGTGCAAGCATTATTTATAAACCAATCGTTCGTGGTTGTTTTCGTTCGAGGTTGTTGTGCCAGTTGTAGCCTGGCCGGGGTATAAAAATAGCTTGCTGCAAAAGAAATCTTATTTATATTTAAAAACTTGGAATTTTTATAAAATTTTTATAAAAATTCCAAGTTTTTATCGTACACAGCAAGCCTGCTTTATAATGGCAGCAAGCTATTTTTCTACCCCGGCCACCAATGCTCGACCCCGCAAGGGAGCGCTGGGTGCGTGCGCAGCAGAATTGATGATATGGTAAACCAAGGTTGTTCTAAAGCTGTTAATTCGGGGAAATGTGTCGGCCATACACGGTGATAATATTCTCTAGCTTGGAAACCAAGAACTTAACGCTACATGGAGTTGAAGAAATGGTTACTTTGAATGTTTGCTACAGTCGAGGACGATTAGAAAAATTATTATGATGTTTAGTATTACCCCCCGCCACCCGTCCATTTAGCCTCTTCGACCCGTGCAGTAAACGCCGGGCTGGTTACGTTCGACGCGTGTTTTAAACCGCGGGCGGAGAGGTTCCTCCAACTGGGCCAGACAGAGAGGGAGGGAGAGAAAGAGAGAGAGAGAGAGAGCTGGACGGACAGCGCGAAGGGAGTTGCTAGTCAGATGAGCCCCGAGCAATAACGAGATTACTAGAGGGGGGTCCGCGGTGGCCTGATGAAGGGTCGGGAGAAGTTACTTTCTTCTTCCCTACCCCCCCAAGGGTGTCATTTGCAGCGACCCGATCACCGTCTTTGAGACACCAGGGCGATCCCTGCAGCCAGAAGAACTCCTGCGAGTGCAGCCTTCGTCGTTAGTCGCGCACACTTACATACACACACATATATATATAAATATTTATATAAGTAAAAATGTAGGTAAATGTTCGTTTGTTCAGAATCGCAATGTTTGTGACCAGCACAACAAATGAAGTAAAGGTTTGCTGTTTTGTTTCCCCCTTCAGAAAAAGAAACCCTCCAGACTAATACTATTTATAATTTTAAAAAAATTGGTTATATCAATATGGCGTTAGAATCCCAGCTTTAAAACTACATTGAACCAGTGGATTTGTATTTATTATTCTTTCGTGCTTAAAAGTTCGGTCATTGTATTTCCATTACAATTTTTTTTTTAACTAGTTTAATTTTTTTTTTATGTGTGACTATGTGAGTTTTGATTTTTGTGTTCTGTATCAAATTTTGTCATCGAAGTAGAAGCTACTTTGAAAGGTATTTTATTTCAGTTTAAAAAATTGGAAAATATTCATCATTTGAATTTCTGCATGAATAATTGCCACATTGTCGCTCACTAGAAGTTCATTCTTATCGATTTCACCAGCCACGATTTTTCGTAGACAATGCAATAACATATTTGAATTGTCGGTCCTGGTGAAATGACAGGGACGTTTCTTCTACGTACCAGAAAAGTGGTGCCTTCAAGGCTGTACCCGGCTAGGTTTTACTTGCAAATTTTTGTATATTTAAGTTGTTTGTAATAGGTCACAATATGTATTCTAGAGTCTAAAGATTAATAGTTTTCAATTTCTAATATATTTGGAACAAGTTTTGCTTTAAATATTTAGTTAAATATATTGCAGACATGTGTTCCTGTTTAAAAAAATGCATGAATTGTGATTTCAATAACATTTAGTTTAAGAGGCCACTCCAGTGTTTCAGGGGCACTACGCAACCCGCGTTAACCTCATAAGATTCAATGCTATTTTCATTTTACTTATAAATAATTAACTAATATAGATTTCGAAATGATGCTTGCTTGATATGTAAGACAACGATGCTCTTATCAAAGCCCCTTTCTTCAAAAACGTGCATAAATTATGGTTTTATACTAATCTTTACTAATATGCATAAGTGTATTGTCTATGTTTGAACCATAATTTATGCACGTTTTTGAAGAAAGGGGCTTTGATAAGAGCATCATTGTCTTACATATCAAGCAAGCATCATTTCGAAATCTATATTAGTTAATAAGTTATAAGCAAAATGAAAATATCATTGAATGTTATGAGGTTAACGAGGGTTGCGTAGTGCCCCTGAAACACTGGAGTGGCCTCTTAATATGCCTGAATTATGTTTCATTACTTGCTAGTAGTTGGTTTATTTAGTTTATAATGTATTTTGTAAGTTTTTTATCGTGCTCTTTTTTATTGTCTTTTATTTACATTAGCTTTTTATGTATGTTTGTATTGCTATAAATTTGCGTTATAATTTTGCAACATAGGCTATATGTGGTTAAGTGGTAGACAAGGTGAAATAGAAACTTATCTAATGACCCCGATGCCAATTTAACGTAGAGCCCTGATTTAATCATTAATTTTACAGCTACGTGCAAGTCAGAAACCAAATTATCTCATTATAAATTATAAAAATCAACTGTTAAATAACTCAGCAATGTAGAATATATACACAGAAAACTCTTTTCGGAACTTTCATCAACAATCCAATTGCGCGGAGGTCGTACGGCACTTATACATTTGTGACATGCTGTAAGATGGAATATAACGTGTAACATTCTAATTACGAAACCGATTTTAAACAATAAGGCTTAAGGACGGGTTCATAATCAGCGCAAGAAATGCAATAGCACAAATACGCAAAACTCATAAAACGAAATAAAATCACTGTCGTTTATCAACCAAAGAGTGGCAAGTCATGACCAACCTTACGACTAGGAACTTTAAAGAAGTAGAAAAAAATAGATTTTTCTGATTATGATGTTTTTTTTTAGAAAACTTGAATTTGATTAAAAAACATAATTTGCTTTCACTGTGGAAAAAATTTTAAAATGTAAACGATATTCGGGTGATAAAGGAAAATCATAGCTTTCTGCGAACATGATGTCGACGTATCTAAAAGTTTTGGAATAATTCACATCATTAATGTAAACTAGCGGAAATCAGCGGAAATGCGAGCCGGAACGCAAGAAGTTAAAAGTTGGCGGGTGCTTGGGTTGCGTTTTGCGTAGTTTCGTTATAAACGGATGTTTAAAATTATCTTTCTAACATATAACTTTTTTTTTTTTTTTTTTTTTACGTTCTTGTGTTTCTTGCTTAGGTTATGAACCCTGCCCTTAAAGTCTTACCGGCATCTGGGTATTTAAGTCTGGTGAACAAAACCTAAGAATATCGAGTTAATTCACTAACCAACAGTAACGTCCGCTATGCTTGTTTAAAATTATCTTTCTAACATATAACTTTTTTTTTTTTACGTTATTGTGTTTCTTGCTTAGGTTATGAACCCTGCCCTTAAAGTCTTACCGGCATCTGGGTATTTAAGTCTGGTGAACAAAACCTAAGAATATCGAGTTAATTCACTAACCAACAGTAACGTCCGCTATGTTTCCCATTTGTCTCCGTCGGGAATCGAAGTTAGGTCGCTTTGGTAGCAGGCGAGTGATATGAACATATAGCGTCCACCGTAATATAGATTGCAATTTTATCGCCAAATATTAAAAATATTTTGGTCATAGCAGGAAAAGATACACTTGGAACTTATAAAACAAACATTGAACATGTTATCAATAATTAACATTGGATTATTTACTTGATGTAAGTTTTTGGACATACGCCATTGCTAAGAACTTTTTCTGTGGAAGAAAAACTAAAAAATAAAATAAAGAAATAAAGAAATAAAAATACCTAATAAAGACAAAAAACACACAAAATTAAGCAAACAATTGCTGTTGTCAACAAGGATATGAACACCACAAAATATTCCGTAACAGGAATATGGTCAACAAACAAAGAAAAACAAAGAAAAATGTACTAAGAGAACGAAAAAAAAAACCACAAATGATGACAACACAAAAATATTGAACCCAAAATAATTCAGCACAACAGTTGAAACGAGACAAAACACGACAAAACGAAAAGACAAACGAACACAATAGTTTTACCAAAAAAGAAACAAGCGACGTTTCGGGAACTGCTATCTGCTCCCGTCCTCAGGCAGAGACGCACATGGTACGGAAACACAGGTGCGACTATTTAGGTGACCAACTTGATGTTTAATGACAGCCATAGGGCAATGATAAATTGCATTAAATGCATTATTTTATTAAAAAGGAGTCGATTGTAAATCTGTCACTGCTGTCTTTTTTATTATCATTTCAGTTTGTCTCTCAACTTCCCACGACCAAAAACACTAATTACTTTGGTTTTACTTTAAATATTCCATTAAAATTTAAAATTCAAATTACTTTTTGTCAGATTAAATTTTGCTACTCTGTGACACTTTAAAAGCTTACTTATTAACTCAAGCGATCGCTTCCAGCTCAAAGAGCCGTGAGAGCAATTACACTTAAAATTGTTCTTTGATCAGTCTTTGAAAGGAAACATCGTTTGATCAGCTGGAAAGTTAAAATACTGCCCTAAAATAGGTTTATTTTTTTAAAGTAATGGAGCTACGCAATCAACTGTTAAGTTATCGACACAAACAAAATTTGTTACCTAAATGTGTGCAACGTTTAGGCAGCTAACTAACTATACGTTTTGTACCATGTCATATCGTAGAATAAATTACGTCAATTGACTTATTAGAAAGGATAAGGGAAGAATGCTTTGTATTATATATGCCACGATTTGTGCATATTTAATTTTTTTCCCTTCTTTAGCAATGTTTTGTTAACTCTCGTGTGAAAAAAAAATTCTCATTTAACTGGTTCAGTGTTGAAATAAGTTAGAAATATGATAGGGCAATGCAAAATATTTTTAGAGGCAAGATTAATCAATTTAGGCATGAGCCTAGATCGCGGTGGGGATAGAGGGCCCGGGCCCCCCTGGAATCAATAAAGCCCTTCTCTGAGGGGGCCCGTTTGTGTTTGCTGCGAAATAGGAATGATGAATTTTATCCTGCGGGCCCCCACTGGGAATCCTACAGATTTTCGCCCATGAGAACCTTGAATATTTGTAGTATTATTTAGCTCTAGGCTAGACTCAACACTGTCCTACACTTATCCAGAACGTAGGCTTTCCTGACTGGAGACAACACTATCTACTTTTTTAGTTATGGGTTTAGGCCAACTCCGCTGAAATGATGGTGTGCCAAACATTTCAGATTTCCTTGTTGCAGCCATCTTCAAAGACGATTAACAACTATTTTTTTAATCACCCTTGAATACGGCTGTAAAAAAGGCATGCTGAAATCGAGCACGCCGTGGCCTTAATACAGAAGAAAATATGTGTATAATTAATGTCCTAAACATACCCAAGCCTCCTAAGGTTGTTCCTTGACCGGCAAGGACAGAGTCTTTTAACCCCGAGGACTGGATCGAGTCACACTGCGGGCCAATCATAAAAGCAAGTCTACTTGGCCACCCAACGAATCTGTGAAATAACTCGTGTCTTTACTAGTCAGCCATCCACGTGAAAGCCTTCCATTAAAACGGTGTTTAAGGAATTATCCCTAATGTTAGCAGCAGATGACGTCACACGGTGTGACAAGAATCTACTTACTCAATTTTGTGTTAGCTAGATAAAAGAATCTTCGATGCTAATAGGCGTGACAGTACGCCAATTTAAGTGCAAACTGAAGGGAAAATATGCTTTCAACCTTTTTACGCTAAGAGAAAGGAATATTTATAGTAGTCGAAATATATCATCTTGGACTCAAAATATTTTAGGCCATTTATCGTATATTACCGAAAATTCGCATTTATAAAAAAAATTGAAATAATGATATTTTTGTGACACTGTAATAGTATGTTTCTTGATAATACTTTATTTAACAATGCAGTAATTATTTGAAATGTATATTATTTCCCCATGGTGTATATTGCTAGAGGGCTTGGTAGTAAATGCCTGTGAACTAAATATTCATAAATAAACCGATACCCGAGGAAAAAATGTTTTCAAACGAAATACTTGTGGACTTAAAGAGAGAAACGCAGAACGCATCACCGCCGTAGGTTAAAGTATCATCAGTAATCGTAAGGGTACGTCTTTCGACACTAAAACATCACAGTGCAATTTTTTTTTGTAAACAGAACATAAATATTTATGTATATAATACACATATTTGTAAATTTGTACATTAACATGAAAACAACTATATCACTACAAAATAGTGTTCGCAGTAATACTGGGTTAGGATCGTCATTTGGACTATTATGCTTTGAGTTGTCCTAGTACCTCTGATAGTTAAAGTTATTTTTAAGCCGTTCCATGAATAACGTTCCAGTATTAACTGCGCATATAAATAAGCAGAGTAAATCAAAATAAAATCCAGCTATTCGAAATTCAATTAATCTTTTCATGATTAAAAAAATATATATGCTTGAATGAAACATCTTTTAAAAAATCAAATTATGCCCAATTTTCGCAAGAAATACTCAGTATTATATCGAAAAACCTATTTCATATATGCAAAAATAACCGTAGCTATGTTTCGTCCAATGTAACAATAGCTTTTTTGTAGTATTACAAATTATTGTAAAAGAACAGAAAAAAAAATTTCCTGTGTGGATTTCCAGGGAACCAAGTTGGTTCTTCAAGAGGTTCGAAGGTCCAGTGTAACAGATAAGAGATGAATAAATGTATGATTCAATTAGTGTTTCAGGACCCCGTAAAAGAAATGAAATCAAGCAAGTTGTATTAGTTCGATAATCCTGACGCAATACATATGGTAACTTGGCAACAGGGACAGGTGTTTTTTTTTAATATTATCATCATGATTAATTTTTATCGGCAACATCACATTTTGTTTTAAAATCTCAAATTCTAATACTAAGTATAAAAAAACGATAAAACAACCGTACTTATACACACATCAGTGTGCTGTTATGCGTCGTGCGAGAAGGAAGCTTGAAGCTTAATTAATTCAGAAACACCAGCAAGCGTCGATTTCATCGTTCCGCTTCACTGAGGCCCCGTTCTACGATGGCACGGAAGCCGCATCACGTAAACAGAGACGTATCTCCCGTAACATTTCACTATCGCGTCTTCTGCTGCTTCCACAATGCACGGAAACGTAACAAATGGCCACCAGTAGGATTGCATTTCAAAGTTACGAAATATAAATTTAATTTTTTAAAAAATGTGTTACATTTAGAGATCATAACACGGGCCGAATAAACACATATAATAACAATAAACCACAAAGTAATATTAGAACATTTGATATTCTTGTACTTTTAACAATTTTAAACGTATTTTGAAAATAAACAAAATACGTGGCTACCACGGCAGCCAAGTACTCTGCACGGAGCCATGTAAGCGGAAGAGCTCAGCATCGCCGAGCTAACACGTACGGGAACGTCTTCGTCTGCGTGCCGTTGTAGAAATTTCTGTTCCGTGGGATCCGTATCCGATTACGTGGCGTTGTGTAACTGGCACAAACACAAACACAATTCTGACCAAGCGGGCCACTTGCCGTCTCGTCGTTATCTGGGTCGTTGAAAACAAATAAGAAAGAATCAAGCAACGATTGATTCCATTGGCGTGGGAAGGTAAACGACAGCACTCCGAGAGAAAGAAAAAAACTAAACCCGAGTCACGGTTACGGCCGACACCTTTTCCCATTTGAGGGAAGAATCATCCAGTATTGACGCGAACATGACGTCTTTATCTCGTTATCTCTCTGACTGCCACGCGAATGTGTCTGGTGAGCATTGGTTATTATTCATCACTTCCGTAGTGGTTCCTCTTCGTGTGCCAGGCCGGAAGGATGTCGATTGTTAACAGGCAGACGCCAAGTGGTAGCAGGGTATTTGTGCGATGCTGTGATGTGCATATCGCATTTCAGCGTGCCTTTTGACGTGACAACGTCTAATAAATCGATTAACGCCGGCTGCACTCACGAAAAAGGATGACTCATTGTCCTGTTACGCTCATTTTCCCGTTACGATTTGTCCCGTTACGCTCATTGTACGCTTGCGCCGCATCTATCTCTCTTCCACTCGATTGGAACAACCATCGATTTGACTTTTTCGAGGCACATTAAACTTGAAACACTCCCATTCGTTTCCTACTTTTCCTATCATTGTCCTATCCTTAACAGAATAACACAGATTGGAAGAAGTTAAATAGCAAACATGCATAAAAATTATAGTTAAAATAATCTGTTCGTTATAGTAATAAACATATTTGAATTAATGAGTGCGAATAAAAGTAAATTTATCAATTAAATTTTAGATTTCATTTCACTCTTTCTTTGTATCCATACAAAATAGTGATAATTCAATAAAAATTATTCAATTTTATTCATATATGTATGTAATAATGTCATCAATGTTTTGTTATGACGTTGTCACGTTAAACTATCGTCCGTAAACCGACATTACAGACAACCAATTTTTTTTTTAATGTGTGGGGGATAAATTGCTGAGTTCATCTGTTTTGGCGGGGGCTGCATTTTGTGATCTCGGAGGTGCTGGGCGCCGGACACGCGCTTCCGACTGCGCCACGTGAAGCCCTACATAACCCCGACTCCGCCGAAGCCGCGGGGGGAAAACGCATCCAATCAGGGAAAAGGAAAGCGTGAGAAGGGCTGTAAAAGGAAATAAAAAAAAGAGGTGGTTTTGAGGTGGGGTGGCGGTACATCAATAGAGAGGAATCCAATACCTCCTCCCCCACCTTTTTCCCGCCGGGCAGTAAATTAATAAAGCGGGCGTTTCACCCCTAGTTGTTTACCCGCCTCGCGGAACGTGGGCCCAAACAAAGCTACCTCGCGATCCCATCACTTACGCCCTCCACAACCCACCCTTACCCTGCATCCAAAAACAACACCCAGTTGCGCCGATGCGACGTTAAGTCACGGTGGGTTAGCAGGAATTTGAACGCTACTGAAATCGACGTTTGAAATAATAGCATATTGCATTGGTAGCTGCACGCGTTTGAACTCAATCAGTCGCAACGCGTGATGGTATGCGCAACCATCCTAGTTGTAAACATGCCTGGGAAAGTCTGCAGGAAATGGCGTAAAGTTACAATGAGGTTAGCTACTTAACTATGATTTGTTTTACTAAAATCAGCGGCTGTCGAAAAGAGCATCTTTGGAGTTAGTTCTACAATAGTCAATACCTCATGTGTAAACTTTTTTTTAAATTTAATGTGATCCGACGTATGATCGGAACTATCTTGATCGAAATAACTACGATTTTGAATGTTTTGATTAAATAATAATTAATTAAGGAATTTAGTATATTATTAATTCAGGGAAACAAATTTGTAAACATTAATGTAGCGCATTTATGAAAATTATCGGTAATAAATCTCGCATCACTATGCACTGAGAGTTATGAAAATGGGACTTCTAAGATTATTGTAGACTCCGAGTCCTGTTGAATTCGATCAAGAAAAGTATTTACACGTCCGTAACGCCTCATGAAACACGGATGTAACTACGGTCCCTTAATAACTCACTGACGACGTAAAGAAAACCCCAAGACCCAAGAGTTGGAGATCCGTCAAGTACGTGAGGGACGCCACAAAAAAAAAACGGCGCAGTTGACGAGTAACTTATGCGGTTGTTGAGCCAAGGGCTCTCGTCGGCAAAGTAATATTTCTGAATCAGGAAGTGTCTTGTTTGCTGCCACTTCACCCTCCCTTTCACCCTCCACTAACACATCACCAAACCCCAGCCCTCATTAAAACACACACACACACACACCAATAACTCTTACTCTTCATCCCTCAATTTACAGCCACAACCCGCCGATTCGTCTTAAGGTGATTGGTTCTCGAGCTCTTAGGCCTCAAATCATTGAACTTCTGGAACAAGCCTAGGCGTTGTGTCAGGACTTGATGATTTCTGACGGGGCGGAAAAACCATCGGCCGCTTCGGAAAATTCTTGACGTTGGCCGGTGAAGAATGATCAGCCGCACGGTAAAAAAATTTTTTTAATGAAGTTTAAGGAACTAACAAGCCTCAAGCATTAATTGAAATTATAATTGAACCCCGTCGGGACCAACATATCTGTGGACGACTTACGGGATCCGCCTGGTCATAAATGCATTTGTGTTAGTAAGGTGGAATGCTAAGTGCGACGTTCGCTGGTGCTTCTAGCACGGTTATCGCCCCTAAGCGCAAGGCTGTGGACTGTCGTGCATAGGGCAACTATGATAACTGAGCTGTAACCGTAGCATTATGTGGCGGGGAAATGAAGATAAAGGTGTAATACAAGGCCATTGAGTTCTTTCAATAATCAGTACCGGATGTTTTATTCGAAAATTTACCCTGGAAAGCGCGTTTTAATCATTTCCATTCATCTGAAAATACAGTTCAAAAATGAATTACGGAAACAGAACTAATCCGCCCTCAGCATATTCTTAATTGCTCTGCGTGAATATACTCCACCTCGGATACCTTCAGCAGTCTTCAAACCGTTTGGTTTTTTTTTTTTTCTGAATCTCTGCACACCGTACGCGTAACTCACGTATTCGGGGCCCTTAACGGTCACACCCAAGGCTAGTATGTGGAGACCTCATGAGGAGGCGAGTGTTTGTTACACGTGTGTGTGGCTGGCGGACCGTACTTAGAACCTGACCAAGTCAGGAAACCGTACTCTAGTTGAACATTCTTCCGGAGAGAGAGTTTCAATTCCAGGTGTTTCGAGGCTGCTTATTCGCGTCACCGAAACAAAACTTTGTTCGGACAGGAGAAATGTGCATGATATCGTAGCGTTACCGCCCTGATGCGACCGATCAGGAATGAGGTGGCGAGCCATTCGATGTTTAGAAGGGCGAAGGGTTTGATTTATCTTATTATGAGCAGGAAGTACTCGCAACCACCTACAGGAATTTTTGTATCACGTAAATGCGTTTATCGATCTGTATGCCCCTATTAAGTACATGAACACAAATTCGTAAACATTAAGGGCAGTGTTCCGAGACGTTAGTTAGTGAATAAGCACTGCTTTGTCAGCATACAGCAGTAACACAACTTGCGGGCCGTGTTCCAAAACGTGTCCAAACCGAATCCCAGTAAAGCAACAAATAGGCTAACGTTTTAATAAACGGTGCCCTGCGCGAGGCTCTAAACTGGTTTCAACGAATTCTAGCGGACGTTTTAGAAATTATCGATACAATTTTTACATAAAAAATACTTTAGATAGCAGCATCATATCACAAAAATAAAACCGCCTTAAAATTTTTCTTAAGTACTTTTTAATTTGCGACTGTTTCTTGTTATGACCATTAAATTGTACATAATGTATTCCAGGGTAGTTCAGTTATCATGAAGTGTCATTTGGTACATCAATACGCTTGGTACGTCCCCCGTTGATCACAATAATGACTATATACGAGTTAATGGCGCCGGAAGCGGGTTCGCCATCTGGACGAAACCAACGAAAAAGAGAGCTCTGCGCATGCGCGAAATTCAGGCAATACAACGGCAACGTTTAAGAAACAAAATTTCGTTCCCTAAAAATAAGGGACTGGTCATGTCCTATCGCTCAACAGGAATATGGTTAGGACACTTACAGATGCAGCATATTCAACACCTATACCCTTATTTTTGTGTCTTCGAATAGCTACCACCCGTGTCATATTAACAGTTAAATATTTCCAAGAGGTAAACTCAAAACACAGTTTTCTTTGAATTGTATTATTTATTTAATATTTTCCTCTACTATACAATATCATTTTTAATATATTTGATCTTACCTTATTTGTAGTTTCTAATTTTCAGATATATCTATAGGCCTACAGAACAGCCTCGTACTTACCTGAAACAAACGAAGCAATAACAAACGTTAACACTTAATACAAACATATATGTAGTTTAAAAATATATATTATTTTTTACTTGCTATTTCCAAGCAAAATATATAGTACCGTAAAATTCTTTAAAAATGTATCACATTACCCCAAATGTATGAGCCCTAAATAAAGGCTCTCAGATATAAACTTAATACATTCCAAAACAGTTAAAAGTTCTTGTTTTCCTATTTTTAATATTTAATAAACAAAACTAAACAACATCATTTTAGCTCATTTTTAACTTACAATTTTTTTTTACTATAAATCAGGAAAATGAAAAGGCATAATGAACTAACAAAGTTTGTATTAGAATAAACTATTACAAGTAAAATTTATACTAAGGTTAAAGTTGCCAAAATATATTATGACAGCAATATTTTTTTTTGCTTTTAGTGTTAATTGATCCAAAATAAAAGTACAAACTTACATGATTTGTGAGTTTATTAATTAAAAATATTACTACAATAATTTAGCAAAATAATTATTGTGGTTCTATAGAATTTTTGAAAACGTTTAGATTACAAAAATTTATTTACAAATTTAAAAAAAAATTAATTGCAATAATTATCTCAGCTACACGTAAAACTAATTACTTCACTGTATTTTACGAAGTCACATAATATTATCACAAAGACTATGCATGTCCAACTGATCATTAACGTAGGTACGTACATGGTTGCAGAGACAGAAAGACAGAAAGAGAGAGAATTAGAAAGAGTAAATTCCACTTTGTGAAATTATTTCATGCAGTGTGGAGAGGGATTATTCACGGCCCAATAAAATGAAAAAATGAATTCGCGATTGCGTTAACAGTATCAGAGTATAAATGATTCAAATGGTGGCACGAAAATTTTTCGCCGCAAACGTGGAAGAACTGGATTTGCAGAGCTATTCATTTATAAATCGCATAGATTCATTTCAAAAAGGCTTTCCTATTGATAAATGATATTGAAAGCAATTTAGAGGGATCCATGCTATACTGCAGAACGACCACATGAAAGGGTGTATTATGTTTCTTTGTTATTGGTCCACAACGCATTTACGCAAAAATTCTTAAATGATGTCCTGAATGATATATTAAACCACGTGATCATTTCTCTTATGTCATAATTAATTATCACTGATGGATAATTTCATAGAAATATTTACCTGGAAATGGAATCGAATTTCATTGTTACTTCAAACATTTGAAGTGCTAAAAGTGATTTTTTAATTTTTTTTGTACTTAAATTAAAAAAGAAATAAAATGTAAGATTTGCAAAGAGTGTTTAATAATTTACCCAATTAGTTGGTTAATGCTCTGTCCAAAATCAATCATGTAAAAAGCAAAGGCAAGAGAACGCAGAGAATAAAGTCCCTTTCGGCTGAGCCTACTGGAGCATATAAATTTCTGTACCTAAGAAAGGCCCACAAAAATGTATAACATTTTGGAAACCTAATGTCCCAGCAATACTTTATAAAAAAATATTCTAGAATATTTTAAAAATTCTGGAAACTTTTTGTACAAAGCACCCTACATAGTATGTTTTCGAATATCTACCCCGAAAGGATCATTCAACAATTTCGCACTATCCATGCAGCGAAATGTTTTAATTTTTTTTGTGTTGAATGCATATATGTTGTTTCCAAAATATTGCCGATGAGAATGACATAGTTAGAAGCTCAACATTTGCCCACCATAGGTAAGAAGGATATTTCTTGAGTAGCTAGAGCGAACTCCCATTTAAATACACACCAGTTCACTCCCATAAGCAAAGCATCGAACAAAATACTTGCCTCGTTGCGCTTAGGGTGGCAGTTATCAAAAAAAATGTTTAACATTAAAGATTTCAGTAAAATTTAAAAAAAAAACTATATTTTCTAATGGACTGGGTATTGTATCTACTTGGGAGTAATTAACTTCATGTTCTATTTTCTAATCACGGTCACTTCTTGCAGTCGGAGATGATCAAAACCCCAAAAATACATATATTCCTTTTAAAAGTTTAAGATGTTTAGAATTTCGTAGAGTGTTTACAATAACATAAGAACGTTATGAATTATTTCTTTCCCTTTAGCTCCTTATATATTCCATCTTCCGAACAAAAGTTGATAAATATCTTAGGCCTTTTATTAATTCCAAACATATGCAAAAACTGTGTGTACCTTTACTAGAGATTACTTCGAAAACCACTTGCCAAGAAACAGTTTGTAATAAAATAAGAAATCGATTGTATTATTCTACAATACATGACTATGGTTATTTTTGCATAAATGAAGTACTTTTTCGAGATAATACTGAGTATTTCTTACGTTAAATGGTGCTAATTTTTTTATGTTTCATTCAAGCATATTTTTTTTTAAACCATGAATAAAATAATTTTATATTTGGCGTTATTTTGTTTTATTATGCTTAATAATGTGCGCAGTTAACACTGGAAAGCTATTTACAAATGACTTTACCTATTGGAGGTACTGGTTCAACACACAGCATAAATGCCTGAGTAAGAATACGAACCCTGTATTAGTGCGAACACTATTTTGTAATGATACATTTGTTTTCATGCCAATGTACAAATTTACCTATATCTGTAATTTCAAATGAATATTTCTGTTTAATTTACAGAATGGTGTGCTGAAGATGATAATAAATTTTTTAACTTTCATCGTGCAAACGTGACACGTGCAAACGTGACAAAAAAATCCCATCAAGCAGCCAGACGCCAGTTCTGAGCTTGCGATACTTTCAAAGACCTGCGCGTAAATAAGCCACAAGGATTAATTATCTCCCATTAGCCGATTTGAGGCCTCCGGTGTTTCCAGACTACACAGCAGCTTGTGTCCCGTGGCAAGGCCTTCAAGCGGAGGATTAAATGTTAATTACTGCGAACGAGAAAGGTTTCTCGCCGAAGTGATAAGTTCGGCTAAATCGAATTAAGAAACTTGGCTGTAAGCCAGTGACGTAACGTTTGGGTCCGGGAACGAGAGTTCCGAACACAAGCCTCGAGCTCATCATAGGTCGTCCTGAAATTGATCCCAGACGACAAACGAGGAATATTTTTTTATCGACGAGGGATTTAATGGTAGTTCAAGCTTTTTCGTATTCTCATATACAGAATCTGGTTCTTCAGACAATGTATGGTTGACTTAAAACTCGGTATTCACTTAGGGTGGTATTCCAACACGCTCGGGTAAGGTGGCGAATAATCACTCCCTTTTTGGGGCACAACCGTAACCTAATACGCGGGACGTATTCCAGAACGCGTCCAAACCGAATCCCAGTAAACAAACAAGTCTGCAACCATTTTATTAAACGGTGCCCTGCGCGAGGGTAGAAGCTGGTTTCAGCGCATTATAGAGAATGTTTTGCAACCATCGATATAATTGTTACGACAAAAATACTACAGATATCAGCAACATAGCACAAAAATGGAATCGCCTTTCTAATTTTCTCAAGTAATTTATAACTTGCGATTATTTATGGTTAATATAATAATATTTAAGTGTACAAAATTTATTCTCGGATCGTTTCGCCATCATAATGTTTCTTTTTGCGAACCCAAACGTCCTCCGATGATCACGAAAATGACTATATATGAGTTAATGGCGCCAGACGCGGGTCCGCCATATGAACGAAATCACCGAAAAAGTGAGCTCTGCGCATGTGCAGAATTTTTGCCGCAGATCGGCAAAGGATGGGACACCAAAATCCGTTCCCTAAAAAATGAGAAACTGATGTGTCATATCATGCTATGAATACGGTTAGGTTACAGTTGTAGCATATTAAACACCTTAACCCCTCATTTTTTTATTTTGTAATGCTGACTTTAAACCACATTGATTCACTTATCTATTGAACGCCCCAATGAAGCAATGGGCAGACCACAAATAACGTTTAATTTCCAGTTCTTCTGCCTTCTCTAGTTCTAGTTAGCCAAGATTACATGACGATTACACCAGCCTCATTGTCTCATACCGCATTGACTCGTACCGCATTGACTCGTACTGCATTGATTCGTGCCGCGTTTACTTGCACCGCGTTGATTCGTACCGCATTGACTCGTACAAGCCTAAGAAAGATTCATGTAATTTTCCCGAGAATGTTCGTCACGTTTCCCATTTACGATATTCCATAAAACTGTGTGCTAATCATTCCACAACTAACGAACTTTTTTTTCCATAGACTTGGCGAACACTGCTGGTATACAGTGAGCGCGAACTTCAAAAATTATTTTTAAAATATACGGAATGAGTCTGAATTCGACACAAAAACTTTTCTACAGGTTCGTCACTGAAACAATAAGTTGAAAACCTCCATATGTACTGCTTATGGTCTAAAGTGCTTCCCAAGATTGGTAAATTCCTTTTTGAAGTTAGCTGGAAAAGGGGTTTATTGAAAATAATACAGAAAATGTAACACTTAATGTTTGTAAAGTGTTTAACTGAACAACTTTACTTAAACACCACTAAATTTGTGTGTATTTTAAAATTATTGCATTGAAATTATTAAGGGTAACATCATGTCACCAAAAATGTGTGGGGTATAAGAATTTACCTCGAATTAATTACAGTGAAATTATTTTTTCGGTAATGAAAATTTTTGCGTTGGTTGTAGTACTTTGTCCAATCAAACATTCATTATCTTCACGCTTACTGTTCCATTAAAAATATTTCTTTAGTATTTAAAAAGTAACAGTTTTCAAACTACAACTTTAAAGATGCACTTTGTACCATAATCTTCACATATTTTCAACTTAATTTTTTTATGATGAATCTTCAGCCTGAGTTTGTCGGTGGAATTAAAACTCAACATGTATACAAATGCACAGGTAAACATACAAGTCACTGAACCTACTATTTCATGGGCCTGTCGTTCAATTTACTCAAAGACTTGCGTGTATGTCTCGAGGAGATGTGGCTACACCCATAGAGGTTACGTGTACATAAGAGTGAACATGTCTTTGTTGTGTCCAGAAATAAATGGTTTGTTTTATAACAGTACTGATACATCAATGTGTGAATGATTACGCAGTTGGCTCGTTTAGGATATTTTCCTAAACATGTTATGTATGTTATATAAATGTTAAATTTCTTGTGTATTTGAATTTTTTTTTTGTAAACAAGTTTTATGAGGGACACCAATAATTCATGGCAAATTTCATCATATTTTGTTAGTAACGCTACCAAACAAAATTTATTTCAGAATATAATTTTCTAAAGGTTTCAGGTAAAATTTTATGAGCAGATAGTAAATAACAGTTTGTTAAGGCAGGCACGGCTTCGAAACACACATCCATTTGCTCGACTTTTATAACGAGAGCACGCCTTTAACTGCGGTTCCAAACGGCAATGGAACATGCGAGTACCCATCATCGCTCACGTCGCCTGGTTCTGGCTGCGCCGTTGACATCTGCTGCCGAGCGCATGCGCAGGAACCGGACATCAATCTACCGCATCTTCAGTCCATGGTCTCGAGGCGCGGAGCGGGGCGTTTGTCACGTGCATTGTCCGCGCCGACAGAGAAATGAGGATTGTTGAGGGAGTGCGATGAGGGATAGGGGAAGGGGAAAGGGGGCAGGATGTGGTCGGTGTTTGATGCAAGCACCGCCGGGCCCTGTCACGTGGCAAACATGAAACTATTCCAATATTCCCTTTGCGCCACTTTGGTCGATAGCGCGGCGGCGGCGGCGGCGGCGGGACCGGGTCTCCGCGGAGCCGTGTTCCGCGTTAGCCCCGCGGCGCGCACCGTGCGGCGTGGGAGTTGTTCCGTAACCACCCCCCGGGCCTGTGCATTGTTGCACAGTATTGCTCCAGAGAGATGTTGCTGCTGCAGTGCGCGAGGTCTGGAAACAATGGTGCATCATTCGTTTATTTTATCGTCACATGGTTTAACGTATCTACTTAAATACTTGTAAAGGAAAAGAAGTTAAGGAATTGTGTAGCGATACATTATTTTTACGGCAGAAAATTTTTCATACTAAGTTAAGGTGCATATTAATTCGAGATATTTGTAAATAAACTGACTTTTACATCAAAAATTGATGTCTTACTAAAAAAATTTTTTTAAGTGGCTGACTGCAGCACAATTGCTTTCCAAAGAGGAAAAAAATTACTTTATTTAATTTAATTTTATTTTATTGTATCGCACTACTAATGTATGTTGAGTTTAAATTTGGTTCAATAACAGTTATATATTTATCTCTCAATTTGACGACACGCTTTCACTGGTGGAGTTATTTCACGTAATAACTCTAATGCATTGCCAGTGAAATCTTGAGTATGTTTTAGCATTTAATTTTTGTAAGTATTTTTTTTTAATTTCTGTTTATTTTTTATTAACTTTACGTATTCGTATTCCGAAGAAACTTGGTAAGGAAAGGACTATAAAACTAAAAATCTTTATCTTTGCTTGAACACATCATTTCAGGGACTGAAGTCAGGTAGGACTACTCTGCGTGTTTATCGTCACCAAGTTTGTTAAAATTGTTAAATAAAAATTCGTGTTGTACTTTAGTAATTAACTAGCAGAAGTGCCAATCGTTGCCCACGCTTTGCACATAGCGAAGCAGCTTCTTTTAGTGGGATAGGATGGTATTTTTCGAATTCTCATTTAGACAATAGATTTTGTTAAAATATTTAAAAAATATTTTTTTTTGTATATTTTGAACATTTCATTGCAAAGCTTGAGATAACACGATGTTTTGCGTTTATTCGTCCAGAGCGTAAGCAAACTACCTGTCGTGCAGAAACCTTCTTTAGACCATGAACCATTACCGCAATCTTTCAGGCTTGCCATTTCAAGCTTGCTGCAAGTTTTTCATTAGTAAATAGTTACCTTGAATCAAGCTTGATTTAAGACTGTCCGCACCGGCTCACTGCAACCTTTTAATGTGTAAACTAGTTAGCTTGAATCAAGCTTGATTCAAACTAACACACTTAGAATGGCAAACTTGATTCAGGCTTGAATAAAGCCTATTTTGCTATCTGGGGTAATACTAAAAAAATTGCATTTTCAGTTTCTCATTGACTAGCACATAATCTTAAAAAAAATTCCAAATATGTCTGTCCAAATTAGACATACGTGAATTTTTTAAGTAAAACTTATTTACTTCCTGTAGGGTAAACTGAGGCGATGACGTCCTCAAAGCGTAACGAAAGTGCGCTCGATTATATGTTTTCATTGTAGCGCATTTGAATACTTGAAACACTTGAGCATTTGCATACTTGTTCATTCGCATACTGACTCATTTGCTTACTTGCTCACTAGCTTTTTGTTTATTCGCATACTTGCACAAATTTTTAAACATTCTCATACATCTATCTTATGAAGTTTTCACTTCTAACGCACGTAGCACCCAGTGTTATTTCGACATTTAAAAAAGGTCATAGAGTTTCAAACTTATTAATTTTTTCCTCAGGTTCCCACGCAGGTTTAATATAGATATTTTTTGATTTAAAAAGGCGTTATATAACTATACTCGAGACGTTTTGGGTTGGTTCCTGTCTCTATGAGAGGAATTACTCAGTTTGTGAACTAAACAGGAAGTCTTCGCACATGTTAACAGGGGGTATTTTAATTGCAGATTCAAGTATTGCCACAATTGGTAAATTGCCTTGACGTTACAACTGAACAACTGGTTTATTGCGAATAATAGAGAAGATATAACGCTTAGTGGTTGGATAATGTTATACTGAACAACGTGTGTTACAAACAACACAAAATTGGTCGATGTTGTAAAATCACTGCATTGAAATTATTAAGGGAAACATCACGTCACCAATATTTATGGAATATGAGAAAGTTATCCGAATTAATTACAGTTAAATTATTTTACGATAATGACATAATGATCGAGAAGACCATCGTCACAAAGTTGATCGGAATGCCAATTAACTTGGTACGAGGGGCTTGTTGAATATTCTAGCGAGGAGAGGATGTGTGTAAAAGGGTTTCAAACACTAAGCTTAAGTAAGTTTCACTATGTAATCCGACCCCTGGTAAATTACAAGGAGGAAATTATAATGGGAGATGGTTTAACTAGAGACTTTACGTCGTACGTCCGAAGTTCACAACCACTTAGGTTCGGGTACATAATTAAATAATATTATTCTGTTTTGGCACTCTAAAACACCACATAATATGAAAGTTTTAGAAACTGACTTTTGAAAGCAACGAAAAATATCACTTCATTTACATTACAAATCTTAGTGTGCGTAATGTTTAAAAATAATAGTGATATTATAAAAATTTAATTCCTTATAAGGGTATTTAAAAGGCACACCCGGGGTATAATCGTATTTAGCTTCAATTCCGAATGGAGCTTTGATATGAGAATCTTTTCACGCGAGTTTTTTAAGTGAAAACTTCTATGAGAAGGTTTGGATAGGGAATAAATTCATGTTTCGTCGTCATCGACATGGTCACGTGACGTGTTAACGATAACACTATATCTGTTCCTATTAGTATAACTTATTGCGCTTTTAAATCTTAATCATACGATTACTGTGCAGTAAAAAGTGAATATAAAATATATTCATGTTCTCATATATATATATATATATATATATATATATATATATATATATGTATGTGTGTGTAGTTTGAATAACGAAGAAAACGGAGTCTTTGTAACAATATAACCTAAAAATTAAGAACATCATAATTTATTTTTTTAATACCTACAATTACTATGCAATGCGTATTTTATAGTAATTTAGGAGTTATTTTACTAACGTGATAAAACAAATTTGTTGTGTGATAACATTTTTTTCGTAAAAATCTCCAAAAATTTTTTCACTTCCGTCGGCAGTCCTCATGACTGCTTTGAATTTTTTTTGACGTGATAATGTCTTATAAATCGATGAACGCCGGCTGCACGCACGGAAAAGCATCACTCATTGTCACGTTCCGCCTGAGCCGAGCGTGCAAGAACCGGCCAACTACCGTGCGAGAAAATCTTCAACATATAATATCAAACAGGTTAAAGCAAGAGATTTTTAAATTAATTTTTCGTGATCATATTTAAACAAATTATTTAAATTAAATTTGCAAAAAAAATGTAAATAACATTTGGAAGTTAAAAGGTATTTAATTTTTCATCAATGTTTTCTTATGACGTTATCACGTAAAATTATCGTCCGAATAACCGACTTTACAGACAACCGAACCCTCTTTTTTTTTTTTGCACACTGTGGATTTGTGTGCTCGTGAGTCGTAGGAAAAAAAAATTTGAAGTGTATTTGAAAGCCGCCGTAATGCGCGTTCTACGCAGTGATCTGAGCCCAGATGGCGCGGGATGGTGCCGGTGGCGCGACCCAGCGGCCGGCGGCGGAAGCTCCTGGTTGGTCCGCGGTCCGCCAGAGGGCAGGTAGGCAGCGCGCACGTCCTGACAGGCAGGGGAGGCTTCCCAGCTCGTGCCTTTTGATTATAATTAACACGATGACGGCCGCGGGCGAACTGCGCGCGTAAGACGGCGTTTCGCGTTTTCCGACCCCGCGGCGGGAGTTCCGAAATAATGATTAAAAAAAAAAAATCCCGTGCATGGAGCCGGCTCTGTACCCTACTTTGTACTTTTCCGCAACACCGAGTATTTTGCGCGAATTTTTTTTTGTGTTTGACCCCTTTTTTTTATCCTGCGTTCATTCCCGCGTACACACTTCACCTATTATATATATATATATATATATATATATATATATATATATATATATAGCCCTCAATTATAATTTAATGGAATATAATTCACTAGAATAACATTCCCCTGTATATCGCTGAAATTCAAAGAAATAACTGGGCCGTGATAACCTTTTGGTGTGGTGTTTCATTAGAAAAAAAAAAGTGCCTCTCTGATGTAAAAAAATTTGTTTGAACACTTCTTTAGTCTGTGCCCGGTTCATTTGCGAAATAAAATTGTGGTTAAAAAACAGGAAGAAAAAAATTGGTTATCTGTAAATTCGGTTTACGGACGATAGTGACGTCATAAAAAGACATTGATGAAATGATTGCATACTTTTATGAATAAAATTGAATAATTTTTATTGAATTATCACTATTTTGTATGGATACAATGAAGGAGTGAAATGAAATCTACAATTTAATTGATAAATTTACTTTTATTTGCACTCATTAATTCAAATATGTTTATTACTTTAACGAAGAGATTATTTGAACAATAACTTTTATACATGTTTGCTATTTAAATTCTTCCAATCTGTGTTATTCTGTTAAGGATAGGACGATGATAGAAAAAGTAGGAAACGAATGGGAGTGCTTCAAGTTTAATGTACCTCGAAAAAGTCAAATCGATGGATTTTCCAATCGAGTGGAAGAGAGATAGATGCGGCGCAAGCGTTCAATGAGCGTAACGGGACACAGCGTAACGGGACAATGTGCGTTACGGGATACTTTTTCGTGCATGCAGCCGTCGTTCATCGATTTATTAGACGTTGTCACGTCAAAAATTGACGTTTTTTAGGTGTATATATTAAAAACGTTTCACATTGTAGAAAATAATAGGCGTTGTCGCATGGCGTGTTAGGGTAAAGAATGACACTATGAATCAACCAAACTAAAATTTATAATTTATAAGTTTGCTAGAATAAAACCTACGAGTTAATTAAAAGTTTGCAATATGGTAGCATGAAAAAAAAAACGTTCGCTACGGCAAATAAAAAGGACGGGTGAACAGAAATAGTGTTTTTAATGGCAGGCAACTAGGACAAACTTATGGAGTTTGAAATTAAAGCAGGAATTGCCTATGAATGGCAATCAGGTACTAAAAACAATTTTTTTTCTTTGTCTACAGCCATTTTTACATAACCTTGTGAATAAAAATTTAATTTTTATTTGCATTGGCTTTATATTACATAATTTTATTTCATATGGAATTATTTTCAAAGTCTTTGAATGATTCTATTTTTAACTAAGATGTTAGAAATGGAAGTTGGTTGAGGAATTTCGAGACTGCATTTATTACGTTATCCACAATGAAAAAAAAATGACTTCCTTGAACTAGCCAGTTGTGTTGTCTCGAGAAAATGTTTGGATTTGAAGTTTTGCAGACTGAGTGCTGAAATTTGTTTATAGGGTTATTTTAGTGTGGAGATTGCAAAATAATTTTGATAAGCTTCTCATTGAAACATTTCAGCATTTAACAGAGTGTCTCAGGAACGCATAGGCTACTGTAAAATAAATGAAGGCACCACTGAGAATAACTTTTAAAAAGTTACGAACATTAAAGTTATGCAACCCGACTGCACATTGGTAACTTATGGCCAGCCTACCTTAAGGGAGTTTAACTAAAGGCTGTAAAAGGCATTTTCGCCTAATATTCTCTAGGCTCTTGACAGACCATACCAATACGTCAATGTTGCTCCGGCTCATAATCAATATTTTTTGACGTGACAACGTCTAATAAATCGATGAACGCCGACTGCACGCACGAAAAAGTGTCCCGTAACGCAAATTTTCCCGTTACGCTCAATGTACGCTTGCGCCACATCTATCTCTCTTCCTCTCGATTGGAACAACCATCGATTTGACTTTTTCGAGGCACATTAAACTTGAAACACTCCCATTCGTTTCCTACTTTTCCCATCATCGTCCTATCCTTAACAGAATAACACAGATTGGAAGAAGTTAAATAGCAAACATGTATAAAAGTTAAAATTAAAATAATCTCTTCGTTAAAGTAATAAACATATTTGAACTAATGAGTACAAATAAAAGTAAATTTATCAATTAAATTGTAGATTTCATTTCACTCCTTCATTGTATCCATACAAAATAGTGATAATTCAATAAAAATGATTCAATTTTATTCATAAAAGTATGCAATCATTTCATCAATATTTTGTTATGACGTCACGTTAAACTATCGTCCGTAAACCGACTTTACAGACAACCAATTTTTTTTTTTTCATTGCAGGAGAAAAAAAACTCAGTTTTGCTATGCAACCCATTTTGATCAGTTAACAAAATATTTGGTCTGCGTTCGCTTCCAGTAGTTGAACAAACGGTTTCTTTCGTACGAACCTATATAGTTTTTTTTTATCTTGTTTCGATCACGATGGCTGTGTAAAGTTTGCACGTAACGGTCGCGTTCACGCAGGGCTGGAATTGGTGTGGTCACCGCATCGCACGCGGTACGCAAGCAACAGCGCCTCTTTTCTCGCGGGGGACGCACCACAACGCCGAACGTACAATAACGCCGAATACCATAACGCCGAATGTCAAAATTGACTACAATGCCGACAGCTAGAAAACTGCTGTGTACCACAACGCCGAAATACATTAACGCAGAAAAATGTCATTGCAGGACTGCCACAAGGGTACGTTAGGTAAGGTTAGCGCACAAATTCATTCAGTTGTTTTTCATTTTGCTCCTGTGGCCCCCCTTCCCCGCAAAATCATTTTTCGGCGTTGTGGTACACAGCAGTTTTCTAGCTGTCGGCGTTGTGGTCAATTTGACATTCGGCGTTATTGTACGTTCGGCGTTGTGGTATTTCGGCGTTGTGGTAACGACCCCTTTTCGCGCCTGTGTTGTGTTTTGCAGCGGCCGAGCGCTGCTCGCTCTGTCTATCCGGGGCCGTGCTCGATCACGCGCTCCAAGTGAAGTGTGTGCGTTGGTGTCCCACACTAACTCGCCGTCGATACAGCACGGCGATGAGCGGGAGCAGAGCTCTTTTCAACACGTTAATGCCAGAGGTTTTTACTTCTGCGAGTAATCTGTCGTGTCCACCATTAAAGTCTTATGGTCTGATGGTGGGCATGTTAAAAATTTAAATAAATTAAAAAATAAAAAAAGAAAATGGAAATGCAGTGTCCTGTTCTAGTATTTTCACGAATAAGCTATCATTTGTTATTGAAATAAACGAAAATAAGATATGATTCCTTTTTTTTACAAAATGAAATTAATTATATATAAATATATTTATAAACTAGTCATAAAACATTAAAAATAATATATTTTTATTATAGCCTACTGTATCTGAAACATAAAATGCAGGACATGTAATTGCCGTAAGTAAATTGGCAAGTAGGTACATGAAGAAGGAATTTCGTACATCACGGTTTTGTTGATTTAAAAAATAAAAATGTTAAATTTTATAACGGCTTAAATACTCCCAAAAATAGGTATAATTTACTAAGGACGATTTTTGTTACAACATCAAATAACTCATTAAATTTTAAATGACAACATAAATCATTCAACAGTAAGTATTAGTATATTTATCCACAAATAAAGTTGCATAATTTTATTTAAATTTCAATAAAAGTTAAGTTTCTGTTTTTTGCATAAATTTATTTAGCAACTAAATTCTTGCCATCAGGTGGCTATTATTTCATAGCGTTAATGAAACAAAAAAAGTGCAAAAAAAACTTTAAAATGAAATAGAAAAATTGTTCAACAACTACGGAACAGCATTTCATGTTTTTAACAAATAAATTTACAATTGATTAAAATTTGTTCTGGATTTAAATAAGTGTGTTTATAAATCTCTAGCAGACATTAATATTCAAATATTTGACGTGACTTAGTTTCTCTCTTGACTTTGGATCTGCGCGTGACAAAGCAATTATTCGTGTCACGCTGAAAACCGTAAATGATAGCAGTAACCGAAATTCCGTGCTTGCAACCTTTCCACATTGTAAATATTGCAACTACATTCATATTGGTTACACTGTTTAAAATTTTCACCTTCAGTTTACCAAGAACACTGGTTACGAATTATCCAGGGATCTTCGTAAATTTATCGTTAAATTCGTAAAATTTACCGGTACTATGTACACCTACTCCGAACATGAATTCACAAGAATAATATTCTTTTATTGACGTGACGTCTAATAAATCGATGAACGCCGGCTGCACGCACAAAAAAGAGTCTCGTTACGCACATTTATCCGTTACGATGTGTCCCGTTACGCTCATTGTACGCTTGCGCCGCATCTATCTCTCTTCCACTCGATTGAATAACCATCGATTTGACTTTTTCGAAGTCACATTATACTTGAAACACTCCCATTCCTATTCCTACTTTTCCTATCATCGTCCTTTCCTTAACAGAAAAACACAGATTGGAAGAAGTTAAATAGCAAACATGTATAAAAGTTATAGTTAAAATAATCTCTTCGTTAAAGCAATAAAGATATTTGAATAATTAATGAGTGCAAATAAAAGTAAATGTATCAATTAAATTGTAGATTTCATTTCACTCCTTCTTTGTATCCATAAAAAATAGTGATAATTCAATAAAAATTATTCAATTTTATTCATAAAAGTATGCGATCATTTCATCAATGTTTTTTATGACGTTTTCAAGTTAAACTATCGTCCGTAAACCGACTTTACAGACAACCAATTTTTTTAAGAAAAACATTCAAAAGCTGTCGAGATTACTGTAGAAACGCATATTTTTTCCTTCCACGCGTGAGTTTATAACAAACAAAAAAAAACCGTATGTCAAAATACAATTTTTCTACGAAGATCCGGCTGTTTGAAATCACGAACAACTCATCGTTTATTTTAGGTGAATTATTCGTGGAAAAGTCCGCAAATTTACTGTAATTTTCAACAGTGTGGAGGTATCTCATAATAAGGTTATGGTGTAGAATTGTCGGTTGTGATGAAGCATAGTTACCTATTGATACCTGGTAAAACTATTACAGAACTTTTCTACAGTCTTTTCATGTAATTTTTCTTCTCTGCATATGAGAAGTAATTGGAAACTATAAAAAAAATAATTCGTAAACATATACCGATCGAATTTTAAAAAAATCAACCAAAAACATAGTTTAAATTGAGTAAATTCTTTAAGATCTCCTGTGCAATAACTTGGCGTGACTACTTTACACAGCCGAATTCAAGAACCTCAGTTCTATTTGCGCTTGACTTTCGGATTTCAGATTCAGCAGCCATCACCGAGAAAAGTTTGTTTACCTGATAAAGATATTTGTTTATATATGGCGAAACAAATATATACAGTTGATTAAAACAAATATTTTGTAGTAGAAAAAAAATTGGTTAACACAATATATATATATATATATATATATATATATATATATTTCGTTAAGTCAACTGTATATATTTTTCTAGGTGAACAAAATCTAAATTGTTACATGCAAAATATGGTTTATATTTTCTCTGCGTCCAGGTGTTGGCGAAAACTCTAATCATCGTATGACCTCATAAAACTGCCTCACTGAGATCGGCTCTTTCCCACTTATGACCGATATTAGGTGTCTAGAAGATGCCACGCTGTTTGGGAGAACAGTTGAACCCAATAAAAACGTGAGCGAGTTTTTCAGAACTGCGCCAGTGATGTGTAAACATCTAACCCCGGTAACGAGAAAATTCACGTGTTCTCAGGTTGCAAAATAAGCTTATGATACGAAACTCGGAGAAGGAAATTTTAACGCAGAATTCCTTTAAAATAATGACAAGCGTAATAAATATAAGCTAAATTATGATTTCAACTACATTTCTTGACACGAATAATACGTAGTCTCCGCACCTGCTATAATTCGCTGCCGGAACATCTAAACATAATCCGATTAAAGCGAAAAAAAAAAAAAAAAGACTTGAAAAAAAAATTACTAAAACCCCCGGCTTTGGACCTGATTTTCAAAAGGAGATTTTATTTAAATATTGCACATCTTGTTGAAAATTCACTAAACAGTTAATACTAAAAATTGGTTGTCTGTAAAGTCACTTTACGGACGATAGTTTAACGTGACAACGTCAAAACAAAACATTGATGAAATGATTGCATAGTTTTATGAATAAAATTGAATCATTTTTATTGAATTATCACTATTTTTTATGGGCACAAAGAAGGAGTGAAATGAAATCTACAATTTAATTGATAAATTCACTTTTATTTGCACTCATTAATTCAAATATGTTTATTACTTTAACGAAGAGATTATTTCAACTATAACTTTTATACATTATTGCTATTTAACTTCTTCCAATCTGTGTTATTCTGTTAAGGGTAGGACGATGATAGGAAAAGTAGGAAACGAATGGGAGTGTTTCAAGTTTAATGTGCCTCGAAAAAGTCAAATCGATGGTTGTTCCAATCGAGTGGAAGAGAGATAGATGCGGGGCAAGCGTACAATGAGCGTAACGAGACAAAAACCGTAACGGTAAAATGTGCGTAACGGGACAATGAGTCATCCTTTTTCGTGCGTGCAGCCGACGTTCATCGAATTATTAGACGTTGTCACGTCAAAAGGGTTCCCTTAGTCCCTGCGATGTAGTACATTGGCTCACGCACATCTGCCGCAGATGGCAGCGCCGTGGTTACGCATTTACGTTCCACGCGACTTCCACGTTCCATTCACGAAATCACTCCTGCGAAATTGCAGCACACACCGAGGAGCTAAGATGTTTACACATAAATATATATATATATATATATTTATTGTCGGTGCCGGCGCGAAATTCCCTGTGCTGCGACGTTCTACGCCGAAGCCGCGGCAACTTCTTTCAGGCGACCAGGGAGTGTCGTGAAGGATGACTGATGGGCGCGCGTGTGCATGGGGCTTAATGGAGGGAGGGTGGGGTGGTGGGGGTTTGTGGATATGTGAGGGTTGGAGGGGAAGGGGGTGGGGATGTTTTAAGAGCGTGCTCGAGTCGGGGGGAGGGGGTTGTGATGAATTGGGCTCGCACTTCTGAGGCTGTCGTATTTTCCTGTCCTAGTGTCTCTGGGGTTATGGCTCGCGGATAGAGGCGGGGGTGGGGGAGCGGTGGCTAAATGGGGGGTAAGCCCTACCGCTCGTTCCTCCAGGGGCCATCCAATCCTCTCGCCACCCAGGAGGCAGTCAGAGAGAGAGAGAGAGAGAGAGAGAGAGAGAGGATAAAAAGGGAGAGAGTCAGGAGAATGTTGGGGGAGTGTGTGTGTGTGTGTGTGTGGACCAGCATGCAGCCTGTCCTCGGCTCGGGGGGGGGGGCTAGACCCCGGGATTACACTCTTGCGCCGCCTCCTCCCGCGGGGGGGGGGGGGGGAAATTAATTTAGAATCTTAGGCTCCGCTGCGGAGTGCGGGGACCTCTCCGCCTTATGAAATCCCGCAACTGCTATAAATTCGCGCGGCGTCTCTTGCGTGGCTTCGGAAAAGTCGGATCTTCCTCCTCGCTGCAGGTGTTGCCTCGGGTGTGTCCACTCTCTCTCCCGCCGTCGGCCTTCTCCGATCCGAGTCCGAGTCCGTGTCCCGTGGACCCTCGTGGAGGTAACTCCCAATTGAAAAAAAAATTAAATCTTTGAATTTTGATTATTAACCCCACCCCCCCCCCCCCCCCCATACACACACACACACACAGGGCCACATTCGACCCCGAGGCCAATTCCCACCATTCCCCGACCTAATGGGTACACAAAAAGCATGTTTATTACCCATGGCTCGAAATAAGTGGTTTTTGGACCCTCTGACAAACACCCCCCCCCCCTCCCTTTTCCATTTTCCTTAACTCTAAGGTCTTAAGTTATCAAAATATTGTATTGTCAGAGGTTCTTATATACGTATGCGAAATTTCAGCACATTCGTATGTCGAAAAGTAGTAAAACTATCGAATGGAAAGATTTTTATTACACGGTCCATCCATACACACAGGTCAAGATAATAAAAGCGTGGTAAAAAACATTTTCAACATACGGGAAAGTGTCTGAGAATCAAAAGCGTTTTCATTAAAGGGTCTAATTATATTGGTGTTTGGGTTGTCTAAAAAAAATGGGTTTGTTGCGACTGCTTCAATATGTGTAAATTCAAATTAAGTAAACAAAAGTGTTAGCGTGGAGTTGACCTACGACAAAGGTGAAACTTCTTGCTTATTAGGAGATAGAGATAAATTATTAGTAGGTATTATTTGAACTACAGATGATAATTGGGATTTGTAAGCTTGCGGGTATGATCTGAAATTAAAAAAAAACACTACAATCGATCATAAATTACGTTTATAAAGTCTATCTCACACCTTTTGACATTTAAAATCACAGTGTTTACATACGAAAAATAAATTACACTTCCCCTTATGCGATCGGAATTTTCGTAACGCTCGCAAATTGTAACCCCATCAGCAAAAAAGTTTCACTTCAAAAAATTTTCGAATAAATTTGGAATATGATAGTGTATAACATATCAGAAATACATTTAGCTGCTAACTTGACCAACCATTTGTAAAATTAAAAGTGTTCTTTTAAGTAATATTATGTAAAAAATATATGGGAAAATGCAAGCCAATATCTGCCGTACTTCATGTTAACACACACAACGGAATGCACTCCTCATTCTGGAACACGTCTACAATCTCCTTTTAGTTGAATAAAAACGTCGCAAATGTTATTTGTCCAACTAGAATGTCCGTACTGTAACTTCTCCAATTTCACAACGCACGGTTAAAACCGCTTCGCTAATGCCTTGTCGAGCTAAGCTAATCATCGCTTAGGAAGTTGATGACGTGGCGGTTGGGACGGAAATCGCGTTATCCCGTCATAATTTATTCGCAAGTCCCGAAACAACAACGACGACGACAAAAAAAAAACCGTGATTCGACGCCAGGAACAGGCAGGTGGGAACACGAGGGGGGTTTTAGCCAATCGCGTGTGAGTGCTTTCAGGGAAATTCGGAACGCGTGCACGCGGGCGGGCCTACTCCGGCGGTGATGGATCACGCGTAGTTAGCCAGCCGCGCGGTGCAGATCAGCTTCGCAAACTCGCCCGACAGCACTCGCGCAAGTTACACTGGGTTACAGGCGCGGTTACAGCAGACACACTAGGCGCTGGAACCACGGCCACAGGGGGCGCTGTTCTCGCTGTGTTCGCGATGTTCGCCACGCGAGTAAAACACAGCCAGCTGCATCTCAGGTGTCACTGGCCATACACCACGCTCTGTTCGCGATGTTCACGATGTTCGCCACACGAGTAAAACACAGCCAGCTGCATCTCAGGTGTCACTGGCCATACACCACGCTCTGTTCGCTATGTTCACGATGTTCGCTACAAGAGTAAAACACAGACAGCTGCATCTCAGGTGTCCCTGGCCATACACCACGCTCTGTTCGCTATGTTCGCGATGTTCGCCACACGAGTAAAACACAGCCAGCTGCATCTCAGATGTCACTGGCCATACACCACGCTCTGTTCGCTATGTTCGCGATGTTCGCCACACGAGTAAAACACAGCCAGCTGCATCTCAGGTGTCACTGGCCATACACCACGCTCTGTTCGCTATGATCGCGATGTTCGCCACACGAGTAAAACACAGCCAGCTGCATCTCAGGTGTCACTGGCCATACACCACGCTCTGTTCGCCATGTTCGCGATGTTCGCCACACGAGTAAAACACAGCCAGCTGCATCTCAGGTGTCACTGGCCACACCACGCTATTTTCGCTATGTTCGCTGTGTTGGCGGCGTCGCCAGGTGGTTTGGTTCTCGGATATTATTTTTTTATCTAAAACGTCGCTGACTTCGCGCATGCGCAGATAAACAAAAAAAAACATGTGTGCTGTACTTATGCGTTTGTTTTTAATGAAGTTTAATTTCTCTCAGTATTGTCAAGTGGACGGAAAAAATTAACCGAAATATTACGGAAATATCCTTGTTTATGGAATAAATCGATGGAAGAACATAGAAGACAGGGTATGCAGGACAATTCCTGGGATTTGATTTCAAGGGGATGCTATCGATCTGAGTTGAATTTATCCTGAAATAATCCATTAATTTGGTTTAGTCACCACTATCAACTGCATCATCAAATGAAATACTTCAAATGATTTTTTTTTTAAATTATAATCCACGAATACATTTGTTTTTACGTTCACATACTGTGAGAGCCGGCCGAATATTATCATCGTCGGAATCATCACTCGAATCCCACGGCATGCGTCTCTCTGACATTGCGAACTGGACTATCCTGTCTGGCCGTCTGGCGCAGCGAACATAGCGAACATCGCGAACATCTAGCGAACATCTCAAACATAGCGTAGCTTTCTGTGTGGCCTCGGCTTTGCAACCAACAGCACTGCACGAACTACACAGATGAGTGTGTGGGGGAAAAAATAACTGATAGCTAGACGTGACAATACAATAAATTCACATTACACATATACATATTCACAATATTGTATTAATCTGCGATATATATTTTCCAAATTCATTTACGAAATTTGAATCATTAGTGGTTTTATTTTACAATAAATTTGTCTAACGAGGAAAATACGTTTTCTGCAAGAGAAGAAAGTTTTATTTTCTCGTAGTAAAGTTCCTACTACATTTCAAACAAATATAAATAATACTGCACATACGTGCTGCCATCCATTGAATTGGCGTGACACAATTTCAAGTTATTTTTTACACACAAATCATGAAGCTGTCTGGTATTAGTATCGTGTGTGTTTGGTAATAGCAACTTGTAACAGACGTATTTACCCGCATACCCTTCCTTACTACACAGGGACAACAATAATCTGTTTGGTATTTACCACGTAATTGTTAAGGGAAAGTTCTTAAACCTGCAGTGTTTTATATTTCATTTCATCGGTTGGCTTTGGTCCTACAAACGTATAATACGATTTTTTTTTCAAACAATATCTACTATTTTTTTTATTTTTGTGTTTTCGTTGATTAAGTTTGGCAATGGCTAGACTTCAAACACATTCACGTCACTTTTGCGTAAGTGACTTTCGTTTTTGATGGGCACGACCTGGAAAACTCTAAAGACAATGTTAAACCCACAACAAAGGAAGGAACAATCTTGTACGTTTCATTCAAGAGTTGAATTTGTGTCTTACAAAAACAGAAACAAGTAAACAAATGAAATCATCAATTAATGTTCCATTAACAATCTCACAGTGAACTGAGAATAGAAAATAAAACGTCAGTACTTTGATCGAGTATAATCCAAAGAAAGTTATTTTATTACATTTAGTATTAAATAAAGATATTTCATATCAATGAATTTTGATTAAAATTCTGGCCTTTAATTTAACAAATTAAAATTGCGGCTTTATGAATATCGTTTATGGATTTAATTATTTATTTAAATTCTACAGCTTGAAAATAAATAAAATGGTTAAAAAAATTTTTAATTCATCATAATCTACTATCAGCATTTAACCAGTTAGAGGCCTATGGAAAAGCCATGATCGTTGGCAACAACAAGTGACAAGAAACTTAAATAACGTGTTTAGTCAAAACATAAAATAAATCTATGTTGCTAGATGTTGCTTATTAAAAAAATATGGGGATAAGTATCTCGTAGACTCCTATTATCTCTAACAGCTCCCATCGAAAATGGTAAGTATGCATGACAGCCATTATGAACAGCGAGTCTGGGACGAGGCATTACGATGTTAAGGGGGTCCCAACAGGTGAACAAGTGTTTTTCTTGTACGCTGAGCACAACAAGTGGTCTGTAGTTGGAGCTAAAAGAGGGTGGGGGGGGAATAGTGAAAGTGTTGGGGCGTGCGAGAAGGGTTAGGAAAAGGGGGAGGGGGGAAATCAGGGAAAAGAGAGAGAGAAACTCTCTTCCCTTCCTCGTCTGCGCGCGGAGTAATGGTTTGTTGCTACTCCAGGATTGGAATATGGATTTATTCCCTGTCCCTGTTCCCAGTAGGTCGTTGCTATGGTAGGCCGGGTCCAGGCTGAATCACCATGGCAACTCGGTAACATCGGAGATGCGAAAAGGCGGTTCTACTGCGGGGCTCATGTGGGAAGGGTGCGTAGTCTACTTTTGAAGTTACACTTCTTTAGGCGCGTTATGGAGGAAAAAAAATTACGTTATTGAATTTTTTTGCATGCGCGCGCACCATGCAACGAAATTTTCACAAGATGAAAAAAAAGGTTATATACAAAAATAGCTACATACAAATAAAAATTATATATGTGCTTTTAAATTTCATACTATATTGATTGATATTGAATACTGGTCCATATGAATAAAAATAATTATTTATTGTGAATATTGGTGATAGAAATTGTGCTTGACCAACTTTTTCAAGTCTATTTTAAAGTTTATTTATATAAGTGAGGTTATGTTCCCGTATGTATAGTTTATTTTTTATAAATTATTACATTATTATGTAGTCAATAATTAAAATCATTAAATAAGATTGAACTCACAGCACAATTATTGATTTTCATTATTATTAAATTTATCTGAACTATTTTACTAAATTATATGTTTAATTTAAAGACGTTTATATTAATATTTAATAATTATTATTTATTTAATTAAATTAGATTTCATTTTTTACCATAACAACCGTATTTATAATAGCACTCTTGTCATTTTATTATTTTATTTCAATTAATTATTTGCATACAGATTTAACTTAGTTTTTACTAGGCCATGTAAGTATAACTTCTAACGCGCCGTACATAAGTACAAGAACCCATGTTTTTAACGACCTGCGCCACTCCAAATCATTAAAGTTCTTTTTTGAAAGCTGCCATAAGTACTGTTAGCATGATTATATGCGCTACAGATAAAAAAAATAAATAAAATTCAAAACTAACAACAGGTGTGCGTAGGTTCTTTCATTCCTTTGGAAAAAAAATTATATGACTACGACGTTTAAAATTTTTACTTAAAGGTGTAGTTAAATTGTAGTAAATAAAACCCCACAATAATTGGCGTCCTCTTTTTGATTGTTACGTGCCAAAAATGTAAGAAATGTTAAAATTTTCTTGTTTTTATTCTGCATTTTTAACTGAAGTACAATGTAGTAATCACGTTCAACTTGCATGTTTCGTAAACTTTCAGTGACAATGTATACAAAGCCTCTCAAAAAATATTTTATTTGATTCTCACAGACGTAAACATTAAGTTTTGAAAGTTGGGTTTACACTTCCAACATGATCTAATATTTTCTTTAAACTTATGTGCGTCTAGAAAACCACAAAAAGTTGTATTTGATACAAGTTAGAGTAGGTTTTCGGAAAACTGCCTAAACAAGTAAGTGAACTAGGCGTTTCCGCACATGGTCGGCAACTGTTCACGGAATCTCAATGATATTTTCTTCTAAGGACTCTTTACCCAACGGCTATTTGTTTGCCACATTAACAATAGAATATAGTTATAAATACTTCGTTTTAAAAATACTTTACTAACTGTACCAAGTACGCAAGTTTTAACTGAAAGTAAGTAAAACTACTCAAATGAAATCATAAAGATTTGGTTCTTGTTAAGGATTTTTTTACTTTTAATTGATTTTCTGCAAATTTCGAACGTAAACTTTAGTAGCCAAGGCTCGTATTTTGTATTTCATTAATTTTACATTCAGCAACAGTCGTTAACCGTATTTTTAAGTAAATATTGTTTTTCCGAATCACATTACCAATTCATATTTAGAGAGCAAAATTTTTTATTTATTCCCAGATTGACTGTTTGCATAAGCGACAGTGCGTAGGATTATTTCGTATCAGACAAAGCCTTTTCACATTAAAAAATATGTATACTTTTTGCGAAGGAATAATGCGCAAACAAGTAATCAAACTATTATTTCGTAGAGCTAAAAGCAATTTACTGCACATCATCTAAGATATGGCTGTGACAATTTTCAAACTGAAAGAATATCTCTGGGTTTGGCTGTCGAAAATTTTATGAGATAAGTAAATTCGTTTTTAGAAAATGCATTAGGATTACTATTCCACAGCCGCAGCCAATCAGAAAAATATTTAAAAAATACAATTTATAGAATATTTAAATGCATGAGATTTTACAAGAATTTCAGTATTTAACTGCTTCCCTGAAGATGGCGACTGCAATGTCAATCGAAACGTCGTGAAATCTTCTGCTTCGACGTGGCTTGAACTCACAAGCTAAGCCACTTATATTTTATGTTTCAAAAACTATTTTCCGAAATACTTTGGATGTAATTAAGTTTTATGTTGTGAATATATACCTACTACATTTATATGCTTATGTTATTAAGGAAAACCTCAAATGTAGAACTTTAGACACATATTATTAACTACGTTATTTTTAGAAGGGATATTATTAGACACAGGGCTTACTTTAACTGTGATTTTTAATATTAGAATATATTAAGAGAATTTTTATTTTGATGTTACGATTTATAAACATACTTTTTTTAAACGGTGTTATGATTCTTCCAGCTACAGTATTAATGCTGGCCATAACAACAAACACTCTTAAGTCATCATACTCTAGACAGTTCAACAACAGTTACGAGGTGAATGAATGAAACAGTAGATATAAACTATTTATTTGAATTATTGCTATGAACATGAAATTAATGTTTTTTGAATATAGTGAACTTACATACATTGTTTCCTTTGAAATAATGGTGCGATGCAATGATTGTTGCATTAGGCACCGAGGCGCCTATGCCCACTGGCCAACCAAGGATCGCCATTTTAAAACTAACGCTTTTGAAATTTTTAATTATCTAAGGAGTTCTTGAACGATTTATTAAGTGGTGTCACGTCAGTGCGACGTGCCGTATATTTGTGTGGAAAATAGCTGTCAACTATAAATAATACTCAAGCGTGTGGTGTTTAGGAGTGATTACAATCGAAGAAACACAGTAAGTCATTGCTCTTCTACAGCTTCCATGTTGAATTTGCACAACTGACGCTAAATGCTAAATTTAAGACACTTAAAACACCACATCTTACGTAAGTTCCCAATATCATAATCCACGTGTGAGCTTCATAAAATATATCATTCTTGTATTATTATGTAGGTTATATATAATGTATATAGGTTATACATTTAAGGTAGCATATTTAAAACAAACGTGAGTCCCACGTGCTGGCTAGCATGACAGAGCCTACGCGAAATGTTTTTTTTTGTTATATCTGTAAAGGTTTGATCAGCATGAGTCAAGAAATCAGTTTATTTGGTCTTTTTTTAGATTTAAGTTACAAATATTGTCATATCTTATAGATCAAAAAAAATTCAAAAGCTTTACCAAGCTTCTAAATAACATCAATAACAAAGAACATACATTTTAACTATGACCAGTAGTTTACAAGTTTAATTCTTAGAAACAAACTCTTCTCCCTGTATAATATAAGCGTAGATATACCCTAATAGCAAACCTTTTTCGAGTATTACCTCCTCTGTGAGAATACTTTGAGCATCAATTGCATTCTGTAAACGGTATTCGCACTAAACTACAGTGAGGTCGCATTTAAGCCTGAAAGAGTTTTTAATGTTGTAATCATGTCAGCTCTCGATATACAGCATTTGGTAGGAGTAATTTCGTGAAAATGGAATAAAAGTCGATGGACGGGAATGTGACACAAATATGGCGGACCCACGCGTACGAACATAAACCCGTATATAGTCTTTGGTAAACATTAGGAGACATACAATAATCTGTTGGTGTGCGAAATGAAACTTTCTGAGAGTGAAAGTATTTTTGGAATACATTTGGTAAAATAAATATAATAGTCACATTAAAACGTAATCACTAGAAGCATAACTTCCAACGTGTGCGGAAACTTTATAGTATTACCTTTTTTTAGTGAATTTAACAATATGGGCAGTATTTTAATCAGGTCCTGATCCGGGGTTTTATCAGAGCCGTTTATAATAGTATAAAACTTCATGTTGTTTCGTGCTTCGTTTGATGATGGCAAGCAGCGTCTACGATCCAGGTAGCGAATTCTAGCGGCGGTCGCAGAAAGTTATTCTGTGTGATTCGCATCCAGAAATTTTGTCATCTGAAAATCGACTAATTTCTTTATCACGCTCGCAGTTATTTCAAAGAATTCTACATCAAATTTCGTTTCCGTTTTTGACGTGATGTCTTATAAATCGATGAACGCCGGCTTCACGCACGAAAAATTGGTCACGTTCCGCCTGAGCCTAGCGGGCAAGAACCGGCCAAACCACCGTGCGAGAAAATCTTCTATAATATCAAACAGGTTAGGGCGGGCTTTTTTAACTAATTGTTCATGATTAGTCATATTTAAACAAATTAATTATTTAAATTAAATTTGCAAAAACTGTAAATAATATTTGAAAATTAAAAATGTTTTCTTATGTCGTTATCACGTAAAATTATCGTCCGTGAACAGACTTTACAGACAACAGCCCCCCCCCCCTTTTTTTTCTTTCTTTCTTATTACAAGCAAGTCTGTGTGCGAACATGAACAACGTGAGAACAGACGAAATTCGCTCGTTAACCGAGGTTAGAAGTTGACGCACCGCTGGCGAGTACGTACTGGAAGACAAATCTGCCATCGGCGGGCGACTCGCCCAGAGTAACCGACGACGCCATAGCCCCTTGTTGCAGGAACACGGCCGTGTCGAAGCGTTTCGTCTCCCGAGACTGCGTGGCCTTAAGCCCAGCCCTGCACGAGGCTATTCTCTCGTGGCCGACCAACGAGCTAACCCCTCCCTTTTCCCCCACCCCACCCCCCCCCCCTCATAAATATTATAATTCACGGAGTGGTAAAAAAAAATAACACCCTTAGCGTTCGTGGGAGATTACGGCCCTGAGCCCGCCGGAAAACCTCCAGGGAATCACTTACCCTGGACGCCCCGGGATCAGCTGCGAGGGTGACTCACGATGGAACAGGTCGGAGACTCGACTCGACGTAAGAGTCGGTGCATTATTGACGTCACTCGGCGGCCAAAAGACGTCGCTCCTGAGTGGCTGACGTGCAGCGTGGGTTAAAACAGAGAAAGGAGGGAATTATTTTCCCTCGTTCGTGTAAAACCTTTGTTAAGGTACTTAACGTGTTCCGGTTAAGCTGTGGCATGAGAAATGCGTGACTTAGCTAATATGCGTGAATGTTTGTGAATTATTAATAAATGTATTCGCAGTTTCACCATTGTTTATATCTCGGTAAGATATATTTGTTTAATTCTCTGACACAAAATATATTTTTTATGTCGTTCAAATTAAAAAGACATCGAAAATTTTAAACCATCCTTTTCTAAATTAAATTTTTAATATATTATATGTTAAATCATACCTGGTATATGAAATTTTTGTATGTGCAAGTAATTTGTTAATTTATTTTGTATTTAATTGTATTTGTTAGTTTTTTTTCTTTAGTTTTTATTAAATTTATCTTATATAGCTACTTTGTACAGATTTGTGAATAAGTAACCAAAATAGAAATAAAAACATAGTTGTCGTTCTTTAAACAATGATTAAGCAATGTTCTTACTTGATTTATGTATATATTTGGTCAGACCGAAATTAAAAATTATGATTTAGGAACTCATGGTGAAAATCATTTTTGTTAATGTTTTTACCAAATTCATCATATTTTTTTTTTTTTTTTTTTTTTTTTTTTGCAATTCGTATTGCCACATACGTGGATATAATCAAAAATAATCATTTTTTTATATTGCGTTCTATTTCGTCTGAAGAGAAATTGCGACGGATGTCAATCTGTGTCACAGCATTGGAAAGCCCGCGGTGTTACCGAGTCATTCCGAACTCCTACGAAGATCCACGAATTGTTTTGTAAGGGAAAGATCTTCGTAAATTTGTAGTGAATTTTTATATTTTCTTTTTCTTTCAGCGGTGGTTCGAGTTGAACCCTTAGGGGTTGAGCCATAATTCCTCCTCGCACACAACAGGGTTCGTCGGTCGGATTTCTGTTCGCCCTTCGCGTCGGCAAAAAAAAAAAAATCGAGAGCTGCAGCTGAGGCGGTGCTCGGAAAGTAATTACAACCGGGATTAACGAAACCAGTCTCCCCTCCCCCCCCCCCCCAAACACGCCACCCCCCCCCCCCCCCCGCAACCCGGGCCAAGGAAGGTCTTCGCTGTGCCGAAGAAGCCCCAACCGCGTAGGCATCGCCCTCTTATTATTTATTACTCCCTCCTGCGCTCCCCTCACCCCTCCGCTGTAGTGTCTCCACCTCGAGCTGAAATTCATATCTCGTCATTTTCAACCATGTCTATTCCTCCCTCTCAACGCTACCTCCACTTTATCCCCTCCTCCAATCCGCTGCAACTCTCGACGACGGTAATTGGACGTGATTACCGCGGCGGGTGGGGGGGGGGGGGGAAGTCCGAAGAAGAAGAAGACTTGCCGAGGAAAAGAAGAGTGCCCCAAGATTGCGGAGATGCACCAGAAATCCGGCGATCTCGCAGCGACGAGATGAGACTTGTGGTTTTTTTTTTTCATCCCGAAATGCACCACCGAAAAAATAAAAAACACGATGGTTGTAGTTTTCAAAAGTTGTTGCAATTAGCGTAACTCCCTGATTGGGTGAAAAAAAAAAAACTATAGACATGTGCCTTTGAAGAGAGTTGTTCCATAATGAGGAGATGTTGAAACAAAAAATATATATTGTTTTCTATAATTTTTAAAGCAATAAATATTTTTTCTCGGTAATTAATTTTAAAAAATGTTCAGCATAAGCAGAGATCACAATTTAGACATTTTCAAGGACCAATGCATAAAGTATAATTGACAGTAATAACAGTAGTAAAGTAATTTTCTAAAATGAGCTAAATATTGAACGCCAATGACTTCAAAGGGAAAGCTATTTGTAGTATCCAGTCACTATTAGGTTCGTTCAGGCAATCTCCTTAATGAGATTCGCTTAAACGAAGAAAATGTTTTGAAAATTAAAATATCAAACATTTTTATGGTCAAAAAACTGAAAAAACTGTTGTAACCAAGATGGTATCTTTCCCTTAATAGGAATCCAACACATTCAATTTTTTGAATCTATATTTGCCTTGATTTTATAATACCAAAAAATGCTATGAAATTCTTCAGATCCCGACAGTTCACTTAATTACAGATAGGGATCAGTGGGCATGCTTTTAGAATGCCAGCCTAATCGTCAGGCTAACCAATGTTATTTTCATTCGGCAAGGAACATGCTGGTCTTTGCAGATAGTCGGAGGTTCGAATTCCTGGTTGATCCTCTTTCCCTTCGCTTGTACAGTTCATTACTGCGTTTGAGCACAGAAAATAATTAATTGGTAACATAAGTTCCATGAACGTTGTTTGAAACAAGTCGTACGATTTTTCCAATATTTGGCAATGAAGTGACCCCCAAAAAAAATTGTTTTCCTTGGCCGATTTTATTGCAAAAATTCATTCTCAAATGAGACAATATAAAGAAATAAATATTGCATTAGGATGCCATTTTTTAAAACTAAGAAGGCTTTTTGCAACTCATCTGAGTGAAGTACGTTTGGGATCAATGAAAGGAGGTTTACATGACATTTCTGTTTAAGATAACGAGACCCGTCCGAGCCAAGGCGATGAAAATATATTCTCCCTTATATTATAATACCTCGTCTATCCGGATTAACTGGGAACAAAGGAAATCCGGACAATCGAAAATCCGGATAATGCAGGTAATATGGGTAATAAGCAAAATAAAATCCTTCAAAAAGTAGACTTCCTGTTTTTGCGATAAAAAAAAACTAAGTATTGTAACAAAAATACCTTGTATACATGCCCTATATTGTTTACAATAATTTAAAAATATATATATAAATAACTTTTCATATTATTTCCTAACATATAATTTGTCCATTTTCTTCTGTTTCAAACATGTATGGTGTTTGAATGAAGCACGGTGACGCAAACGTTTCATCGTTAATAGTTAAACTGTAACGGTGTAGCGATTATGTTTGTCAAGTACGCGATAATGTTTGTCAGCTTTACGATTTCTTGAACTCAAAAAAATAATAATTTTATAGCCATAATTACACCATCTATGTAGGAACTGTAGTTTAAATCAAACTAAAAAAAGTAAATATTTGGTGTACTTATAGTTACGTTCTTGCCAACGTAGTTACACATGTTTATGTGAACATTAAATAGAATGTCTACAGTTCTGATCCGGATTTATCCGGAGATCCAGACCAACGAGGGCCGGATGAACGAGGTTCTACTGCATGGCGTGGCTGTGCTTCTGTCGGGCGAAGAAGAAAACATACGTGAGAGAAGTTATTTAGGAGTTGTTTGTAACAAGTCCCATCCAACCAGCTTCCCGCACGCACACGTGGTGGCTTGGGAAGGCGGTTTCCCAACATGGAAATTATGGGAAACGGTTTCCCAACATGGTTTACCACTGTGGAAATAATAATTTATACAAAATCGTATTATATTATTTTTTCCATTCTGATTATTTTAGACATAGTTCATTAAAATAATTTTCTGTAGAAAATAGCGTAACCAATTTATTGGTTTTCCTATTGTGGTGGCAGTTGTCAAGAAATAAGTAATTCAATTTTAATGATGACTTGAGACAAAATATTTACAATAGACACTTTTTACAGACTTTCGGCATTTCATTAAATTATGATTTGGAACAAAAATCCACTACAATCGCATAGTAACAGTAGTAATATCTATGGCTTAAGGGGCCTCCTAGTCAGAGTATTTTTTTTCTGTGTGAGTGAGGCGGAATGATAAGTGTGACGCTTGCTGGTGCTTCTAGTGCTGTATCGCCTCTAAACCCAAGGCTCTGAACTAACGCGCAGTCTACTCGTTGTGCATTGGATATTTGTGAGATTTGAGTGGTAACCATAACATTATATGGCGGAGAAATAAAGGAAAAGGTGAAATCCAAGGCGCTTGACTGCTTTCAAGAAATTGTACCGGATGTTTCATGCCTAAAAAAATTATTCTGAAAACAAGCCTTTTCGCATTTTTTTTTTTTTACCCTTCTAAGATTACAATTAAAAAACGAAATACAGAATACCACTGCCATCCATCCTCAAAGCATTCTTAAATTCTTTTCGTTAATAGACACTACTCGGACAACTTGATCTTTTTTTTTTAATCGCGTGATTTATTCTAAATATCTACAGACACTACGTGTGTCGAGATATGCGGAGACCTTAAACTGCGATAAAAGCAAACGTTCTATGTCCATATACACTACACACCTATATAAATATTAAATACCCAAACAACAATTTACGACTTATAAATGATAGTTTTGTTAAGACAACAAAAAAAATTTTTTTAGTTCTCGCCTCAATTATATCGTCAATATATCTTGTTGTGATCGCGAAACTCTTTCCATCAGTGCTATGTGTACAAGATTCTTACATACATGACAAAAAATACCGCCATATAATTGCTTACTGTTGATTATAAACACGGATGTGACAATACAAACTGCAATTAGTTATGATGAATTTAATAAGAACATTCAACGAAATTATGTGCAACCTAAGCTCCTAAATAATATTTTTTTTTATTTCAGCATAATAAAATATGTATAATATATGAAACGAATACGAAATATAATTAATTGGTTTTGTTTTTTTTTAACAAAAAGGGAATTTTTTTTCTTTAACTAATTTATAAAACTAGCTCTCTCTTTCAGGATGGACGAAGGCGCGGACTTCAGACGTCGGGACGAGAAATCAGAAAGTAACAAGTCGCAGTGAAAGGAGGCGGCAGTGAGGGAGAGAGAGAGGGCGTAAAGCCGAAAGAGTGCGGCCTTGCTATTGAGAGCCATGTGCTAACCCCCGCCAGGTTCATCTCATCGCCCTGCAAGTGTGTGTGTGTGCGTGTGTGCGTGTGTGCGCGCTCGGCGAAGCCCGCAAGGGAGACCCGCCCACATGATCTCACCGGCCGGCCATTCACACCTCCACGGATGTACCTGCTTCCCCCGCGCAACTCTCCCCCCTTCCACCCTTCTGCATTCATCGCGCGTCGACTTGGTCAGTGCACAGGCTTGATGAAAGGGGAGGGGGAGAGTGGGAGATAGGACGTGGCATTGGAGACCCCGAGTCGGGACTCCCTTTTTGTTCGAACTGCCACCCCTCACCGTTTACCCTGCAGCATCACTTTTTCAACCCCGGGGAGTCGACGGAAGCCCTACGATTCACACATCCTTTCGAACACACCTGAATACCTGCGCTCGTGTTAACTCCCGAAAAAAAAAAATTTTTTTTTCTTCCCCTCAGTTAAAAAAAAAAAAAAAGAAAAAAGAAAAAGTAAGGGTCAAAAAGCGTGACATGAAGGTATTAAGCTCACCGAGCCTCCACAAAATATTTGTTTTGTGCACGGTGAAATAAATATAAGTAATTTGTTTATTCAATAAAATATTAAGTTGTGTAGTGCGAAATATTTTTATTCGACCCAACATAGGGAATCATTTTGTCGACTCAACTGTTTATTTTGATTAGGTGTAACAAATCAATTTCGTCACTCACTTTATTTGGCTAAGCCAACAGAATATTATTTACACAAAGTAAACATTTGTTACGTCATATATGAAGCTATATTTGTTTATATCAAACAAAACTTTTTCTCTGTGAGTGACATAAAAAATAAACTTAGGTCATGAAAACCTGAGGAAAATATTTATTTCAAAATTTGCAGCAAGTATCTTCGTTACGTTACTTAATACCTATCATTATTGAGGCCAGCTGTTTGCAAGCACAGTAGCAAGAGGATTTAGTGAAGTAGGAAGTCCAGTATACCCATTATATATTATTATTTTTCGAGTAAGTATTGTTTATAATGGAATTTTTGAAATTCTAAAGAGGAAATTGTTTGTCGCACTTAAATCCCACGGAATAGTAGGCTTGTAGTATTCAAAACGTTTACACATATAATTGCTTGAGAAAGGAAAACTGGAAACTTTATATTTTGTTTATTTTTTTAAATTGTTTAAATACTTTTCTTCTCGAGTAAATTGTTTGATTTCGTTGAGACAAGTCATAAAAACATATACATTAATGTTGATAAATACATGAACACACGCGTCCAAGTATGTATGAAAGACATACGTACAGTAACACGCATGCAAAATTGGCATCAAACATATACTGTGCTCGGAAACACATCGCATGCAGTTTCTGTGTGTGAAAGCTGTAATATGGAGCAAAAAAAAAAGTAATAAAGTTTCTCACGAAGGATGAAAATAATATTTCCCAAAATTATATCTTTGTATCCTTCTAATTCTGTTTTCGGGTGAATTTTTTGGTTTTCATTTAAATTCTGGAAGGGAGGTTCCGGAGCCCCATGAACCCCCCCCCCCCTCCTCCCATCCCTGCTACATCCCTGGCAGTAAGGATTTACGCATGGTGGAACCCACGTTACTGCACGGGTGAACAAAAGCCTACTGCAGTGTCTCCTTTCTGTATTTAGGAGGTTCCAATTTCGTGCTATGGTGTTGCTATCTCAAGTATATTCGCCAAAAATAAAATTGTATCACTGGATGCTTAACGTCCACTAGAACGCATTGGAACCATAAAGTCAATTGCATTTTAAATGTCAAGCGGTATTGTTTGCTAAAGCAACAAAATAAAATAATTAAATATCATGTGTAAATTCACGAAATATAAGAAGCAAAACCGGCACTACGACCGAATTCCAGCATCTTCAGATTCCAGATTCAGCTGCAAAACGCCAATAAAGAGTTTAAAAAAAAAATAAGGATTTGGTTTAAAAATAACACGCACCAGAAGATTTAAAAAAATGGATCTTGCAATCTGTCCGTCCATCTAAGCAATGCTGCAGACACGTTTCTGGGTGTCGGTTGGCATCTTCACGTGGTTAGTAATAAAGCGTTTTATATCGAAGTCCATTGATTTATACTTTATTTCTAAAGACAATTTTGAAAATAATGTGACAAGTACGAAAAAAAACAATTGTAAGCGAGTTTCTCAGTACTCGCCAGTAGTGTGTGAATATTAAAACTCAGTATCGATCAAAATCATGTGTTTTCTCGTTTCTCATGTCACAAATAAAGTTAAAACACGAAATTTTACTAAAATTCTGGCCATCTTGTTTAAATTTTAAAAAAAGCTGTTAATATCTTAAAATTTCCACAAGCGCTAGGAGTTAATCTTCTATTGCAAAATTAAATTATTAAACTGAATAAAAAAAATATTATAACACTAAGTATATGTTTGCATTTGCTTAAATTACTGAAATCAGTCTATATAAAATTACTACAAACAAACATTTACCTTATTGAGCTGATTCAATATTTTTATATAGCTAACATTATAATGTCATTGAAAGATATAAATAATATTTTTCAGTGATGAGATTCGAACTACTAACCTTGAGTTAACAATAACGTGATTAACCACCGTGCTACCAAGCCCGTTTGCATTTTGTAAGAGAGATAAGTATTATAATCATCGTAATGCCAGACTTTTTGGGTATTTTAAACTTGAGACTACTTCTTATTGTTACTATATTATCTTACAAAATATAATCCGGGGTAGTTTCACAATCAAAAATTTTCATTTGGCACACTAATTAGTTCGGTATGTCTCCTAATGTTTACGAAAGTTATTATATACGGGTTTATGTTGCTACGCGTGGGTCCGCCATCTTTTTTGTCACATTTCTGGTTCATCGACTTCCGTTACATTCTCACGACATCAATCCTACCAAATGCCGTGTATCGAGAGCTAAGATTTTTACATATAAAAAAATATATAAAAAAGATGCAATGTTCCAACTAACATGACAATGCTTTAAAACCTTCTTTGTGTCGTCTTATTGTAGCTTAAACGGTGTGGAAATATTATATTTCCACTAATTATACGTTGTCAACAGTAATTACTTGATCTGATATATTTATAAATAATTTAGGCAAGGCATAGCACAAATAAAATTCTGATAGTTCTTAAAAACCCTTAAATAATGATTTTTGTTCGAACAACTAAAAGTCATCGATATTTCAACAAACCAAAGATATTGGCATAAATAATAACTCGAAGTACGGTTCTGTTTCCACATGGAGATTCAGAATACGGAAAGTTTTTTCTGAACAATGTGGGCTATGATATTAAAAAAAAAAAAAAAAAAAGTTTGATTCCCTCGGCGTGTCATTTCATGCAGCCGTGGACAGAGTTGACTGTTGGGATACGGTCCCGCGATCTCGGATTATCTCTTCAAGGCTACGCGAGGATGCGTCAAGGCGACCGCCGCGCCGATTCGTTACCGGGCAGCCGTCCAATCCGGCGCGACGCACGTCGACTCCGCTGATTGGCCCGGTGATCCGGCCGCCGGATCGGTTACGTTGGGCGAGCGAGCCCTTCAGCCCCTGCGAGAACAAAGATAGGAACCTCTGCCACTCTCGGAGAAGATACCCTCTGCCCCTTTCCACACTGTTCCTCCACCATTTTCAATACCTTGGCTGCCTTTCATCTGGAATCTGTTCCTCGCAATCCTCTTACCCTACATTTTTCTTCCCACCCTTGCATCGTCCCTTCTCTTTCATCTCTCCGCGCGATTCCTCTTTTTCTGACGTTTGCTTGCGTGCGCGAGTTTTTTTTTTCCATGTGTGGGTGGTTTTCCAAAGAAGACGGATGTATTCTCTATGGATAATTGGCTGATCGATGGGATCGATGGATTAATGGAAGAATCGATGGGTTGATGGATGAATTTACGGATTTTGTTGATGAATAAACGAACTGAGGGATGAATCGGTGGTACGATGGATGAATCGATGTATGGTTGACTGAATCGATGGAATCGAAGGGTGAATCGATGGACTCGATGGATCGATGGCTGAATCGATTAATAAATCGAAGGTTGTATGCATCGATGGATGGATGGATGGATGGATAATTCGATGGATGGTTCATGAGTCGATGGCTCGATGAATCAATGGATGAATGAATCGATGGACTCGATGGATCGATGGCTGAATCGATTAATAAATCGAAGGCTGTATGCATCGATGGATGGATGTATGGATGGATGGTTCATGAATCGATGGCTCGATGAATCAATGGATGAATGAATCGATGGATGTATGGATAAATATATAACATTCTTACATAAAATAGTGAAGAGAAGAAATGTTTGATTAAATTATAAATTATTTAATTGTAAAGAGCAAATCATCCTTAAAGAAAGTTCCAGACTGTGTATCACTGAAGAAATGCACAGGAAACCCTCGCTATGACCTCGCGTGCAAAAAAAAAAATTGTAGGATACCGATTTTGGGTTGCCTCGGTGAAAGACAATAATAATAACAGAACAACTCAACATTCTCTTAGTATTATGAACCCAGAGACGACGCACAGGAAAGTTAAGTATACCAAAGTGGAAAAATAAAGTTATAGAACTTATCCGTTTCTAAGAAATACACCTACGATTGTCCCCCCCCCCCCCCCCCCTGAATTTGGACAATTAATTTGGACTGTTGAAAACACACTTCCAACCAAAAGTAAACAATTTTCATATTTTATAAAAGAATGCAGTAAACAATTCTTTTTTTCGCTTTATTAAAAAAAATATGGGTTTGACTGTGCGTAACCATACAACAAATTTATTTATTTTTAACAAGTACCACATTTAACTAACTAAAATGTTAAACATTTAATTTATTAATATGTTTCGTAATGTTTAGAAATGATGTGTGTGAGATAGCAATTTGCTTTTTCCAATAATTAAAATAAAAAAAATAATGCCACCGAAAATATATGCATAGGTATTCTCATTTATTTATAGCTATAGGAATTTAAATACTAAATATTTAACAACCGTCATTAGGCGTACCAATCAGCGACTAATTGGAAGACTGTCATAGAGAAAAAGTTCATTTTTTTCATTTTATCTGTTTTTTATTAATTTGTCAAATGTCATTATAGTTAAATGTATTTGCGTATTTCGAATATATCAATAAATCGACTGTTTGCTATAAAAGAGTTGGTGGGAACATTGCCAAACATTTGCAGGTTTGCAAAACCATGTCCGTGCTGCCACCTACCAAAGAGTCGTGGAAGTAATGGCGGCTCCTCTTAGCTATCGCCGTTCCCGCTAGATGGCAGCACGCAACAGAGATGTGAGCGCAATCAATAGGGTAGAGTACGCTCTTAACTTATCATACATAGCATTAAATTCATCGTTTTTTTTATATTAAAACTCAAGCTCGTGTAAAAATATACATAAATTTATTCCAATAATTAAAGTCATTCAAACGATTACGTAAAAGTTATCAAATGGAAACTGGAATTACAACTGTAGTTCCCAAATCGGTAACAGATGGCACTCAATGCCACCTTCATCGTCTGCCAAAAATTAAGAAGAAAAACTTCGCATATACAAGTACCTTTGTTTATGCTATATGCAGTAAATAACTATTAGTAAACCAGTAAAATATTGTACAAAATATATAAAAAACTATAAAATTAACGCATGAATTTTTTTTTTCAGATTGTCTAAAGAGAGTTTTAAATGTACCCCTTATATTTATTATTATAGTGTGTACTATTGTACTGAAATAATAGTTAAGAATATATAAAGGTTACAGAGTTCTGAAGGCATATTTTTAATAATCATAAATAACCAGCCTTTGCTCATAAAATTAATGACGTATAAAAACTTGCGTTTTGCTTATGGTCAACGACAATTCTTAAAAATTACCATTGAAAAATGTACAAACTGACCTCCATATTAGCATTGAATATATATAATGTATATATTCAATGATATTAGTGTTCCTTTATTTATGTCCATTATCAACAAACGAAAAAAGGTAATGTTTATAAACAAAGTTATATTACCTTTTTAGAAACACTTTTTAAAGCATAACTAAATTTATAAGTCATAAAAAAGTTTCATTAATTAAAAGTGAATTTTTAAATAAGCTACAAAATACTAACAAGAGAAAGCTCCGTAGAAAATCAATGCCATACTACTTGAATAATATAAATAAAATTTTAATTAAATTTTTATTTTCATGACTATGTCTTAAACACACAATAGCGAAACTGCTAAGCATAAGTGAGAAGTATAATTTTCGTAACTTCCAAATGAATTAACAACCTATATATTATATATATATATATATATTTAGAAAATATTCGAAGAAAAAAAAATAAAAATGTTTTAACGGAAATTTTGTTTGTAATAAAACAGAAATGTATAATGAAGAAGCATCACATGCAAACATTAGGGACTAAAGGTAGCAACGTTTACTATGTGAAATTAAATTGTTCGCGTGTATACCACTATAAGTGTAGTGCTGGTCATTTGTAACTTGGTCTGAATATTGAATATAACTTCAAAATGGCTGCCGGACGTATAAAAATTTAAAGCCTTTTAACATTATTCTTTAGATATCAAGTAAAATCCTGCAAATTTAATGACCAATAAGACTTAAATATTTAAGGCGGTGTATTTTATTAAACCTGCCGCAGAGGGCTGATAACGTTTATGAACTTACGTGGAAGTTGTTTGCGTCATCCTAAAATTAGTAATAAAAAATTTAAGGCAAATGATATTAAGCACCTCATTACTAATTTTAAGTTAATTATTGTTATTAAGTGTATATAGTAATTTTCTTAATGACTATATCCTAAAATTTTCGATATGAATAGGTATATCCTAAAGTATTTGTATTGACTATATCCCAAAATTAGTGATAGAAAATCTATTACAAATAATTTTGTTATTACTGATAAAAATTCGAAGTCAAATGGTATTAAGCACACCATTACTATTTTTTAAGTTCATATTGTTATTATTTTAAAATATTCATTTTTGTAATGACATCTTAAAAATAGTGATAGAAAATTTTAGACACGCCTTTAGTTATACAGAGTTGTGGTGCATTATTCGGCTGTTGGACAAAAAATTTAATGTTAAATTTTACTTTTTTAAATTAAAGTTAACTCAACGATAAAAGTGAGATTTTAGTTTTTTAAAATATAAGTTTATTTTATTACTTTTAGTCTCAAAATAACATCGCCATGTTTGATACAGTTGTCATTACCTATTGTGTACTTAATTTTTTTACCACAGCACATTAGAACTATAGCACTACCACAGAACTGCAGACATTAATTAATAAAAATTAAGACAACAACAGTTTTTGCTTACTAGTTAAAAATGATTCTGAATTTAAATAATAAAAGTTTACGGTTTTGAAAAACTAATTTAAAGGAAGACATCTAATTTTGTGAGTTCTTGGTAAAATAAAATATCTTGACCGTCATTCAAGAATATGTCTACAAACTTGAAACTCGGCAAATATATTCTTTATAATACATACACAGTAACTGAGCGTGGGGTTTTCCTAAATTAAGCTTCCCAGGCGGGTTACGGGAGCGTAAAATATTTTGGTGCTTTACCCCTCCCCCGGCACATTTTCCACCATAACCCGACCTCAGAAACACTCTAAATATAAAAGATTATATTTTTAAAAAATTTCTAAATTTAAGGGCCTCACCCCCTTCCTCGGGCACTTTTTTCACCATAACTCGAACTTTCGGATCGGAAACACTCCAAATTAAGAAAGCATTGTTTTTTTGTTTTTTAATTTTACAAATTTTGGGTCTTTAACTCCCCTCTCACCCAAGGGGCACAGTCGACCCCGGGGCAAATTCTCACCATGCTCCAACTTCATGGATACACAAAAACATGGTTATTGCCTATAGCTCAAAATTAGTGATTTTTTGACCCTCTGACGCCCCCTTTATCACTTAGGTCTTAAGTTATAAAAATATTGTATTGTCATTGGTTCTTTATATGTATGCAAAATTTAAACGCATTCTGACGTCAAAATATGGGTGAAAATTTAATATAAAGATTTTATTACATAGTCCATTCATACAAACCGGTCAAGCTAATAAGAGTGTGGTAAAATCTACTCTCCGAAGAAAATCAAGCGGGAATTAATAACCCAAGGAGAATAATGTAGAACTGAGAAAGAATAACATTCAGAAGAGTGTGTTAGTCAGCTTTGGTTTGTAAAAAATCATTTATAGTAATCTAATCTAGTGGGAGGGTTAATTTTCAGGGGGGAATTTTGATATCTCTTAATCTGCTCACACGTACGGTAGGAAAATTGTATACCTATATTAAACACTTAAAATTAAGATGCGGTTGTTACAAAAATATTCACATAATGTCGGTGTCAGTAATGAAGTGAAAAAGAGGGAAGTTTAATTTTAATAATTATGTACATATAATCAAATTAAATGGATGTGAAAATGTCAGAGATGACAAAATATAAATTAAAGTTAAATACAATTGGGCGTGTTTCAAAAATTTTAAAATAGGCTATATAAGAAAATAAAAACAAAAAAAAAGAAGAGCTAAGTGTGATTTCATCAAGGTAATATATCACCGAACACACTAAAATGAGAGTTATAAAATCGGCGTAATTAAAATATAATTAAAATTAATCAATATAAATTTTAAACCAATAAGAGGCGCGGTGATCGAGTGGTTAGAACATTCACCCTACGCCCCTTCTCCACTAAAACCAAGTCGACCGGGGTTCGATTCTTGGCGAAATCTAACCCGGATTTTCGCAAGTGGGAAATGTGGTAAACGATGCCATGTTTTTGAAGTTATACTTCTTTAGGCGTGTTATGAAAAAATTAAGAGAGTGAAATTTTAAGATGCGCGCGCATCACTATAACACAAAATTAACAGGTTGAAGCTGCCCGCTAAACCGCTCATTAAGTCTCGAAAAAAAGCTACCAACAAAATGGAAATAGAACCTCTATTAGTCGCGCATGTTGGCACTCTCGTCGCCTCTGATCGCTGTTTTCATATTTATAATATTTATCCACATGTTTCTAGTTTCTACATTCACAACACATGTTTTAGTTTCATACAAGTGCGAATTATAAATGTGCTTATATATTAATATATTCAGTAATGATTTAAATTGAATATTTTGATTAATATTATTTACTATTCGTAAATATTAGTAAAAATGTGTTTATATACTTTTTCAAGTGCTCCAATATAATTGAGGTTAACTATCCGTATGTATTATTTACTGATATAAATTAAAATATAATTATTTAATAGAATTAATACTAAATATTATTAAATTAATTATGTTAAATATTTATTATTGGTTATTTAATACTTACAAAATAAAGATATAAATTTAATAAAACATTTAATAAAAAAATTTGATAAAAATTAAAATCGAACATCAAATTAAAATATAAGTTTTAGTATTTATTATTAAATTGAATAAATAATAAACATTTATAAAAATTAATGAACAAATTTAATGAAAACTTTTTGATAAAAATGAAAAGTAAATATTAAATTAAGAAAATAATAAATATTTAAAAAATGAATAAAAACCAATTACATTTTTGAATTTATTATTAAATTTATTTTTTTTAATTTAAAAATATTACATAATCAATAATAAATATTTAAAATTAATAATCTTATAATATTTAGTACAATTTATGTCATATATATTTATTATTCTATAAATTTTATTTATTTAATTTTTCAAATTTAAACTGAACTATATTGACTGTGTTGACTATATTTTTCCAGACCTTTTATTATTTTATTGTAATTAATTATTTCCATGCAATTAAAAACTATTTTGTATCGATGCCAAATAAGTATAACTTCTCACGCGCATACATAAGTACACGCACCCATTTATTTTTTTCGGGGTACTCCCGTTTCCTCCACCAGCTCGTACCCCATTTCATTTCCCCTCATGCATTCTCCCTCGGACAGGGCAGCCGGCTCCTATGAGTGTCAGCCCCATTCCATCCATGCTGACCCTGCCTCAGGCGGGACTCTGTGTGTCTAATCTGAGGGACATTTTACAACATTAGAAATTTCAACCTTTTAAAGTTTTGTTATGAATGATATCTTAAATATATCTAATATTAAATGTGATTTTTTAAATTAAAATAATATTTATTATTCATTAAAAATGTCTGACAGTAGTGCAACATCAGCAATATCCTGAACCTGCCTCGGGCGAAGCTGCGGGTTATGAGCTAGTTGTTAAACAAATTGAAGGCTCACTGCAGCATTTATGAACTGGGTTCCAGAGTTCCAAATATGCTATTGTGTGTTCATCATCAGCTTCGATAAGCATACGGTATTCAATGTATTTAGGATACGTGCATTTTTCTGGTTGTTAGCGGGTCGGGTTTTGCTGCTGCCACGCGAATTGCTGTTAATGATACGATAAGTATAAACGTGGAAACTCATTATCGCACAGAGCGTATAATATTACGTCCGTGCAAATTCGGGTTGTCACGCATCACCCCGAGCGTCCGTCATTTGTGTGACGCGAATTAAACTCTCGTTTGCTATTGACGAGATACTTTAATAATTGATATGTAATTTAAAATGTGTACGAGCGGGCGCGAGTCACTGAATTATATCTATATCCCTATCTAAATAACTCTCCAACTAAGATGCCCTCACAAATTAGCCTATGCAATTATTATTTGAATTATAAGGTTTTGTTTTAAGGTTCGTGTTTTATATTTAAATGCCAGGTAGCAATAAAGTGGATGCCTGCTATCACAACAATCCTTCTTGACATTTCTACTTGATATACTGTATTAGCCTTCCATTTTTTTTTTTTGCCATTTTAACAAGTCCGTTAAGTTTTTCAACATATTTTGATGGCAAAATAATATAGATGTAAAGCTGAAGGCTATACTTGATGTTAGTTTAAACCTTTGAACACAGAATTGCTTGACACACAAATTATTAAAATAACTCATTTAATTTTTTGATGCCAAAATATTTGCTTGAAAATAATAAAATGGGGTGATTCCTGTGGGGTAACGTAAAATCAAACACTTTACTAAAACTTCAAAAACATTTGTGACAAAGTTTTCAACATCTTATGTAAATATTTAAAAAAAAAAACCAAACATGTTTTATAAAAAAATTTAGAAATAAATTGGTGGAATTAGAAACAAATATAACATATGAAGAGTATTCATATTTAACTAAAACGGTGTCGTGAAAAGAAAAAAAATAATTGTTTTACAAGGAACCATTTAGCAAAACGTTTCCAAAAAAAAAACTGGTTGTGTACAATTTTTTTCCAATGCTGAAAAGCTTGGCTTAAAAAAATCAAATATCATAATGTTTGTCACTTTATATTGTTACGGGTATCCGTGTACCCGAAAATAAATATGTGTGTGCCCCTGCTGATTGTGATACTGTCCCGCCACGCACACAAAGCGCGCGGGGTATTCTATTGCCGCGACCGCTGTCTCGTCGGGGGTCGGAGAACTTCGGAAGTGCTCGGACCTCCCGCCCAGTGGTCGAAAGAGAACATCCTCTGTCTCCTGTAAATTCCTACACGTAATGCATGCCAATTTGCATCCCGCATGAATGTGCCCAGGGTTTTACCTGTGTCTATGCAGGTTTTACCTGGGCCCAACCTATCTCTAGTTATAGTCTAGTTTTAAGAGTGAAGGGAGTTAGTCATGTCGCCAATCGTTGCCATGGCTGGCCAATCCCCTCGTAGCACATGATGCATGCGACCCTCTCCTAGCATGGCTAATCCCAGCATGACTAGACGTATAGGCTTCGGCCTGAGACGCACCTAGGTCCCTCCCTAACCCGGACCCCTCCAAAATACACCTAGTTTTAGTTAGGTTAGAAAAAAAATCGGAAGCGAAAAATTGCTCTCATCGAAATGCGGCTGTCCAAGCTAGCATGGATGATTCGAAGAAACGTATTCAGCTCGTCTGAAAGGGGTTGTTTAAACCCCTCCTCAACTCGTCCAATCAGGAGAGCCCAGCTGACGGCGCCGAAGACCGCCGCGCCTTCGGACACACCTCGCGAGCTACGCCGTCAAAAATCTTGCTCACCGATGACGTACGAAGAAGATGGACTTAAAACTCTGGTGAGCATCTTCTACTACACTTTGCTTGAGTTAGAGGAATAGACTAGTCGTGGATCAACTACTCAATTTAATTTAAGACTGTACAAGTAAGTAGTGACGAGTGGTAATTTACTAAAGTTGAGCGCTCAGGCAACTAACTACGTAATTTAAAGTTCACGAAGGAAAGGGGCGGTGGTGAGATGCGCTAGGTGCAGACAAACAAACAAATAACATACATTACCGGTTTTGAAATTGTTCCCAGCGGAGTTGCAGATGAACAAGAAATATGTTGTTCTCATTCGGTTACGTTTACGTCAGACCGCGAGTTGAAGTTGCGAGAGGATAGACACTAAGATTGTTCCGACCTTACGGCCGGCATTCTCACGTTCCCCTCCCACATATTTGCCCTAATAGGCTAGGGTGGGAGTATAGCATTCCAGTTTCGCCTTTATTAAAATTCGCAGAGCTTTAAGAAAAACAGAACTGTTTAGGGATCGCTCACTCTCGTTTGATCGGGGAGGGTATTAGAGCTTCCGCAAAGACCAGCGGCTTGGACCACCGACCCAGATTGGTCACCGTCTCAGCCCCTTCACCACAGGGTAGACACCCAGTAGTTCCAAGTCTTGGTGTCGTGACAAGTCTTTGGGTAACCAGGAGGAGGTGCTGTTTGACGGGAACGGGTGTGACAACTGGTGTGTCGCCGGCCGGTCACCAGGGTTTGCAGTGTCTGCGAGTGGCGAACTGGTTCCTGCTCTACTCGTCGTTGGGTACTCCGCGGAGTAGCCAAGCCCCCTCCCCTTTTCACGTCGGCGAGTTCGTGGCCGGGAGACGAGTCCCTGTCCGCGGACCCCTGCAGCACAGCACGGGTTCGAGTCCCGATTGAAACCCCCGCCAAAACCACACCCCGACTCACAAACACCTCAGGGTCAACAAAACATCCGTTATCTACATCACCATTGAAAACCTGATATCTCTATCTTCACAACTAGAGGTTAGTGGGGCGGGCAATCCGCGGCCTGGAACACTAAGCGGGGCCCCCGCGGTTCGATGCCCGGATCTTGCACTTCGGACCTCGAGGCCCGCAATGGGCTGTGACGACAGTACAGTTGCAGCTCGCCCTGCGGCGGTGTTGCCTGATTGAGCAACAAAGTCTGAGCCCTGTCCGCGGACGACGACCTCCCGCATGAGTCGTCCCCTGCGACGGACGAGGCGTCGAACTGCGTCGTGGCGCCCCGGGAGAAGACGTAAACAACCCGGACGATTCACCCGCGGAGAGACTTCACTGCAGTATCCTGAGGCGAGAAACGAAAGGCGTTGGAACCGCACAGGGCAGGCGGTGTATATTGTGCTGACAAACCTCATACAGACTTACCGCGGCGGATTTTGTGCCCGCCTGCAGTCAAAAGACACTTAGTATTTATTTTGTTAATAATTTTTTTTTTAATTTGTAAACATTCAATATTGAGCAGTCATTAGTAGGGGCATGCAGATTTCGCGAAAAGATCTGAAACATACTTACTGGACTGCAGCAAGGTATACCCGCACCTGTGGTTTCTTCCTTGTGAGTGGCAGCCGTCTGCGAGATAAGTCGTTGCCTTGTTTGACCGAGCCACTCAGGACTGCGTTTACAACCCGCAAGGAATCACTGTGATTGGTGTTCGTAACAATCGATATGTACCTGGGAGTAACTCACCCAATCACGAAACACAGACGATGTTACAGTGTTTTATCTTTCATTTGGTCTCGAAATCTTTTCGCGAAATCTGCATGGCCCTATTCATTAGTATATAAACGTTAAATAGTTGAAATAGTAATGTAAATATTCTAGTTTGCCAAGCTCTCAGGTAGGAAAGGAATTTAATGTTATCTTGATAATAGCAATGTGTTTGGTCAAGTATATTGGTAAAGTTGTTTTTTCTACTGTAATAGAAAATATTTTTGGAGATTAGAACTTTACGCAAATATATATTTTTTTACGTGAGGGCATAAATGATCAATGTGTCAAGAATCATTGACTGATATGTTTGAGGCAGTCAACGCCCTTATGATATAATAATGTGTTAAGTTTTGTTTTTTGATTAATCGTCCTCGTAAATGTATACTTTAGTAGTTCTTTTACAGCGTGTTAGTTTACCTGTTGGTCAGACACCGTCACCATTAAGGCTCTTGCTTGCCTTGATATTCAGACCCTTGCCAGTTTGTGATTTCTTCAAAGTATTGTTTTCACTAAAATTGTTTTTTTTTTTTATGTGTACAGACCTAGTGACATAAGGGAGGCAAGTATATACTGCTTCCTGAAATTTTTAATGCAAATATTTGTTGTGATCATGTTATACTGGATTTGAAATTGTAGAATCAATTTGTGTTATCGTACGTATGCAAACACTCTCGTTATTGAACCTTAGTTGTCCTTTTAAAGGAAAGGTAATAATATATAAGTATATATTTATATATAAAAAATTTATGTAAATTAACATGAATGATGTCAGACTCGCTAACTGCTTGTAACGGCAAACATAATGTAGCTTAACACAATCTCATAAGTTGATGTGATATTATGTTGCATTAAAGAATTATTAAATTCGCTACTCCATAGTTATTCTGACGTCAGTATTTCATGAATCGTAGACTGTAGATAAACACTGAATTATTAGTTAAAAATTCGATGTCTCTTAATAAACACGAGGATGATGACTAGAGTCCCGGAAATTTCGCGGATTCTTCTGGCCTCAGGATATAATTCAAAGTTATAGGTGTGCTCGACCCATGTTTACTTTCCCAATGGTTGATTTCTTGGCGAGAACATTTTTATCCTTGTTATTTGGCACTACCTGATTCGCTTACTTCTCTCCTAGCTGGACATCGTTGCCTCACGGTCGTAGAGGGGCGTGTCCAGATAACTGCGGTCCAATCATGAACACAGTGCGACAGTGTGGAGGTTTGCATTCTAGCTTGCGACTAAATGAATGCGCGAAAATTCCGTGGCTCTAATGATGACCCACATTGTCCGATGGGCATTCGGAATGGTTTTCATCACAAAAAACTACGTTTGGGTTATTAGTTATATAGAAAGGAGGTGCTAGCGAGTAAAAAATGACTCTAGATAATTGTTATGATGGAACTCATTAGCATAAAATAAATAAGGATTTTCACCAATGTCGTGTAATTAATATAAATTTCCATTTTCTGCTCTTGAGCGACAAAAGACTCAAGTTCACAGTGCAGCCAAAGATTATACATTAATTTATTTATTTTTATTTAATGATTTTTCTTTTTTTTTTACGTTTTATATTCTTGAAATGAAAGAAAGAAAGAAAGAGGCATCTCCCTTCCAACCATTACGCTCATTAGGGAGTGTGAAAAGTGCTTGCTCGCATAAGAATGAAGGCTGGAAGAAAATGCGCTATTATAAGCGTCTATAGTGCGAAATGGCTTGTAACGGAGAAATGTCAGCCCGGAGAATGAAGGAACCATTTGTGGAAAAAAGAAGGGGAGGGAGGGAGAAGGTAATGGCAGGCGTTAGTCAACTTTTGCCACGTCGTATATTTCCACGAGCGCTTCACATTACCCCCTCATTTTATCACCCTTAAACCGCACGTCTACCCCTTACCCCCTAAAGACTTTTATTTAACCACCTATCTCCCCAAGCGCCTGCTCCCTTGAAACACGAACAATGAAATTGATTGACCTATTCGCTAATCTGTTCGCGCCTCATTTGCTACCAACCCTTCAACCCCCTTCTTTTTTTTTCTCCAGCGAATTCGTGCGGGCGAATAGAGTTGCCGCAGTGTGCGGGCGACACTCGAATCCCACCCCTATCGACGTACCCAATCAGAATTAAATTTCGCGGAACTCTCTCTCTCTCTCTCTCTCTCTCTCTCTCTCTCTCTCTCTGTGTGTGTGTGTGTGTGTGTGCACGCGCTTAGGCAAAATTTTCATGGAATTAACGTGAGCCGTTAATATTAATCCCTCTTTTGCTTGACATAATGCAAAAAAACGCAAGAAAAAAATCCTTCCATGAAAACGCTGTAGAAAATAAGTGAAAAATTTCTGTTTGAAAAAAAAAATATTTGGAGTAGGCCTACGAAGTTATTTTTGATTTTAGCAAAATAAAAATCTAAAAATTTTTTTGTTATAATTCTTTCCAGCGAACAGATATATGTTTTAAGAATTAAATAGACTAATATAGAGTTAGTGTTATATAAGAACATCCCGCCGTATGGTTTACGCAAAGAAAACAAAACTAGTATCGATCCACAACAGTCTGTCGATAACCATCACAGAGATACTATTTTGAAATTTTATTTTTACCATGTAAAGTTTTCATTATCTACGAACGGGTAGGTGTGAACTAGCGTATTTGGAACGTGTGTTTTAAAACACTGCCAGCTGTTTCTTTATCTCGCTTTGTGTGTTACAGTGCTTGTTTGGTTTAGCTTCCGGGTGGTTTATTAGTAGATATATTTCACATACAAAATACCTATGCCGGTGATTTGGGGGGGGGGGGGGGGGGACCCTCTTGCGCTGAGAAACGGGGATGATGAACGTAAACGTCGAAACTATGTTTTGTTGTAAACTTTCTGTTCATTTCAAAGTTTTCTGCTTATCCCACGAATAGAAGGCCAACTTATGGGCAGCACACAACATGCAAGCAACCCCTATCCTTTAATATTCACGCGCCTGCTTAATAGTTTTAATTTTTTAACCCGAACCTCTTTTAAACCAATACACTTATTTTCAATTAGGCCATGGGACGAATATAGAGGATTCCATACCGCCTAAATATGAATCCGTGAATTTAATCAGTGCAATACGACGAAATATCACTGATTAATAAACCATTGGGTTTTTCACTATGAATGTATATTTTAATTTGTGAAATTCACAGAGAGAGAGAGAGAAAAAAAACATGTGTTCAATTTATCAAAAGCTCTGGTAAATAAGGAAACTAACTCACTCGCGTTAGTAAACTATAGCAAATTAAAAAAACAAAATTGAAAATGGGACAGTTTCAACGGTTTGCGGTTAAAATTGCAGAGATTTGTAGCAGTTTCAACTATTTCAAATTTAGAGTGTGGTCGCCGAGTCCGTGCTGCAATGACGGTCGGAAGGGGTAGGGGGGGAAGGGTAGAAACGTGGTCATTGGGGAGAGGGGATGAGAGGGGGAATGAGGCTCGCAGTAACCGCAAACCGCGCGGCCCCGCATTCACCCCTTTCCCCTCCACTCCCCCCGCCCATACCGTTCCTTTTCGCGACGCCCGGGGACGCAGCCTCGCTAATGGAAAAGGGCGGGCATATGGAGGCCCTTACGGCTCCATTCGCGAAGGGCACCGGGAGCCTCCATTAGACACAAGGTTTCTTCCCCTCTCCCTTTCTCCTCTTACCCCCTCCCCGGCCATTTCCAGATGCCTCCACGACTCCCACACTCTTACACGCATCTCCCGTCTGCGCCCTCCATCCCAGCACATCGTCAGAGAACAGGCTGCCTCCACTGCCTTATTCCTCTTTTTTTTTTCTTCTTTCCCCTTTTGCAAGTTATGAGACTTTCGCTGCCAGCCGCTGGTGTTAAAACCTCAGTAGCGTACACATGGCGGATACAAAAAATATATATATGACGCTAGGAAAAAAAATATGCTAAGAGTGAAGAGACAGTAAAAAAAATATGCGCAAGCAAAAAGCTTTGAAGAGAGTATGCTAATCTGGCAGAAGATGGTACGAAAGAGCCCCCACTGTATTCTTAAATAAAAGATTTTTTTTTTTTAAAGAAGAGGGTTGTTTTCTTAGTGAAATATTAAAAACTTACGCTTTCGTTTTGTGGAACATTATAAAATATGTTGTCCAAACAGCTCTCCTATTCCGTCATTGAAAAACTAATTTCCTGTAAAGACGTAACTGCTTCTTTAAACGGTACAAACAACCGATCGTAGAGTTGTTAATTTAAAAAAAAGTTTTATCCATTTAAAAAAAATGGTTTACAGTAAAATTTTGTTATTTCTGATTGATGACACAAAAAGTTGCTCTACAAATAAGCTATGATGGAATGCAACAGGCAAATATTTTAACTCCTTGAGCATTCGGAAACGTTAGCCACGTTTCCAGGGTGATTTAATCAAACTTTGGTATGAAACCGATGGTTCTGCTTCTTAAGACGTAGCTGATATCATGAAATGTGAAGGGGGGGAAAAACGTGATTTGTTTCTTTCAGCAGGAATGAATCGACACACGTCCACGCGAGATGAAAGGGATAACGACAACCCTTACGTTGCGGGGCAACAGGAGAGCTGGGAGCCAGGGCAGGAAGAGAGGCAAAGAGAGAGAGAGAGAGAGAGAGAGAGGAAAAGAAGAGAGTCGAAATTGAAACAGCTTAACACGCAGCAGGTACGATTACAAGTGGGAATGACGCGGGAAAGGTTAAGTGCAACCCTTGTAACGGTCAGATTGATTGGACTTGATTCCAAGCTTCGAAGAGGCGGGTTCTAAAAGGTGGTGAGGGGGGGGTGGGGAGTGGGTGGGTCGATCATGTGGGTCAGACGTGAGCGGGGCAGCCGTGGGTTTGGGGGGGGGGGGGGGGGAGAAGGGGAGGTGCTCGGATGGGAACAAAGTACGAGAGGGAAAGGGAAGGGGCTCGCAATTCTCCAGGTGCGGCGTACGTGCCACCAGAATAGTTTTAATGGTTGGATTGGTGTGGTCTCAACCCCAGAGCAACGGTAGCCCGCGCGCCGGCCCAAACCATTCCTTATTTTTAGCAGCCCCTTTCGGCGTAAATTTAACTCCTGAAGCTACGTCTCACAAGCGGGTGTTCAACACGAAAATAAATACATTTCTAAATGAGTCATGCAATGGAGGAATTTTGATTTAATACAATTTCTTGGACATGACGCCATTGCAGTTATGCACTGCTTTGTTATTAAAAAAACTCTAAAACGCAATGTTATCGTCGTTTTGTTGTTTATAATATATCTGTTTAACTTTATCGTTGTGTTCGTATATTTGGTGCGTCATCCAGGTTTTGTTGTCTGTCTGCACATTTACTGTTGTTGTTGAAACTGTCTCGTCTTTGTTAGCCCACTGTGTTCGACTGTGCTGTTATTATCTTTTAATGACTAAATTACTTGCACGGAAATTTTATTCTATAGTCGTTGTGTTGACCATAATACCTGTTTAGGTTTCATCGTTGGGTTCATATGTTTGACATAAGCTGATTTAGACATGTTTTCTGCTTGTTTATGTTTTTTTTCATTTATTATTCTTATTTTGCATTTATGAATTTTTTTCCCACGACAAAACAGTGCAAAACTTCAATAGCGTATTTCCATGAAATTGTATGAAAACGAAAATAACTATTAAGAAGTCGAGATATCTGTTGGATTCGCAAGGATTTGACCACGTGGTTCGATAGTGGGGTTAACCAAAACAAGTCTTCCCTGGATACGCTACTTGTATGATGATACTGCCCTTAGTTTGACATGTACGCATAAAATAAGCACAAAATCATTTTAAAAATACAGCTTATAAATATTGCTATGCTCTGTATCTCAAAAGTTCAAATAATAATAACATATAGTTCATTAATTAATTAAAATAACATTAGGCACTTGATATTAGTTTTTACTTACATGGTTTCCTGCAAAAAGAATTATGAAATTTTAAATAGCTTAGTTGGTTCGAGACATTGGTCTCTTAAATCACAGTTCATTCATTACCTCCGGATTTAGTTATTAACAATTGCAGAATAAATTGCTGATAAAAGTTTGCTGATTAATTGATCTTGATTCAAGCAATCAAAATAATAATAATGTGATTTCAATTTTGGTGAACAGTTAAACTCTTCCAGAAGATACCAAAATGGCCATGGCCGTTTTAAAATCAACCACTGATTTTTATATAATCTAATTAATATCTTCATAGTAACACTCCTATCGCACAGACCAAATATCACAAATACTTTCAGGCTCTTTTTGCTTCAAACTTAAACAGTATTTAACTCGGATATATGCCTGGAATATCCGTAAGGCCATAAAATGAGCCAAGCCAAATTATATTACTTATTCCTCCATAATGGTAGAAGAGGCCTTTTTTTAAAAAATCTCTACCTGGTTCACTATAACATAATTTTAAAACAAATCCAAGCTAATAATAGGAATTAACATACCATTTAAATAGTGCGCCCAACAAACTGACAACCAATCTGGTTGCTTAATTTATCTGGAGGATAAACAAGTTTTACATATCATAGTTAGCCCAATATCACCTCTAACATCCAAATTACTGCAATATTGACAATAACAATGAACAAATAGCTGTTAAAATACACAGATAAAATATTGTAAAACATTACACTAAACGAAAATGCACAGATATACAGTCTCTAAAGCATAAATGTGTTCCTTTTCTCTATGCAGTTGAAATAAAATATTAATAGTAATGTTTCATTAAAAAAAAACAATTGTATCAAAGTGCATGGATCAGAAAAATAAATTGTTTGATTATGCATTTCATATTGAATCACTTTTAAACCACAAATGCTGGCATATTTATTTTATTGGATTGTTAGAAATTATTTTGTCGTAAAAACGCAGCACGTAAATTTTACCACCATTACGTTGTAGTACGTATTACAAGATATCTTTAATAAAATAAATTTTTTTAAAAAATAACCCCGTAATTTTCTGTTTCAAGAAAACGAAAAATTGTACTACAAATAAAACCACACAATTTTGTCTCTTAGTAATAAGGTAAATCAGTATATCGGGCAATTGGCTTTTGCCATTCTGAATGTGACATACTGCAAAAATAAAAATAAAAACCTGTGTTTGCTGATGCCGCACCCAAAGCCCAGGCGCAACAATTTTATTTCTCAATTATTTTATTATCCCCCCCCCCCCCCACCACCGGCTATCTGCGATGGGTGAAGCAACTAATAGGAATCGACTGCTTCGTTCCGGAGCAGAGCTCCTCCGAGGGGTCCCATTTCGTTAAGGGCCCCGCCTACCTGGGCACAAATACGGTGTGCAGAGCTTCAGGAAAAACAACGCGATTTCTAAACTACTCAAGATATCCGAGTGGGGCCTATTTACGAATAGCATTTAAGAGTTCCCTGAGGACCGAAAAGTACTTTTAATTTCGGATTAAGTTTTTAAACTGTATTTTTAGAAGCGTTAAAATGCCTAAAACGCGTGTTTTCAGAGTAATTTTTAGGCATAAAACAACCAGTACAGATTATTAAAAGCACTTAAGGGACTTAACTTCATTTATCGGCCATATAATGTTGCGGTCACCGCTCAAATTTCACAGTTATCCTGTGACGACCAGAAGACTACGCGTCAATTCAGAGCCTTGCGCTTAGAGGCGATACCGCGCTAGAAGCACCATCGAGCGTCGCGCTTATCATCCCGTCTCACTAACACACATACACCCCTGACGAGGCGGGCCCCTTAAGGCACAGACCCCGGTCCTCCCGAGGAGGACGTAGCGCGCGACCTGGAAACTCGGGTGTCGCGGCGCGGGAGAGGACGTGTGCTCACACCCAGGGTTTTCTTTTTTAACTTCACACGTCGCGCGAGGAAAGAAAATAACCCCCCCCACCCCCCCCCCCCCCCCCCCCCCCCCCCCCCACTCGTAACCCGGCGTCGACGGCGACGCGGCGAGAAATGAAAAGTACAAACTTTCTTCATCTGTGTCGCGCGCGGCGAAAAGAAAGCCCAACCCACCCCCCCCCCCCCTCCCCCCCCCCCCCCCCTTTTTCCCACAAACACTTCCAGAACGCGCGCGACCGGGAATATTACCTGCAACCGCAGTCTGTTGGCCGTCTGCGCCTCGCGAATGGTAGGCTACGTCCCAACTTCCAGGAGAAGACAAATATCGTTTACTGCAAAGTATCCTAAAAGAAAAAAAAAATCGCCAAGAATATAAATTTACAAATTAGTATTTAAAAGCTTTTTACTACTATATGATCTTCGGAAGGTCGACAAGAAACTTGCATTTATAAGTTCGCCATTCGCATGAGCAGAACCCTTAATTAAACCACTTATAGATCCTTTTGGTAATGATACTGTTTTAAACCTGTGAAGTGAATTCCAAAACTAAATAACAATTGCAATTTTTTAATGCATATTGTATTGGTTCTTGATAAAGTACAAATTTTGAAAAGCATAACAATGTATCTTTAGCTGCAGATCACGATAAGTTAGGAAATGACTGTATTTATAAGTATAATTCATTTTAAAACCTATAAAAAACATCTAGTTTAGTGCCTTTTAATTCAAAGATTACTGTAATAAGGTCTTAAATTATGGAAATACTATGTTTCAGTTCACTATCAACTTGAATTCACATTAATCAGGCTATGTTAATGTTTTTTAATTACAATACCACACAGATTTTTTATAACTCATATATTTTTAAAATTGCAAATTCACTATAAATACCAGCTGGCAACTTTCTTTGAGAATTTAAACGCTCAATTTGGGACGTCAATGCCAGAAAATTCTCAAGTACGTATCATATTATATTTAAAAAATAACTATACCTATCCACTGCACAAACAATTCTGGCAGAACTGTTTTTGTTGTTGTAGGTAGCAACAAATTTCACTGAATTAATGGCGAGCTGAATTTGCCTTATTCAAGTCGCTGACTCGGCCAACGCAACCAGCCCTCGAAAAGGACTTGGGATCGAGTAAAAAAAAAATGGGGGGGGGGGGGGGGGAGAGAACATTAGGAAGGTTGGTAGAAGCCATTCGTTTCTACTTGCTGCTGCCGGGCCAACCTTTTGTCGTACAGTTTCTTTGGCCTTCGTCGGAAGGAGAACTGAGATCACGAGATAATCTTTTGTCAACGCCTCCACACCTTCCTTCTCGGAACGATGCATGCTGATGAGGACACGGAATGAATGTTCGCGTTACGCCATTCATCACACGATGTCTGCGCTTCTGCTGTCGTGACAAGGGCGCGAGGGGGGGGGGGGGGGGTATTTTCGGAAATATCGCCCAGCCGTTGGAAGTGAACAATAATCCTGAAGGCCATGAGACACGAATTTTCGCTTCCAGACACTTCCAGTAGGTATGTCGTGTCAAATCTGGAAGGTTATGACGTCACCAAAAACGTCATCTGCGCGGCCATGTTTGTTTAACAAGTTGGATGACTTGAGTTTCCAGCAAACATTTTTCATAAAGGACGGGTTCTAAAGTATCTTACGATGTTGGATTTGATCGGCCAATCATAAATAGTGCCTAGTGAAAACGGAAATGAAATCGTTTCAGTCACGACCGATCTTTAAAAATGGTGAAGAACAAATGGACGATTAAAGAGTTTATAAAAGTGAAATAACTAATGTTAATATGAATGTGGTGTGCAAAAAAATTTAATGTAAAAAAATTATTTTTTCTGTAATTAATAAAAATCATTGCTCATTAATTTCATTATGTAATGAATATTAATTTTAATTAAAATTGTATATAAAAATATGTATACACATCATAAAAGTTCAAAAATTCCATTGAGCACCGTGAGACTTTTTTTTTAAATTTCAAAATTTGGAATAAATTTCAAAAGTATGAGATAGCTGAGACCAGAAATAAACTTGGATAGTGAGACATGATTTAAAACATAATTTTAGGTTGTCTGTAAAAAAATATATTTGATGGAGAAAATTGGAAGCCGTTTTCCGTCCAATAATAGCCTACTTCCCCTCCAACTCTGTTGTCAAACATGTTGGAGACAAAAATATATATATGACAGTGCGACAGGGCCTTTAGAGAAATCTTCATCGTCTCTCGCTCTCTCGCTCTCTCTCTCTCTCTCTCTCTCTCTCTCTCTCTCTCTCTCTCTCTCTCTCTCTCTCTCTCTCTCTCTCTCGTGTCCCCTAGGATGAGGGAGATAGAGGGTGCGCTACCTTTGAATATATATACTGTATAGAAGTCGCCAGCCCAGGTTAAAATTTCTAATACGGTTTTGAGGTAGTTGGTTAATTCACCGCCGCAATCGCCACCATCTCTAGGGCATCGACTTGTGGTGGTCCCTAGCGGACAAGTGTCGAACTCTTCAAACACCCCTTCCCCCTACCGTTGAACGAACTTGAGCTGCAGAGAATGACAGGTGGGGGGTGCGTGGAATGACAGCGGGCGACAGAGCTGCGCTCTAACGCGTAAATAACAACTAAGACGATTCAGGGCGTTAACGGCAGCGCACTGCAGCGGTGAAGTTCCCAAGCTGCTCATCATACGCTTATGAAAAACGTAAGAGTAAATCCTATCCACTCGCGAATTCTATACAGTACATATATATATTCAAAGGCGCTACAGAGGTGAGGGCCTTTGTTCGCCGTTTGTTTCCTAACGACGTTAACCTTCGGCCCCCGCGAGGCAAGCCGCACTGGAGACCGCGCGATGAGGGTTCTCAACTTTGGCGGCGATTGTCTCGTCCTCTCCAGGATTCCCAAACGGCGTCCCCCTCGCCGATACCACGACGTCCTTTCCCATTGTCCGCGAATATTTTCCCCGAGCATTGTTTCGCGGGGTCAGCGGGAAGGAGAGGAGGAGTGGGATTAAAATAGCAAAGCAAAAAAAAAAGAGGGGGAGAGGGGGGAGGGAAAGAGCCCCGTCACCCCCCCCCCTACCCTCCGGAGCGAACGAGGGAGCTTGTATCAGTGCAAATGCAAATGCAAATGCAAACCCGGGAGAGTCTGCACAGGAGCACAGTTTCTGTCCGGGATACTTTCGGGGGACGTCTGGGGGCGTGGTGGCGTCGAGTGGTCTCCCTAATTAATAAACTGTTCTGCTGGGGAAACTCACACCCCCTCCCCAACAACCCCCCCCCCCCTTCGAGGCACTTTAACCCCCTCCCTACACCTCCTCCTCCTCAAACCTAATTATTTCGCAGAGTCCGAACCACCGAAGTATAATTTAGCTACCTCGCATTTCTAAAATATGCATGGGTAAATGCGTCTCAAGGGAATAAGTAAAAAATTTTATATTCGTAAAAAAAAAAATATTAAAAAAAATTTTTGAAAGAAAAGAAAAACTTTGCATATTGAATATTCTGAGTAGTTGCAAAAAAAAAGGTTTTTTTTTTTTTTTTCCAGAGACTCTAACCTAAACTTTAAGAAACAATTCGCTCAAGAGGGTATAAGATCGAGTTATAAGTTAGTATGCTATATTCCTGACGTCTTCGCCTTAAATCAGAGTGCTTAACTAGTAAATATGTACATTAACAACTAAATTTAAAATGTAGTCAAACCCATGGTAGAATATTTTTGTACATAGCCCAAGATTTCGACCATTTCCCAATAAATTCCAGAATGATTGTTTTCATAAAACCCTAAGTTTACTTACATGAACCAATTAACAATTTTATTTTACTGTAAATTATATGAACTTTTGTTTGAATTTTATTAAATTTAAATCTTATAAGTGTTTTCATACTTATTAAAAATTCCAAATCAAACATTTTAGGACAATATTTTATAGGGTAAGGTATCTATATGGTGTTATAAATCTCTATGGGGTTAGGATAAATTATTTTAAAAATTTTATTTCGGTTTACAAACTTGTTATAATAATTTTTAAAATTTAATAATTACTTATGTGTTTTCCCTTTTTTCCTTGTCCGACCAAACATTTTATCTCCCTGTCTCAATAATTAACCTTGCAAGACAACACAGAATAATTTAACCACAATAATTATGGATCGAAACATATTTGGACCATAGATTACATGTTAAACTAACCATTAAATATTTGTTCATTCAATAAACTGGTTACACTGTGAGTCTATTGCCTGAGAAAATATTATATGGCTAATTTAACATGTAATGTGTGGTTGAAATAAATTTAGATACATACTTATTGTGGTTTAATGTTCTGCAACTAACCACCTGCGATATATAACCACTGTAGTTATGAAACTTTTATACATAACATTACCACTGAGTGTGGCCCAGTGACCGACTATCGACAATTTATCGTGTTTATAATAATCAACAAATAAACAGTTGATTCATTGATTGTTTATCTTGTGTTTCATTAATCATGAAAACGGATTTCAAGATACACCAACTAAAATTTAAAATACATACCGAATTCAAGACATCACAGGAACACAATATTACTAAAAATATTCTGTTTGGTAACGAATGATTTTTAAGTATTTACCAGTGTTTTCAAATGTTTTAATAAAACTTATTGATAGCCTGAATTTTGTACCTGTTTTTTTTTTTTTCCTTCTTCAGATATTCACTGTCTGCAGGAAACCCTTGCTAAATGACGCGTGAGATAAAATTGCTTTGTTTTCTGTGCATGTCGGATTAGTTCAAATCATTCGCCTCCTACCGAAACAATCCAGCTTCAAATAACTGCAGGAGTTTGACACAGGTCCCCTCCCTACAGTATCATATATTGATTACTAATCAGTAAAATATTGGAAAGATTACGGCTGGAGTAGAAACCAGAGGTTACCAGTTATATTTCAAAGTATTTCACTCGGAACGAGCGGACATGACCGAAGATTCACGAAAGGCAAACCAAAAAATAATAATTGGCCTGCAATAAAGGCCAGGTTGCATTATTTTACTCTACTGCGTTCTCTTCGAGGTAAACCACTGAGGGAATAAATTTCACTCCAAAATTGAAACAAACTAAAGTTATCTTAACTACTGTAAGAAATTTCACGATATTTTTCAGTGAGTGAAGTTCAATTGTTATCAATCAGCTTTTTTATTGATACTGGTTTTCTTTTTTTTTTTCCAAGTAGAAAACATGAGCGGATCTCGCTGTAGGTCGGTGGCTTTTTTTTTTCTCGGGGTACTCTTAGTTTCCTCCAGCCAATCGTTTCTTTCGATGTTATATCCTCATCTTACCTCGTCGCCTCTTGTGACATACCTCACGTGATCGGGACTTGAGCTCTCGCCACGAGGAAGCGGAGAGCACGTCACATATGCATGGCCCCCACGAGGGGGGGGGGGGGGGGGGCTGGGTGGACCCCAGGCTTCAGGGCCCGGCCCCAGCCCCGTTTATTTTTAAATGTTTCAACCATTATATTTTTTTTACAAACCAGAAAAAAAACATATTGAATATTTTATAAATAAAGCTTAATTTGGACCTATAAAATAATAACCATAATTATACATTGATCCTGGGTCCAGGGCTCGTGATAGAATGTGGGGGGCCATGCACATATGCGATGCTGTGTAGTCCGCTGCCCCTTGCTATTTTCCGCACGCCTCTCTGTGATTCGTTACCTTCAGCGACGCCTTTGATGTTCCCTGTTCTAGCGGACTCTGTTCCACGTACTTATTAGCATTAAAAAAATATACTGAATAAAATAATTTTTTAATGTGGAAGTCATGCTCTAAATGTTTTTTGCACTTGCTACTGTGTTCACTATACGTAGTTCTTAGTTTATATTAATAATAACATTTTGACGTGACAACGTCTAATAAATCGATGAACGCCGGCTGCACGCACGAAAAAGTGTCCCGTAACGCACATTGTCCCGTTACGCTCATTGTACGCTTGCGCCGCATCTATCGCTCCTCCACTCGATTGGAACAACCATCGATCTGACGTTTTCGAGGCACATTAAACTTGAAACACTCCCATTCGTATCCTACTTTTCCAATCATCGTCCTATCCTTAACAGAATAGAGAATAACACAGATTGCAAGAAGTTAAATAGCAAACATGTATAAAAGTTATAGTTAAAATAATCTCTTCGTTAAAGTAATAAACATATTTGAATTAATGAGTGCATATAAAAGTAAATTTATCAATTAAATTATAGATTTCATTTCACTCCTTCTTTGTATCCATACAAAATAGTGATAATTCGATAAAAATTATTCAATTTTATTCACAAAAGAATGCAATCATATCATCAATGTTTTGTTATGAAGTTGTCACGTTAAACTATCGTCCGTAAACCGACTTTACAGACAACCAATTTTTTTGAGATCAATATATGCATATAATTGAACAATTTTGGTTTCACAACGGCGCACAGAATCCACGCTGTTGATTTTAATTGTAAACAATTTGCTTATTCAATTTTTTGCCCTTCTTTGTAGCCGTGATGAGGCGTGGGCCGATTTCTCGATTTCCACCTGAAATTCGTTAAGGTCAGGGCGTCTTATATCTAACTGACAATTCCCTCGAGATGATTGTCTGTTACATTAATAATTCAACCTAACGAACTACATCATGAATACGTGCGTACGAAGGATGCACGTAAAAGTTTTTTTTTTTAGACCAACCATAATTATATATTATTTTCACTGGGACGCTACTGTCTTCAAAGTCCAAACAGCAAGCGCTATTTGCCGTCGGTGGCTCTCTGAAGGTCGGTAAATGTTTTTTTTTTTTTCTCCCTAGTCGTACGGTTGGCTGCCCTTTAAGTGCTTCACGTAAAAAAAAAATAAACGTTAGCCATGGCTTCAGACTAGCGAAGTGTACGTCGGTGAGAAGGGGAGGGGGCGGGGTTCGGGGAAGTTTTAGAATGCACGGACGCGTCCTGCGACCTCTCAAACAAACGTTGATGACCTCTTAGTGGGGGAAGGTCTGGAAGAGGAACGACCGTCCTTTGTCTTTGGGGAGGTCACGAAATGACCTTTCTTTTTTTTTTTGTCCTGAGAACAAAATGGCTGCCATTTAGGTGAAACAGAAGGAAGGAGAAGGAAAAAAAATACTTCCGGCCCGAAAGAGATGCGAAACCATTTACGACGAGTGCGTCCTCCTTATTCGATCTGAGTCCCTTGAGTCACGCCCCCTGATCGATATATCGTGTCGCTGCGTCAACTTGAACAGTTGGCCATCTGGTACCAACTATTAACTATTATAAAGACCACGCTGTAATATTTTTTTTGTTGTAAATGGAACAAAAATATCCCTGATAAAAATTAGATAAGTATTTTTTAATTTGTACATGTACGTGAAAACAACTGTATCACTACAAAATAGTGTCCGCAGTAATACTGGGTTCAGATTATAACCCGGGAATTTATGCTTTGTGTTGTCCCAGTACCTCCAATAGTTAAGGTTATTTGTGAACCGTTCCTTGAGTAGTTTTCCAGTATTAAATGCGCACATAATAAGCACGATACAACAAAATAAAGTCCAACTATTGAATAATCGATTATATTTACAGTAGTTTGAAAATAACGTTATGCTTGAATCAAACAACAATAAAAATATATAAAATTATGCTCCTATTTTTGTAAGAATTACTTAGGTATTACCTCGAAAAACATATTTTATATATATGCAAAAGTAACCATGGCCATGTGTTGTACAAATTAAAAATATATTTCTTGTAGTGTTACAAACTATTTATTGGCAACTGGTGTACAAAATAATCTTTGAAAAATTACGGAAACTTTTTTTTGTGCTGTTATGGCCTCTGTCTACACGCTGACCTCGTATGTCTTATGACATCGTCTAGCACGGCCCGCTTGGACGATATTTCAAATAAGATATAATACGCACTCATCCGTAGCTCACAGCACAGTCCCCTATCAACCAGTCTCCGAAGGGACACGAAGCCTTCGCTCGTCACCCACTTTCTCTCGCCAAGGGGTCACTCGCCCTCCCCACTCCACTGCCTCGGATATTCACAACTATTAAAAATGTTCACCTTAATTTTACTAATAACGCTGGTTAAATTTTATCTAGGGATCTTCCTTCACTTACGGTTATCTTCGTAGCCTAAGTTAAAGAGTTACTATTTCTCTTACAAAGAGCTATAGCCCACATTAATATATCTTATTGTTAGTATACAAACAAAAATATTTAAAAAAAAAACTTGTTATGCCAACAGCAAGAACGCCTTTCCAACTTGCAGTCGCCTGCTCGTCCTGTTCACAGCGCAGCACGGAACTCAGAAGTTGGAATACGGAGTAGTTTTTAACGAAGTTTCCGTTATCTGAAACAACCAAGAACTGTTCATTTAAGGTAGTTTCTTCGTTAAATAGTCCCTAAGTTTACTGTGTTTCATAAACGGTGTAGCAAACAGCCACTTTCTAACAGATCGAAACTCCATTATCACTAAGGTGCTTATCACGGGGATAGGTGGATGCGGGAGGGGGAAGTAATTTGGAGTGAGGAGGGAGGTGATTGGGTAGGTAAAAATGACGAGGATGCTAGATGAAAAGAATCGGGGCGGAACAGCAGGTAGACCATTACCCGGGAAAGTGGGGGTTGAAATTCCGAGGGAATTTGATGCCGAGGCGCATAGCGCCGGCTGTATTAGAGAGCGCGAGGGTTGTTTTCTCCCCTTCGATAAGCCCGGCGGGGCGGGTAAATGGTTTTAAGAGTTTGGGGGGGGGGGAAGGGGATGGTTCGGGACTGAACCCAAATGCTGTGAACGAGGTAGCGAAACTGGACTCAAGCGCCTCTTCAGCAGCTCCCGATTCTCGGCCAAAGCGTTGAATGAAATTGTTCGACGATGCGATGTAGATAGAGACGAGGAATTTTCCACGGGATATTTCGCCCTCAGGAAGGAAGCTCTTGCACTCAAGTCGTGTGGTGGAATTACATTTGATTCTGTAGGAATTCAAAATCGCATCGAAAGATGAAAAGGAAAACCAACATGCCACTGAAACCACAAAAAAATAAAAAATAAAAATAAATACATGATGAGTTTATTAGTCACATAAAACTACCATAAAAACCGTTCTTAAAAACGAACTTAAAATCGGAAATATATATTCATATAAAACACGCAGTCCTCAGTTGTTAGAAGTGTTTTGAGAAGTTAACATTGATACAAATGATTATCTCGGCTATTCTAATTTTGAAACATGACTATGATGTGTCACTGGTGCTTTAGTTTAGAGGAATGTTTAAAAATAAAATAATATTGCGATTTGTTCATAATTTCAATCTTATATTGTCAAAAATCTAAAAATCAGACATGTTATGAACGAAAATCGCCCTTAGGAGTTTAAGCAACCCACGAGGATATGCATAGCACTACGGGTGAACATTAAAACGACAATTAAAGTAATGCGTGTGCATTTTAGGTGCACCTTAATCTGTACACTTGGGGTGAATAACAATTCGATTAACCATTTTAAATTATCTAACTACCCCGCGAATCCCTATACATAGAGGCAAAACAGGTCGTTATCTTTACTTGGCTTTATGTGCTCAACACATAAGAATGCTGCTGTAATTATCATTATCGTTGTGTTTTTTTTTGGTTCATTAAATGCTTCAACTCAACGATTATATATTTAATAGAAACAGTAGGTGCTGCAGATAAGATCTAAGCATATTTATTATGAATCACAATACCTCCCTATGTAAGTGAAATTATTTCTCAAATGTCATTCCTACGGTATTAGTCCGAACTTTTATGTTTATTATTAGGTATTAACTTAATTTTAAATCGTAGCCATATTCTCTGTGAAAAAATAAATAAAATTAATAACTTCATACAATACAGAAACGACGAAATAGAGAAAAGAAAATAGTACACGAAATGAAGCAAAAGTTGATTTCTTCCCGGTATAAATAACAGTCTATAAATAGTTCGTGAGTGTGCTGCGATTTCCTTGCTTACGGTGTCACACACAGAAACATTTCCTGTGCAACACTTCAGCCATCGTGAACGGACAGACTGAAAAATGTTAACACGAAATTGCAGAAATTGTACTTATGTGGACTGAACTGTGCTCCTCATTTGTATGACTGATCTGAATATAAGCATGCCTGCATTAAAGTGACTTAATTTCTTTTAATCGTGAAAATACGCCATATTTTTTTTACAGTGGTAAAACAAGCAGTTACTTATTACTGTTTATACTAGGATAGGTTTGAGAGGCGCTGGGGTTGTGAGGTGTCTGCCTCCGTAGCGTAGTCGGCAACGCACCAGGCTACGAATCGGTGGCTCTGGGTTCGAATCCTTGGTAAGACATGGATGTGATTTGTGCTGTCCTAAATGTCACCTTTGCGCTTATCCACACACCAACAACCACAATTACACGACTCCAGGTTACGAAAAAAAAATAAAGCAGGGTAGATGGTTGGCTCACTGGCGACTATCAAATCTTCCTGAGTGCCAATTGGTGTAAAAAAAATTAATATATATATATAAAATAAAAATTTAAAAATTGTTTAAAACACTCGCCTCCCACCAAGGCGCCCAAGGTTTGATTCCCAGCGGAGTCAAAACCCGGGATTCGCGCAAGTGGGAAACGTTGTGGACGTTGCCGTGGCCTGCAGGTTTTCTCGGGGTGCTCCCGTTTCGCTGCGCCATACTCATCTCATCTCACCTCGCTCACTCTTCTGGCTGTCCGGAACGACGGGTCTGAGACAGGTCCTACGAGTGTAGTGTATGAATCCAGACTACTTGTAGATTTTCATTTTGAAAAGGACAGGTTTGCAAAAAAAAAAAAATATTGGTTGAGTGATGAAATAAAAAAAATGGTTGTCTGTAAAGTCGGTTTACGGACGATAGTTTGACGTGACAACGTCATAACAAAACATCGATGAAATGATTGCATACTTTTATGAATAAAATTGAATCATTTTTATTGAATTATCACTATTTTGTATGGATACAAAGAAGGAGTGAAATGAAATCTACAATTTAATTGATAAATTTACTTTTATATGCACTCATTAATCCAAATATGCTTATTACTTTAACGAAGAGATTATTTTAACTATAACTTTTATACATGTTTGCATTTAACTTCTTCCAATCTGTGTTATTCTGTTAAGGATAGGACGATGATAGGAAAAGTAGGAAACGAATGGGAGTGTTTCAAGTTTAAAGTGCCTCGAAAAAGTCAAATCGATGGTTGTTCCAATCGAGTGGAAGAGAGATAAATGCCGCGCAAGCGTACAATGAGCGTAACGGGACAATATGCATAACGGGACACTTTTTCTTGCGTGCAGCCGGCGTTCATCGATTTATTATACGTTACGTCAAAAAATTTTTTATGTGTGAGTGAACATGGATCGCAACCTGGGCCGTTAGTATTCTGCAAACAGATGGAGCTTTAAAAGTTACGCGTGATAGACAAATGATGGTACTAATCCGGCGGAAATGCGTGGTTACAATCAAGAACTATTTTTTAACGGGAATCTCCAACGAAAAATGGCGTCCGTGGCGAAGTTCCACAGAAGGGAAAAATGAGACCAAAATGCCAGTAAAGGTAAATTAAAAATTCTGTAATAATTTCAACGGGCCAAGTTGAATTCTGGAATTTGGTTTCTTATACCTTAAGCTGTAACTGTTAGTCGAAGCTTTTTGCAAATTAGGCCGGAAATGACATATAGAATCACCCTTTTATTTTCCTCTGCTGGATACGGAAGCAATACCTATATGTCACGATGATGAGAGTGAAATCCCTGAAAAATTTTTTTTTTGTTATGGCCAACTCCACCAATAAAAAAACCACTGAAATTATTTCCCTCTTCTCCCCCCAAACAAATTTCCTCCCCTTGATTATCACGTTATCAAGGAAAAACCACGCAAAAATGAGGTAAATCCTGCGGCCTCGCGGCTCTGAACTATCGAGTTAAGGAGTTCGTGAAATATGCGTCCAACCACTTTTCCCCTTTCCCCTCCCCTAGGCATCCCCTCAACATCCTCCCCCGAAAATTTTGTAATCTTGAGCCAGACACAAAAAAAAATATATTTCCTCCCAGAGGGTTGGTCCCCTCGGAAGGGGGGTGGGGGGTTATCGACCCGAACCAGGTCTGCTGCGGCATTCCCGATAATTACCTACCTGCGCTACAGGCATGTGTCTGATTGTGTGCCACCAACAGGTATTGAAATTCCGATAGCTATTGCTTTCCCCCCACCCTCATTTTTTTTTTTTACCCCCTTTTGCATCACCCCGTCGCGCGCCCGTTATCCTGTCGGAATGTCTCATTATGAATCCGTCGGCGGCTTGGGAGCTCGGGAACAACACGGTCGGTGGTTCGGAAGCCTGGCCTCGTGACGTCACGTCTGGCACGCGGACTTGATTCCCTCGGGAAATGAAAAAAAAAAAAAAAAAAAAAAAGAGCGCGTCTCTCAGTGCTCGCCACTAATTTGTGTAACAACTAACATCGGTAAAGAGCAAATTCAAGCGTTCTCGTGTCGCAAATACACCTATAATACGATACTTGGAAATTAAATTTAACATAGCATTCTTTTGAAAAAAAAAAATGAGCGGGATAAACGTACGCAAAACTTTACTTTCAACTACATTTCTCGATGCGAATCATCACGCGTAGTTTCCGCATCTGCCGCTAGAATTCGCTACCGGAACAGCTACGTCTCCTATTGAATCATTCGGTTAGCACACCGAAATTTTAAACCATATGACCAACCGGCTCCGATAAAAGCAAAAAAGACTTGAAAAAAAAAATATATAGTGAAACCCCGCTTTGGACCTGATTTTAAAAAAGGAATTTTATCAAAATACTGCCCATGTTGTTAAAATTCATTAAACAGTTAATACTATAAAGTTTCCCTTTGGCTTTGTAAACTTTGGTTCGCGCCATCCGCCACAGAGGGCAGCACTGTGGTAAATAATTCCGTTCCAAGAAAATTCTGTTCCATTCATAAAATTACTCCTACCAAGGGCCTTATCGCGAGAGCTAAAATGTTAATCAAAAATGCCTGCCCATTTTTTTTTCCGTCGCACAAAATTCTGGACTCAATGTAAACTCACTGACATGGAAAACTGGCCTCTGTTCTTAAAACATAAGCGAGCTGTACGTCACAATTAATATAATGTGAATTTTAATAAGTGAAGGGAACGAAAATAACAGATGTAAAAATTTTAAAATTAATTTTAATCGCTTAAACTACATGAGATTTAACAAAAAAAAATTCCTAGCTTTATATGTATTTAAAAAAGATCGTAAACGCAACCCATGGTACGTATACACCAACATTGCATCGGAACTGCAGGAAACCATTTTAAAAACCCATTCATATAAGGTACGTGCAATGGCGATAATTTTTTTTTTTTTAGCAGTATTGGTAATACGGTTTACTTTCCTAAAGCTACCCCTTAAAAAACAGTGGTCATGTAACTCAGCAATAGTAGCCGCATACCTGGCAACGGCGTAACCACCCGAGTATAAAATTAGACTTGCTACTAACCAAAGAGTGTTACCCCAAGGTGACATAATGTGGTACACGTCAGACTAGAAACCAAAGGACAATGCTCGACTAGAACATGTGAATTCCTTTTTCACATTCGATTGGAGTGATTTACAAACAAGATTTACGAATCTTAAACAAACACCTCCTCGTTGTCAGTTCTAATAATACACTCGGTAAACAAAAAAAATGGTTTGTTGGAGCCATTAATGATAAAAATGAATATAAAAAAATCTATTTTTTTTTTAAAGAAAATACTAAGAACCGCATTAGAAAGCGCTTCAATATAGCTGTTGTCCTAACTGTTATGTACACTGTAATGAATACAAGTTTTTTTAAATTTTTTTTAACTAACAACTTCACTGTAAAGTGTAATGTAACCACATAATTATTAGAAAAAAATTATATTTTAAGGAACAAAATTCATGTGCCAATAAATATTTTTTTCGTCAAAAACGTCTAAAATACTACATAACAGAGGTATTGGTCAATAGTTTGTGACTAAAATTTAACTGTCAATAATGCTTCAAGAAAATATATACTGATAAAAGTTTGAACACACAACATCGGTATACTACAACTCACTGATACACATTTCATTCAAATATATTATGTACAAAAGCAAATTTTTTAAAAATGTTTTAAATGTTTGTGTTTATTCATAAAATGTTGAAATGATAATGCTACAATTACTAAAAACTAAAAATATTTTTTCAAAACTCCGTTCCCCCGGAGAAACCCCCGGAATGGCCACCGCATGGGGAGCCCAAGAAAAGAAACGGGCTCCCCATTTGGAAGCCACCTGGAAGTTTTTTTCTGTTCCACCCACCGTTTCTTTGGTAGCCTGACTTGTTACAAGGGATTGTATTCCTACCAGAGAAAATGCCACCATTTTGTCTGGGCAATCCGCCTTGGAGGAGCCGGGGCGCGAACCCGGGTCCTACAAGTCACAAGGCAGGCGCTCTACCCCAGAACCAGAGTGGTAGAGCGGAAACTTGCAGTCTTCTTAACACTGATATGGTGTTATTCCACGTGTTTACTGTAGCTACGTGTGTCATTAACATCTGACCTCGGTAACGAACAAATTTATGTATTCTTATGTTCTTCGTTCAACACGAATAGTGTAATTTCATAACAGTTGAATATAATTTGTATATCTAGTGTGGCAATTTTTTAGTTGAATTTCTGCAAACAAACTTACAGTCCCGCTGTAAAATAATTATATAGAACTATAGACTACTAGAGCTTGCACTGTCGAGGGTAAAGTTATTTTGAAATAAATGTTAGATATTATAAATAATAGTTTAAAAAAACTCGCTTTACCTATTAGGAAGCCAAACTAAAAAATAGAAAATAAATTTTAATAAATTTGAATTAAGAATAGTGCAATAAATTTTTATAAATATAAATTAATAATAGTGTATATAAGAATAAAATGTATTTTATTTTAAAAAAGCTTGGTGTGCTTTTTAAGATATTATCGAAATGATAATCATTCTACTCATATGTCAATAAAATATTTATAACTATTGACACCATGCACCCACGCTTCTTTTTTAAATAAAATACATTTTTTCTTATATAGACTATTATTAATTTATATATATTAAATATTTTTATACAATTCTTAATTCAAATTTATTAAAATTTATTTTCTATTTTTTAGTTTTGTTTTCTATATAAAGCGTGTTTTTAGTTTTTTTAACTATTATTTATTTTCTACTTTTTAGTTTGGTTTGATTATAATTTAAAGTGATACTTCTTTATCGACGTATGAAATAAATTTTATAACAATGTAAAAAAAACTTCATATTTATTACATCAATTTACTATTCAAGTAGATTTTGAATAGATATTGGCTGCAGTTAAAATAAAATCGATAAATATTGTTTTATCTCAGAAGTGTCTCTAGATGTGGCTCAATTTTTTTTATTTATTACATGACTTTACTATTAAAGTGAATTTGAGTAGATATTGGCTGCTTCTAAAATATATATCCAATACAGTCTGTTGAAGAACTACAGTACTCAATAATATCAATATCCTGCTATGAAAATCAATATATTCGGGAAGTCATTGATGTTTATTCTAAGTCAGCATATCTGATGGGTGACCATCTTTTGTTTGCAAATGTCTCACAAAACATTTTCTCCCATTTGTTCCAGTCCGATTCAACTGTAAGATTCATTTGCATGCAGTTGTACCTAACTACACTGGAGTATTCTAAGAAATGTTTTAAAATTTCTATTTTCATTTTGTCTTCTTTGATTAGGAAAAGTTCACATTCTTTGTTGAAATCTTTAATCCACTGGTAAGAATTTGAGTTTCTGCCCGTGAATTTCTCAATCATGAAATCTTTGGCAATTTTCCCTAAATTTTGAGTTTCTGATATAGTTTTTTTCTTCAAGAAATTTTTCTAACAGTTTTTCCAATTTTTTATTTGATCCACTAGGTATAGATTCAGCACTTTTTGTTTTTTCCACAATTTCTTCTAGGTAAAAATCTTTAAACTATAAGTTTCGCTCTGTGTCCAAATATGTTTTTGATATATCATCTGCCAAACTTATCCATATTTTCCGTGTTTGAAGTCTTTTATTTAATGATTTACTGACGGCATATTTTGGAGTATTTGTAACTGCTTGGTGTAGATTTGCAGGTTGGTGTTCGAGTGGAATTTCAAAAATCTGCCCATCAGGTGTAGCTATTGAGGTTATGCATATGATGTTTGATTTCCCATCTGCTGTTGGTTTCACAGCAAAATCCAACCTCAATTTATCCATGTTTGGTGAAATATTTGCAGAAAATGGTGTTTTATAATAATGTTTCACTCTTGGTTAATTGGTAAAATGAAACAACGAAAAAAAAAAAAAATGAATGCATACCTGGAAAATGAAAGAAGGAGAAATTCATTTCCTTAATAGTTATAATAGGCACGAAGCTTTGTCGTCGTAACTGAAACGTAGCCCACGAGCACTCTTTTATATTTCCCTTAACGCCAAGACGAAAGAGGGAATGAGAATTAAGGGTGGGGGGGGGAGGGATGATAAGTGGGCTGAAGCACGCGGGCTTAACTGCTGACGTCACGACATTTGGCCACCCTTTCCCATTTCCCGCCCCCCCCCCTCCCTTCTCCAACTTCTCCCCTTGCCCACCCTTCATTCTCGATGACTTAATAGGCCGCTCACCACAGGCAGTTGCCCACTTAATAGCCTTCTATGAAGCATTTGCGAAATTTGGCCTATGGCGGAGTAACCTCTCGCTACGAACTTTTGAGCAAAACTCCTCTGCAACTTCCATGAAAATTTCTTCGTTTCTTCATTTCAAAATGGCTGTGATTATCTTGAATGCACACTTTGTTCTAACTTTATCCATAAAGTTTGTGTTATTACGCTTAATGCAGGATTAAAATAAAACAAAGGCGTGGGCGTCAAAGGAGAGTTTAATGCCAAAAGCATTTCTAGCCATTATGGTTTTGCGAGTTATATAGATGAGGTACATTATAACTATGCCTGTTTTTCGGATTTTACTAATGCTTCATATTCTTAATTAAATATAAAAATAAATTTTGCGTGAACAAATTTTAAGTTAAACGATATAGTATTCCTGTATTTATTAACAAATTAAAATATTTTAAGAATGGCTCGTAAGTTAATAATCAAATACAATTTGGTAATACCTTCTAGAAATACGTAAACTATGGGTTGTTGGAAGGTAAATTCTATAAATAACTTAAATTTAAATTATTTCCTACTTTTTTTTTTTTTTTGCAAAATGTCTTCATTAAAATTTGCAATTTTTTTTTCTCATTTCAAACCACTACACGGAATTCTATATTCAAGCCATTACAGCTATTTCAGCCATCAGCGAACAAAGTATCGCGCATCAAAAAATTTAATCGAATGTTATCGTTCCTAAACAGAAAGCGGTAAGTTGGCCTCGTCGGTTTGTCCTTTTCTCTACCTTTTTTTAAAGGATTGATCGGTATTTCGGACTAAGAATTCTCCTCGCTAAGTTTCACTTTTGAATACACAGGCAATTATTGTAATACGAACTATTGGATTCTGTGACGAATATAATCAAACTTGCATAAACGTTTGAATGTTATATGAGAAATGATAATAGCCATTGCTCTGCAGGACTTACCACTAGGTGCGCTTTGACGATGAAGAAGCAAACATAACAAAATATACTTAATTATTACTTTAGAAAAATATGTTTTCCTATTGTTTAAATTTAAAGATTAAAGGAATCCCGAAACCCTAAACCAAAATCATTAAGACATTATAATTATGGTCTTAGTTGATTCCTGAAAAAGAGACAATGAATATTATTTCTGTGTTCCTGATTTATGGATCTGTGGAGCTACGAGCAAAGAATGGCTGCAGACAGACACAAACTACAGCTTACCCACCTGTCAAACTCTTAATGCAGGGATCTGGTATAAAATTACGTTTAAATAATATTTGCACGCAATCCATGTTAGTCTAACGTTAACAATCTGAATTTTCCATCAAATAAATAGGTTTTTAATGTTGGTTTTTGTCTTGATAAGCACTGCTCATGTATTTTCTCATATAACATTCCAACGTTTGTGTAAGTTTGATTTGTGTCCGTTCCAGAATTCGATAACTTATTTTACTTTATATTCAAATGTTATACATAACGAGGATTATTCTTAATCCAGAAATACCGACCAATCTCTTTAAAAGGCAGAGAAAATAAATTACGGACGGATAGGGCCAATTTAAATCTTTCTGTTTACGAACGATAATATCCGATGCAAGTTTTTGTACGCTGATGGCTGAAATAGCTGTAATATCTTGCATATAAAATTCAGTGTGGTAGTTTTAAATGTGAGAAAATACATATATTATTTGGTTGCTAAGGTAAACCGATCTACTGGTAGAAAATGTATGTATGTCGTTAATTGTGAGAAAAAGCGTATCAACTTAAATTCACATTCAATAAGGAGAATAAAAATAAAATAAAAACTAAACAAGAGAAAGGGACTTGAAATCAATTTATATATGCAAAATCTCTTTGATAGATGTGTTTCCAGATCAAAGACAAAGGTTTTTTTTACTACTTAAAAGTTGTATTATTATTATTATTATTTTTTTCGTCTTTGCCTTGTCTCGTGCATTTTCTTTATTTCTTGACGTGGTACTCAACAATGAAGTCGGCTCATACACCGTTTCGGAGGCTAATGTCAGCAATTGGCCCGCTGTTCCACGGTCTTGTTTCTGTCTTGATGGTGAGGGGAAGAGGGGGGGGGGAATTATGATGTTGAGGGAGAAGGGGGGTGGGAGCGGCTACCTCGGAGGGCTGGCTCGGCTCCGGCAATACATCAAGTGCGCCTGCGCCAGTTGGCGCACCGGGCGGCGTGGGGAGGGGGGTGAGAAGGGGTAAGAGGGTGGAAGGAGGGGGTGATCTGTACTCGGACACAAAGCCGAGGGTAATTAACCAAAGGGGTGTCTTATCACCCTCCTGGTGCAGCTGAGATACCGACGGCGCGGTGCAGCGAACTGGCAAGATGGCGGCGCGCAGGAGGGTTGAAGCTCAAGGGAGAACGGGTGGTTTGTAAAAGGGGGTAACTCGGCACTGGTGCTCGAGTCGTGGCTACGTCAGTGACGAACAGAAGGAAGGAGGGAAAGGGGAGGTGGAACGTTGATTGGTTAAGCGAACAAGTACGTGAGCCCCATCGAACACGCCAAATTTCTCGATCAAACATGTTCATTATCTCGTGGGGGGCGCGCACCCAAGCAGGGGTTGCACTATTCCGAGCGATGTGCTTGTAAGCGGGGACGCACCACAACGCCGAAATGCCAAATTGACCACAACGCCGACAGTTAAGAAACTGCTGTGTACCACAACGCCGAATTATCACAACGCTGAATTACCACAACGCCGAAATACACTAACGCCGAAAAATGTCATTGCAGGACTGCTACAAAGGTTAGGTTAGGTTAGACTAGGTTAGGTTAGACTAGGTTAGGTTAGGCCAGGTTAGGTTAGGCTAGGTTAGGTTATACTAGGTTAGGTTAGGCTAGGTTAGGTTAGACTAGGTTAGGTTAGGCTAGAATAGGCTAGGTTAAGTTAGGTAAGGTTATATTACGCTAGGTTATGTTTGATTGTGGTATTTCGGCGTTAAGGTACATTTAAGAAACACACACAAATTCATTCAGTTGTTATTTCGGCGTTGTGGTCAATTTTAACATTCGGCGTTATGGTATTTCGGCGTTGCGGTAACGACCCCTTGTAAGCTGGCATTATGGTGTGGCAACGGTGTCGTGGTCCGCCATCTTGGATGAGCTTGACCCCAGGCGCCATCTTGGAATCCGCCATTTTGGATTATAGAAATTTCCTCCATATTAGATTCTCCACATTTTGTTTCCTAGAACATTTCACCATTTTGGATTCCACATTTTTAATTATGACTTCACGTCGGCCAATTTGGAAGATTAGGTGCCCTTCCAACCTGCGCGTGGATTGAATGCTACAGGTGAAAAAAAAAGGTATCCAGAAGAATTCTCTCCCATTCTGAAATATACATTCACCACATTTTAATCTTCCATAACAATTAAACCGCATTCTTTCCCAAAAATAATTGTATCAGTCGAAAATCAAGAACTTTCATTATATTTGAGTCGCTGACAAATTATGCTACTGAGATGAGAAACTTTAAATGACATGTTTACAGTAAAATCAAGTTTGCAAGGTCATCAAACATTACTGTCCAACACTATTTATTTAATTTAAACAAACAGTTTGTGTTACAAGTCAAATTATTGTAATATAATAGAAATTTTGATACGCAAATGAGCGAAACACATTAAAAAATATTTTACTAGCAATATTCATAGGTTTATTTATAGATTTGTTGATTTAATGTAGGGCTGATTTCTCAACTATTATTTTTGTAATTATTAAAGTGGTTTTACAGAGAAAATTACTAGTGAATTCTAGAGAAGGTTAATATCGCGAAACCTGAAATATTCATGATTTTTCGAACAATATCACTTGTAAAAACTGCATTATAAAGTTTTGTACCATTTGCAAATTTACAAGCGATATAGTTGGTAAATGGGTTTCCAAAGATTTCTTTGAATAAAGTACGAAAGTACGAAAAAATTTTCAGTGTACCCAAGCGCTCAGAAGGCCACTATAAACTCGGAGGTACCCTCTTTAAGCCTCTGTGCATAAAAGAGTAACATCAATCCCTACAATGTTTAACCCGAATAAGACATTTTTTGAGAGATCGTCATAAGGGTGAATAAAGCTTTCAATCTAATAGTTTAACAACACTTATCAAGCTTGATTTCTGCTGGAAGTTGCATCATCGCTACTGCTCACATTGATGTTTTGTTCGTGGAAAGAAGACGAAAGTTACACGACTGTAGAAAATCATGTGTGTAATATACATACGCATCAAATCTATATGTATTTCTTGAGTCTTGACAGCGAAAATCATTCAGATTATCACACGCCATAAAAAAAATCCTATCTTTACTGCCGTTATGTGATAGTATTTCATATTTAACAGCTAGAAAAAAAATACGTTATTTTTATTTATAAAATATATATACCTATTTACTCATTCTAAACAACTCAAGCTGGAAGGGTCGCATTTGAACATGCTATGTTTTTTATTATTATTATTCCACCCAGTGATGAATGCTCCGGCGTCGAAAGCGCCCTTTCCCTGCAGAGCACACGGCATCGTGGGGGGAAACAAAAGAAGAAAGAAAGGGGAAAAAGGCAGAAAGAAAGAAATCGCTGGACCGAACAGAAGCAGATATGATTAATCCAGGGAGGTCTTGCACTAGCAAAAAAAAAAAAAGTGTGTGTATGTATGTATATATATATATATATATATATATATATATATATATATATATATATATCCCTCCCTCTCCCTTGAAGTCGTCGGGAAACGAACCGTGACCCCGAGAGACGCCGCAGAAGGGTAGGCGCTGACATTCGCTCCTGCAGTCTCCAGAACAACCCTTCCGTGGGGACCACGGTTGGGGGGGGGGAGGGGGAACGGAATGGGGTGGTTATCCTTTGTAAGGCGAATGTCAGCCAGTCACCACTTCCCCAAGGCCACTCCTTCTCCAAACCCTTCCCCCCTCTCAAAAAATTCTACCGTCCAAAGTTCCAAGGACTACCACCCCCCCCCCCCCCCCCCCACCAAATCCTTCCACCAGGAGGTCACTTTTCATTTTGATGCACGGGCGTTTTTCCGCATCCGCATATTTATTTTCAATGAGAAATTACTTTGTCTTTTGGCTCATAAAATCTTAACATTTCTCCTTCTATATCCTCCTTTTCTTTGCAACGAGGCCTTTTTTTTTTTTGCATTTGCATCTAGGATGTATGTATTTCACGAGAATTTTCAAACCTTTTTAAACTCTTTATTATGATGATATAATTATTTAAAAATATTTTTACACGCGAATTTATCAGAAAAATATTTTTTTTGTAATACTGCTTCCAAATAAAAAAGAACGGAAATGCAGAATATTCGGTGAATGCACAATAACTATCGGTTAAATATCGCGTTATAATTGTTTAAAATTAAGAATATTTATTTTTAAAAAATTCTTTCTTATCATGAAATTATTTTTATTTTCTAAATAAAAATTGTATGAGGAACACATGTAAACAAGCTGTACTCTATATAACGTGATAATTTTTTTTTCTTCGAAAATCTTCTTTTTATATCTTAAGTTCAAACGATGATATTTTAAAACCGATTTTGATTGTTCTTAGCCAATGGTTGAGTAAAAAGAGGCAATCTGGCACCACTCGAAGACAGCAAGAGAGCGAGTTTAATTCCAGGCGGAACTAGTAATATATTTAACATATTTTTTCTACTTAGTTCAGTGATGCATAGAAGTATACCGACCAAACCACCTATGTCCTAATCCAACGGATTAGGTTTTCAGAATAACTTTAAATAAAATTTTGTGCGATTCATACACAAATTTTGATTAATAATCAAGGGATCCTTACCTAGGCACACACACGGTGTGCAGTAATCGGGGGGGGGGGGGGGGGGGGGGCACGCGAAATTAAAATTACTCAAGGCACAGACATGTGGATGCTTACGAAAATCATTTTAAAATGCGTTTGAAAAAAAAACAAGGGTTCAAGGACAAAAAAAATCCTGAATCCTTTACCAGGCACACCGTCGAATCAGTTCAAACTGTTTAAAAACCTTATAAATTCTATATACAATTTTTGTCAAAAACTTTGTTCGATCCAATCGACCATTGCTGCTAGGGGTGAAATAAATAAGTTAAAAGTAAAAAAAATAATAACTTCCATGTTTGGTATATTATAAAATATTCAACAGAAAATTGTAAATATTCTAAAATTATATTAAAAAATTGACCTGAAACAATTTTTGATAAGACGATCATTACTGTAAGGGGCTGAAAACACCAGGAATTGGAACTAAAAGAATAAATAAAAATTCCGAACCATGCACAGAAAGACAAAAAAAAAATCATAACTTTTTTATAAATCACATCTAATTCCGTTATAAATTATTGCAAAAATTTTAACACTATCTAAAATCTATAGCTAAAATAATTTTTTGATGAAACGAACTATTACCGTAAAAACAGGGGTTGAAATAAGAAAATTTCACAGCTTCCTTACAATCAAAATTCGTTCAAAAATTATTTTAAACCATCTTAATATTATTTTAAGCTTAGGTCCAAAGCAAATTTGTATACGACCACGTATTACAGCAAGGGATGAAAAATAGTGTTTTAAGGTCAAAAAAATTAATAACTACTTAAGAAGGCATAATATGAAATACATTTTAAGAAATTAAATGCTGGATGCAATTAGTTAAAAAAAAAAAAAACATTTGTAACATTGTCGCTGCGTGGAATATGAGAAAAATGTTTTATCGATCTTTTTTTCAAAAAATATTGGAGAACATTTAGGATTCCATGTACATGGAGTTCTTGAAATGGCCCAGATGTTTATGGAAGTTCCACAACATTTACAGAAGAAAAAGGTACTTCGAAATCTGCCTACGCGTGTGGGCAGTGACAAAAAAGATTTTTTTTTGTAAAGGTGCTTTTTTTTCCACGAGGTGGAGTGTCGCGAAGGAACGAACATCCCCTCCGTGCTATAAATCATCCGAACTCACAACGCCCAAGAAGAGTCGGGGAAGGGGGTGGGTGGGAGGGAGAAAACCATTGAAACCTTGAAAAATTCGGACCCTTTGCAAAACACGCAATCTCTTTGGTGCGTGAGGTCAGATTTTTTAAAAAAAAAAAAAAAAAAAAAAAAAAACTTTTTCAGGTGTTTGACGCTATGAAATTTTTTAAACCTAAATGAATAGTTTCAAAGAACAAACTTACAAACTAAAGTGCATTTTTAATCTCAGGCATTAAAATAACAAACTCAATAAAAGTTATGATTCATTCCAGTCTTTATACAGAAAAAAAAAAATATTTTTTTGTTATAAATATTTTTTTTAATGAAGTAGGACGTCTTTTTTAAAAATATTTTTTTATTATCAGAAATTTTTTTCATTGTTGTATTCATGTTTATTGTTATGAAAACTTACTAGAAAATTTTAAAGCATATGTTATAACTGTATAAGTAGTTGTCCACAAGAAAATTGATTTAAAATTTATTATTGTTTAAATTGTTCATGCACGTGTGAAACGCACGTACAACTGCATGCGTCAGCTTTCCTTCGCCTAGTTTGTTTCATTATTTGAGGTAAACTATTGTTATAAGATCATTCACTAAAATAGTTTTAAGAAAACAAAATAAATCCACTTACTATACATTTGAAAAAAAAATTACGTTATCCTCCACTTTACATAGTTTTCAGTACCCATTATGTTTATACAAATAATTTTTAATCATTCTGTGTAGTGAAAATATTTTAAATTTTTAGTTTCCAAATTGAAAATATTACATAAAAAATGAAATATAAGTTCTTTAAACCAAATTAACTTCTAACGATTGTAAAAGAAAATATGTTTTTGACAGGCAAAACACTTATGAATTTTATCGCACAGTGATTTTAATAATGCGTAGGCTAAGATTAATTAAAAGAAGTTCAGCACTGTGATGTTTTTAAAACTTGATGAAAACTACATCTATCGCAATTGTGTTAATTGTTTCAATAGCACTAGCTGTTTTACAGTAATTATTTTAGTAAAAACCAAGTAAAGATATTTTTCCTCTCTTTTTTTATATGCTTGTCAGCGTAACCACCTGACATTTTTCACTCGAATTTCGTCACAGCAGTAACTTAAATTGATAAATTGACATTCTGTCACACTTCGTCTTGCGTTAAATGACTTTGATTGACAGCTACAAGCGCTGCTTTTAGCAAAAAAAATTTTTTCCTCTTAATATTTTTAAAATTTACTTAAAACTACGATTCAAAATAAGACTGAGAAAGAAACTAGAGAAATATGTGCAAAATTATTAAATAAAAGTTATTTATCTTAACGGCAAAAAAAGTAAAAATAATTTTAATCTAGCAACAACTTTACTTAAAGCAAATTTTCTACACGCTTATAAATATATGGCTTATTGTACTACGTCCTGCAGTTAAGACGATATTGTATACAGCCTAAATTTAAAAAAAGCGAGCAAAGAAAACTATAAAGTTAGATATAGTATTTATTGTGTGTAAATTAAAATATTTTGGACTAACTAGTCATCACAGATATAACTATTTTTGTACTGGAAGTTATTTATGAGATGTGTTAAAGACTAACAATAAACGTTGCAACTAATTTTATGTGTTTGGTCAATGTTCTGCCACCTTACACTTGCAGCATAGGTTTTATCCCTTTGTTTGAATTTAATATGCAGGTTAGGCCCCATCTGGGCAAGTGTTTACCTTGTGGAAGGTAACAAGAGTTGATGCTTGCAGTGGGAGTTGGGAATCTGATGGGGCCCGGCCTCACATTCACTGCGATTAATGGGTAAGATTGAATGTCACTAATTGAACTTTTTAGGGTAGTTAGGTGAAGTAGATGCTAGATAATAATTCCGTTTAAGACATAATTATACGTGGCATAAAAGTTCAGGCGTTAGATATACCAGTTTAAAAAAAAATGTAAGAGACACATACTAAGGGAAAATCCTAACATTGCGGATAACTGGAATCTCTTGTTTAAGTTTTGAGTTTAGTACGTTGTCAACAATTTCCCTGGAACGACTTTAATTAATTAACTACAGAAACAAAGTATCATGATATATAATTTAGTGTGAGCTAACGTAATTAATTTTAAAGTTCCTTTACCTCCCTTCTAGGATTACCCCACAATTGCATGCTTCATACTTTTGTAGTATTATGTAACCAAGTGCTCAAAGGTAATTTTTCTACCACCCCCCCCCCCTCCTCATACTGCACAACAAACACCACCGGCCATTTATTAAAACACGTGATATTTCTAGGATACAAGTTTTTTGCTCCCCATCATTTCTGCTTGTTTTCAGTTTCTATCCGACACCATCTCCAACTTCATAAAGTTATCATTATTCTTCTTCAATGCAGCCGGTTACGTTTTCCGTCATTCCACGCGTGCTGCGAACACTACCTGCGCAGTGTGACAACTCTGAGGGGGAAAAAAATCAACATATATTCTACAGCAATTTTCAAAAGCGTCTATTCTAAGTGTAAAATTAATACAAATAATGTTGTTCACCAACACATATGTCCACTTAGTTCTAGGATACGACAATTGGTAGGAGTAATTTAGAGTATGGAACGAAAGTTGAATGGAACGGAAAAGTTTAACCATGGTGCTGCCATCTGTAGCGGTAGGCTCAAACTAAAGATCACAAAGAAAACCAAAGATGGGGTTTAAGTATTTTTTAAATTCTTTTTCTCTCTCATCGGAGTCTTTTCATTATATAGTTTAAAATTTTGGTCTTGGTGCCATGCAAATTTTTATACGACCACGTTTTTAGTGCAAGGGATGGAAAATAGTTTTTGAAGGTCAAAAAATGTAATAATTACCTTATTAATTTAGTATTAGTAGTAGCTAATAAGCAATTTGTTCTAAGATATTCAAAGCTGGATGCGAGTTAAAAACATTCATAATAATTTCGCTGCATGGAAAATGAGAAAATTATTAATCGATCATTTTGTAATATGGAATAACATAAAGATGTTGTGCACATTAAGTTCTTAACATGTTCCAGAATTTTACAGATGTTTCCAAAATATTTCCAGAAGAAATAAGTACTTCTAAGTATACCTACGCCTGCAGGCTGTATTGAAAGATATTTTTTTTTCTCGTGTGATCCTGTTTTGTTTTAGGTAGGTACCTTCCAATAGAGTAATTGAACAGGCTTAAAACTGTCACGTGCTCTTCAATAACAATTTTTTTTTGTGAATGTACACTGCCATTTAAATTTTTGTGTTCCGTCTGCTTTATGTTTTTTTTTTTGTGACTGGAATTTAGTGCCTTCAATATTTCACATGGCCGTAGGCGTCCTTTTATTTCCTGGATTTTTATTTTCCCCAGAGACGAGTCAGATGTGTACTCCGGCGTGAAACTGTGCTTCGAGTTTTTTTTTTTGTTTTGTTTTGTTTTGTTTTTCCCCCTCGGCGACCGCGCTGAATTATTCGGCCCGTCGCGTCGCGCGACGCTGGCGTAGACGCGCCTGTCGCGTCGGCGACGAGACGGCAGCGACGAGCATCTGCACCCCCCCCCCCCTTCTCCCGTGAAGTCACGCGAATAATTCACCCCCGGAACCGTCAAATAAAAAAAAAGTGTGTCGTGGCGGAAGAAATTTGCACCTCGCCGAGCGAATGAATTAGTAAGGCCTCGTTCTACAATGGCACGGAAACGGAGACGTATCACGTAAACGGAGACGGATCTCACGGAACAAGAGTGTCTACAACGGCACGCAGGCGGAGACGGACCCGTACGGATCAGCTCGGCGATGCTGGAGCTTTTACGTTTACGTTGCTCCGCGCGACCAACAACAGAAGCCGATTACTTGGGTGCTTTCGTATCCATGTTTGTTTAATGTTCCAAATACGTTTAAAATTATTTCAAGTATCTTTAAAGAATATAAAATTTTTATGATTACGTTGACGTTTATTTTAAATTTAGGCATTTTAAAATATCTGCCCATGGTATGATCTCGACAAAATATTTTTTTTTAAAATTAAGTTAATACATCGTAACTATGAAATGCAATCTCATTGGTTGTCATATGTTAATTTTCCGTGCATTTCGGAAGCAGCAGACGCGATGGTGAAATGTTCTGTGGGACCCGTCTCCGTTTACGTGATACGTCTCCGTTTCCGTGCCATTGTAGAACGGGACTAAAAGTCTAACTATTCTGGTCTTTTAGAGACTACAGACAATAGCGTATGCAGAATTTGATTTCTGTAAATGCCTCGGAACGTTTAATGACGAAACAAAATCTTGATGACGAACACCACAGATAAATGCAAGTAAATCATATACTTAACTTAATCACAATAACTTAAAACTTCAACAAAGTATTCCGAGTTAGATGACGCAAAAGGGGTGACTCTGAACTCTCCTAAACCTGACGACCCAGGTTGGAGTCTGTTCGAACCCGTCCGTCAAACCTGATGTAGTTTGTTCAATGTTTCCGAAAATGAGATCCAGAGTAAAGGTTGGGACGGTTTCTAACTACAACCATGGGCGTAGCCAGGATTTCTGGAAAAGTTTTTTTTTTGGGGGGGGGGGGGGGGGGTTACAAGCATGGGAACCTCGGGATCCACCCATTTGAAACTTTTAAGAAGATAAAGTTTGAAAAAAAATTAAAAGGCAATCTTACGACCATAAAAGTGTTTTTAGAAAACCTTTAATTTTTAGATAAAAATTACCACTTACACTACCACTACTCATAGCTATGTCCTCTCTTATTTTTTTTGTCAGTGACCATAAGTCGTAACTTACTTAAGTAATTTAAAGCTGGTTAAAGAGGGGAAAAAACTAAAAAACACGACTTCAAATTTAAAAAAAAAATGCACTTTACATCGGAACATTAACAATTGCAAACTTTTGTCAAAATTAATTACATAAAAATTACTTGCTTAAATAAATATTGCGTTTACTTTTACGAATGGACACAGGTTCCGCCGAGAAAATAGGAAGATTTTCATATGATTTTTACATAATTATCGTAGCCAAACGTCCCGATAATTTGCTATATATGAGCTAATAATACATTTTCACTTAAAATAGGCATTTTGAAACGTATTTATAGGCTCTTAGGTAGCAGATGAGTGGGTCATTAAAGGTTATATCTGAGTTTTAATAAGGGCGAACTATTTGTAAGCGTTGCAGGAGATGAAGTAAATAAAATTTAAAACCATTTAAAACCCTTTCCTGATGTTTACTATCATGTAAATATATCTGTTCTTAATTTAAATGCGATAATATAATTTATATACCACAAAACGTAAAACTGGAAGACTTTACGTTTTCGCATAAATTTACTTACGGTTTTCAGTTTCAATCGAGCCCGTCGTTTAAACAAGCAACATAACACTTAAAAGGTAAACTTAACACTTACCTTTAAATAACTTTCAAATATCCAACACGATCACAAATAAAAATTTAGTTCACCTTGCTGACGCATTAAAGTAACCACGACGACCGTAAAACTGATTGAATTCACACCCAAGTAACCAACGAATAGAGTGACGTATGAATGTGTTGAAATCACGCGTGCGCAAAAACGAACCGACGAATGACAATCGCCGTCCGTGAACGAATGTCAGACGATGGACTAGAAAAGTTTCAGATTACTCTGTGTTCTTTTCATACTGTAAATGAAAGCCGCAATACGACGAGGCGATGGGCCAAGCAACCACAGCAGGTCAAAATGTCACCGGACGATCACATTACGAGCGCGACATCAAGATGGGGTTAGTCACGCAGTTGCTGGCAAGCCGAGAACATGGGTGACGCAAGGTCTGTTAGCGAGGCAGAGCTACACGATCCTATTCACGACACGCGTTCTACGTGTATTGCATATATCATATTCGCAACTAAAAAAAAAATTGTGAGCGATATTTTCAGCATTTGCCGGTGACGTGTACACGACTAGCAGTCACTAGACCGAAAGTCGTTTGACCAAGATTTCGGTGAAATGTCTTTCGGTCCAGTTCCTTTCGTCCGTGTAAACAACTAACATCGGTCACGAGCAAATTCATGTGTTCTCATGTTGCAAATAAACTTATAATACGAAACTCGGACACGAATTTTTTAAATTTAGAATTCTTTAAAATAATGCCGAGCGTGATAAATATACTGATAAACAAAGTATTCGTTTTCAAGTAATGAACAAAATTTCAATACACGAATAACAACAAATAACTTTCTACGGCCCGCCGCTAGAATTCGCTGCCTGGATAGTAAACGTTGCTTACTTCCATCAGCCGCAGATTGCAGCACGAAGAAATAAAAAACCTAAATTTTAAACTATTAGAAACGGCTCTAATATAAAAGCTAAAATAAAAAATAAAATAAAAAACGAGAAAATCCTGAACCCCAGCTTTGGACTTGCTTTTTCGATGAAATTTTATTAAAATACTGCCCGTCTTGTTTGAAATTCATTGAAAAGTTAATGCTGTAAAGTTTCTCTTCGTATTTGTGAACTTACTTTGCCACAGATGGAAGCACCAAGAATAATACTCATTACCGTTCCTTGACTTCCGTCGCTATCACGAGATTTACCCCCACCGAATGCCGTATACCGTGAGCTAAGATGTAACACATCAAATTAAATTTTTTATTTTTTTTTTTAAATGAATCTCCCTCAGTTCAAGAATCATTCAAATAACGTATATGGGTGTCAAGTTCTGTATTTATTTATATTTTTCTGCGTGTACCTACCGTTCTACAGAAAGCGACGACAAGCGCACGTGCCCCATTTAACCGTTCAAGCGACGGTACAATCGGGTGCGAAAAACTTGCCAGGGAGAGAGTCGCAGACCGGCTGGTGGGTATCTGGAAAGGAAGGACGATGGTGGCCTAAAGTGTGGTTGGATGGATAAGGAGCGGAAAAGGGAGGAATTTGTTGGCGGAGCGGGGAAGGGGGAGGGGGGGCGGCTCAGCAGGGTCACGAAGTGCTGTCAGAGACACTCCCTAGGACCACTCCACAACTTCCTGCCGCCCTGGTCAAACCTGCCACCCCCCCCCCCCCCTACCCACTCCTCCACGTCCCAAAGTCAAGTCGCCATCCCCCCACCAGACTAATGGTCCTCGCAGGGTCCAGCGATCCTTTTCTTCCTCGTCCCCCCATTGTCCGGCCACGTGACGCCGAGGGGGGGGGGGGGGGGAGAAGGACGACGCTTGCCTTCCGCGTCATCCATGCGGGCGTCTTCGTCCTTTCGTCCGTCTTCACGGTTCAGCGAACCCCTCCTCCCCCCACCCCCACCCGCCCCCAACCACACCACGTCTGGCGATGGAGTACTCCCATCCCACCCGCGGCCAATACAGTCTGGTCAACAACACACGGCCCGCCGACGATCTGGAGGTACATCGTCCACCCAGGGTGCCGCCGTTATTCGTTCCCTCTGACCGGGTTCCGAGGCCATACGCATTACGATATACAGGATGGGCTACAAACATCCATTGGTGTATATCTTTATATATATATTTTTTGTGTGCGTGTGTATGTCACTGAACTCCTCCTAGACGGCTGGACCGATTATGATGAAATTTTGTGTGTGAGTTCACGGGGATTCGAGGATGGTTTAGATTCACAATTGGATATTTTATCTCGATTCTGAGTTAAGAAAAACTAAAAAAAAACACGCTTTAAAAGCAAAAATTGCAACGCATTATTAGAAGCCATTAAGTTTTGCTATTGTAAGGAACTAAGTAGAGTAAGAAAAAAATAAAGATCCTGACAGTTTATAGCGTCGCCATATTTGTTTCAATTTTCAATACCCTTTTTGTATATTACAATTTAAATTGCAGAAAAAAAATCATGTTTCATAGCCACACAAATAGTGTCGATGGTTTAGATTCACAATTGGATATTTTATCTCGATTCTGAGTTAATAAAAACTAAAAAAATACGCTTTAAAAGCAAAAATTGCAACGCATTATTAGAAGCCATTAAGTTTTGCTATTGTAAGGAACTAAGTAGAGAGTAAGAAAAAAATAAAGATCCTGACAGTTTATAGTGTCGCCATATTTGTTTCAATTTTCAATACCCTTTTTGTATATTACAATTTAAATTGCAGAAAAAAATCATGTTTCATAGCCACACAAATAGTGAGTGTATGTCATTTCTCTATGTCCACGAGGTCTCGCCGCGTCAATTTTCTCCTTGGAGCGAACCCGTCCGCTTAATTAAATAAACAGCTTTTATCGTTGAATGATTTCATGATTTATTTAATGAAAATATGCTCTCATAAAAAAATTAGTTAGATAGACATTCAATAGGTGTCTTTTTCTCACACTCTCTCTCTCTGAAATGTATGTAGCTTGCTCGCGGGTCAGTAATGCAGACAATCTTTAAATTCTAGCTCAAGACGGAAAAAACAGTGAATGTGGTTTACAAAGACATTTTATGAAGTGTCTTCCCGTCATTACATTTGAAAGTAGAAACATATTTACTCAAAATTTAGGTTGTAACATATTTTTATTGCAAAGACTGAAATAGAGGTGAGAAAAATTATCATTTGTGAACATAAGAAAACTACTACAACTGTATCAACTGTTATGTTATAATGTTTAAATTTCTAAATGGTGCAAGATAATACAAAATTCCATGCGGAAAAAGTCGTGGGCAACAGATACGTACAGTTATAGGTGTGGGGCTATGCATGCTGATTTTTCATATACTGCATGGATGCGAACATGTAAGAATAATCTATCTATCTTACTATAATAAAACAGTACTTTTTCTGTCTGTCTGTACGCGATTTTGATGAAATTTTGTGTGTGAGTTCACGGGGATTCGAGGATGGTTTAGATTCACAATTGGATATTTTATCTCGATTCTGAGTTAAGAAAAACTAAAAATACACGCTTTAAAAGCAAAAAAAACTAAGCATTGTTGATAATTAGCCTCCATGGCAACGGGCTTTTGCATTGTTGTTGCCTTCTGCGTAACCATGGGATAGGTTTTTGGTAACGGCAGTGGCGTGCCCAAGAGGAGGGGTATGTATAATGAGAAGATACAAAATGTCCAGCGTAGAAATACTTACCGCCATATCCATATCTCACAAAAAGTACATTTGGGCAGGACAATGTCTGTCGGGTCCGCTAGAAAGATATATAGAGAGATAGAGATATAAATAGAAAGATAGAGAGAGTTATAGAGATATACATAGAGAGATAGAGAATTAGAGAGATAAAGAGAGATGCTTAGTATACGTTTAAAAAACTACAAAAAAAAAATTGATTAAGGCATTGCAACGCATGCCGGGCATTATCTAGTAGTATATATATATTACAACAAGGGCGTCGCCAGGGGGGGGGTAGGGGTGGCAGTTGCCCCCTCCCTAGAGCCTTAGAGATATAAAATAATGTAGCCAAATGCAAAAAAATACACACTTTTCCCAAAACTTGCCCCCCCCCCCCCCTCCCTAGGCCAACAGCTGGTGACGCCCTTAATTACATAATGAGGGACTTTTTCCAAGAGCCAAGGTAAAAGATTGTATCTGGATTTACTTTCGTGAGGTGTAACGTAAACGTTCTATAAATGCTTAGAAAAAATTTTTTTTTTTTAGCTAGCTGCAATGAAAATGATTTTATAGAAAACTAACTTTAAAAAAAAACATCATACTCGATAAAAATAAATGTAAAAATTTGTAAATTTTTGAACTTGGGATCCGCCTGGCTTTCAGATGAAGAGTTAACAGGGTAATGCGAATCATGCGGCGTAGACAGCAGGCTTTGCGAACTAGGTATGTATGTCGAATGACGGTCGTGGCAGGCAGAGACAGCGAGCGGTGTCTGGGATGATGCAGACACGCGCGAATAGTGCCGAAAGCTGCAAAGCAGTGTTCCCCCCCGGGAGCGGGAGAGAGAGAGAGAGAGAGAGAGAGAGAGAGAGAGAAAGAGAGAGGGTGAGACGTTCGCACTGGAGAGCCGAGAGAGACAGATAGCTGCGCAGCACACAATGCACGGCTCACCTCCTATTCTCTCTTGGATGGGGGCCCCCGCCTCGGAGAGCTGACAACCTCTGAAATACAGCCATCCCCCCCTTCCTTCTCCCCTTTGCCACCCCCTGTTGACGGTGGCTCGACAGCGAGGGGTGCAGGGGGTTGAATTATAATAACAATAATGGCTCGTGCGGGGTTGGGCGCGAGTCTGTGGCGCAACCAGCAAGAGATACCTTGAAAACTAAAGGCATATTATACCTCTCCCTCCTCCCTTAAAACCATCGTAATTACAAACGTAAAATTATCCAATAACGTTTAATATTCCGTACTGGAAATGCTGTCTCTAAATATCATGCGAAATATGCAATTTCAAATACTTAAACTCTAAACTAATAATTTTTTACAATATTCTAGCTTAGCTTGATAGACATAATTCAAATGTCTTGTTATAAGTATAATATTAAGTACAGATTTTATTTCCACGTGAGCTCGACAGGCAATTGTGTGGACCTCTCTCGGCGAGGAAGCGAGTGATGTTAAAGGAAGCTGTATTGCAGTTGCAGCTCATGTATACATGAACCAGTGACACCTGAAATGTCCGTAAAAGACCCCGTCAGGCTACGCGCTTCGACTGGAGAGCTTTGGTGCATTGCAGTGAATCTGAGCGCTTTTGAGTACGTTTTCTTTCAGCCAAAAAGGGGATATGTTATTAATTTTTTTTCTCGTGCATGTTTGGAACCGAAAATGTTGAAATTATCGATATAATGCTTTAGTCAGTATTAGATTTGTGTTTTCGATGAATCTCAAATGTGCTACATTCCGATCATAACCAAAGACACACACACACTCTCTCTCTTTCTCTCTCTCTCTGTCTCTCTCTCTCTCTCTCTCTATATATATATATATACATATATTTTATCTATAAAGGAAAAAAAGCTAACTGTTACAATCTTTATAATAAAGGACTACATGTGATTAACTCTCTTATACAACTTTTTTAAAGGTGTAAGTACCGTTCAAGGTAATTTTTTTAAATTTTAACACAGTTAAACTTGAAGAGTTTTTGAGTGGCCGAACTTAAACAACATGAACAAAAATATATGGGGCATACTTTTGCATAATTAGCTGGCAAAGTTCCATTTTTTTTTAAACGTTTTTGTGCAGTATGTATATGGAGAACCAAATGGAATCAATAACTGAACATTTAGGGGTTTAAAGGCAATGTTAGTGGTTAGTGCGTGGTATTGTTTGAAATTCTTTCAGAACAATTTATTTAACACTATTCGGACTTTTAAAATCATAGTATTTTGATGGTTTTAAACAGCAAAGTAAAATTTAATATCCAATTATTTTTAAGAAATTAAATCATATCACACAGCAGCCAGTAAGATTGTTTTGTACCTAAAAAGTTCTAGTTTTATATTCCATTTAATTCTCGTAAAAACTGCAATTTTGCCAGCTAATTGTGAAAAAAGTGTATATATATGTGTGTGCGTATATATATATATATATATATATATATATATATATATATATATATATATACACACACACACATATATATATATATATATATATATATATATATATATTTCGTTTTGTGAAAGTTCAGTGACTCAAAAAGTAAAAAAAAAAAATGTAACCACGTGGAACGTATATCTTCTTATATATAAAAACTAATGTTTGTGTGCTCTTTTCTATGGTGCTAGTCTTCTATACGCTCACGCATCGTTCATCCGATTGAGTTGAAACTTTGCAAACTTAAACTTTGAAACAAGGGAAGGTCACTGTCTAGGTGAGATATAGATAAAACTAAATCTTAAAGCAGAATTAATTTATTCTTGATAAAATTTCGTCATTTCATTTATAATTCATCGTTCATCCGATCTCTATGTTATATTACACGCTTGACCTCTGAAACCATGAAGATATTAGTTTATGGAATTGTTGTATGTATTGAAGTACCTGATATAGTCGCTGTATAAAGGCTAATATGCGATAAATTTGTTTAATAACTTGAAAAGAACTCGCTAGGGAGAAACGTAAATATGCCATCATGTAGAGAATATTGCTAAAGAAACATCATACCAACACATCTGCAAGAAATTATGGTTAAAATTCATTATAACCAAAAATTGTTATGATATGCAGAAGCAAAACAAGGGTTTAGAGGTCGTTCTTATTTTGACTTTAAGTATTAAAATGGCTAATATTGTAAACACCAACTTTCTTACTTCTTACCTCCATGTTTAAAACACGAGGAAGGTCATTGTTCAGGTGAGATTTCGATAATACCAACCCTTAAAGCAAATATTAAAGTAGCGCGCAAGTAGTATCAGATAATCACCAGTAAGTACTTTATGTCAGTTCCTCTTTTCTGTGGTCCGAATAATAATGGTGGCGTGCGAGTCGAGAGAGATATAGAGTTAAATAGAGAGAAATATAGAGAAAGAGAAAGAAATAGAGGCAGAGAGTGATGGAGTGAGATTTAGAGTGATAGAGAAATACAGGGTGATGGAGAGATATATAGATATATAGATATACAGAGAGGTATAGATCTAGAGAGATATATGAATTAAGAGAAATATAAATACATAGAGGAGTTATATATTTTAAGAAATAAAATATAGGGTTGGATATATAGAGAATTATACAGCTACATTTATATAGAGATATATACAGATATGGATATATATCGAGATATAGAGATATTTAGATATAGATAGGGAGTTTGAGAGATATTGAGTGATATGGAGAGATGAATATAAAGAGATAAAGATATATTACGATATATATAATTACAGAGAGATAATGAGAGATAGAGATGCTTTGTATTTGTGTACAAACTTAAAAAAAGATTACCAAAAAATTACAATGAGGCATTGCAAAGCATGAGCTAGTGTATATATAAAATCATGTTCTGGACAGCCACAGCCGAAAGGGACATGCCAATTTATTAAAATACCCGCACTGGTAATATTCAATATTCACATGAGCACCGACCCCAAAACATTTTCTTAAAAAATAGAAGCTAAAGGGAATCAGCAAATTAGGTCATGCACATAACAAGCAGCTAACGTCCAAGCAGTATAATATTTTTTAGCAGGCGAACCACGTAATACTTGCTACTAGAAAATTGCGAGTATGAGCTCCCACACTAGTAATTTAGCTACACGAAAGTTTCGCACAAAGGGCAATTCCGAACTAATTCAACTTCATTATTCTTGGTTCATATCTTCCTGCATAATGATTAAAAAAAAAACATTCAAACGGCACACGCACTTACAATGAAAGTTTTCAGAATGATAACTTTGAGGCCGCCAGAAAGGAAGTTTTTGAGGGGTGGAGGGAAGTGAACTTAAAGGTTCTGTCTTTTGATTAGTTTGAACCTATTATCTCTCATGATGAAATGCGATTATTTTTATTCCTATTGAGATAATTTTCAAATGTGTCTTCACAGAGTTGATGAAATATTCAACTGCGAGAATGACGAGGAATAACTAGAAATATGGACTCACGGATCCAAATGACTGTGCTAGCAACCTGACGCGCTACAGCGAAAGCTTCAACACAAATCTCTCTTTCTCTCTCTTTCTCTCTCTTTCTCTCTCTCTTTCTCTCTCTCTCTTTCTCTCTCCCACCTTTGCAGACCAAGTGGAGGAATTGGGCAGATTAAAAGGTACCATTCCAAAAATACTTCGCACTCATATTCATTCACTCCATAAGTTTTAGTACATTTAAAATTTCACTGGTCAACGGAATAAAACTAGAGGCTGGAATCTGCCCAACGATAGATACTTTGACAATCATTTCGCTTTTCTTCTTATTTTCGTTTCTTTATCTTTCCTCTTCTTTACTATTATTTAAATGGAAAACTTCCTTCTACATTTTCTTCCTCTGTAAAATGCTCAAGTATGCATTTTTGTTATTCTATATTCCTATCGGGAGGATATCGTTCAAGTTGGTGTAAGAATAATGCATGGGATATTGAATACGCTGCTAACTAAATAAATGACTTATTCTGAGCTTGCCGCTTATTTGGATTAATTAAAACATATCTGCAATGCAAGCTTGGCTATATATATATATATAACATTTATAAACCACAATATTAACATTTAAAATGTTTGGTATACTTATGAACAATATCAATAGAGTTTAATCAATATTAGTAATAAAAATTTAATATATAAATGTAGCTTAAAAATATGCCTACCATCACATTTCGACCCGCAGAAATACTGGCAGCGTTGTCCCTACAATGGAGCTAAGAAATGTGCCCTTTCAAATTGGAAAGTAAATGCTCACGTTTACCTAAACGGTGCTTTGAAAACATCGGAAGGAACAGACTATTTGGCGATCTTCGCTTTATTATTTTTTTTAACATAATTTAGAAATAATATCCACCTCTGCAAACCCTTGTGACATATACTTACTCCTCTCACTAAATAAACTTGGCTTTTTTTTCTTCGATAAATTTGAAACACCTGCAACGATTACATCTTAGGTTTTCCATAAAGGTATGTGTGTGTTTTAAAGCTGCAGTCACTCTGGTGAGCAATTGGTTAGCTTAAAAAAAAAATCGCTGTACAATCCTTGACAGCTTGAAATTAACTCGTTATAGAATGAATCGTAGAGGTGTCATCATGAAGTTAGTATGCTAAACAAACATTTCTCAAAAACTAATCAGTGAGGAATTAAGAATTAACAGTAAATTTAATTAACTATAAGAAACAAAGCAAAATATGTGTACGTGGAGTCCATCTTTGGCTGAGGTCACAGATGAAAAAAATCTTCAATTACGTGAGAGCTAAATTATGCTACTGCTCAGGTATGCTGGGCAGCAACAACCACCCAACGACCAATAACAGTAGCAAACCATACCAAAATTTTTTGTTCAAGTGCTATCCTCGACAGTGATTAATGTACATAGTTTCTAAGTTATTATTAAAATGTAAATATAGTTAGAATGTGAAAAATAGATGCCAACAAAAACTTTGGACACCACCCACAGTGCCATTTAAAATAGTTAAATTTAGAAATTAAACAACGAACACCAACCAAAGTGAAACATGTAAATATAGTGTTAAATAATGTAAAATAATTGTTTGATAGTGCAATGTTTAGTTTAAGTAATTCTGTCTTGTAATACAACAAGAAACCAAAACAAAAAACATTGAGCTAAGCTCGCAAAACTATTACGAAAGTTTTTTTAATTTTTTTCTTTCAGTGTAAATACAAAAACTCAAGTGTACATATGTGTGTATACCATGAACCAAAACAAATTACGGGCAAAAGAGCACAAGTGCTGGTGTGCCAAGATAAAATGTATACAACCTGTAAAGAGTGCAAATATGTACAATAAAGACTTAGAAATTGAATTGAATTGAAGTATGCAAGTGTAAAAGTTTGGAAGAATGTAAGTATGCAAGTTTGCAAGTACGCATCTGTGCCAGTATATATTAAGTGTGAAAGCGTGCAAGTATGCAAGTGTACGACCACGAAAATGTGCAAGTATGCTGCGTCGTTTTCTACCTTTCCACTGCCGTCTCCTCCTCAACCCGGTTCCCCTACCACGTTGCCTAACTATTCCCCTAATGCGACCTGAATTTTCGTAACGCTCAAAAATTTAAGCCCCCCCCCCCCCCAACCACCATCAGCAAAGAAATTTTAACTTTTAAAAATTGTTTTGCTGTCCAGATAGGAAAAGCGGGGTGAAGAAGAGGGGGGGGGGGGCTCCCGCAATACCTCTAAGGCTGGGTTCACAATTGAAAAAATAACAGTAACAGTAACAGTAGGTCGTGTGCATAGGATATGAACGCCATGTTTCCTAACCTAACGATTCACAATAGCAGAAAGTTGGTCGTGTGCATGGGAGCGAGGTCGTGCGCATAGGAGTGAAATGAATATATTTTATTTCGGTCGCGTACGCATGGCACAACAGCCAATGAGAGAAGAGCAGGGTGGTTTTTTGGCGGGACTAGAAATATGTTTATATTTATTAACCATATTGTGGTAAGAAAATTTCGAGATAATAAAAGTATTAACGTTATTTTGAAAGTTAATATGTTTATTTACTAACACTGCTAACAGATGTCGCTTAGTTCGCGAAATTTCATTGGCTGAAATTAACAGTAAGAATTCAATTGTGAACCGATTTCGCAGTTCGCACAGGTCGTGTGCACAGGTCGTGTGCATGGCTTGCTATGCACTCGCTTATTTTTTTTAATTGTGAACCCAGCCTAATTCTACTTCCTTCCCATTTCAGAACCAGGTCAAGACGAGGCCAAGCCTTGCGCGACCCTCCCCGCCCCGCCCCCACCTACATAAGGCCGCACGCACGTGTCCGGGGGCTACAGTCCGTCCCTCCGGAGTGCGGAGTACGTAGGACCCTCGCGGTGACGTCAGTTCGGTGTCTGGGGCCCTGGGTAAATATTTGACGGGCGGAGTCGGTCAGTCGGGGTCATCCCCCACCCTTCCACCTACAATTCTTCCCCTTCCCCCCCCCCTCTTTCACCCTTCCACAGCCCCTTCAGCAACTCATGCCGGGTCAGGTCGACCGAGGGGCTGCAGTCCGGAGCCATGGTGAAAGGCGTGGGGAAATGGTGGCGATGGTGGTACACACCGCACTATACCAGAAAAAAAAAAAATTCCTATGAATGGCTACAGTATGTTTCCATGTTGACAAATAATAAAAGTTAGTGTGACTATCAATTACGAAAATTAAGGTGTTTTTGACAACATTTTTTTTTGTATTTTGAGTAATTCAATAGTATTCAAAATTCAGGACAATATTGCAATTTCCGAAAGAAAAAAAAATAGGTTTGGCAGTATGATAAACAAATTGTAAAATTTTACATTATTATTATTATAAAAATTAAACCTAAGTGCAATACCACTGAGGACTTAAAAGTGACGTATAGCCAAAACCAAGACCAATGCTTTGTAGAGTCTGTTAAACAGAAATTTTGCTGATCAAGTAAGCAATGGTTGCAGTGGCTGATCTCTAGGGGATTACTTTAGATAAAATAGCATAAGTGGGATAAACATAATTTAAAATAATGTTTATGGCTTCATCCCTCTTTCACGAACTTCTGTATCCACCACTGTTAGGTGCAAGGCTAGGCTATAAGGGTGATGCTTGCAGCTGCAGCTAATGCAATATCGCCCTAAAATGCAAGAGACTGAACGGGAGCTCTTAGTCTTTCCTCTTGAAGCATGCTACTAAAACTTTGAACATGAAAAATTATTTTATACGTGAAACACATGTTTTAATGTACTTTACTGGGTCCTTGACTATATCTGTGTGTTTATTCAGCAAATATGTTCCAGATACAGTGTTCTGAATACACTGCTTTTGTACTTGATGAACCTTAAAATAATGTTTGCGATTCGTAAGTCATTTCTGAAGTTGCCGTGCAACAATTTCATTTCTGAATATGTATTTTTAACCTTTGTACAATAAAATATCAATTTGTATTTGAAATAGGTTAAAACGAAAAAACACAAAAATCAGATGGGTTTTTAGTGACTTGGAGCTAGATCATAATCAGAAGTTTAGGTCACTTAAGTAGAAAAATAGAAAATTCACTATCCCACAAAAATGTTTCTTAGAAAAAAAATCAGTACCAGGTATTAGAACTGATACCATTGATCATCTCCCAGATTGTCTCTGATGTAATTAGTTGCTAAAGAGCAAGAAGTTAGCTGGGCTCTTACAACGTCGTAGATGAGGGCACCGGACAAACCTTTGGCTTTCTTGGCTTTCTCCTCATAAGAAATGATTTTACAAATTGGAAGCTCCCTTTCTCGGCCAGATATCAATCCTGGGTCAATTGGTTCTTTGCTCAGGCATATCAATCACTGATCTAAAATATGTTACTGGCTTCACATAATGTATTAAGTAAATAAATATTAATATTTTTTTTAATTATTGCCAAAATCATAATATCTTACATCGTCAACAAATGTTTGTAACTTTACAAAAATTTTAAGTACTTATTGTGCAGTTAAAATTTTGGCTTTTGCAGTTACGATATCCCCGACAATCCGTTTGCTCAGATTAAATATTCATTTTTGGTTACATCACGAATTAACTACCTATCTCTTGTCTCCGCAATTAAAAAAATTTATTATCTGATTTCATTTTACTCTCAAAAAAGTGGGTTTCATCAACTACCTACTATACCAAAAATATTAATTTTTTTCAAATTAGCAAGCACTTTAGAATAATAATTATTATTACCGATTTCGTTTATTTTTAATCAAGCAATTATTTGTATCAATGAGATTGCTGACCTTTTGAGGGCAAGTGTACAATCGTAACCGGTTAACTAAACTTTTTGATGAATTAATGAGAAAATTTATTTATACAGACGCATAAGGCGTTTTTTGTACTGAGGTGAAATTTGCTTGAAAAATGAAAAACTGTATTTTTTTGTTTTAGTTATTTCCAGTTTAAGACATGCAAGTTATCTTTCAACTACCGCCTCGACTTGGAGGAAGATCTCTTACGTCACAGTTTACCAAACTTCGCAGCTCGTCAAAGTGGACCACGCCAACGGCCACGGCATCTCGTCGTGTTCGGAGAGAGGGAAAATGTTGGAAATACGACCTTAAACTTGTGCACTGACTTTAAATCTAAATACTTCTTCTTGCGGTCTGGTCTTCCTACTCAACACACATCGCGCTCTTCCCCTCCCCCCTCCACCCACTCCCATCACCAAACCACACGAATGTAAATCAGATTATTACAAGTTCGGGTCTGCTTTTGAAGCACTGCCTATGAATTATTAAACGAAGCGAGCAGTGGCGAAGTTCTCGCTCTAAGACTTTCCGCGGCGCAAACACGAGCGGGATAACCCCCTCTCTCCGCATGCGAGAACTCCACGAGGCCAAGGGGAGTTTCAGCTCTTTGGTAGGGGGGGGGGGGGGGGAAGGGGATTATCTCGCAAGACTCGCAAGGGCCAAAGAGGGCCAAACCCGAAGAAACTGAAGATTTGTTTTCTGCCGGAGCGAGGCTTTGCCAGAACGGAAACCCTTTACTGCTGTTTTCCGGCGTGTTCAGCACGTCTCGGAAAGGGCTAAACAAAAGGAGGGACCCCGCGCGAGGCGGACAAGGCAACAGGCTGCCTTATTTCTCTTCCAGTGATCTGGGAGGAAATCCGCGCTCCTTCGGGATGCTGCGTTTCTCTCTAAACGTAACCCAACAAGAAAATACCCTCCCCCCCCTCCACCCCCGCGCGATCCTTCTTTGTTTCTCACGAAAGACCGATGAGTAGCTATACATCATGTGGTGGAAATAATTATCTCGGAAAATATAAGCACACTCTACACTTCCGTTTCGAGTTTCCTCACAAACGAGTATCCAGTCTTGAGAATATCATATTCTGAAGGAAGAAATGAAAAGCACAAGCTTGAGAGTTTTCTAATGTAAAATTAAAGTTCAAACACTGGGCAAAAGGTATGATAATTTTAAACAATAGAGCAAATATTATTTCTAATTATCATTTCTGTTATTTACAAGGGTTTTTTTCTGGAGTAAAGAAATGTCTGCACATTTTATATGAATAAAAATTTTAAAACATTTTTTCTCAGAAAATGGTTTACATATTTGTTGGTAATTTTGACCTTTTAAATTACTCTATCTGCATTTTAGAATGATTTATGAAAGTTTTGAAGGCTTATAAAATTTTTACACACAGAATTTAAAATAATATACATGTCATATACAAGTGTATAATAGTCTTAAAAATTTTGTACAGATCACAATGAATGTTTTTTTTTTTTTTTTTTTTTTTGCTTCGCAAGTTCTTGGCAAGAAACAAAAACATTCAAACCGTAACTTGTGAAATAACACTCACTAAACGCTGACAAATTATGACTGGACGTTGCTACAGAATTAATTTCAGCCATCGTCATCCATTGTACTGTTTGCAATTTCCGAGCCATATGCATAGAGACGAAACTACGTTAGATTTACCGGTGAAAGTCGCCTTTAGCTGTGTGCCTCAATTCATATTCCCTTCCCCTCACCCCTGCTACTATTTATCTCCAGGCAGAGAGTTGGAACTCACTGATAACAACTTTTGTGCAATTTAATCAATTTAAATTTAATTTATTCTTATCCATAATATAGCAATAATAATTATGATTGATACATTAAAGGGAAGTAGATTTTAAAGATTCGCTAGTAATTTTTTTTAAGCTAAGAATAATTTAAATATTTCAAATATATTGGAGCACAGATTTATCATTTCAAAGGTGATGAAACAATTATACTAGGGTATCAAAAAAAAGCTTCACAATGTTTACATTTTCTGACCATATATTGATCGATGTCTAACACCAGTACTGCAGAATAGACGGAATACATGGTACACTAATTTTCGTCTTCTATGGAGGTACCAAACAAATTCTCTAGAAGCCGCTAGTACAAGTGTAAAGTCCGTGCGATACAAAAAAAATTAATTAATGCAATATTATTTCCGTTTGGTATCCCAGCAGATTCGCGCTTTTTTTATGTGAAAAATTTCAGATGTCAGCAGGAGTGATCTTGTGAATGGAACGGACGTCGCATGAAACTGGTACGAACCAAAGTTGACAAATCCAAAAGGGAAACTTTAAAGTAAAAACTCTTTAGTGGCTTTTTAACAAGATGGGCAGTATTTTTTTTAAAAAATACTTGTCTAAAAGCAGGTCCAAAGTCGGTGTTCAGTATATTTTTTTAAAAATCTTTTTCACTTTTATTCGGAGCCGTTTCATTATACCTAAAGTTTAAAATTTCGGTCTGCAAATAAAATGATTTGATTAGCGACGTAGCTGCTCCGGCAGCGTAATTTTAGCGGCGGGTGCGAAAACTACGTGTGATTCGCGTCCATAAAATGAGTTGTTTTGCATATATTTATACTTTTGGCATTATTTTTTAACAGTTTCGTATTATAAGTGTATTTGCAACGTGAATTCGATCGTTATCAAAGTTAGATGTTACACTGAAATAAATTTTTGTATACTTTACAAGGAAAATCCTTGGAAACCCTGTTGCCAAGGATATTACTTGTAAAACTACAAGGCAGAGCTTTGTACCATGTGCGACTTTGCAAGGCTCTGCCTTGTAGTTTTGCAAGAAATATCCTTGGCAACAGGGTTTCCAAGAATTTCCCTTGTAAAGTACAAAATTTTTTTTAGAGTGAGTTCGGAGAGACTCGCTAACGTAATTTTTTTTTGTTTCGTTTTTCGAAAAAAAAAAAAAAAAGTTCTTGGCCGTTTCTAAATACTCCGACAGCGGCTGTTACCTTCCCACACACGCAAACCCCATAGCTCAGTTGAACGCCCTCTCACGGGGAGATTGATCTTCGCCCGGGATGAATGCAGCGGGGTAACGACCGCTGTATTTCAACAACGCGTTATCAACTCCAGCTGGAGGCGGGTCCCTACAGCGATGACGAGATACCATGTTCAATGAGTTATACGGCGCGTCTTGTGGGGGGGGGGGGGGGGGGGGGGGGGTTAGTGCGGACCCAAGTCTCGAGAAGCGATAATATGCTCTTTGCATGCGGATGAAATATGCTCTCTATACCTCCTACGACCTCCGATCGTAATCTCGTGCAGTGGAAGCTGGACAGTCTAACACAGAACATTTCAATGAAAAATGCACTAATCAATTTGATCCCTGAATTTAATTAGTGTACGCGTTTTCCATGCGTAACTTTTAACTAAAGAAGCATATTTATTTATTTATTTATTTTTAGCATTATATCAATTAGAAATGCATACGGAAAACGGACCCAAATTTCACAACCAGTATTTGTGTCATTTGGTACTACGTACGGGCAAAAGCATGTTTCTGCAAAGTTCATCAGGGAGTAAAATTTACTAACCTGCTTCTTTAGGCACGTTATGAAAAAAATGAGTGAATTTTTTACGATGCGCGCATAAATACAACGAAATTTTCACAGGATGAAAAAAAATGCATACAAATATTAATTACACATTTTAAAACTTAAAATAAATTTAGTGATTTATTATATTGGTTAATGGGTGCGTGTACTTATGTAAATTACCCCATTTAATAAATTCCCCTGGGATTATTTATAAATATTTTATTAATCACTAAGCATTCGATTTACCCTACGAAAATTATTATTTTTAAGTGACAACGTCTAATAAATCGATGAACGCCGGCTGCACGCACGAAAAAGTGTCCCGTTAAGCTCATTGTACGCTTGCGCCGCATCTATCTCTCTTCAACTCGATTGGAAAAACCATCGATTTGCATTTTTCGAGGCACATTAAACTTGAAACACTCCCATTCGTTTCCTACTTTTCCTATCATCGTCCTATCCTTAACAGAATAACACAAATTGGAAGAAGTTAAATAGCAAAAATGTATAAAAGTCATAGTTAAAATAATCTCTTCGTTAAAGTATTAAACATATTTGAATTAATGAGTGCAAATAAAAGTAAATTTATCAACTAAATTTTAGATTTCATTTCACTCCTTCTTCGTATCCGTACAAAATAGTGATAATTCAATAAAAATGATTCAATTCTATTCATAATCATCAATGTTTTGTTATGACGTTGTCACGATAAACTCTCGTCCGTAAACCGACTTTACAGACAGCCATTTTTTTTTTCCTTTGACGACACAACGTACGTCACCCTTAAGTCTTTATCCTACCACACACGCTACACACACACACACACACACACCTACACACACACACACATACACAGTACCTGTGCGCGAGTGCATGCTTAAGCCTATACCACCCGACGGAAGGTTCCGTACAGGCTCCGCTAGAAGCTTCCTGCAAAACTGCCCGCCAAGTCTCCACGTCAGCAGGTATGGGTGTTTCTGTGGACGAAACTGACACACTCGGAATTGTGACTGGTTTAGACCTAGCTTTTGCGAATGCTTTCATTGTGAGATAGTTAATGTATTTTTTTTTGTAAAGTATAAACATGGATGCTTCTCATAATTGTCGCATAATGCTGTAACTGTTCAAACAGACCACAAGTCAATAATAATAAAAAAAGAAACTTCAATCCAAAATAAATCACAGTTTATTTTTTAACACAAGGGGAGCACGAGTTCTTGCATTATGTTTGGGTGAAATAATTTCCAACTTCTACGAGAACTTCCACAGATATTCGATCACGAACGATTACAAAACCTTCCACGAAAACAGTCAGTGCTCTGCTAATTCTTAAACAGCTCCATCCATACCAGCTCACTTAAATGGCGACCATATTTTAGTTTGTGGATGGGGGGGGGGGGGGTGTGGCCGGAGGGGGGGGGGGGGGGCTAGACCTTTGGGTATGAACTAATTTTAATATTTTGGAAGACGAATGGAAACTTGAAAGTAGCCATAAAAAATTGTTTCCAGTTCCGACCATGTTAAAAACTATGTCCTGGTTACTATATTACCGACTAAATCATTTTCTTGAAACGGGAAAAAAAAACACCCTAACTAAATTGTATTTTGCCCTTTCCCAGAGACCTATTATGGTTGGCGATGGAAGTTGGGAGGAGAGAGAGCTTACCCCAGGGAATTGGTGCCCTTGGCTGCCATGGAAGACCTTTCAAGGAAACTTCTATCGTGCGGTAGGGGTTTTACGTGTTATATATATATATATATAACACGTAAAACCCCTACCGCACGATAGAAGTTTCCTTGAAAGGTCTTCCATATATATATATATACTTTCTCTTCGGAGGCGTCACCACATTATATGCTTTAGCCAGCTCGCACTTAGGCCCACCCCTCACCCGACACTAACACACCCTCGTACCAGGCAGATCCCTTTAGGACTCCGCAGTCTCTGAAGGTTTAGCAAGGTCTCACGCGGACCTGTAAAAAAAAAAAAGTAAAAGGTTTGGGGCGGGGTTGATGAAGGGGGACTGTTGGTGGTGGGTGTATCGGAATTCCTTGCAAGCACCAGGCACCACGACACTTCGTATTCAAGGGAAGTAGCGGATGGTGGTCACAGGTGCCCACCCGGAAAAAAAGAAGAAGATTTCGGGAGGTTCCGGACGCTTTGGCGTCGATTCGGTTTCGGGGGGGGGGGGGGAGGAGGGGGAGGGGGCAGCTATATTCAATGTTCCGAGCCCGCCTCCGTCCATTATTAATGCCGGTCTCCCCCTTCTCCTCCTTCGCAACCTTTTTTTACCCTTGGCGAAGAGAAGACTCCTGGCAGACGCAAATATTTCGGGGGTCCGATAAACGACGGAAGGGGGAGGCAGAGAGGGAGTAAAAAGAAAAAAAAAAAAACAGTCTCAGGAGAAGCCGAAGGAAAACTGCTTTCTCATTGATTCCCCCAAGAAACTTGCTAAATCTGAAATAAATTGCGTGTGTGTGCGCGCGTGTTGTTTTGTAGGGAGGGAGAGGGGGAATGTCATAAGGGAGGAGGGTGGGAGCGGAATATGATACGAGGAGGACACATTGACACGTTGCACCCACTCGTTTCCCGCGATGAATTCGCAAGTCTTCTAGACATCACGCAAGCTTCCGTAATGTCCCTGCCGTATGTATATACATGTTTTTTATTTTATTTTACTCGTTACTGACATGGCTGTGGAAAAAAAAAAACTTCTAAACGGCCCCTGTGGTTGTAAAAAAAAAAAGGAGAAAAGGGCAGTGTGATAAGAGAGACTCGAGTGGCAATTTCTATTCATTCAAGTGTTGGAGTGCTGCCAAGGTACATGATCAGAAGAGGGAAAAAATGTTAACGTCAAACTGTACGATAGCTTTATTTTCCTAGGGTGGGTAGATAGCTATTGCTTTATTTTATTGCTATGCTGAAATGATAGTGATCAATTTCCTCAGAATTCTTTCTTTCAAATACCGTGCATTATTATACTTAATGTTTCATGATTTTCAAAATTTTCCTGAAATATTTTCATAAATATTAAATTATTAGTTTTAGGGGAATAAAAATCTTTCCACCATAACCCGACCTTTTCGACCAGAAGCACTCCAAATCGAAAAAGCATTGATTTTTAAAAAATTTTGAAATATTGGGTCATAACAACCCCTCCCCCCCCCCCCCCCCAGGAGCACAGTGACCCTGGGGCAAATTCCCACCATACCCCGACCTCATGGATACACATAGAGCATAGTTATTAACCATACCTCAAAATTAATAAGATTTGACCCTGAACCCCCCCCCCCCCCACCCTTAACCATTTGGTCTTAAGTTTTCAAAATATTGTATTGTCAGAGGGTTCTTTATATGGATGCAAAATTTCAACACATTCGGACGACGAAAGGTTTGTAAAAATTGAATGGAAAGATTTTATTGCTTTATCCCTTTCATACATGACAGGTCATACTAATAAAGTCATGGTAAAAAGACGCACTGCACACTGTATTTTTCATGTTTAATGCAAGTTAGTGTTGGGTGTTACTTTGCCAGTTTATTTTTGGAATGCTCCTCGTCAAATAATTACATTACGTTTGAAAATTTTACCTATAAAAAAGGGTCGGTTTGCGCACCATTAAAAATAAAATACAAACACGCACATAGACTTGTTCACGAAAGTTTATTTGGAATGTCATACGGTCGCAGGTCGCGAGGAAATGGATTCACGGGTCTGCATACGTCTCTGGCCTGCGGAGTCCCCAACTAGACGGGAAGCCTTATTTTCACAGACGAGAGAGCCAAACGCTCGATCGTGCCTCTTCGGTTGTTTTATTTTTTGGTTCATTGTAACTCATGATAACTAATGGTCAATTAGGTTAGGTT